>NC_064637.1:141316109-141941109 GCF_023864275.1 Schistocerca cancellata
ATCGTCTGCAAGCCGTTGTCGCGTGATGCGGTATGCAGAGTCACTACAAGCGGCATAGTAGAACACTGAAGAAGCATCTAAGTTTATGCAATCGCCCAATAAGAAGAGCTACATTTCAAGTTTTAGTTATCGATTAATGAATTATTGGGCGGTTTGGTGCCTTGGACCAGACCGAGGACCTTAAGATTTTGCATGAACCGAGGACTGGCAGCCAGGTAACACGAGAAATTGTGTAAAGTGTTAATATAAAGTAAAAAACTAAGAAAATCTCCCGTTTCCGTCATTTACTATCGAATCGACATAACGCCAGATCGTCACAGTGGTCGCTTTTCTCTCTGAAACGGTTACATTTATCGTCTGCAAGCCCTTCTCGCGTGATGCGGTATGCAGACACAGTACAAGCAGCACACTAGAACACAGAATAAGAATCTACTTTGATGCAATCGGCCAGTAAGAAGAGCTACATTTCAAGTTTTAGTTATCGATTAATGAATTATTGGGCGGTTTGGTGCCTTGGACCAGACCGAGGACCTTAAGATTTTGCATGAACCGAGGACTGGCAGCCAGGTAACACGAGAAATTGTGTAAAGTGTTAATATAAAGTAAAAAACTAAGAAAATCTCCCGTTTCCGTCATTTACTATCGAATCGACATAACGCCAGATCGTCACATTGGTCGCTTTCTCTCTGAAACGGTTACATTTATCGTCTGCAAGCACTTGTCGCGTGATGCGGTATGCAGACACAGTACAAGCAGCACACTAGAACACAGAATAAGAATCTACGTTGATGCAATCGGCCAGTAAGAAAAGCTACATTTCAAGTTTTAGTTATCGATTAATGAATTATTGGGCGGTTTGGTGCCTTGGACCAGACCGAGGACCTTAAGATTTTCCAGGAACCGAGGACTGGCAGCCAGGTAACACGAGAAATTGTGTAAAGTGTTAATATGTAGTAAAAACCTAAGAAAATCTCCCGTTTCCGTCATTTACTATCGAATCGACATAACGCCAGATCGTCACATTGGTCGCTTTTCTCTCTGAAACGGTTACATTTATCGTCTGCAAGCCCTTGTCGCGTGATGCGGTATGCAGACACAGTACAAGCAGCACACTAGAACACAGAATAAGAATCTACGTTGATGCAATCGGCCAGTAAGAAGAGCTACATTTCAAGTTTTAGTTATCGATTAATGAATTATTGGGCGGTTTGGTGCCTAGGACCAGACCGAGGACCTTAAGATTTTGCATGAACCGAGGACTGGCAGCCAGGTAACACGAGAAATTGTGTAAAGTGTTAAAATGTAGTAGAAACGCAAGAAAATCTCCCGTTTCCGTCATTTACTATCGAATCGACATAACGCCAGATCGTCACAGTGGTCGCTTTTCTCTCTGAAACGGTTACATTTATCGTCTGCAAGCCCTTGTCGCGTGATGCGGTATGCAGAGTCACTACAAGCGGCATAGTAGAACACTGAAGAAGCATCTAAGTTTATGCAATCGCCCAGTAAGAAGAGCTATATTTCAAGATTTAGTTATCGATTAATGAATTATTGGGCGGTTTGGTGCCTTGGACCAGACCGAGGACCTTAAGATTTTGCATGAACCGAGAACTGGCAGCCAGGTAACACGAGAAATTGTGTGAAGTATTAATATGTAGTAAAAACCTAAGAAAATCTCCCGTTTCCGTCATTTACTATCGAATCGACATAAAGCCAAATCGTCACAGTGGTCGCTTTTCTCTCTGAAACGGTTACATTTATCGTCTGCAAGCCCTTGTCGCGTGATGCGGTATGTAGAGTCACTACAAGCGGCATAGTAGAACACTGAAGAAGCATCTAAGTTTATGCAATCGCCCAGTAAGAAGAGCTACATTTCAAGTTTTAGTTATCGATTAATGAATTATTGGGCGGTTTGGTGCCTTGGACCAGACCGAGGACCTTAAGATTTTGCATGAACCGAGGACTGGCAGCCAGGTAACACGAGAAATTGTGTAAAGTGTTAATATGTAGTAAAAACCCAAGAAAATCTCCCGTTTCCGTCATTTACTATCGAATCGACATAACGCCAGATCGTCACAGTGGTCGCTTTTCTTTCTGAAACGGTTACATTTATCGTCTGCAAGCCCTTGTCGCGTGATGCGGTATGCAGACACAGTACAAGCAGCACACTAGAACACAGAATAAGAATCTACGTTGATGCAATCGGCCAGTAAGAAGAGCTACATTTCAAGTTTTAGTTATCGATTAATGAATTATTGGGCGGTTTGGTGCCTTGGACCAGACCGAGGACCTTAAGAGTTAGCATGAACCGAGGACTGGCAGCCAGGTAACACGAGAAAGTGTGTAAAGTGTTAATATGTAGTAAAAACCCAAGAAAATCTCCCGTTTCCGTCATTTACTATCGAATCGACATAACGCCAGATCGTCACAGTGGTCGCTTTTCTCTCTGAAACGGTTACATTTATCGTCTGCAAGCCGTTGTCGCGTGATGCGGTATGCAGAGTCAATACAAGCGGCATAGTAGAACACTGAAGAAGCATCTAAGTTTATGCAATCGCCCAGTAAGAAGAGCTACATTTCAAGTTTTAGTTATCGATTAATGAATTATTGGGCGGTTTGGTGCCTTGGACCAGACCGAGGACCTTAAGATTTTGCATGAACCGAGGACTGGCAGCCAGGTAACACGAGAAATTGTGTAAAGTGTTAATATGTAGTAAAAACCTAAGAAAATCTCCCGTTTCCGTCATTTACTATCGAATCGACATAATGCCAGATCGTCACAGTGGTCGCTTTTCTCTCTGAAACGGTTACATTTATCGTCTGCAAGCCCTTGTCGCGTGATGCGGTATGCAGACACAGTACAAGCAGCACACTAGAACACAGAATAAGAATCTACGTTGATGCAATCGGCCAGTAAGAAGAGCTACATTTCAAGTTTTAGTTATCGATTAATGAATTATTGGGCGGTTTGGTGCCTTGGACCAGACCGAGGACCTTAAGATTTTGCATGAACCGAGGACTGGCAGCCAGGTAACACGAGAAATTGTGTAAAGTGTTAATATGTAGTAAAAACCCAAGAAAATCTCCCGTTTCCGTCATTTACTATCGAATCGACATAACGCCAGATCGTCACAGTGGTCGCTTTTCTCTCTGAAACGGTTACATTTATCGTCTGCAAGCCGTTGTCGCGTCATGCGGTATGCAGACACAGTACAAGCAGCACACTAGAACACAGAATAAGAATCTACGTTGATGCAATCGGCCAGTAAGAAGAGCTACATTTCAAGTTTTAGTTATCGATTAATGAATTATTGGGCGGTTTGGTGCCTTGGACCAGACCGAGGACCTTAAGATTTTGCATGAACCGAGGACTGGCAGCCAGGTAACACGAGAAATTGTGTAAAGTGTTAATATGTAGTAAAAACCTAAGAAAATCTCCCGTATCCGTCATTTACTATCGAATCGACATAACGCCAGATCGTCACAGTGGTCGCTTTTCTCTCTGAAACGGTTACATTTATCGTCTGCAAGCCCTTGTCCCGTGATGCGGTATGCAGAGTCACTACAAGCGGCATAGTAGAACACTGAAGAAGCATCTAAGTTTATGCAATCGCCAGTAAGAAGAGCTACATATCAAGTTTTAGTTATCGATTAATGAATTATTGGGCGGTTTGGTGCCTTGGACCAGACCGAGGACCTTAAGATTTTGCATGAACCGAGGACTGGCAGCCAGGTAACACGAGAAATTGTGTAAAGTGTTAATATGTAGTAAAAACCTAAGAAAATCTCCCGTTTCCGTCATTTACTATCGAATCGACATAACGCCAGATCGTCACAGTGGTCGCTCTTCTCTCTGAAACCGTTACATTTATCGTCTGCAAGCCCTTGTCGCGTGATGCGGTATGCAGACACAGTACAAGCAGCACACTAGAACACAGAATAAGAATCTACGTTGATGCAATCGGCCAGTAAGAAGAGCTACATTTCAAGTTTTAGTTATCGATTAATGAATTATTGGGCGGTTTGGTGCCTTGGACCAGACCGAGGACCTTAAGATTTTGCATGAACCGAGGACTGGCAGCCAGGTAACACGAGAAATTGTGTAAAGTGTTAAGATGTAATAAAAACCTAAGAAAATCTCCCGTTTCCGTCATTTACTATCGAATCGACATAACGCCAGATCGTCACAGTGGTCGCATTTCTCTCTGAAACGGTTACATTTATCGTCTGCAAGCCCTTGTCGCGTGATGCGGTATGCAGAGTCACTACAAGCGGCATAGTAGAACACTGAAGAAGCATCTAAGTTTATGCAATCGCCCAGTAAGAAGAGCTACATTTCAAGATTTAGTTATCGATTAATGAATTATTGGGCGGTTTGGTGCCTTGGACCAGACCGAGGACCTTAAGATTTTGCATGAACCGAGGACTGGCAGCCAGGTAACACGAGAAATTGTGTAAAGTGTTAATATGTAGTAAAAACCTAAGAAAATCTCCCGTTTCCGTCATTTACTATCGAATCGACATAACGCCAGATCGTCACAGTGGTCGCTTTTCTCTCTGAAACGGTTACATTTATCGTCTGCAAGCCCTTGTCGCGTGATGCGGTATGCAGAGTCACTACAAGCGGCATAGTAGAGCACTGAAGAAGCATCTAAGTTTATGCAATCGCCCAGTAAGAAGGGCTACATTTCAAGTTTTAGTTATCGATTAATGAATTATTGGGCGGTTTGGTGCCTTGGACCAGACCGAGGACCTTAAGATTTTGCATGAAATGAGGACTGGCAGCCAGGTAACACCAGAAATTGTGTAAAGTGTTAATATGTAGTAAAAACCTAAGAAAATCTCCCGTTTCCGTCAATTACTATCGAATCGACATAACGCCAGATCGTCACATTGGTCGCTTTTCTCTCTGAAACGGTTACATTTATCGTCTGCAAGCCCTTGTCGCGTGATGCAGTATGCAGACACAGTACAAGCAGCACACTAGAACACAGAATAAGAATCTACGTTGATGCAATCGGCCAGTAAGAAGAGCTACATTTCAAGTTTTAGTTATCGATTAATGAATTATTGGGCGGTTTGGTGCCTTGGACCAGACCGAGGACCTTAAGATTTTGCATGAACCGAGGACTGGCAGCCAGGTAACACGAGAAATTGTGTAAAGTGTTAATATGTAGTAAAAACCTAAGAAAATCTCCCGTTTCCGTCATTTACTATCGAATCGACATAACGCCAGATCGTCACAGTGGTCGCTTTTCTCTCTGAAACGGTTACATTTATCGTCTGCAAGCCGTTGTCGCGTGATGCGGTATGCAGACACAGTACAAGCAGCACACTAGAACACAGAATAAGAATCTACGTTGATGCAATCGGCCAGTAAGAAGAGCTACATTTCAAGTTTTAGTTATCGATTAATGAATTATTGGGCGGTTTGGTGCCTTGGACCAGACCGAGGACCTTAAGATTTTGCATGAACCGAGGACTGGCAGCCAGGTAACACGAGAAATTGTGTAAAGTGTTAATATGTAGTAAAAACCCAAGAAAATCTCCCGTTTCCGTCATTTACTATCGAATCGACATAACGCCAGATCGTCACAGTGGTCGCTTTTCTCTCTGAAACGGTTACATTTATCGTCTGCAAGCCCTTGTCGCGTGATGCGGTATGCAGAGTCACTACAAGCGGCATAGTAGAACACTGAAGAAGCATCTAAGTTTATGCAATCGCCCAGTAAGAAGAGCTACATTTCAAGTTTCAGTTATCGATTAATGAATTATTGGGCGGTTTGGTGCCTTGGACCAGACCGAGGACCTTAAGATTTTGAATGAACCGAGGACTGGCAGCCAGGTAACACGAGAAATTGTGTAAAGTGTTAATATGTAGTAAAAACCTAAGAAAATCTCCCGTTTCCGTCATTTACTATCGAATCGACATAACGCCAGATCGTCACATTGGTCGCTTTTCTCTCTGAAACGGTTACATTTATCGTCTGCAAGCCCTTGTCGCGTGATGCGGTATGCAGAGTCACTACAAGCGGCATAGTAGAACACTGAAGAAGCATCTAAGTTTATGCAATCGCCCAGTAAGAAGAGCTACATTTCAAGTTTTAGTTATCGATTAATGAATTATTGGGCGGTTTGGTGCCTTGGACCAGACCGAGGACCTTAAGATTTTGCATGAGCCGAGGACTGGCAGCCAGGTAACACGAGAAATTGTGTAAAGTGTTCATATGTAGTAAAAACCTAAGAAAATCTCCCGTTTCCGTCATTTACTATCGAATCGACATAACGCCAGATCGTCACATTGGTCGCTTTTCTCTCTGAAACGGTTACATTTATCGTCTGCAAGCCGTTGTCGCGTGATGCGGTATGCAGACACAGTACAAGCAGCACACTAGAACACAGAATAAGGATCTACGTTGATGCAATCGGCCAGTAAGAAGAGCTACATTTCAAGTTTTAGTTATCGATTAATGAATTATTGGGCGGTTTGGTGCCTTGGACCAGACCGAGGACCTTAAGATTTTGCATGAACCGAGGACTGGCAGCCAGGTAACACGAGAAATTGTGTAAAGTGTTAATATGTAGTAAAAACCTAAGAAAATCTCCCGTTTCCGTCATTTACTATCGAATCGACATAACGCCAGATCGTCAGAGTGGTCGCTTTTCTCTCTGAAACGGTTACATTTATCGTCTGCAAGCCCTTGTCGCGTGATGCGGTATGCAGACACAGTACAAGCAGCACACTAGAACACAGAATAAGAATCTACGTTGATGCAATCGGCCAGTAAGAAGAGCTACATTTCAAGTTTTAGTTATCGATTAATGAATTATTGGGCGGTTTGGTGCCTTGGACCAGACCGAGGACCTTAAGATTTTGCATGAACCGAGGACTGGCAGCCAGGTAACACGAGAAATTGTGTAAAGTGTTAATATGTAGTAAAAACCTAAGAAAATCTCCCGTTTCCGTCATTTACTATCGAATCGACATAACGCCAGATCGTCACAGTGGTCGCTTTTCTCTCTGAAACGGTTACATTTATCGTCTGCAAGCCCTTGTCCCGTGATGCGGTATGCAGAGTCACTACAAGCGGCATAGTAGAACACTGAAGAAGCATCTAAGTTTATGCAATCGCCAGTAAGAAGAGCTACATATCAAGTTTTAGTTATCGATTAATGAATTATTGGGCGGTTTGGTGCCTTGGACCAGACCGAGGACCTTAAGATTTTGCATGAACCGAGGACTGGCAGCCAGGTAACACGAGAAATTGTGTAAAGTGTTAATATGTAGTAAAAACCTAAGAAAATCTCCCGTTTCCGTCATTTACTATCGAATCGACATAACGCCAGATCGTCACAGTGGTCGCTCTTCTCTCTGAAACCGTTACATTTATCGTCTGCAAGCCCTTGTCGCGTGATGCGGTATGCAGACACAGTACAAGCAGCACACTAGAACACAGAATAAGAATCTACGTTGATGCAATCGGCCAGTAAGAAGAGCTACATTTCAAGTTTTAGTTATCGATTAATGAATTATTGGGCGGTTTGGTGACTTGGACCAGACCGAGGACCTTAAGATTTTGCATGAACCGAGGACTGGCAGCCAGGTAACACGAGAAATTGTGTAAAGTGTTAAGATGTAATAAAAACCTAAGAAAATCTCCCGATTCCGTCATTTACTATCGAATCGACATAACGCCAGATCGTCACAGTGGTCGCATTTCTCTCTGAAACGGTTACATTTATCGTCTGCAAGCCCTTGTCGCGTGATGCGGTATGCAGAGTCACTACAAGCGGCATAGTAGAACACTGAAGAAGCATCTAAGTTTATGCAATCGCCCAGTAAGAAGAGCTACATTTCAAGATTTAGTTATCGCTTAATGAATTATTGGGCGGTTTGGTGCCTTGGACCAGACCGAGGACCTTAAGATTTTGCATGAACCGAGGACTGGCAGCCAGGTAACACGAGAAATTGTGTAAAGTGTTAATATGTAGTAAAAACCTAAGAAAATCTCCCGTTTCCGTCATTTACTATCGAATCGACATAACGCCAGATCGTCACAGTGGTCGCTTTTCTCTTTGAAACGGTTACATTTATCGTCTTCAAGCCCTTGTCGCGTGATGCGGTATGTAGAGTCACTACAAGCGGCATAGTAGAACACTGAAGAAGCATCTAAGTTTATGCAATCGCCCAGTAAGAAGAGCTACATTTCAAGTTTTAGTTATCGATTAATGAATTATTGGGCGGTTTGGTGCCTTGGACCAGACCGAGGACCTTAAGATTTTGCATGAACCGAGGACTGGCAGCCAGGTAACACGAGAAATTGTGTAAAGTGTTAATATGTAGTAAAAACCCAAGAAAATCTCCCGTTTCCGTCATTTACTATCGAATCGACATAACGCCAGATCGTCAGAGTGGTCGCTTTTCTTTCTGGAACGGTTACATTTAACGTCTGCAAGCCCTTGTCGCGTGATGCGGTATGCAGACACAGTACAAGCAGCACACTAGAACACAGAATAAGAATCTACGTTGATGCAATCGGCCAGTAAGAAGAGCTACATTTCAAGTTTTAGTTATCGATTAATGAATTATTGGGCGGTTTGGTGCCTTGGACCAGACCGAGGACCTTAAGATTTTGCATGAACCGAGGACTGGCAGCCAGGTAACACGAGAAATTGTGTAAAGTGTTAATATGTAGTAAAAACCTAAGAAAATCTCCCGTTTCCGTCATTTACTATCGAATCGACATAACGCCAGATCGTCACAGTGGTCGCTTTTCTCTCTGAAACGGTTACATTTATCGTCTGCAAGCCCTTGTCGCGTGATGCGGTATGCAGAGTCACTACAAGCGGCATAGTAGAGCACTGAAGAAGCATCTAAGTTTATGCAATCGCCCAGTAAGAAGGGCTACATTTCAAGTTTTAGTTATCGATTAATGAATTATTGGGCGGTTTGGTGCCTTGGACCAGACCGAGGACCTTAAGATTTTGCATGAAATGAGGACTGGCAGCCAGGTAACACCAGAAATTGTGTAAAGTGTTAATATGTAGTAAAAACCTAAGAAAATCTCCCGTTTCCGTCAATTACTATCGAATCGACATAACGCCAGATCGTCACATTGGTCGCTTTTCTCTCTGAAACGGTTACATTTATCGTCTGCAAGCCCTTGTCGCGTGATGCAGTATGCAGACACAGTACAAGCAGCACACTAGAACACAGAATAAGAATCTACGTTGATGCAATCGGCCAGTAAGAAGAGCTACATTTCAAGTTTTAGTTATCGATTAATGAATTATTGGGCGGTTTGGTGCCTTGGACCAGACCGAGGACCTTAAGATTTTGCATGAACCGAGGACTGGCAGCCAGGTAACACGAGAAATTGTGTAAAGTGTTAATATGTAGTAAAAACCTAAGAAAATCTCCCGTTTCCGTCATTTACTATCGAATCGACATAACGCCAGATCGTCACAGTGGTCGCTTTTCTCTCTGAAACGGTTACATTTATCGTCTGCAAGCCGTTGTCGCGTGATGCGGTATGCAGACACAGTACAAGCAGCACACTAGAACACAGAATAAGAATCTACGTTGATGCAATCGGCCAGTAAGAAGAGCTACATTTCAAGTTTTAGTTATCGATTAATGAATTATTGGGCGGTTTGGTGCCTTGGACCAGACCGAGGACCTTAAGATTTTGCATGAACCGAGGACTGGCAGCCAGGTAACACGAGAAATTGTGTAAAGTGTTAATATGTAGTAAAAACCTAAGAAAATCTCCCGTTTCCGTCATTTACTATCGAATCGACATAACGCCAGATCGTCACATTGGTCGCGTTTCTCTCTGAAACGGTTACATTTATCGTCTGCAAGCCCTTGTCGCGTGATGCGGTATGCAGAGTCACTACAAGCGGCATAGTAGAACACTGAAGAAGCATCTAAGTTTATGCAATCGCCCAGTAAGAAGAGCTACATTTCAAGTTTTAGTTATCGATTAATGAATTATTGGGCGGTTTGGTGCCTTGGACCAGACCGAGGACCTTAAGATTTTGCATGAGCCGAGGACTGGCAGCCAGGTAACACGAGAAATTGTGTAAAGTGTTCATATGTAGTAAAAACCTAAGAAAATCTCCCGTTTCCGTCATTTACTATCGAATCGACATAACGCCAGATCGTCACATTGGTCGCTTTTCTCTCTGAAACGGTTACATTTATCGTCTGCAAGCCCTTGTCGCGTGATGCGGTATGCAGACACAGTACAAGCAGCACACTAGAACACAGAATAAGGATCTACGTTGATGCAATCGGCCAGTAAGAAGAGCTACATTTCAAGTTTTAGTTATCGATTAATGAATTATTGGGCGGTTTGGTGCCTTGGACCAGACCGAGGACCTTAAGATTTTGCATGAACCGAGGACTGGCAGCCAGGTAACACGAGAAATTGTGTAAAGTGTTAATATGTAGTAAAAACCTAAGAAAATCTCCCGTTTCCGTCATTTACTATCGAATCGACATAACGCCAGATCGTCACAGTGGTCGCTTTTCTCTCTGAAACGGTTACATTTATCGTCTGCAAGCCCTTGTCGCGTGATGCGGTATGTAGAGTCACTACAAGCTGCATAGTAGAACACTGAAGAAGCATCTAAGTTTATGCAATCGCCCAGTAAGAAGAGCTACATTTCAAGTTTTAGTTATCGATTAATGAAGTATTGGGAGGTTTGGTGCCTTGGACCAGACCGAGGACCTTAAGATTTTGCATGAACCGAGGACTGGCAGCCAGGTAACACGAGAAATTGTGTAAAGTGTTAATATGTAGTAAAAACCTAAGAAAATCTCCCGTTTCCGTCGTTTACTATCGAATCGACATAACGCCAGATCGTCACATTGGTCGCTTTTCTCTCTGAAACGGTTACATTTATCGTCTGCAAGCCGTTCTCGCGTGATGCGGTATGCAGACACAGTACAAGCAGCACACTAGAACACAGAATAAGAATCTACGTTGATGCAATCGGCCAGTAAGAAGAGCTACATTTCAAGTTTTAGTTATCGATTAATGAATTATTGGGCGGTTTGGTGCCTTGGACCAGACCGAGGACCTTAAGATTTTGCATGAACCGAGGACTGGCAGCCAGGTAACACGAGAAATTGTGTAAAGTGTTAATATGTAGTAAAAACCTAAGAAAATCTCCCGTTTCCGTCGTTTACTATCGAATCGACATAACGCCAGATCGTCACATTGGTCGCTTTTCTCTCTGAAACGGTTACATTTATCGTCTGCAAGCCCTTGTCGCGTGATGCGGTATGCAGACACAGTACAAGCAGCACACTAGAACACAGAATAAGAATCTACGTTGATGCAATCGGCCAGTAAGAAGAGCTACATTTCAAGTTTTAGTTATCGATTAATGAATTATTGGGCGGTTTGGTGCCTTGGACCAGACCGAGGACCTTAAGATTTTGCATGAACCGAGGACTGGCAGCCAGGTAACACGAGAAATTGTGTAAAGTGTTAATATGTAGTAAAAACCCAAGAAAATCTCCCGTTTCCGTCATTTACTATCGAATCGACATAACGCCAGATCGTCACAGTGGTCGCTTTTCTCTCTGAAACGGTTACATTTATCGTCTGCAAGCCCTTGTCGCGTGATGCGGTATGCAGAGTCACTACAAGCGGCATAGTAGAACTCTGAAGAAGCATCTAAGTTTATGCAATCGCCCAGTAAGAAGAGCTACATTTCAAGTTTTAGTTATCGATTAATGAATTATTGGGCGGTTTGGTGCCTTGGACCAGACCGAGGACCTTAAGATTTTGCATGAACCGAGGACTGGCAGCCAGGTAACACGAGAAATTTTGTAAAGTGTTAATATGTAGTAAAAACCTAAGAAAATCTCCCGTTTCCGTCATTTACTATCGAATCGACATAACGCCAGATCGTCACAGTGGTCGCTTTTCTCTCTGAAACGGTTACATTTATCGTCTGCAAGCCCTTGTCGCGTGATGCGGTATGCAGACACAGTACAAGCAGCACACTAGAACACAGAATAAGAATCTACGTTGATGCAATCGGCCAGTAAGAAGAGCTACATTTCAAGTTTTAGTTATCGATTAATGAATTATTAGGCGGTTTGGTGCCTTGGACCAGACCGAGGACCTTAAGATTTTGCATGAACCGAGGACTGGCAGCCAGGTAACACGAGAAATTGTGTAAAGTGTTAATATGTAGTAAAAACCCAAGAAAATCTCCCGTTTCCGTCATTTACTATCGAATCGACATAACGCCAGATCGTCACAGTGGTCGCTTTTCCCTCTGAAACGGTTACATTTATCGTCTGCAAGCCGTTGTCGCGTGATGCGGTATGCAGACACAGTACAAGCAGCACACTAGAACACAGAATAAGAATCTACGTTGATGCAATCGGCCAGTAAGAAGAGCTACATTTCAGGTTTTAGTTATCGATTAATGAATTATTTGGCGGTTTGGTGCCTTGGACCAGACCGAGGACCTTAAGATTTTGCATGAACCGAGGACTGGCAGCCAGGTAACACGAGAAATTGTGTAAAGTGTTAATATGTAGTAAAAACCTAAGAAAATCTCCCGTTTCCGTCATTTACTATCGAATCGACATAACGCCAGATCGTCACAGTGGTCGCTTTTCTCTCTGAAACGGTTACATTTATCGTCTGCAAGCCCTTGTCCCGTGATGCGGTATGCAGAGTCACTACAAGCGGCATAGTAGAACACTGAAGAAGCATCTAAGTTTATGCAATCGCCCAGTAAGAAGAGCTACATATCAAGTTTTAGTTATCGATTAATGAATTATCGGGCGGTTTGGTGCCTTGGACCAGACCGAGGACCTTAAGATTTTGCATGAACCGAGGACTGGCAGCCAGGTAACACGAGAAATTGTGTAAAGTGTTAATAGGTAGTAAAAACCTAAGAAAATCTCCCGTTTCCGTCATTTACTATCGAATCGACATAACGCCAGATCGTCACAGTGGTCGCTCTTCTCTCTGAAACGGTTACATTTATCGTCTGCAAGCCCTTGTCGCGTGATGCGGTATGCAGACACAGTACAAGCAGCACACTAGAACACAGAATAAGAATCTACGTTGATGCAATCGGCCAGTAAGAAGAGCTACATTTCAAGTTTTAGTTATCGATTAATGAATTATTGGGCGGTTTGGTGCCTTGGACCAGACCGAGGACCTTAAGATCTTGCATGAACCGAGGACTGGCAGCCAGGTAACACGAGAAATTGTGTAAAGTGTTAATATGTAATAAAAACCTAAGAAAATCTCCCGTTTCCGTCATTTACTATCGAATCGACATAACGCCAGATCGTCACAGTGGTCGCTTTTCTCTCTGAAACGGTTACATTTATCGTCTGCAAGCCCTTGTCGCGTGATGCGGTATGCAGAGTCACTACAAGCGGCATAGTAGAACACTGAAGAAGCATCTAAGTTTATGCAATCGGCCAGTAAGAAGAGCTACATTTCAAGTTTTAGTTATCGATTAATGAATTATTGGGCGGTTTGGTGCCTTGGACCAGACCGAGGACCTTAAGATTTTGCATGAACCGAGGACTGGCAGCCAGGTAACACGAGAAATTGTGTAAAGTGTTAATATGTAGTAAAAACCTAAGAAAATCTCCCGTTTCCGTCATTTACTATCGAATCGACATAAAGCCAGATCGTCACATTGGTCGCTTTTCTCTCTGAAACGGTTACATTTATCGTCTGCAAGCCCTTGTCGCGTGATGCGGTATGTAGAGTCACTACAAGCGGCATAGTAGAACACTGAAGAAGCATCTAAGTTTATGCAATCGCCCAGTAAGAAGAGCTACATTTCAAGTTTTAGTTATCGATTAATGAATTATTGGGCGGTTTGGTGCCTTGGACCAGACCGAGGACCTTAAGATTTTGCATGAACCGAGGACTGGCAGCCAGGTAACACGAGAAATTGTGTAAAGTGTTAATATGTAGTAAAAACCCAAGAAAATCTCCTGTTTCCGTCATTTACTATCGAATCGACATAACGCCAGATCGTCACAGTGGTCGCTTTTCTCTCTGAAACGGTTACATTTATCGTCTGCAAGCCGTTGTCGCGTGATGCGGTATGCAGACACAGTACAAGCAGCACACTAGAACACAGAATAAGAATCTACGTTGATGCAATCGGCCAGTAAGAAGAGCTACATTTCAGGTTTTAGTTATCGATTAATGAATTATTGGGCGGTTTGGTGCCTTGGACCAGACCGAGGACCTTAAGATTTTGCATGAACCGAGGACTGGCAGCCAGGTAACACGAGAAATTGTGTAAAGTGTTAATATGTAGTAAAAACCTAAGAAAATCTCCCGTTTCCGTCATTTACTATCGAATCGACATAACGCCAGATCGTCACAGTGGTCGCTTTTCTCTCTGAAACGGTTACATTTATCGTCTGCAAGCCCTTGTCGCGTGATGCGGTATGCAGAGTCACTACAAGCGGCATATTAGAACACTGAAGAAGCATCTAAGTTTATGCAATCGCCCAGTAAGAAGGGCTACATTTCAAGTTTTAGTTATCGATTAATGAATTATTGGGCGGTTTGGTGCCTTGGACCAGACCGAGGACCTTACGATTTTGCATGAAATGAGGACTGGCAGCCAGGTAACACCAGAAATTGTGTAAAGTGTTAATATGTAGTAAAAACCTAAGAAAATCTCCCGTTTCCGTCAATTACTATCGATTCGACATAACGCCAGATCGTCACATTGGTCGCTTTTCTCTCTGAAACGGTTACATTTATCGTCTGCAAGCCCTTGTCGCGTGATGCAGTATGCAGACACAGTACAAGCAGCACACTAGAACACAGAATAAGAATCTACGTTGATGCAATCGGCCAGTAAGAAGAGCTACATTTCAAGTTTTAGTTATCGATTAATGAATTATTGGGCGGTTTGGTGCCTTGGACCAGACCGAGGACCTTAAGATTTTGCATGAACCGAGGACTGGCAGCCAGGTAACACGAGAAATTGAGTAAAGTGTTAATATGTAGTAAAAACCTAAGAAAATCTCCCGTTTCCGTCATTTACTATCGAATCGACATAACGCCAGATCGTCACAGTGGTCGCTTTTCTCTCTGAAACGGTTACATTTATCGTCTGCAAGCCCTTGTCGCGTGATGCGGTATGCAGAGTCACTACAAGCGGCATAGTAGAACACTGAAGAAGCATCTAAGTTTATGCAATCGCCCAGTAAGAAGAGCTACATTTCAAGTTTTAGTTATCGATTAATGAATTATTGGGCGGTTTGGTGCCTTGGACCAGACCGAGGACCTTAAGATTTTGCATGAACCGAGGACTGGCAGCCAGGTAACACGAGAAATTGTGTAAAGTGTTAATATGTAGTAAAAACCCAAGAAAATCTCCCGTTTCCGTCATTTACTATCGAATCGACATAACGCCAGATCGTCACAGTGGTCGCTTTTCTCTCTGAAACGGTTACATTTATCGTCTGCAAGCCCTTGTCGCGTGATGCGGTATGCAGACACAGTACAAGCAGCACACTAGAACACAGAATAAGAATCTACGTTGATGCAATCGGCCAGTAAGAAGAGCTACATTTCAAGTTTTAGTTATCGATTAATGAATTATTGGGCGGTTTGGTGCCTTGGACCAGACCGAGGACCTTAAGATTTTGCATGAACCGAGGACTGGCAGCCAGGTAACACGAGAAAATGTGTAAAGTGTTAATATGTAGTAAAAACCCAAGAAAATCTCCCGTTTCCGTCATTTACTATCGAATCGACATAACGCCTGATCGTCACAGTGATCGTTTTTCTCTCTGAAACGGTTACATTTATCGTCTGCAAGCCCTTGTCGCGTGATGCGGTATGCAGAGACACTACAAGCGGCATAGTAGAACACTGAAGAAGCATCTAAGTTTATGCAATCGCCCACTAAGAAGAGCTACATTTCAAGTTTTAGTTATCGATTAATGAATTATTGGGCGGTTTGGTGCCTTGGACCAGACCGAGGACCTTAAGATTTTGCATGAACCGAGGACTGGCAGCCAGGTAACACCAGAAATTGTGTAAAGTGTTAATATGTAGTAAAAACCTAAGAAAATCTCCCGTTTCCGTCATTTACTATCGAATCGACATAACGCCAGATCGTCACAGTGGTCGCTTTTCTCTCTGAAACGGTTACATTTATCGTCTGCAAGCCCTTGTCGCGTGATGCGGTATGCAGACACAGTACAAGCAGCACACTAGAACACAGAATAAGAATCTACGTTGATGCAATCGGCCAGTAAGAAGAGCTACATTTCAAGTTTTAGTTATCGATTAATGAATTATTGGGCGGTTTGGTGCCTTGGACCAGACCGAGGACCTTAAGATTTTGCATGAACCGAGGACTGGCAGCCAGGTAACACGAGAAATTGTGTAAAGTGTTAATATGTAGTAAAAACCCAAGAAAATCTCCCGTTTCCGTCATTTACTATCGAATCGACATAACGCCAGATCGTCACAGTGGTCGCTTTTCTCTCTGAAACGGTTACATTTATCGTCTGCAAGCCCTTGTCGCGTGATGCGGTATGCAGACACAGTACAAGCAGCACACTAGAACACAGAATAAGAATCTACTTTGATGCAATCGGCCAGGAAGAAGAGCTACATTTCAAGTTTTAGTTATCGATTAATTAATTATTGGGCGGTTTGGTGCCTTGGACAAGACCGAGGACCTTAAGATTTTGCATGAACCGAGGACTGGCAGCCAGGTAACACGAGAAATTGTGTAAAGTGTTAATATGTAGTAAAATCTAAGAAAATCTCCCGTTTCCGTCGTTTACTATCGAATCGACATAACGCCAGATCGTCACATTGGTCGCTTTTCTCTCTGAAACGGTTACATTTATCGTCTGCAAGCCGTTGTCGCGTGATGCGGTATGCAGACACAGTACAAGCAGCACACTAGAACACAGAATAAGAATCTACGTTGATGCAATCGGCCAGTAAGAAGAGCTACATTTCAAGTTTTAGTTATCGATTAATGAATTATTGGGCGGTTTGGTGCCTTGGACCAGACCGAGGACCTTAAGATTTTGCATGAACCGAGGGCTGGCAGCCAGGTAACACGAGAAATTGTGTAAAGTGTTAATATGTAGTAAAAACCTAAGAAAATCTACCGTTTCCGTCGTTTACTACCGAATCGCCATAACGCCAGATCGTCACATTGGTCGCTTTTCTCTCTGAAACGGTTACATTTATCGTCTGCAAGCCGTTGTCGCGTGATGCGGTATGCAGACACAGTACAAGCAGCACACTAGAACACAGAATAAGAATCTACGTTGATGCAATCGGCCAGTAAGAAGAGCTACATTTCAAGTTTTAGTTATCGATTAATGAATTATTGGGCGGTTTGGTGCCTTGGACCAGACCGAGGACCTTAAGATTTTGCATGAACCGAGGACTGGCAGCCAGGTAACACGAGAAATTGTGTAAAGTGTTAATATGTAGTAAAAACCCAAGAAAATCTCCCGTTTCCGTCATTTACTATCGAATCGACATAACGCCAGATCGTCACAGTGGTCGCTTTTCTCTCTGAAACGGTTACATTTATCGTCTGCAAGCCCTTGTCGCGTGATGCGGTATGCAGAGTCACTACAAGCGGCATAGTAGAACACTGAAGAAGCATCTAAGTTTATGCAATCGCCCAGTAAGAAGAGCTACATTTCAAGTTTTAGTTATCGATTAATGAATTATTGGGCGGTTTGGTGCCTTGGACCAGACCGAGGACCTTAAGATTTTGCATGAACCGAGGACTGGCAGCCAGGTAACACGAGAAATTGTGTAAAGTGTTAATATGTAGTAAAAACCTAAGAAAATCTCCCGTTTCCGTCATTTACTATCGAATCGACATAACGCCAGATCGTCACAGTGGTCGCTTTTCTCTCTGAAACGGTTACATTTATCGTCTGCAAGCCCTTGTCGCGTGATGCGGTATGCAGACACAGTACAAGCAGCACACTAGAACACAGAATAAGAATCTACGTTGATGCAATCGGCCAGTAAGAAGAGCTACATTTCAAGTTTTAGTTATCGATTAATGAATTATTGGGCGGTTTGGTGCCTTGGACCAGACCGAGGACCTTAAGATTTTGCATGAACCGAGGACTGGCAGCCAGGTAACACGAGAAATTGTGTAAAGTGTTAATATGTAGTAAAAACCCAAGAAAATCTCCCGTTTCCGTCATTTACTATCGAATCGACATAACGCCAGATCGTCACAGTGGTCGCTTTTCTCTCTGAAACGGTTACATTTATCGTCTGCAAGCCCTTGTCGCGTGATGCGGTATGCAGACACAGTACAAGCAGCACACTAGAACACAGAATAAGAATCTACGTTGATGCAATCGGCCAGTAAGAAGAGCTACATTTCAAGTTTTAGTTATCGATTAATGAATTATTTGGCGGTTTGGTGCCTTGGACCAGACCGAGGACCTTAAGATTTTGCATGAACCGAGGACTGGCAGCCAGGTAACACGAGAAAATGTGTAAAGTGTTAATATGTAGTAAAAACCCAAGAAAATCTCCCGTTTCCGTCATTTACTATCGAATCGACATAACGCCTGATCGTCACAGTGATCGTTTTTCTCTCTGAAACGGTTACATTTATCGTCTGCAAGCCCTTGTCGCGTGATGCGGTATGCAGAGACACTACAAGCGGCATAGTAGAACACTGATGAAGCATCTAAGTTTATGCAATCGCCCAGTAAGAAGAGCTACATTTCAAGTTTTAGTTATCGATTAATGAATTATTGGGCGGTTTGGTGTCTTGGACCAGACCGAGGACCTTAAGATTTTGCATGAACCGAGGACTGGCAGCCAGGTAACACCAGAAATTGTGTAAAGTGTTAATATGTAGTAAAAACCTAAGAAAATCTCCCGTTTCCGTCATTTACTATCGAATCGACATAACGCCAGATCGTCACAGTGGTCGCTTTTCTCTCTGAAACGGTTACATTTATCGTCTGCAAGCCCTTGTCGCGTGATGCGGTATGCAGACACAGTACAAGCAGCACACTAGAACACAGAATAAGAATCTACGTTGAAGCAATCGGCCAGTAAGAAGAGCTACATTTCAAGTATTAGTTATCGATTAATGAATTATTGGGCGGTTTGGTGCCTTGGACCAGACCGAGGACCTTAAGATTTTGCATGAACCGAGGACTGGCAGCCAGGTAACACGAGAAATTGTGTAAAGTGTTAATATGTAGTAAAAACCCAAGAAAATCTCCCGTTTCCGTCATTTACTATCGAATCGACATAACGCCAGATCGTCACAGTGGTCGCTTTTCTCTCTGAAACGGTTACATTTATCGTCTGCAAGCCCTTGTCGCGTGATGCGGTATGCAGAGTCACAACAAGCGGCATAGTAGAACACTGAAGAAGCATCTAAGTTTATGCAATCGCCCAGTAAGAAGAGCTACATTTCAAGTTTTAGTAATCGATTAATGAATTATTGGGCGGTTTGGTGCCTTGGACCAGACCGAGGACCTTAAGATTTTGCATGAACCGAGGACTGGCAGCCAGGTAACACGAGAAATTGTGTAAAGTGTTAATATGTAGTAAAAACCTAAGAAAATCTCCCGTTTCCGTCGTTTACTATCGAATCGACATAACGCCAGATCGTCACATTGGTCGCTTTTCTCTCTGAAACGGTTACATTTATCGTCTGCAAGCCGTTGTCGCGTGATGCGGTATGCAGACACAGTACAAGCAGCACACTATAACACAGAATAAGAATCTACGTTGATGCAATCGGCCAGTAAGAAGAGCTACATTTCAAGTTTTAGTTATCGATTAATGAATTATTGGGCGGTTTGGTGCCTTGGACCAGACCGAGGACCTTAAGATTTTGCATGAACCGAGGACTGGCAGCCAGGTAACACGAGAAATTGTGTAAAGTGTTAATATGTAGTAAAAACCTAAGAAAATCTCCCGTTTCCGTCGTTTACTATCGAATCGACATAACGCCAGATCGTCACATTGGTCGCTTTTCTCTCTGAAACGGTTACATTTATCGTCTGCAAGCCGTTGTCGCGTGATGCGGTATGCAGACACAGTACAAGCAGCACACTAGAACACAGAATAAGAATCTACGTTGATGCAATCGGCCAGTAAGAAGAGCTACATTTCAAGTTTTAGTTATCGATTAATGAATTATTGGGCGGTTTGGTTCCTTGGACCAGACCGAGGACCTTAAGATTTTGCATGAACCGAGGACTGGCAGCCAGGTAACACGAGAAATTGTGTAAAGTGTTAATATGTAGTAAAAACCCAAGAAAATCTCCCGTTTCCGTCATTTACTATCGAATCGACATAACGCCAGATCGTCACAGTGGTCGCTTTTCTCTCTGAAACGGTTACATTTATCGTCTGCAAGCCCTTGTCGCGTGATGCGGTATGCAGAGTCACTACAAGCGGCATAGTAGAACACTGAAGAAGCATCTAAGTTTATGCAATCGCCCAGTAAGAAGAGCTACATTTCAAGTTTTAGTTATCGATTAATGAATTATTGGGCGGTTTGGTGCCTTGGACCAGACCGAGGACCTTAAGATTTTGCATGAACCGAGGACTGGCAGCCAGGTAACACGAGAAATTGTGTAAAGTGTTAATATGTAGTAAAAACCCAAGAAAATCTCCCGTTTCCGTCATTTACTATCGAATCGACATAACGCCAGATCGTCACAGTGGTCGCTTTTCTCTCTGAAACGGTTACATTTATCGTCTGCAAGCCCTTGTCGCGTGATGCGGTATGCAGAGTCACAACAAGCGGCATAGTAGAACACTGAAGAAGCATCTAAGTTTATGCAATCGCCCAGTAAGAAGAGCTACATTTCAAGTTTTAGTAATCGATTAATGAATTATTGGGCGGTTTGGTGCCTTGGACCAGACCGAGGACCTTAAGATTTTGCATGAACCGAGGACTGGCAGCCAGGTAACACGAGAAATTGTGTAAAGTGTTAATATGTAGTAAAAACCTAAGAAAATCTCCCGTTTCCGTCGTTTACTATCGAATCGACATAACGCCAGATCGTCACATTGGTCGCTTTTCTCTCTGAAACGGTTACATTTATCGTCTGCAAGCCGTTGTCGCGTGATGCGGTATGCAGACACAGTACAAGCAGCACACTATAACACAGCATAAGAATCTACGTTGATGCAATCGGCCAGTAAGAAGAGCTACATTTCAAGTTTTAGTTATCGATTAATGAATTATTGGGCGGTTTGGTGCCTTGGACCAGACCGAGGACCTTAAGATTTTGCATGAACCGAGGACTGGCAGCCAGGTAACACGAGAAATTGTGTAAAGTGTTAATATGTAGTAAAAACCTAAGAAAATCTCCCGTTTCCGTCGTTTACTATCGAATCGACATAACGCCAGATCGTCACATTGGTCGCTTTTCTCTCTGAAACGGTTACATTTATCGTCTGCAAGCCGTTGTCGCGTGATGCGGTATGCAGACACAGTACAAGCAGCACACTAGAACACAGAATAAGAATCTACGTTGATGCAATCGGCCAGTAAGAAGAGCTACATTTCAAGTTTTAGTTATCGATTAATGAATTATTGGGCGGTTTGGTTCCTTGGACCAGACCGAGGACCTTAAGATTTTGCATGAACCGAGGACTGGCAGCCAGGTAACACGAGAAATTGTGTAAAGTGTTAATATGTAGTAAAAACCCAAGAAAATCTCCCGTTTCCGTCATTTACTATCGAATCGACATAACGCCAGATCGTCACAGTGGTCGCTTTTCTCTCTGAAACGGTTACATTTATCGTCTGCAAGCCCTTGTCGCGTGATGCGGTATGCAGAGTCACTACAAGCGGCATAGTAGAACACTGAAGAAGCATCTAAGTTTATGCAATCGCCCAGTAAGAAGAGCTACATTTCAAGTTTTAGTTATCGATTAATGAATTATTGGGCGGTTTGGTGCCTTGGACCAGACCGAGGACCTTAAGATTTTGCATGAACCGAGGACTGGCAGCCAGGTAACACGAGAAATTGTGTAAAGTGTTAATATGTAGTAAAAACCTAAGAAAATCTCCCGTTTCCGTCATTTACTATCGAATCGACATAACGCCAGATCGTCACAGTGGTCGCTTTTCTCTCTGAAACGGTTACATTTATCGTCTGCAAGCCCTTGTCCCGTGATGTGGTATGCAGAGTCACTACAAGCGGCATAGTAGAACACTGAAGAAGCATCTAAGTTTATGCAATCGCCCAGTAAGAAGAGCTACATATCAAGTTTTAGTTATCGATTAATGAATTATTGGGCGGTTTGGTGCCTTGGACCAGACCGAGGACCTTAAGATTTTGCATGAACCGAGGACTGGCAGCCAGGTAACACGAGAAATTGTGTAAAGTGTTAATATGTAGTAAAAACCTAAGAAAATCTCCCGTTTCCGTCATTTACTATCGAATCGACATAACGCCAGATCGTCACAGTGGTCGCTCTTCTCTCTGAAACGGTTACATTTATCGTCTGCAAGCCCTTGTCGCGTGATGCGGTATGCAGACACAGTACAAGCAGCACACTAGAACACAGAATAAGAATCTACGTTGATGCAATCGGCCAGTAAGAAGAGCTACATTTCAAGTTTTAGTTATCGATTAATGAATTATTGGGCGGTTTGGTGCCTTGGACCAGACCGAGGACCTTAAGATTTTGCATGAACCGAGGACTGGCAGCCAGGTAACACGAGTAATTGTGTAAAGTGTTAATATGTAATAAAAACCTAAGAAAATCTCCCGTTTCCGTCATTTACTATCGAATCGACATAACGCCAGATCGTCACAGTGGTCGCTTTTCTCTCTGAAACGGTTACATTTATCGTCTGCAAGCCCTTGTCGCGTGATGCGGTATGCAGAGTCACTACAAGCGGCATAGTAGAACACTGAAGAAGCATCTAAGTTTATGCAATCGCCCAGTAAGAAGAGCTACATTTCAAGTTTTAGTTATCGATTAATGAATTATTGGGCGGTTTGGTGCCTTGGACCAGACCGAGGACCTTAAGATTTTGCATGAACCGAGGACTGGCAGCCAGGTAACACGAGAAATTGTGTAAAGTGTTAATATGTAGTAAAAACCTAAGAAAATCTCCCGTTTCCGTCATTTACTATCGATTCGACATAAAGCCAGATCGTCACATTGGTCGCTTTTCTCTCTGAAACGGTTACATTTATCGTCTGCAAGCCCTTGTGGCGTGATGCGGTATGTAGAGTCACTACAAGCGGCATAGTAGCACACTGAAGAAGCATCTAAGTTTATGCAATCGCCCAGTAAGAAGAGCTACATTTCAAGTTTTAGTTATCGATTAATGAATTATTGGGCGGTTTGGTGCCTTGGACCAGACCGAGGACCTTAAGATTTTGCATGAACCGAGGACTGGCAGCCAGGTAACACGAGAAATTGTGTAAAGTGTTAATATGTAGTAAAAACGCAAGAAAATCTCCCGTTTCCGTCATTTACTATCGAATCGACATAACGCCAGATCGTCACAGTGGTCGCTTTTCTTTCTGAAACGGTTACATTTATCGTCTGCAAGCCCTTGTCGCGTGATGCGGTATGCAGACACAGTACAAGCAGCACACTAGAACACAGAAAAAGAATCTACGTTGATGCAATCGGCCAGTAAGAAGAGGTACATTTCAAGTTTTAGTTATCGATTAATGAATTATTGGGCGGTTTGGTGCCTTGGACCAGACCGAGGACCTTAAGATTTTCCATGAACCGAGGACTGGCAGCCAGGTAACACCAGAAATTGTGTAAAGTGTTAATATGAAGTAAAAACCTAAGAAAATCTCCCGTTTCCGTCATTTACTATCGAATCGACATAACGCCAGATCGTCACAGTGGTCGCTTTTCTCTCTGAAACGGTTACATTTATCGTCTGCAAGCCCTTGTCGCGTGATGCGGTATGCAGAGTCACTACAAGCGGCATAGTAGAACACTGAAGAAGCATCTAAGTTTATGCAATCGCCCAGTAAGAAGAGCTACATTTCAAGTTTTAGTTATCGATTAATGAATTATTGGGCGGTTTGGTTCCTTGGACCAGACCGAGGACCTTAAGATTTTGCATGAACCGAGGACTGGCAGCCAGGTAACACGAGAAATTGTGTAAAGTGTTAATATGTAGTAAAAACCCAAGAAAATCTCCCGTTTCCGTCATTTACTATCGAATCGACATAACGCCAGATCGTCACAGTGGTCGCTTTTCTCTCTGAAACGGTTACATTTATCGTCTGCAAGCCCTTGTCGCGTGATGCGGTATGCAGAGTCACTACAAGCGGCATAGTAGAACACTGAAGAAGCATCTAAGTTTATGCAATCGCCCAGTAAGAAGAGCTACATTTCAAGTTTTAGTTATCGATTAATGAATTATTGGGCGGTTTGGTGCCTTGGACCAGACCGAGGACCTTAAGATTTTGCATGAACCGAGGACTGGCAGCCAGGTAACACGAGAAATTGTGTAAAGTGTTAATATGTAGTAAAAACCTAAGAAAATCTCCCGTTTCCGTCATTTACTATCGAATCGACATAACGCCAGATCGTCACAGTGGTCGCTTTTCTCTCTGAAACGGTTACATTTATCGTCTGCAAGCCCTTGTCCCGTGATGTGGTATGCAGAGTCACTACAAGCGGCATAGTAGAACACTGAAGAAGCATCTAAGTTTATGCAATCGCCCAGTAAGAAGAGCTACATATCAAGTTTTAGTTATCGATTAATGAATTATTGGGCGGTTTGGTGCCTTGGACCAGACCGAGGACCTTAAGATTTTGCATGAACCGAGGACTGGCAGCCAGGTAACACGAGAAATTGTGTAAAGTGTTAATATGTAGTAAAAACCTAAGAAAATCTCCCGTTTCCGTCATTTACTATCGAATCGACATAACGCCAGATCGTCACAGTGGTCGCTCTTCTCTCTGAAACGGTTACATTTATCGTCTGCAAGCCCTTGTCGCGTGATGCGGTATGCAGACACAGTACAAGCAGCACACTAGAACACAGAATAAGAATCTACGTTGATGCAATCGGCCAGTAAGAAGAGCTACATTTCAAGTTTTAGTTATCGATTAATGAATTATTGGGCGGTTTGGTGCCTTGGACCAGACCGAGGACCTTAAGATTTTGCATGAACCGAGGACTGGCAGCCAGGTAACACGAGTAATTGTGTAAAGTGTTAATATGTAATAAAAACCTAAGAAAATCTCCCGTTTCCGTCATTTACTATCGAATCGACATAACGCCAGATCGTCACAGTGGTCGCTTTTCTCTCTGAAACGGTTACATTTATCGTCTGCAAGCCCTTGTCGCGTGATGCGGTATGCAGAGTCACTACAAGCGGCATAGTAGAACACTGAAGAAGCATCTAAGTTTATGCAATCGCCCAGTAAGAAGAGCTACATTTCAAGTTTTAGTTATCGATTAATGAATTATTGGGCGGTTTGGTGCCTTGGACCAGACCGAGGACCTTAAGATTTTGCATGAACCGAGGACTGGCAGCCAGGTAACACGAGAAATTGTGTAAAGTGTTAATATGTAGTAAAAACCTAAGAAAATCTCCCGTTTCCGTCATTTACTATCGATTCGACATAAAGCCAGATCGTCACATTGGTCGCTTTTCTCTCTGAAACGGTTACATTTATCGTCTGCAAGCCCTTGTGGCGTGATGCGGTATGTAGAGTCACTACAAGCGGCATAGTAGCACACTGAAGAAGCATCTAAGTTTATGCAATCGCCCAGTAAGAAGAGCTACATTTCAAGTTTTAGTTATCGATTAATGAATTATTGGGCGGTTTGGTGCCTTGGACCAGACCGAGGACCTTAAGATTTTGCATGAACCGAGGACTGGCAGCCAGGTAACACGAGAAATTGTGTAAAGTGTTAATATGTAGTAAAAACGCAAGAAAATCTCCCGTTTCCGTCATTTACTATCGAATCGACATAACGCCAGATCGTCACAGTGGTCGCTTTTCTTTCTGAAACGGTTACATTTATCGTCTGCAAGCCCTTGTCGCGTGATGCGGTATGCAGACACAGTACAAGCAGCACACTAGAACACAGAAAAAGAATCTACGTTGATGCAATCGGCCAGTAAGAAGAGGTACATTTCAAGTTTTAGTTATCGATTAATGAATTATTGGGCGGTTTGGTGCCTTGGACCAGACCGAGGACCTTAAGATTTTCCATGAACCGAGGACTGGCAGCCAGGTAACACCAGAAATTGTGTAAAGTGTTAATATGAAGTAAAAACCTAAGAAAATCTCCCGTTTCCGTCATTTACTATCGAATCGACATAACGCCAGATCGTCACATTGGTCGCTTTTCTCTCTGAAACGGTTACATTTATCGTCTGCAAGCCCTTGTCGCGTGATGCGGTATGCAGAGTCACTACAAGCGGCATAGTAGAACACTGAAGAAGAATCTAAGTTTATGCAATCGCCCAGTAGGAAGGGCTACATTTCAAGTTTTAGTTATCGATTAATGAATTATTGGGCGGTTTGGTGCCTTGGACCAGACCGAGGACCTTACGATTTTGCATGAAATGAGGACTGGCAGCCAGGTAACACCAGAAATTGTGTAAAGTGTTAATATGTAGTAAAAACCTAAGAAAATCTCCCGTTTCCGTCAATTACTATCGATTCGACATAACGCCAGATCGTCACATTGGTCGCTTTTCTCTCTGAAACGGTTATATTTATCGTCTGCAAGCCCTTGTCGCGTGATGCAATATGCAGACACAGTACAAGCAGCACACTAGAACACAGAATAAGAATCTACGTTGATGCAATCGGCCAGTAAGAAGAGCTACATTTCAAGTTTTAGTTATCGATTAATGAATTATTGGGCGGTTTGGTGCCTTGGACCAGACCGAGGACCTTAAGATTTTGCATGAACCGAGGACTGGCAGCCAGGTAACACGAGAAATTGTGTAAAGTGTTAATATGTAGTAAAAACCTAAGAAAATCTCCCGTTTCCGTCATTTACTATCGAATCGACATAACGCCAGATCGTCACAGTGGTCGCTTTTCTCTCTGAAACGGTTACATTTATCGTCTGCAAGCCGTTGTCGCGTGATGCGGTATGCAGACACAGTACAAGCAGCACACTAGAACACAGAATAAGAATCTACGTTGATGCAATCGGCCAGTAAGAAGACCTACATTTCAAGTTTTAGTTATCGATTAATGAATTATTGGGCGGTTTGGTGCCTTGGACCAGACCGAGGACCTTAAGATTTTGCATGAACCGAGGACTGGCAGTCAGGTAACACGAGAAATTGTGTAAAGTGTTAATATGTAGTAAAAACCCAAGAAAATCTCCCGTTTCCGTCATTTACTATCGAATCGACATAACGCCACATCGTCACAGTGGTCGCTTTTCTCTCTGAAACGGTTACATTTATCGTCTGCAAGCCCTTGTCGCGTGATGCGGTATGCAGAGTCACTACAAGCGGCATAGTAGAACACTGAAGAAGCATCTAAGTTTATGCAATCGCCCAGTAAGAAGAGCTACATTTCAAGTTTTAGTTATCGATTAATGAATTATTGGGCGGTTTGGTGCCTTGGACCAGACCGAGGACCTTAAGATTTTGCATGAACCGAGGACTGGCAGCCAGGTAACACGAGAAATTGTGTAAAGTGTTAATATGTAGTAAAAACCTAAGAAAACCTCCCGTTTCCGTCATTTACTATCGAATCGACATAACGCCAGATCGTCACAGTGGTCGCTTTTCTCTCTGAAACGGTTACATTTATCGTCTGCAAGCCCTTGTCGCGTGATGCGGTATGCAGACACAGTACAAGCAGCACACTAGAACACGGAATAAGAATCTACGTTGATGCAATCGGCCAGTAAGAAGAGCTACATTTCAAGTTTTAGTTATCGATTAATGAATTATTGGGCGGTTTGGTGACTTGGACCAGACCGAGGACCTTAAGATTTTGCATGAACCGAGGACTGGCAGCCAGGTAACACGAGAAATTGTGTAAAGTGTTAATATGTAGTAAAAACCCAAGAAAATCTCCCGTTTCCGTCATTTACTATCGAATCGACATAACGCCAGATCGTCACAGTGGTCGCTTTTCTCTCTGAAACGGTTACATTTATCGTCTGCAAGCCGTTGTCGCGTGATGCGGTATGCAGACACAGTACAAGCAGCACACTAGAACACAGAATAAGAATCTACGTTGATGCAATCGGCCAGTAAGAAGAGCTACATTTCAAGTTTTAGTTATCGATTAATGAATTATTGGGCGGTTTGGTGCCTTGGACCAGACCGAGGACCTTAAGATTTTGCATGAACCGAGGACTGGCAGCCAGGTAACACGAGAAATTGTGTAAAGTGTTAATATGTAGTAAAAACCTAAGAAAATCTCCCGTTTCCGTCATTTACTATCGAATCGACATAACGCCAGGTCGTCACAGTGGTCGCTTTTCTCTCTGAAACGGTTACATTTATCGTCTGCAAGCCCTTGTCCCGTGATGCGGTATGCAGAGTCACTACAAGCGGCATAGTAGAACACTGAAGAAGCATCTAAGTTTATGCAATCGCCCAGTAAGAAGAGCTACATATCAAGTTTTAGTTATCGATTAATGAATTATTGGGCGGTTTGGTGCCTTGGACCAGACCGAGGACCTTAAGATTTTGCATGAACCGAGGACTGGCAGCCAGGTAACACGAGAAATTGTGTAAAGTGTTAATATGTAGTAAAAACCTAAGAAAATCTCCCGTTTCCGTCATTTACTATCGAATCGACATAACGCCAGATCGTCACAGTGGTCGCTTTTCTCTCTGAAACGGTTACATTTATCGTCTGCAAGCCCTTGTCGCGTGATGCGGTATGCAGAGTCACTACAAGCGGCATAGTAGAACACTGAAGAAGCATCTAAGTTTATGCAATCGCCCAGTAAGAAGAGCTACATTTCAAGTTTTAGTTATCGATTAATGAATTATTGGGCGGTTTGGTGCCTTGGACCAGACCGAGGACCTTAAGATTTTGCATGAACCGAGGACTGGCAGCCAGGTAACACGAGAAATTGTGTAAAGTGTTAATATGTAGTAAAAACCTAAGAAAATCTCCCGTTTCCGTCATTTACTATCGAATCGACATAAAGCCAGATCGTCACATTGGTCGCTTTTCTCTCTGAAACGGTTACATTTATCGTCTGCAAGCCCTTGTCGCGTGATGCGATATGTAGAGTCACTACAAGCGGCATAGTAGAACACTGAAGAAGCATCTAAGTTTATGCAATCGCCCAGTAAGAAGAGCTACATTTCAAGTTTTAGTTATCGATTAATGAATAATTGGGCGGTTTGGTGCCTTGGACCAGACCGAGGACCTTAAGATTTTGCATGAACCGAGGACTGGCAGCCAGGTAACACGGGAAATTGTGTAAAGTGTTAATATGTAGTAAAAACCTAAGAAAATCTCCCGTTTCCGTCATTTACTATCGAATCGACATAACGCCAGATCGTCACATTGGTCGCTTTTCTCTCTGAAACGGTTACATTTATCGTCTGCAAGCCCTTGTCGCGTGATGCGGTATGCAGAGTCACTACAAGCGGCATAGTAGAACACTGAAGAAGCATCTAAGTTTATGCAATCGCCCAGTAAGAAGAGCTACATTTCAAGTTTTAGTTATCGATTAATGAATTATTGGGCGGTTTGGTGCCTTGGACCAGACCGAGGACCTTAAGATTTTGCATGAACCGAGGACTGGCAGCCAGGTAACACAAGAAATTGTGTAAAGTGTTAATATGTAGTAAAAACCCAAGAAAATCTCCCGTTTCCGTCATTTACTATCGAATCGACATAACGCCAGATCGTCACAGTGGTCGCTTTTCTCTCTGAAACGGTTACATTAATCGTCTGCAAGCCCTTGTCGCGTGATGCGGTATGCAGAGTCACTACAAGCGGCATAGTAGAACACTGAAGAAGCATCTAAGTTTATGCAATCGCCCAGTAAGAAGAGCTACATTTCAAGTTTTAGTTATCGATTAATGAATTATTGGGCGGTTTGGTGCCTTGGACCAGACCGAGGACCTTAAGATTTTGCATGAACCGAGGACTGGCAGCCAGGTAACACGAGAAATTGTGTAAAGTGTTAATATGTAGTAAAAACCCAAGAAAATCTCCCGTTTCCGTCATTTACTATCGAATCGACATAACGCCAGATCGTCACAGTGGTCGCTTTTCTCTCTGAAACGGTTACATTTATCGTCTGCAAGCCCTTGTCGCGTGATGCGGTATGCAGACACAGTACAAGCAGCACACTAGAACACAGAATAAGAATCTACGTTGATGCAATCGGCCAGTAAGAAGAGCTACATTTCAAGTTTTAGTTATCGATTAATGAATTATTGGGCGGTTTGGTGCCTTGGACCAGACCGAGGACCTTAAGATTTTGCATGAACCGAGGACTGGCAGCCAGGTAACACGAGAAATTGTGTAAAGTGTTAATATGTAGTAAAAACCCAAGAAAATCTCCCGTTTCCGTCATTTACTATCGAATCGACATAACGCCAGATCGTCACAGTGGTCGCTTTTCTCTCTGAAACGGTTACATTTATCGTCTGCAAGCCCTTGTCGCGTGATGCGGTATGCAGACACAGTACAAGCAGCACACTAGAACACAGAATAAGAATCTACGTTGATGCAATCGGCCAGTAAGAAGAGCTACATTTCAAGTTTTAGTTATCGATTAATGAATTATTGGGCGGTTTGGTGCCTTGGACCAGACCGAGGACCTTAAGATTTTGCATGAACCGAGGACTGGCAGCCAGGTAACACGAGAAATTGTGTAAAGTGTTAATATGTAGTAAAAACCCAAGAAAATCTCCCGTTTCCGTCATTTACTATCGAATCGACATAACGCCTGATCGTCACAGTGATCGTTTTTCTCTCTGAAACGGTTACATTTATCGTCTGCAAGCCCTTGTCGCGTGATGCGGTATGCAGAGACACTACAAGCGGCATAGTAGAACACTGAAGAAGCATCTAAGTTTATGCAATCGCCCAGTAAGAAGAGCTACATTTCAAGTTTTAGTTATCGATTAATGAATTATTGGGCGGATTGGTGCCTTGGACTAGACCGAGGACCTTAAGATTTTGCATGAACCGAGGACTGGCAGCCAGGTAACACCAGAAATTGTGTAAAGTGTTAATATGTAGTAAAAACCTAAGAAAATCTCCCGTTTCCGTCATTTACTATCGAATCGACATAACGCCAGATCGTCACAGTGGTCGCTTTTCTCTCTGAAACGGTTACATTTATCGTCTGCAAGCCCTTGTCGCGTGATGCGGTATGCAGAGTCACTACAAGCGGCATAGTAGAACACTGAAGAAGCATCTAAGTTTATGCAATCGCCCAGTAAGAAGAGCTACATTTCAAGTTTTAGTTATCGATTAATGAATTATTGGGCGGTTTGGTGCCTTGGACCAGACCGAGGACCTTAAGATTTTGCATGAACCGAGGACTGGCAGCCAGGTAACACGAGAAATTGTGTAAAGTGTTAATATGTAGTAAAAACCTAAGAAAATCTCCCGTTTCCGTCATTTACTATCGAATCGACATAAAGCCAGATCGTCACATTGGTCGCTTTTCTCTCTGAAACGGTTACATTTATCGTCTGCAAGCCCTTGTCGCGTGATGCGATATGTAGAGTCACTACAAGCGGCATAGTAGAACACTGAAGAAGCATCTAAGTTTATGCAATCGCCCAGTAAGAAGAGCTACATTTCAAGTTTTAGTTATCGATTAATGAATAATTGGGCGGTTTGGTGCCTTGGACCAGACCGAGGACCTTAAGACTTTGCATGAACCGAGGACTGGCAGCCAGGTAACACGAGAAATTGTGTAAAGTGTTAATATGTAGTAAAAACCTAAGAAAATCTCCCGTTTCCGTCAATTACTATCGATTCGACATAACGCCAGATCGTCACATTGGTCGCTTTTCTCTCTGAAACGGTTACATTTATCGTCTGCAAGCCCTTGTCGCGTGATGCAGTATGCAGACACAGTACAAGCAGCACACTAGAACACAGAATAAGAATCTACGTTGATGCAATCGGCCAGTAAGAAGAGCTACATTTCAAGTTTTAGTTATCGATTAATGAATTATTGGGCGGTTTGGTGCCTTGGACCAGACCGAGGACCTTAAGATTTTGCATGAACCGAGGACTGGCAGCCAGGTAACACGAGAAATTGTGTAAAGTGTTAATATGTAGTAAAAACCTAAGAAAATCTCCCGTTTCCGTCATTTACTATCGAATCGACATAACGCCAGATCGTCACATTGGTCGCTTTTCTCTCTGAAACGGTTACATTTATCGTCTGCAAGCCCTTGTCGCGTGATGCGGTATGCAGAGTCACTACAAGCGGCATAGTAGAACACTGAAGAAGCATCTAAGTTTATGCAATCGCCCAGTAAGAAGAGCTACATTTCAAGTTTTAGTTATCGATTAATGAATTATTGGGCGGTTTGGTGCCTTGGACCAGACCGAGGACCTTAAGATTTTGCATGAACCGAGGACTGGCAGCCAGGTAACACAAGAAATTGTGTAAAGTGTTAATATCTAGTAAAAACCCAAGAAAATCTCCCGTTTCCGTCATTTACTATCGAATCGACATAACGCCAGATCGTCACAGTGGTCGCTTTTCTCTCTGAAACGGTTACATTTATCGTCTGCAAGCCCTTGTCGCGTGATGCGGTATGCAAAGTCACTACAAGCGGCATAGTAGAACACTGAAGAAGCATCTAAGTTTATGCAATCGCCCAGTAAGAAGAGCTACATTTCAAGATTTAGTTATCGATTAATGAAGTATTGGGAGGTTTGGAGCCTTGGACCAGACCGAGGACCTTAAGATTTTGCATGAACCGAGGACTGGCAGCCAGGTAACACGAGAAATTGTGTAAAGTGTTAATATGTAGTAAAAACCTAAGAAAATCTCCCGTTTCCGTCATTTACTATCGAATCGACATAACGCCAGATCGTCACAGTGGTCGCTTTTCTCTATGAAACGGTTTTATTTATCGTCTGCAAGCCCTTGTCGCGTGATGCGGTATGCAGACACAGTACAAGCAGCACACTAGAACACAGAATAAGAATCTACGTTGATGCAATCGGCCAGTAAGAAGAGCTACATTTCTAGTTTTAGTTATCGATTAATGAATTATTGGGCGGTTTGGTGCCTTGGACCAGACCGAGGACCTTAAGATTTTGCATGAACCGAGGACTGGCAGCCAGGTAACACGAGAAATTGTGTAAAGTGTTAATATGTAGTAAAAATCCAAGAAAATCTCCCGTTTCCGTCATTTACTATCGAATCGACATAACGCCAGATCGTCACAGTGGTCGCTTTTCTCTCTGAAACGGTTACATTTATCGTCTGCAAGCCGTTGTCGCGTGATGCGGTATGCAGACACAGTACAAGCAGCACACTAGAACACAGAATAAGAATCTACGTTGATGCAATCGGCCAGTAAGAAGAGCTACATTTCAAGTTTTAGTTATCGATTAATGAATTATTGGGCGGTTTGGTGCCTTGGACCAGACCGAGGACCTTAAGATTTTGCATGAACCGAGGACTGGCAGCCAGGTAACACGAGAAATTGTGTAAAGTGTTAATATGTAGTAAAAACCCAAGAAAATCTCCCGTTTCCGTCATTTACTATCGAATCGACATAACGCCTGATCGTCACAGTGATCGTTTTTCTCTCTGAAACGGTTACATTTATCGTCTGCAAGCCCTTGTCGCGTGATGCGGTATGCAGAGACACTACAAGCGGCATATTAGAACACTGAAGAAGCATCTAAGTTTATGCAATCGCCCAGTAAGAAGAGCTACATTTCAAGTTTTAGTTATCGATTAATGAATTATTGGGCGGATTGGTGCCTTGGACCAGACCGAGGACCTTAAGATTTTGCATGAACCGAGGACTGGCAGCCAGGTAACACCAGAAATTGTGTAAAGTGTTAATATGTAGTAAAAACCTAAGAAAATCTCCCGTTTCCGTCATTTACTATCGAATCGACATAACGCCAGATCGTCACAGTGGTCGCTTTTCTCTCTGAAACGGTTACATTTATCGTCTGCAAGCCCTTGTCGCGTGATGCGGTATGCAGACACAGTACAAGCAGCACACTAGAACACAGAATTAGAATCTACGTTGAAGCAATCGGCCAGTAAGAGAGCTACATTTCAAGTTTTAGTTATCGATTAATGAATTATTGGGCGGTTTGGTGCCTTGGACCAGACCGAGGACCTTAAGATTTTGCATGAACCGAGGACTGGCAGCCAGGTAACACGAGAAATTGTGTAAAGTGTTAATATGTAGTAAAAACCCAAGAAAATCTCCCGTTTCCGTCATTTACTATCGAATCGACATAACGCCAGATCGTCACAGTGGTCGCTTTTCTCTCTGAAACGGTTACATTTATCGTCTGCAAGCCCTTGTCGCGTGATGCGGTATGCAGAGTCACTACAAGCGGCATAGTAGAACACTGAAGAAGCATCTAAGTTTATGCAATCGCCCAGTAAGAAGAGCTACATTTCAAGTTTTAGTTATCGATTAATGAATTATTGGGCGGTTTGGTGCCTTGGACCAGACCGAGGACCTTAAGATTTTGCATGAACCGAGGACTGGCAGCCAGGTAACACGAGAAATTGTGTAAAGTGTTAATATGTAGTAAAAACCTAAGAAAATCTCCCGTTTCCGTCATTTACTATCGAATCGACATAACGCCAGATCGTCACAGTGGTCGCTTTTCTCTCTGAAACGGTTACATTTATCGTCTGCAAGCCCTTGTCGCGTGATGCGGTATGCAGACACAGTACAAGCAGCACACTAGAACACAGAATAAGAATCTACGTTGATGCAATCGGCCAGTAAGAAGAGCTACATTTCAAGTTTTAGTTATCGATTAATGAATTATTGGGCGGTTTGGTGCCTTGGACCAGACCGAGGACCTTAAGATTTTGCATGAACCGAGGACTGGCAGCCAGGTAACACGAGAAATTGTGTAAAGTGTTAATATGTAGTAAAAACCCAAGAAAATCTCCCGTTTCCGTCATTTACTATCGAATCGACATAACGCCTGATCGTCACAGTGATCGTTTTTCTCTCTGAAACGGTTACATTTATCGTCTGCAAGCCCTTGTCGCGTGATGCGGTATGCAGAGTCACTACAAGCGGCATAGTAGAACACTGAAGAAGCATCTAAGTTTATGCAATCGCCCAGTAAGAAGAGCTACATTTCAAGTTTTAGTTATCGATTAATGAATTATTGGGCGGTTTGGTGCCTTGGACCAGACCGAGGACCTTAAGATTTTGCATGAACCGAGGACTGGCAGCCAGGTAACACGAGAAATTGTGTAAAGTGTTAATATGTAGTAAAAACCTAAGAAAATCTCCCGTTTCCGTCATTTACTATCGAATCGACATAACGCCAGATCGTCACAGTGGTCGCTTTTCTCTCTGAAACGGTTACATTTATCGTCTGCAAGCCCTTGTCGCGTGATGCGGTATGCAGAGTCACTACAAGCGGCATAGTAGAACACTGAAGAAGCATCTAAGTTTATGCAATCGCCCAGTAAGAAGAGCTACATTTCAAGTTTTAGTTATCGATTAATGAATTATTGGGCGGTTTGGTGCCTTGGACCAGACCGAGGACCTTAAGATTTTGCATGAACCGAGGACTGGCAGCCAGGTAACACGAGAAATTGTGTAAAGTGTTAATATGTAGTAAAAACCCAAGAAAATCTCCCGTTTCCGTCATTTACTATCGAATCGACATAACGCCTGATCGTCACAGTGATCGTTTTTCTCTCTGAAACGGTTACATTTATCGTCTGCAAGCCCTTGTCGCGTGATGCGGTATGCAGAGACACTACAAGCGGCATAGTAGAACACTGAAGAAGCATCTAAGTTTATGCAATCGCCCAGTAAGAAGAGCTACATTTCAAGTTTTAGTTATCGATTAATGAATTATTGGGCGGATTGGTGCCTTGGACCAGACCGAGGACCTTAAGATTTTGCATGAACCGAGGACTGGCAGCCAGGTAACACGAGAAATTGTGTAAAGTGTTAATATGTAGTAAAAACCTAAGAGAATCTCCCGTTTCCGTCGTTTACTATCGAATCGACATAACGCCAGATCGTCACATTGGTCGCTTTTCTCTCTGAAACGGTTACATTTATCGTCTGCAAGCCGTTGTCGCGTGATGCGGTATGCAGACACAGTACAAGCAGCACACTAGAACACAGAATAAGAGTCTACGTTGATGCAATCGGCCAGTAAGAAGAGCTACATTTCAAGTTTTAGTTATCGATTAATGAATTATTGGGCGGTTTGGTGCCTTGGACCAGACCGAGGACCTTAAGATTTTGCATGAACCGAGGACTGGCAGCCAGGTAACACGAGAAATTGTGTAAAGTGTTAATATGTAGTAAAAACCTAAGAAAATCTCCCGTTTCCGTCGTTTACTATCGAATCGACATAACGCCAGATCGTCACATTGGTCGCTTTTCTCTCTGAAACGGTTACATTTATCGTCTGCAAGCCGTTGTCGCGTGATGCGGTATGCAGACACAGTACAAGCAGCACACTAGAACACAGAATAAGAATCTACGTTGATGCAATCGGCCAGTAAGAAGAGCTACATTTCAAGTTTTAGTTATCGATTAATGAATTATTGGGCGGTTTGGTGCCTTGGACCAGACCGAGGACCTTAAGATTTTGCATGAACCGAGGACTGGCAGCCAGGTAACACGAGAAATTGTGTAAAGTGTTAATATAGTAAAAACCCAAGAAAATCTCCCGTTTCCGTCATTTACTATCGAATCGACATAACGCCAGATCGTCACAGTGGTCGCTTTTCTCTCTGAAACGGTTACATTTATCGTCTGCAAGCCCTTGTCGCGTGATGCGGTATGCAGAGTCACTACAAGCGGCATAGTAGAACACTGAAGAAGCATCTAAGTTTATGCAATCGCCCAGTAAGAAGAGCTACATTTCAAGTTTTAGTTATCGATTAATGAATTATTGGGCGGTTTGGTGCCTTGGACCAGACCGAGGACCTTAAGATTTTGCATGAACCGAGGACTGGCAGCCAGGTAACACGAGAAATTGTGTAAAGTGTTAATATGTAGTAAAAACCTAAGAAAATCTCCCGTTTCCGTCATTTACTATCGAATCGACATAACGCCAGATCGTCACAGTGGTCGCTTTTCTCTCTGAAACGGTTACATTTATCGTCTGCAAGCCCTTGTCGCGTGATGCGGTATGCAGACACAGTACAAGCAGCACACTAGAACACAGAATAAGAATCTACGTTGATGCAATCGGCCAGTAAGAAGAGCTACATTTCAAGTTTTAGTTATCGATTAATGAATTATTGGGCGGTTTGGTGCCTTGGACCAGACCGAGGACCTTAAGATTTTGCATGAACCGAGGACTGGCAGCCAGGTAACACGAGAAATTGTGTAAAGTGTTAATATGTAGTAAAAACCCAAGAAAATCTCCCGTTTCCGTCATTTACTATCGAATCGACATAACGCCAGATCGTCACAGTGGTCGCTTTTCTCTCTGAAACGGTTACATTTATCGTCATCAAGCCGTTGTCGCGTGATGCGGTATGCAGACACAGTACAAGCAGCACACTAGAACACAGAATAAGAATCTACGTTGATGCAATCGGCCAGTAAGAAGAGCTACATTTCAAGTTTTAGTTATCGATTAATGAATTATTGGGCGGTTTGGTGCCTTGGACCAGACCGAGGACCTTAAGATTTTGCATGAACCGAGGAATGGCAGCCAGGTAACACGAGAAATTGTGTAAAGTGTTAATATGTAGTAAAAACCTAAGAAAATCTCCCGTTTCCGTCATTTACTATCGAATCGACATAACGCCAGATCGTCACAGTGGTCGCTTTTCTCTCTGAAACGGTTACATTTGTCGTCTGCAAGCCCTTGTCCCGTGATGCGGTATGCAGAGTCACTACAAGCGGCATAGTAGAACACTGAAGAAGCATCTAAGTTTATGCAATCGCCCAGTAAGAAGAGCTACATATCAAGTTTTAGTTATCGATTAATGAATTATTGGGCGGTTTGGTGCCTTGGACCAGACCGAGGACCTTAAGATTTTGCATGAACCGAGGACTGGCAGCCAGGTAACACGAGAAATTGTGTAATGTGTTAATATGTAGTAAAAACCTAAGAAAATCTCCCGTTTCCGTCATTTACTATCGAATCGACATAACGCCAGATCGTCACAGTGGTCGCTCTTCTCTCTGAAACGGTTACATTTATCGTCTGCAAGCCCTTGTCGCGTGATGCGGTATGCAGACACAGTACAAGCAGCACACTAGAACACAGAATAAGAATCTACGTTGATGCAATCGGCCAGTAAGAAGAGCTACATTTCAAGTTGTAGTTATCGATTAATGAATTATTGGGCGGTTTGGTGCCTTGGACCAGACCGAGGACCTTAAGATTTTGCATGAACCGAGGACTGGCAGCCAGGTAACACGAGAAATTGTGTAAAGTGTTAATATGTAATAAAAACCTAAGAAAATCTCCGTTTCCGTCATTTACTATCGAATCGACATAACGCCAATTCGTCACAGTGGTCGCTTTTCTCTCTGAAACGGTTACATTTATCGTCTGCAAGCCCTTGTCGCGTGATGCAGTATGCAGAGTCACTACAAGCGGCATAGTAGAACACTGAAGAAGCATCTAAGTTTATGCAATCGCCCAGTAAGAAGAGCTACATTTCAAGTTTTAGTTATCGATTAATGAATTATTGGGCGGTTTGGTGCCTTGGACCAGACCGAGGACCTTAAGATTTTGCATGAACCGAGGACTGGCAGCCAGGTAACACGAAAAATTGTGTAAAGTGTTAATATGTAGTAAAAACCCAAGAAAATCTCCCGTTTCCGTCATTTACTATCGAATCGACATAACGCCACATCGTCACAGTGGTCGCTTTTCTCTCTGAAACGGTTACATTTATCGTCTGCAAGCCCTTGTCGCGTGAAGCGGTATGCAGAGTCACTACAAGCGGCATAGTAGAACACTGAAGAAGCATCTAAGTTTATGCAATCGCCCAGTAAGAAGAGCTACATTTCAAGTTTTAGTTATCGATTAATGAATTATTGGGCGGTTTGGTGCCTTGGACCAGACCGAGGACCTTAAGATTTTGCATGAGCCGAGGAATGGCAGCCAGGTAACACGAGAAATTGTGTAAAGTGTTAATATGTAGTAAAAACCTAAGAAAATCTCCCGTTTCCGTCATTTACTATCGAATCGACATAACGCCAGATCGTCACATTGGTCGCTTTTCTCTCTGAAACGGTTACATTTATCGTCTGCAAGCCCTTGTCCCGTGATGCGGTATGCAGACACAGTACAAGCAGCACACTAGAACACAGAATAAGGATCTACGTTGATGCAATCGGCCTGTAAGAAGAGCTACATTTCAAGTTTTAGTTATCGATTAATGAATTATTGGGCGGTTTGGTGCCTTGGACCAGACCGAGGACCTTAAGATTTTGCATGAACCGAGGACTGGCAGCCAGGTAACACGAGAAATTGTGTAAAGTGTTAATATGTAGTAAAAACCTAAGAAAATCTCCCGTTTCCGTCATTTACTATCGAATCGACATAACGCCAGATCGTCACAGTGGTCGCTTTTCTCTCTGAAACGGTTACATTTATCGTCTGCAAGCCCTTGTCGCGTGATGCGGTATGTAGAGTCACTACAAGCTGCATAGTAGAACACTGAAGAAGCATCTAAGTTTATGCAATCGCCCAGTAAGAAGAGCTACATTTCAAGTTTTAGTTATCGATTAATGAAGTATTGGGAGGTTTGGTGCCTTGGACCAGACCGAGGACCTTAAGATTTTGCATGAACCGAGGACTGGCAGCCAGGTAACACGAGAAATTGTGTAAAGTGTTAATATGTAGTAAAAACCTAAGAAAATCTCCCGTTTCCGTCATTTACTATCGAATCGACATAACGCCAGATCGTCACAGTGGTCGCTTTTCTCTATGAAACGGTTACATTTATCGTCTGCAAGCCCTTGTCGCGTGATGCGGTATGCAGACACAGTACAAGAAGCACACTAGAACACAGAATAAGAATCTACGTTGATGCAATCGGCCAGTAAGAAGAGCTACATTTCAAGTTTTAGTTATCGATTAATGAATTATTGGGCGGTTTGGTGCCTTGGACCAGACCGAGGACCTTAAGATTTTGCATGAACCGAGGACTGGCAGCCAGGTAACACGAGAAATTGTGTAAAGTGTTAATATGTAGTAAAAACCCAAGAAAATCTCCCGTTTCCGTCATTTACTATCGAATCGACATAACGCCAGATCGTCACAGTGGTCGCTTTTCTCTCTGAAACGGTTACATTTATCGTCTGCAAGCCCTTGTCGCGTGATGCGATATGCAGACACAGTACAAGCAGCACCCTAGAACACAGAATAAGAATCTACGTTGATGCAATCGGCCAGTAAGAAGAGCTACATTTCAAGTTTTAGTTATCGATTAATGAATTATTGTGCGGTTTGGTGCCTTGGACCAGACCGAGTACCTTAAGATTTTGCATGAACCGAGGACTGGCAGCCAGGTAACACGAGAAATTGTGTAAAGTGTTAATATGTAGTAAAAACCCAAGAAAATCTCCCGTTTCCGTCATTTACTATCGAATCGACATAACGCTTGATCGTCACAGTGATCGCTTTTCTCTCTGAAACGGTTACTTTTATCGTCTGCAAGCCCTTGTCGCGTGATGCGGTATGCAGAGACACTACAAGCGGCATAGTAGAACACTGAAGAAGCATCTAAGTTTATGCAATCGCCCAGTTAGAAGAGCTACATTTCAAGTTTTAGTTATCGATTAATGAATTATTGGGCGGTTTGGTGCCTTGGACCAGACCGAGGACCTTAAGATTTTGCATGAAATGAGGACTGGCAGCCAGGTAACACCAGAAATTGTGTAAAGTGTTAATATGGAGTAAAAACCTAAGAAAATCTCCCGTTTCCGTCATTTACTATCGAACCGACATAACGCCAGATCGTCACAGTGGTCGCTTTTCTCTCTGAAACGATTACATTTATCGTCTGCAAGCCCTTGTCGCGTGATGCGGTATGCAGACACAGTACAAGCAGCACACTAGAACACAGAATAAGAATCTACGTTGAAGCAATCGGCCAGTAAGAAGAGCTACATTTCAAGTTTTAGTTATCGATTAATGAATTATTGGGCGGTTTGGTGCCTTGGACCAGACCGAGGACCTTAAGATTTTGCATGAACCGAGGACTGGCAGCCAGGTAACACCAGAAATTGTGTAAAGTGTTAATATGTAGTAAAAACCCAAGAAAATCTCCCGTTTCCGTCATTTACTATCGAATCGACATAACGCCAGATCGTCACATTGGTCGCTTATCTCTCTGAAACGGTTACATCTATCGTCTGCAAGCCCTTGTCGCGTGATGCGGTATGCAGAGTCACTACAAGCGGCATAGTAGAACACTGAAGAAGCATCTAAGTTTATGCAATCGCCCAGTAAGAAGAGCTACATTTCAAGTTTTAGTTATCGATTAATGAATTATTGGGCGGTTTGGTGCCTTGGACCAGACCGAGGACCTTAAGAATTTGCATGAACCGAGGACTGGCAGCCAGGTAACACGAGAAATTGTGTAAAGTGTTAATATGTAGTAAAAACCCAAGAAAATCTCCCGTTTCCGTCATTTACAATCGAATCGACATAACGCCAGATCGTCACAGTGGTCGCTTTTCTCTCTGAAACTGTTACATTTATCGTCTGCAAGCCCTTGTCGCGTGATGCGGTATGCAGAGTCACTACAAGCGGCATAGTAGAACACTGAAGAAGCATCTAAGTTTATGCAATCGCCCAGTAAGAAGAGCTACATTTCAAGTTTTAGTTATCGATTAATGAATTATTGGGCGGTTTGGTGCCTTGGACCAGACCGAGGACCTTAAGATTTTGCATGAAATGAGGACTGGCAGCCAGGTAACACCAGAAATTGTGTAAAGTGTTAATATGTAGTAAAAACCTAAGAAAATCTCCCGTTTCCGTCATTTACTATCGAATCGAAATAACGCCAGATCGTCACATTGGTCGCTTTTCTCTCTGAAACGGTTCCATTTATCGTCTGCAAGCCCTTGTCGCGTGATGCGGTATGCAGACACAGTACAAGCAGCACACTAGATCACAGAATAAGAATCTACGTTGATGCAATCGGCCAGTAAGAAGAGCTACATTTCAAGTTTTAGTTATCGATTAATGAATTATTGGGCGGTTTGGTGCCTTGGACCAGACCGAGGACCTTAAGATTTTGCATGAACCGAGGACTGGCAGCCAGGTAACACGAGAAATTGTGTAAAGTGTTAATATGTAGTAAAAACCTAAGAAAATCTCCCGTTTCCGTCGTTTACTATCGAATCGACATAACGCCAGATCGTCACATTGGTCGCTTTTCTCTCTGAAACGGTTACATTTATCGTCTGCAAGCCGTTGTCGCGTGATGCGGTATGCAGACACAGTACAAGCAGCACACTAGAACACAGAATAAGAATCTACGTTGATGCAATCGGCCAGTAAGAAGAGCTACATTTCAAGTTTTAGTTATCGATTAATGAATTATTGGGCGGTTTGGTGCCTTGGACCAGACCGAGGACCTTAAGATTTTGCATGAACCGAGGACTGGCAGCCAGGTAACACGAGAAATTGTGTAAAGTGTTAATATGTAGTAAAAACCCAAGAAAATCTCCCGTTTCCGTCATTTACTATCGAATCGACATAACGCCAGATCGTCACAGTGGTCGCTTTTCTCTCTGAAACGGTTACATTTATCGTCTGCAAGCCCTTGTCGCGTGATGCGGTATGCAGAGTCACTACAAGCGGCATAGTAGAACACTGAAGAAGCATCTAAGTTTATGCAATCGCCCAGTAAGAAGAGCTACATTTCAAGTTTTAGTTATCGATTAATGAATTATTGGGCGGTTTGGTGCCTTGGACCAGACCGAGGACCTTAAGATTTTGCATGAACCGAGGACTGGCAGCCAGGTAACACGAGAAATTGTGTAAAGTGTTAATATGTAGTAAAAACCCAAGAAAATCTCCCGTTTCCGTCATTTACTATCGAATCGACATAACGCCAGATCGTCACAGTGGTCGCTTTTCTCTCTGAAACGGTTACATTTATCGTCTGCAAGCCCTTGTCGCGTGATGCGGTATGCAGACACAGTACAAGCAGCACACTAGAACACAGAATAAGAATCTACGTTGATGCAATCGGCCAGTAAGAAGAGCTACATTTCAAGTTTTAGTTATCGATTAATGAATTATTGGGCGGTTTGGTGCCTTGGACCAGACCGAGGACCTTAAGATTTTGCATGAACCGAGGACTGGCAGCCAGGTAACACGAGAAATTGTGTAAAGTGTTAATATGTAGTAAAAACCCAAGAAAATCTCCCGTTTCCGTCATTTACTATCGAATCGACATAACGCCTGATCGTCACAGTGATCGTTTTTCTCTCTGAAACGGTTACATTTATCGTCTGCAAGCCCTTGTCGCGTGATGCGGTATGCAGAGTCACTACAAGCGGCATAGTAGAACACTGAAGAAGCATCTAAGTTTATGCAATCGCCCAGTAAGAAGAGCTACATTTCAAGTTTTAGTTATCGATTAATGAATTATTGGGCGGTTTGGTGCCTTGGACCAGACCGAGGACCTTAAGATTTTGCATGAACCGAGGACTGGCAGCCAGGTAACACGAGAAATTGTGTAAAGTGTTAATATGTAGTAAAAACCTAAGAAAATCTCCCGTTTCCGTCATTTACTATCGAATCGACATAACGCCAGATCGTCACAGTGGTCGCTTTTCTCTCTGAAACGGTTACATTTATCGTCTGCAAGCCCTTGTCGCGTGATGCGGTATGCAGAGTCACTACAAGCGGCATAGTAGAACACTGAAGAAGCATCTAAGTTTATGCAATCGCCCAGTAAGAAGAGCTACATTTCAAGTTTTAGTTATCGATTAATGAATTATTGGGCGGTTTGGTGCCTTGGACCAGACCGAGGACCTTAAGATTTTGCATGAACCGAGGACTGGCAGCCAGGTAACACGAGAAATTGTGTAAAGTGTTAATATGTAGTAAAAACCCAAGAAAGTCTCCCGTTTCCGTCATTTACTATCGAATCGACATAACGCCTGATCGTCACAGTGATCGTTTTTCTCTCTGAAACGGTTACATTTATCGTCTGCAAGCCCTTGTCGCGTGATGCGGTATGCAGAGACACTACAAGCGGCATAGTAGAACACTGAAGAAGCATCTAAGTTTATGCAATCGCCCAGTAAGAAGAGCTACATTTCAAGTTTTAGTTATCGATTAATGAATTATTGGGCGGATTGGTGCCTTGGACCAGACCGAGGACCTTAAGATTTTGCATGAACCGAGGACTGGCAGCCAGGTAACACGAGAAATTGTGTAAAGTGTTAATATGTAGTAAAAACCTAAGAGAATCTCCCGTTTCCGTCGTTTACTATCGAATCGACATAACGCCAGATCGTCACATTGGTCGCTTTTCTCTCTGAAACGGTTACATTTATCGTCTGCAAGCCGTTGTCGCGTGATGCGGTATGCAGACACAGTACAAGCAGCACACTAGAACACAGAATAAGAGTCTACGTTGATGCAATCGGCCAGTAAGAAGAGCTACATTTCAAGTTTTAGTTATCGATTAATGAATTATTGGGCGGTTTGGTGCCTTGGACCAGACCGAGGACCTTAAGATTTTGCATGAACCGAGGACTGGCAGCCAGGTAACACGAGAAATTGTGTAAAGTGTTAATATGTAGTAAAAACCTAAGAAAATCTCCCGTTTCCGTCGTTTACTATCGAATCGACATAACGCCAGATCGTCACATTGGTCGCTTTTCTCTCTGAAACGGTTACATTTATCGTCTGCAAGCCGTTGTCGCGTGATGCGGTATGCAGACACAGTACAAGCAGCACACTAGAACACAGAATAAGAATCTACGTTGATGCAATCGGCCAGTAAGAAGAGCTACATTTCAAGTTTTAGTTATCGATTAATGAATTATTGGGCGGTTTGGTGCCTTGGACCAGACCGAGGACCTTAAGATTTTGCATGAACCGAGGACTGGCAGCCAGGTAACACGAGAAATTGTGTAAAGTGTTAATATGTAGTAAAAACCCAAGAACATCTCCCGTTTCCGTCATTTACTATCGAATCGACATAACGCCAGATCGTCACAGTGGTCGCTTTTCTCTCTGAAACGGTTACATTTATCGTCTGCAAGCCCTTGTCGCGTGATGCGGTATGCAGAGTCACTACAAGCGGCATAGTAGAACACTGAAGAAGCATCTAAGTTTATGCAATCGCCCAGTAAGAAGAGCTACATTTCAAGTTTTAGTTATCGATTAATGAATTATTGGGCGGTTTGGTGCCTTGGACCAGACCGAGGACCTTAAGATTTTGCATGAACCGAGGACTGGCAGCCAGGTAACACGAGAAATTGTGTAAAGTGTTAATATGTAGTAAAAACCTAAGAAAATCTCCCGTTTCCGTCATTTACTATCGAATCGACATAACGCCAGATCGTCACAGTGGTCGCTTTTCTCTCTGAAACGGTTACATTTATCGTCTGCAAGCCCTTGTCGCGTGATGCGGTATGCAGACACAGTACAAGCAGCACACTAGAACACAGAATAAGAATCTACGTTGATGCAATCGGCCAGTAAGAAGAGCTACATTTCAAGTTTTAGTTATCGATTAATGAATTATTGGGCGGTTTGGTGCCTTGGACCAGACCGAGGACCTTAAGATTTTGCATGAACCGAGGACTGGCAGCCAGGTAACACGAGAAATTGTGTAAAGTGTTAATATGTAGTAAAAACCCAAGAAAATCTCCCGTTTCCGTCATTTACTATCGAATCGACATAACGCCAGATCGTCACAGTGGTCGCTTTTCTCTCTGAAACGGTTACATTTATCGTCATCAAGCCGTTGTCGCGTGATGCGGTATGCAGACACAGTACAAGCAGCACACTAGAACACAGAATAAGGATCTACGTTGATGCAATCGGCCTGTAAGAAGAGCTACATTTCAAGTTTTAGTTATCGATTAATGAATTATTGGGCGGTTTGGTGCCTTGGACCAGACCGAGGACCTTAAGATTTTGCATGAACCGAGGACTGGCAGCCAGGTAACACGAGAAATTGTGTAAAGTGTTAATATGTAGTAAAAACCTAAGAAAATCTCCCGTTTCCGTCATTTACTATCGAATCGACATAACGCCAGATCGTCACAGTGGTCGCTTTTCTCTCTGAAACGGTTACATTTATCGTCTGCAAGCCCTTGTCGCGTGATGCGGTATGTAGAGTCACTACAAGCTGCATAGTAGAACACTGAAGAAGCATCTAAGTTTATGCAATCGCCCAGTAAGAAGAGCTACATTTCAAGTTTTAGTTATCGATTAATGAAGTATTGGGAGGTTTGGTGCCTTGGACCAGACCGAGGACCTTAAGATTTTGCATGAACCGAGGACTGGCAGCCAGGTAACACGAGAAATTGTGTAAAGTGTTAATATGTAGTAAAAACCTAAGAAAATCTCCCGTTTCCGTCATTTACTATCGAATCGACATAACGCCAGATCGTCACAGTGGTCGCTTTTCTCTATGAAACGGTTACATTTATCGTCTGCAAGCCCTTGTCGCGTGATGCGGTATGCAGACACAGTACAAGAAGCACACTAGAACACAGAATAAGAATCTACGTTGATGCAATCGGCCAGTAAGAAGAGCTACATTTCAAGTTTTAGTTATCGATTAATGAATTATTGGGCGGTTTGGTGCCTTGGACCAGACCGAGGACCTTAAGATTTTGCATGAACCGAGGACTGGCAGCCAGGTAACACGAGAAATTGTGTAAAGTGTTAATATGTAGTAAAAACCCAAGAAAATCTCCCGTTTCCGTCATTTACTATCGAATCGGTATAACGCCAGATCGTCACAGTGGTCGCTTTTCTCTCTGAAACGGTTACATTTATCGTCTGCAAGCCCTTGTCGCGTGATGCGGTATGCAGACACAGTACAAGCAGCACCCTAGAACACAGAATAAGAATCTACGTTGATGCAATCGGCCAGTAAGAAGAGCTACATTTCAAGTTTTAGTTATCGATTAATGAATTATTGTGCGGTTTGGTGCCTTGGACCAGACCGAGTACCTTAAGATTTTGCATGAACCGAGGACTGGCAGCCAGGTAACACGAGAAATTGTGTAAAGTGTTAATATGTAGTAAAAACCCAAGAAAATCTCCCGTTTCCGTCATTTACTATCGAATCGACATAACGCTTGATCGTCACAGTGATCGCTTTTCTCTCTGAAACGGTTACTTTTATCGTCTGCAAGCCCTTGTCGCGTGATGCGGTATGCAGAGACACTACAAGCGGCATAGTAGAACACTGAAGAAGCATCTAAGTTTATGCAATCGCCCAGTTAGAAGAGCTACATTTCAAGTTTTAGTTATCGATTAATGAATTATTGGGCGGTTTGGTGCCTTGGACCAGACCGAGGACCTTAAGATTTTGCATGAAATGAGGACTGGCAGCCAGGTAACACCAGAAATTGTGTAAAGTGTTAATATGGAGTAAAAACCTAAGAAAATCTCCCGTTTCCGTCATTTACTATCGAACCGACATAACGCCAGATCGTCACAGTGGTCGCTTTTCTCTCTGAAACGATTACATTTATCGTCTGCAAGCCCTTGTCGCGTGATGCGGTATGCAGACACAGTACAAGCAGCACACTAGAACACAGAATAAGAATCTACGTTGAAGCAATCGGCCAGTAAGAAGAGCTACATTTCAAGTTTTAGTTATCGATTAATGAATTATTGGGCGGTTTGGTGCCTTGGACCAGACCGAGGACCTTAAGATTTTGCATGAACCGAGGACTGGCAGCCAGGTAACACCAGAAATTGTGTAAAGTGTTAATATGTAGTAAAAACCCAAGAAAATCTCCCGTTTCCGTCATTTACTATCGAATCGACATAACGCCAGATCGTCACATTGGTCGCTTATCTCCCTGAAACGGTTACATCTATCGTCTGCAAGCCCTTGTCGCGTGATGCGGTATGCAGAGTCACTACAAGCGGCATAGTAGAACACTGAAGAAGCATCTAAGTTTATGCAATCGCCCAGTAAGAAGAGCTACATTTCAAGTTTTAGTTATCGATTAATGAATTATTGGGCGGTTTGGTGCCTTGGACCAGACCGAGGACCTTAAGAATTTGCATGAACCGAGGACTGGCAGCCAGGTAACACGAGAAATTGTGTAAAGTGTTAATATGTAGTAAAAACCCAAGAAAATCTCCCGTTTCCGTCATTTACAATCGAATCGACATAACGCCAGATCGTCACAGTGGTCGCTTTTCTCTCTGAAACTGTTACATTTATCGTCTGCAAGCCCTTGTCGCGTGATGCGGTATGCAGAGTCACTACAAGCGGCATAGTAGAACACTGAAGAAGCATCTAAGTTTATGCAATCGCCCAGTAAGAAGAGCTACATTTCAAGTTTTAGTTATCGATTAATGAATTATTGGGCGGTTTGGTGCCTTGGACCAGACCGAGGACCTTAAGATTTTGCATGAAATGAGGACTGGCAGCCAGGTAACACCAGAAATTGTGTAAAGTGTTAATATGTAGTAAAAACCTAAGAAAATCTCCCGTTTCCGTCATTTACTATCGAATCGAAATAACGCCAGATCGTCACATTGGTCGCTTTTCTCTCTGAAACGGTTCCATTTATCGTCTGCAAGCCCTTGTCGCGTGATGCGGTATGCAGACACAGTACAAGCAGCACACTAGATCACAGAATAAGAATCTACGTTGATGCAATCGGCCAGTAAGAAGAGCTACATTTCAAGTTTTAGTTATCGATTAATGAATTATTGGGCGGTTTGGTGCCTTGGACCAGACCGAGGACCTTAAGATTTTGCATGAACCGAGGACTGGCAGCCAGGTAACACGAGAAATTGTGTAAAGTGTTAATATGTAGTAAAAACCTAAGAAAATCTCCCGTTTCCGTCATTTACTATCGAATCGACATAACGCCAGATCGTCACAGTGGTCGCTTTTCTCTCTGAAACGGTTACATTTATCGTCTGCAAGCCGTTGTCCCGTGATGCGGTATGCAGACACAGTACAAGCAGCACACTAGAACACAGAATAAGAATCTACGTTGATGCAATCGGCCAGTAAGAAGAGCTACATTTCAAGTTTTAGTTATCGATTAATGAATTATTGGGCGGTTTGGTGCCTTGGACCAGACCGAGGACCTTAAGATTTTGCATGAACTGAGGACTGGCAGCCAGGTAACACGAGAAATTGTGTAAAGTGTTAATATGTAGTAAAAACCCAAGAAAATCTCCCGTTTCCGTCATTTACTATCGAATCGACATAACGCCAGATCGTCACAGTGGTCGCTTTTCTCTCTGAAACGGTTACATTTATCGTCTGCAAGCCCTTGTCGCGTGATGCGGTATACAGAGTCACTACAAGCGGCATAGTAGAACACTGAAGAAGCATCTAAGTTTATGCAATCGCCCAGTAAGAAGAGCTACATTTCAAGTTTTAGTTATCGATTAATGAATTATTGGGCGGTTTGGTGCCTTGGACCAGACCGAGGACCTTAAGATTTTGCATGAACCGAGGACTGGCAGCCAGGTAACACCAGAAATTGTGTAAAGTGTTAATATGTAGTAAAATCCTAAGAAAATCTCCCGTTTCCGTCATTTACTATCGAATCGACATAACGCCAGATCGTCACATTGGTCGCTTATCTCTCTGAAACGGTTACATCTATCGTCTGCAAGCCCTTGTCGCGTGATGCGGTATGCAGAGTCACTACAAGCGGCATAGTAGAACACTGAAGAAGCATCTAAGTTTATGCAATCGCCCAGTAAGAAGAGCTACATTTCAAGTTTTAGTTATCGATTAATGAATTATTGGGCGGGTTGGTGCCTTGGACCAGACCGAGGACCTTAAGATTTTGCATGAGCCGAGGACTGGCAGCCAGGTAACACGAGAAATTGTGTAAAGTGTTAATATGTAGTAAAAACCTAAGAAAATCTCCCGTTTCCGTCATTTACTATCAAATCGACATAACGCCAGATCGTCACATTGGTCGCTTTTCTCTCTGAAACGGTTACATTTATCGTCTGCAAGCCCTTGTCGCGTGATGCGGTATGCAGACACAGTACAAGCAGCACACTAGAACACAGAATAAGGATCTACGTTGATGCAATCGGCCAGTAAGAAGAGCTACATTTCAAGTTTTAGTTATCGATTAATGAATTATTGGGCGGTTTGGTGCCTTGGACCAGACCGAGGACCTTAAGAATTTGCATGAACCAAGGACTGGCAGCCAGGTAACACGAGAAATTGTGTAAAGTGTTAATATGTAGTAAAAACCTAAGAAAATCTCCCGTTTCCGTCATTTACTATCGAATCGACATAACGCCAGATCGTCACAGTGGTCGCTTTTCTCTCTGAAACGGTTACATTTATCGTCTGCAAGCCCTTGTCGCGTGATGCGGTATGCAGAGACTGTACAAGCAGCACACTAGAACACAGAATAAGAATCTACGTTGATGCAATCGGCCAGTAAGAAGAGCTACATTTCAAGTTTTAGTTATCGAGTAATGAATTATTGGGCGGTTTGGTGCCTTGGACCAGACCGAGGACCTTAAGATTTTGCATGAACCGAGGACTGGCAGCCAGGTAACACGAGAAATTGTGTAAAGTGTTAATATGTAGTAAAAACCCAAGAAAATCTCCCGTTTCCGTCATTTACTATCGAATCGACATAACGCCAGATCGTCACATTGGTCGCTTATCTCTCTGAAACGGTTACATCTATCGTCTGCAAGCCCTTGTCGCGTGATGCGGTATGCAGAGTCACTACAAGCGGCATAGTAGAACACTGAAGAAGCATCTAAGTTTATGCAATCGCCCAGTAAGAAGAGCTACATTTCAAGTTTTAGTTATCGATTAATGAATTATTGGGCGGGTTGGTGCCTTGGACCAGACCGAGGACCTTAAGATTTTGCATGAACCGAGGACTGGCAGCCAGGTAACACCAGAAATTGTGTAAAGTGTTAATATGTAGTAAAATCCTAAGAAAATCTCCCGTTTCCGTCATTTACTATCGAATCGACATAACGCCAGATCGTCACATTGGTCGCTTATCTCTCTGAAACGGTTACATCTATCGTCTGCAAGCCCTTGTCGCGTGATGCGGTATGCAGAGTCACTACAAGCGGCATAGTAGAACACTGAAGAAGCATCTAAGTTTATGCAATCGCCCAGTAAGAAGAGCTACATTTCAAGTTTTAGTTATCGATTAATGAATTATTGGGCGGGTTGGTGCCTTGGACCAGACCGAGGACCTTAAGATTTTGCATGAGCCGAGGACTGGCAGCCAGGTAACACGAGAAATTGTGTAAAGTGTTAATATGTAGTAAAAACCTAAGAAAATCTCCCGTTTCCGTCATTTACTATCAAATCGACATAACGCCAGATCGTCACATTGGTCGCTTTTCTCTCTGAAACGGTTACATTTATCGTCTGCAAGCCCTTGTCGCGTGATGCGGTATGCAGACACAGTACAAGCAGCACACTAGAACACAGAATAAGGATCTACGTTGATGCAATCGGCCAGTAAGAAGAGCTACATTTCAAGTTTTAGTTATCGATTAATGAATTATTGGGCGGTTTGGTGCCTTGGACCAGACCGAGGACCTTAAGAATTTGCATGAACCAAGGACTGGCAGCCAGGTAACACGAGAAATTGTGTAAAGTGTTAATATGTAGTAAAAACCTAAGAAAATCTCCCGTTTCCGTCATTTACTATCGAATCGACATAACGCCAGATCGTCACAGTGGTCGCTTTTCTCTCTGAAACGGTTACATTTATCGTCTGCAAGCCCTTGTCGCGTGATGCGGTATGCAGAGACTGTACAAGCAGCACACTAGAACACAGAATAAGAATCTACGTTGATGCAATCGGCCAGTAAGAAGAGCTACATTTCAAGTTTTAGTTATCGAGTAATGAATTATTGGGCGGTTTGGTGCCTTGGACCAGACCGAGGACCTTAAGATTTTGCATGAACCGAGGACTGGCAGCCAGGTAACACGAGAAATTGTGTAAAGTGTTAATATGTAGTAAAAACCCAAGAAAATCTCCCGTTTCCGTCATTTACTATCGAATCGACATAACGCCAGATCGTCACAGTGGTCGCTTTTCTCTCTGAAACGGTTACATTTATCGTCTGCAAGCCGTTGTCGCGTGATGCGGTATGCAGACACAGTACAAGCAGCACACTAGAACACAGAATAAGAATCTACGTTGATGCAATCGGCCAGTAAGAAGAGCTACATTTCAAGTTTTAGTTATCGATTAATGAATTATTGGGCGGTTTGGTGCCTTGGACCAGACCGAGGACCTTAAGATTTTCCATCAACCGAGGACTGGCAGCCAGGTAACACGAGAAATTGTGTAAAGTGTTAATATGTAGTAAAAACCCAAGAAAATCTCCCGTTTCCGTCATTTACTATCGAATCGACATAACGCCAGATCGTCACAGTGGTCGCTTTTCTCTCTGAAACGGTTACATTTATCGTCTGCAAGCCCTTGTCGCGTGATGCGGTATGCAGACACAGTACAAGCAGCACACTAGAACACAGAATAAGAATCTACTTTGATGCAATCGGCCAGGAAGAAGAGCTACATTTCAAGTTTTAGTTATCGATTAATTAATTATTGGGCGGTTTGGTGCCTTGGACCAGAGCGAGGAGCTTAAGATTTTGCATGAACCGAGGACTGGCAGCCAGATAACACGAGAAATTGTGTAAAGTGTTAATATGTAGTAAAAACCCAAGAAAATCTCCCGTTTCCGTCATTTACTATCGAATCGACATAACGCCACATCGTCACAGTGGTCGCTTTTCTCTCTGAAACGGTTACATTTATCATCTGCAAGCCCTTGTCGCGTGATGCGGTATGCAGAGTCACTACAAGCGGCATAGTAGAACACTGAAGAAGCATCTAAGTTTATGCAATCGCCCAGTAAGAAGAGCTACATTTCAAGTTTTAGTTATCGATTAATGAATTATTGGGCGGTTTGGTGCCTTGGACCAGACCGAGGACCTTAAGATTTTGCATGAAATGAGGACTGGCAGCCAGGTAACACGAGAGATTGTGTAAAGTGTTAATATGTAGTAAAAACCTAAGAAAATCTCCCGTTTCCGTCGTTTACTATCGAATCGACATAACGCCAGATCGTCACATTGGTCGCTTTTCTCTCAGAACGGTTACATTTATCGTCTGCAATCCCTTGTCGCGTGATGCGGTATGCAGACACAGTACAAGCAGCACACTAGAACACAGAATAAGAATCTACGTTGATGCAATCGGCCAGTAAGAAGAGCTACATTTCAAGTTTTAGTTATCGATTAATGAATTATTGGGCGGTTTGGTGCCTTGGACCAGACCGAGGACCTTAAGATTTTGCATGAACCGAGGACTGGCAGTCAGGTAACACGAGAAATTGTGTAAAGTGTTAATATGTAGTAAAAACCTAAGAAAATCTCCCGTTTCCGTCATTTACTATCGAATCGACATAACGCCAGATCGTCACAGTGGTCGCTTTTCTCTCTGAAACGGTTACATTTATCGTCTGCAAGCCGTTGTCGCGTGATGCGGTATGCAGACACAGTACAAGCAGCACACTAGAACACAGAATAAGAATCTACGTTGATGCAATCGGCCAGTAAGAAGAGCTACATTTCAAGTTTTAGTTATCGATTAATGAATTATTGGGCGGTTTGGTGCCTTGGACCAGACCGAGGACCTTAAAATTTTGCATGAACCGAGGACTGGCAGCCAGGTAACACGAGAAATTGTGTAAAGTGTTAATATGTAGTAAAAACCCAAGAAAATCTCCCGTTTCCGTCATTTACTATCGAATCGACGTAACGCCAGATCGTCACAGTGGTCGCTTTTCTCTCTGAAACGGTTACATTTATCGTCTGCAAGCCCTTGTCGCGTGATGCGGTATGCAGAGTCACTACAAGCGGCATAGTAGAACACTGAAGAAGCATCTAAGTTTATGCAATCGCCCAGTAAGAAGAGCTACATTTCAAGTTTTAGTTATCGATTAATGAATTATTGGGCGGTTTGGTGCCTTGGACCAGACCGAGGACCTTAAGATTTTGCATGAAATGAGGACTGGCAGCCAGGTAACACGAGAAATTGTGTAAAGTGTTAATATGTAGTAAAAACCTAAGAAAATCTCCCGTTTCCGTCATTTACTATCGAATCGACATAACGCTAGATCGTCACATTGGTCGCTTTTCTCTCTGAAACGGTTACATTTATCGTCTGCAAGCCCTTGTCGCGTGATGCGGTATGCAGACACAGTACAAGCAGCACACTAGAACACAGAATAAGGATCTACGTTGATGCAATCGGCCAGTAAGAAGAGCTACATTTCAAGTTTTAGTTATCGATTAATGAATTATTGGGCGGTTTGGTGCCTTGGACCAGACCGAGGACCTTAAGATTTTGCATGAACCGAGGACTGGCAGCCAGGTAACACGAGAAATTGTGTAAAGTGTTAATATGTAGTAAAAACCTAAGAAAATCTCCCGTTTCCGTCATTTACTATCGAATCGACATAACGCCAGATCGTCACAATGGTCGCTTTTCTCTCTGAAACGGTTACATTTATCGTCTGCAAGCCCTTGTCGCGTGATGCGGTAGGCAGAGCCACTACAAGCGGCATAGTAGATCACTGAAGAAGCATCTAAGTTTATGCAATCGGCCAGTAAGAAGAGCTACATTTCAAGTTTTAGTTATCGATTAATGAATTATTGGGCAGTTTGGTGCCTTGGACCAGACCGAGGACCTTAAGATTTTGCATGAACCGAGGACTGGCAGCCAGGTAACACGAGAAATTGTGTAAAGTGTTAATATGTAGTAAAAACCTAAGAAAATCTCCCGTTTCCGTCATTTACTATCGAATCGACGTAACGCCAGATCGTCACAGTGGTCGCTTTTCTCTCTGAAACGGTTACATTTATCGTCTGCAAGCCCTTGTCGCGTGATGCGGTATGCAGAGTCACTACAAGCGGCATAGTAGAACACTGAAGAAGCATCTAAGTTTATGCAATCGCCCAGTAAGAAGAGCTACATTTCAAGTTTTAGTTATCGATTAATGAATTATTGGGCGGTTTGGTGCCTTGGACCAGACCGAGGACCTTAAGATTTTGCATGAAATGAGGACTGGCAGCCAGGTAACACCAGAAATTGTGTAAAGTGTTAATATGTAGTAAAAACCTAAGAAAATCTCCCGTTTCCGTCATTTACTATCGAATCGACATAACGCCAGATCGTCACATTGGTCGCTTTTCTCTCTGAAACGGTTCCATTTATCGTCTGCAAGCCCTTGTCGCGTGATGCGGTATGCAGACACAGTACAAGCAGCACACTAGAACACAGAATAAGAATCTACGTTGATGCAATCGGCCAGTAAGAAGAGCTACATTTCAAGTTTTAGTTATCGATTAATGAATTATTGGGCGGTTTGGTGCCTTGGACCAGACCGAGGACCTTAAGATTTTGCATGAACCGAGGACTGGCAGCCAGGTAACACGAGAAATTGTGTAAAGTGTTAATATGTAGTAAAAACCTAAGAAAATCTCCCGTTTCCGTCATTTACTATCGAATCGACATAACGCCAGATCGTCACAGTGGTCGCTTTTCTCTCAGAAACGGTTACATTTATCGTCTGCAAGCCGTTGTCGCGTCATGCGGTATGCAGACACAGTACAAGCTGCACACTAGAACACAATAAGAATCTACGTTGATGCAATCGGCCAGTAAGAAGAGCTACATTTCAAGTTTTAGTTATCGATTAATGAATTATTGGGCGGTTTGGTGCCTTGGACCAGACCGAGGACCTTAAGATTTTGCATGAACCGAGGACTGGCAGCCAGGTAACACGAGAAATTGTGTAAAGTGTTAATATGTAGTAAAAACCTAAGAAAATCTCCCGTTTCCGTCATTTACTATCGAATCGACATAACGCCAGATCGTCACAATGGTCGCTTTTCTCTCTGAAACGGTTACATTTATCGTCTGCAAGCCCTTGTCGCGTGATGCGGTAGGCAGAGCCACTACAAGCGGCATAGTAGATCACTGAAGAAGCATCTAAGTTTATGCAATCGGCCAGTAAGAAGAGCTACATTTCAAGTTTTAGTTATCGATTAATGAATTATTGGGCAGTTTGGTGCCTTGGACCAGACCGAGGACCTTAAGATTTTGCATGAACCGAGGACTGGCAGCCAGGTAACACGAGAAATTGTGTAAAGTGTTAATATGTAGTAAAAACCTAAGAAAATCTCCCGTTTCCGTCATTTACTATCGAATCGACGTAACGCCAGATCGTCACAGTGGTCGCTTTTCTCTCTGAAACGGTTACATTTATCGTCTGCAAGCCCTTGTCGCGTGATGCGGTATGCAGAGTCACTACAAGCGGCATAGTAGAACACTGAAGAAGCATCTAAGTTTATGCAATCGCCCAGTAAGAAGAGCTACATTTCAAGTTTTAGTTATCGATTAATGAATTATTGGGCGGTTTGGTGCCTTGGACCAGACCGAGGACCTTAAGATTTTGCATGAAATGAGGACTGGCAGCCAGGTAACACCAGAAATTGTGTAAAGTGTTAATATGTAGTAAAAACCTAAGAAAATCTCCCGTTTCCGTCATTTACTATCGAATCGACATAACGCCAGATCGTCACATTGGTCGCTTTTCTCTCTGAAACGGTTCCATTTATCGTCTGCAAGCCCTTGTCGCGTGATGCGGTATGCAGACACAGTACAAGCAGCACACTAGAACACAGAATAAGAATCTACGTTGATGCAATCGGCCAGTAAGAAGAGCTACATTTCAAGTTTTAGTTATCGATTAATGAATTATTGGGCGGTTTGGTGCCTTGGACCAGACCGAGGACCTTAAGATTTTGCATGAACCGAGGACTGGCAGCCAGGTAACACGAGAAATTGTGTAAAGTGTTAATATGTAGTAAAAACCTAAGAAAATCTCCCGTTTCCGTCATTTACTATCGAATCGACATAACGCCAGATCGTCACAGTGGTCGCTTTTCTCTCAGAAACGGTTACATTTATCGTCTGCAAGCCGTTGTCGCGTCATGCGGTATGCAGACACAGTACAAGCTGCACACTAGAACACAATAAGAATCTACGTTGATGCAATCGGCCAGTAAGAAGAGCTACATTTCAAGTTTTAGTTATCGATTAATGAATTATTGGGCGGTTTGGTGCCTTGGACCAGACCGAGGACCTTAAGATTTTGCATGAACCGAGGACTGGCAGCCAGGTAACACGAGAAATTGTGTAAAGTGTTAATATGTAGTAAAAACCCAAGAAAATCTCCCGTTTCCGTCATTTACTATCGAATCGACATAACGCCAGATCGTCACAGTGGTCGCTTTTCTCTCTTAAACGGTTACATTTATCGTCTGCAAGCCCTTGTCGCGTGATGCGGTATGCAGAGTCACTACAAGCGGCATAGTAGAACACTGAAGAAGCATCTAAGTTTATGCAATCGCCCAGTAAGAAGAGCTACATTTCAAGTTTTAGTTATCGATTAATGAATTATTGGGCGGTTTGGTGCCTTGGACCAGACCGAGGACCTTAAGATTTTGCATGAACCGAGGACTGGCAGCCAGGTAACACCAGAAATTGTGTAAAGTGTTAATATGTAGTAAAAACCTAAGAAAATCTCCCGTTTCCGTCATTTACTATCGAATCGGCATAACGCCAGATCGTCACATTGGTCGCTTATCTCTCTGAAACGGTTACATCTATCGTCTGCAAGCCCTTGTCGCGTGATGCGGTATGCATAGTCACTACAAGCGGCATAGTAGAACACTGAAGAAGCATCTAAGTTTATGCAATCGCCCAGTAAGAAGAGCTACATTTCAAGTTTTAGTTATCGATTAATGAATTATTGGGCGGTTTGGTGCCTTGGCCACACCGAGGACCTTAAGATTTTGCATGAGCCGAGGACTGGCAGCCAGGTAACACGAGAAATTGTGTAAAGTGTTAATATGTAGTAAAAACCTAAGAAAATCTCCCGTTTCCGTCATTTACTATCGAATCGACATAACGCCAGATCGTCACATTGGTCGCTTTTCTCTCTGAAACGGTTACATTTATCGTCTGCAAGCCCTTGTCGCGTGATGCGGTATGCAGACACAGTACAAGCAGCACACTAGAACACAGAATAAGGATCTACGTTGATGCAATCGGCCAGTAAGAAGAGCTACATTTCAAGTTTTAGTTATCGATTAATGAATTATTGAGCGGTTTGGTGCCTTGGACCAGACCGAGGACCTTAAGATTTTGCATGAACCGAGGACTGGCAGCCAGGTAACACGAGAAATTGTGTAAAGTGTTAATATGTAGTAAAAACCTAAGAAAATCTCCCGTTTCCGTCATTTACTATCGAATTGACATAACGCCAGATCGTCACAGTGGTCGCTTTTCTCTCTGAAACGGTTACATTTATCGTCTGCAAGCCCTTGTCGCGTGATGCGGTATGCAGACACTGTACAAGCAGCACACTAGAACACAGAATAAGTATCTACGTTGATGCAATCGGCCAGTAAGAAGAGCTACATTTCAAGTTTTAGTTATCGATTAATGAATTATTGGGCGGTTTGGTGCCTTGGAGCAGACCGAGGACCTCATGATTTTGCATGAACCGAGGACTGGCAGCCAGGTAACACGAGAAATTGTGTAAAGTGTTAATATGTAGTAAAAACCTAAGAAAATCTCCCGTTTCCGTCATTTACTATCGAATCGACATAACGCCAGATTGTCACAGTGGTCGCTTTTCTCTCTGAAACGGTTACATTTATCGTCTGCAAGCCCTTGTCGCGTGATGCGGTATGCAGAGTCACTACAAGCGGCATAGTAGAACACTGAAGGAGCATCTAAGTTTATGCAATCGCCCAGTAAGAAGAGCTACATTTCAAGTTTTAGTTATCGATTAATGAAGTATTGGGTGGTTTGGTGCCTTGGACCAGACCGAGGACCTTAAGATTTTGCATGAACCGAGGACTGGCAGCCAGGTAACACGAGAAATTGTGTAAAGTGTTAATATGTAGTAAAAACCCAAGAAAATCTCCCGTTTCCGTCATTTACTATCGAATCGACATAACGCCAGATCGTCACAGTGGTCGCTTTTCTCTCTGAAACGGTTACATTTACCGTCTGCAAGCCCTTGTCGCGTGATGCGGTATGCAGACACAGTACAAGCAGCACACTAGAACACAGAATAAGAATCTACGTTGATGCAATCGGCCAGTAAGAAGAGCTACATTTCAAGTTTTAGTTATCGATTAATGAATTATTGGGCGGTTTGGTGCCTTGGACCAGACCGAGGACCTTAAGATTTTGCATGAACCGAGGACTGGCAGCCAGGTAACACGAGAAATTGTGTAAAGTGTTAATGTGTAGTAAAAACCTAAGAAAATCTCCCGTTACCGTCATTTACTATCGAATCGACATAACGCCAGATCGTCACATTGGTCGCTTTTCTCTCTGAAACGGTTACATTTATCGTCTGCAAGCCGTTGTCGCGTGATGCGGTATGCAGACACAGTACAAGCAGCACACTAGAACACAGAATAAGAAACTACGTTGATGCAATCGGCCAGTAAGAAGAGCTACATTTCAAGTATTAGTTATCGATTAATGAATTATTGGGCGGTTTGGTGCCTTGGACCAGACCGAGGACCTTAAGATTTTGCAAGAACCGAGGACTGTCAGCCAGGTAACACAAGAAATTGTGTAAAGTGTTAATATGTAGTAAAAACCCAAGAAAATCTCCCGTTTCCGTCATTTACTATCGAATCGACATAACGCCAGATCGTCACATTGGTCGCTTTTCTCTCTGAAACGGTTCCATTTATCGTCTGCAAGCCCTTGTCGCGTGATGCGGTATGCAGACACAGTACAAGCAGCACACTAGAACACAGAATAAGAATCTACGTTGATGCAATCGGCCAGTAAGAAGAGCTACATTTCAAGTTTTAGTTATCGATTAATGAATTATTGGGCGGTTTGGTGCCTTGGACCAGACCGAGAACCTTAAGTTTTTGCATGAACCGAGGACTGGCAGCCAGGTAACACGAGAAATTGTGTAAAGTGTTAATATGTAGTAAAAACCCAAGAAAATCTCCCGTTTCCGTCATTTACTATCGAATCGACATAACGCCAGATCGTCACAGTGGTCGCTTTTCTCTCTGAAACGGTTACATTTATCGTCTGCAAGCCCTTGTCGCGTGATGCGGTATGCAGAGTCACTTCAAGCGGCATAGTAGAACACTGAAGAAGCATCTAAGTTTATGCAATCGCCCAGTAAGAAGAGCTACATTTCAAGTTTTAGTTATCGATTAATGAATTATTGGGCGGTTTGGTGCCTTGGACCAGACCGAGGACCTTAAGATTTTGCATGAACCGAGGACTGGCAGCCTGGTAACACGAGAAATTGTGTAAAGTGTTAATATGTAGTAAAAACCTAAGAAAATCTCCCGTTTCCGTCATTTACTATCGAATCGACATAACGCCAGATCGTCACATTGGTCGCTTTTCTCTCTGAAACGGTTACATTTATCGTCTGCAAGCCCTTGTCGCGTTATGCGGTATGCAGAGTCACTACAAGCGGCATAGTAGAACACTGAAGAAGCATCTAAGTTTATGCAATCGCCCAGTAAGAAGTGCTACATTTCTAGTTTTAGTTATCGATTAATGAATTATTGGGCGGTTTGGTGCCTTGGACCAGACCGAGGACATTAAGATTTTGGATGAGCCGAGGACTGGCAGCCAGGTAACACGAGAAATTGTGTAAAGAGTTAATATGTAGTAAAAACCTAAGAAAATCTCCCGTTTCCGTCATTTACTATCGAATCGACATAACGCCAGATCGTCACATTGGTCGCTTTTCTCTCTGAAACGGTTACATTTATCGTCTGCAAGCCCTTGTCGCGTGATGCGGTATGCAGACACAGTACAAGCAGCACACTAGAACACAGAATAAGGATCTACGTTGATGCAATCGGCCAGTAAGAAGAGCTTCATTTCAAGTTTTAGTTATCGATTAATGAATTATTGGGCGGTTTGGTGCCTTGGACCAGACCGAGGACCTCAAGATTTTGCATGAACCGAGGACTGGCAGCCAGGTAACACGAGAAATTGTGTAAAGTGTTAATATGTAGTAAAAACCTAAGAAAATCTCCCGTTTCCGTCATTTACTATCGAATCGACATAACGCCAGATTGTCACAGTGGTCGCTTTTCTCTCTGAAACGGTTACATTTATCGTCTGCAAGCCCTTGTCGCGTGATGCGGTATGCAGAGTCACTACAAGCGGCATAGTAGAACACTGAAGAAGCATCTAAGTTTATGCAATCGCCCAGTAAGAAGAGCTACATTTCAAGTTTTAGTTATCGATTAATGAATTATTGGGCGGTTTGGTGCCTTGGACCAGACCGAGGACCTTAAGATTTTGCATGAACCGAGGACTGGCAGCCAGGTAACACGAGAAATTGTGTAAAGTGTTAATATGTAGTAAAAACCCAAGAAAATCTCCCGTTTCCGTCATTTACTATCGAATCGACATAACGCCAGATCGTCACAGTGGTCGCTTTTCTCTCTGAAACGGTTACATTTACCGTCTGCAAGCCCTTGTCGCGTGATGCGGTATGCAGACACAGTACAAGCAGCACACTAGAACACAGAATAAGAATCTACGTTGATGCAATCGGCCAGTAAGAAGAGCTACATTTCAAGTTTTAGTTATCGATTAATGAATTATTGGGCGGTTTGGTGCCTTGGACCAGACCGAGGACCTTAAGATTTTGCATGAACCGAGGACTGGCAGCCAGGTAACACGAGAAATTGTGTAAAGTGTTAATATGTAGTAAAAACCTAAGAAAATCTCCCGTTACCGTCATTTACTATCGAATCGACATAACGCCAGATCGTCACATTGGTCGCTTTTCTCTCTGAAACGGTTACATTTATCGTCTGCAAGCCGTTGTCGCGTGATGCGGTATGCAGACACAGTACAAGCAGCACACTAGAACACAGAATAAGAATCTACGTTGATGCAATCGGCCAGTAAGAAGAGCTACATTTCAAGTTTTAGTTATCGATTAATGAATTATTGGGCGGTTTGGTGCCTTGGACCAGACCGAGGAACTTAAGATTTTGCATGAACCGAGGACTGGCAGCCAGGTAACACGAGAAATTGTGTAAAGTGTTAATATGTAGTAAAAACCTAAGAAAATCTCCCGTTTCCGTCATTTACTATCGAATCGACATAACGCCAGATCGACACAGTGGTCGCTTTTCTCTCAGAAACGGTTACATTTATCGTCTGCAAGCCCTTGTCGCGTGATGCGGTATGCAGAGTCACTACAAGCGGCATAGTAGAACACTGAAGAAGCATCTAAGTTTATGCAATCGCCCAGTAAGAAGAGCTACATTTCAAGTTTTAGTTATCGATTAATGAATTATTGGGCGGTTTGGTGCCTTGGACCAGACCGAGGACCTTAAGATTTTGCATGAACCGAGGACTGGCAGCCAGGTAACACGAGAAATTGTGTAAAGTATTAATATGTAGTAAAAACCTAAGAAAATCTCCCGTTTACGTCATTTACTATCGAATCGACATAACGCCAGATCGTCACAGTGGTCGCTTTTCTCTCTGAAACGGTTACATTTATCGTCTGCAAGCCATTGTCGCGTGATGCGGTATGCAGACACAGTACAAGCAGCACACTAGAACACAGAATAAGAATCTACGTTGATGCAATCGGCCAGTAAGAAGAGCTACATTTCAAGTTTTAGTTATCGATTAATGAAGTATTGGGTGGTTTGGTGCCTTGGACCAGACCGAGGACCTTAAGATTTTGCATGAATCGAGGACTGGCAGCCAGGTAACACCAGAAATTGTGTAAAGTGTTAATATGTAGTAAAAACCTAAGAAAATCTCCCGTTTCCGTCATTTACTATCGAATCGACATAACGCCAGATCGTCACAGTGGTCGCTTTTCTCTCTGAAACGGTTACATTTATCGTCTGCAAGCCCTTGTCGCGTGATGCGGTATGCAGACACAGTACAAGCAGCACACTAGAACACAGAATAAGAATCTACGTTGATGCAATCGGCCAGTAAGAAGAGCTACATTTCAAGTTTTAGTTATCGATTAATGAATTATTGGGCGGTTTGGTGCCTTGGACCAGAACGAGGACTTTAAGATTTTGCATGAACCGAGGACTGGCAGCCAGGTAACACGAGAAATTGTGTATAGTGTTAATATGTAGTAAAAACCTAAGAAAATCTCCCGTTTCCGTCATTTACTATCGAATCGACATAACGCCAGATCGTCACATTGGTCGCTTTTCTCTCTGAAACGGTTACATTTATCATCTGCAAGCCCTTGTCGCGTGATGCGGTATGCAGACACAGTACAAGCAGCACACTAGAACACAGAATAAGAATCTACGTTGATGCAATCGGCCAGTAAGAAGAGCTACATTTCAAGTTTCAGTTATCGATTAATGAATTATTGGGCGGTTTGGTGCCTTGGACCAGACCGAGGACCTTAAGATTTTGCATGAACGGAGGACTGGCAGCCAGGTAACACAAGAAATTGTGTAAAGTGTTAATATGTAGTAAAAACCTAAGAAAATCTCCCGTTTCCGTCATTTACTATCGAATCGACATAACGCCAGATCGTCTGCAAGCCCTTGTCGCGTGATGCGGTATGCAGACACAGTACAAGCAGCACACTAGAACACAGATTAAGAATCTACGTTGATGCAATCGGCCAGTAAGAAGAGCTACATTTCAAGTTTTAGTTATCGATTAATGAATTATTGGGCGGTTTGGTGCCTTGGACCAGACCGAGGACCTTAAGATTTTGCATGAACCGAGGACTGGCAGCCAGGTAACACCAGAAATTGTATAAAGTGTTAATATGTAGTAAAAACCTAAGAAAATCTCCCGTTTCCGTCATTTACTATCGAATCGACATAACGCCAGATCGTCACATTGGTCGCTTTTCTCTCTGAAACGGTTACATTTATCGTCTACAAGCCCTTGTCGCGTGATGCGGTATGCAGACACAGTACAAGCAGCACACTAGAACACAGAATAAGAATCTACGTTGATGCAATCGGCCAGTAAGAAGAGCTACATTTCAAGTTTTAGTTATCGATTAATGAATTATTGGGCGGTTTGGTGCCTTGGACCAGACCGAGGACCTTAAGATTTTGCATGAACCGAGGACTGGCAGCCAGGTAACACGAGAAATTGTGTAAAGTGTTAATATGTAGTAAAAACCTAAGAAAATCTCCCGTTTCCGTCATTTACTATCCAATCGACATAACGCCAGATCGTCACAGTGGTCGCTTTTCTCTCTGAAACGGTTACATTTATCGTCTGCAAGCCCTTGTCGCGTGATGCGGTATGCAGAGTCACTACAAGCGGCATAGTAGAACACTGAAGAAGCATCTAAGTTTATGCAATCGCCCAGTAAGAAGAGCTACATTTCAAGTTTTAGTTATCGATTAATGAATTATTGGGCGGTTTGGTGCCTTGGACCAGACCGAGGACCTTAAGATTTTGCATGAACCGAGAACTGGCAGCCAGGTAACACCAGAAATTGTATAAAGTGTTAATATGTAGTAAAAACCTAAGAAAATCTCCCGTTTCCGTCATTTACTATCGAATCGACATAACGCCAGATCGTCACATTGGTCGCTTTTCTCTCTGAAACGGTTACATTTATCGTCTGCAAGCCCTTGTCGCGTGATGCGGTATGCAGACACAGTACAAGCAGCACACTAGAACACAGAATAAGAATCTACGTTGATGCAATCGGCCAGTAAGAAGAGCTACATTTCAAGTTTTAGTTATCGATTAATGAATTATTGGGCGGTTTGGTGCCTTGGACCAGACCGAGGACCTTAAGATTTTGCATGAACCGAGGACTGGCAGCCAGGTAACACGAGAAATTGTGTAAAGTGTTAATATGTAGTAAAAACCTAAGAAAATCTCCCGTTTCCGTCATTTACTATCCAATCGACATAACGCCAGATCGTCACAGTGGTCGCTTTTCTCTCTGAAACGGTTACATTTATCGTCTGCAAGCCCTTGTCGCGTGATGCGGTATGCAGAGTCATTACAAGCGGCATAGTAGAACACTGAAGAAGCATCTAAGTTTATGCAATCGCCCAGTAAGAAGAGCTACATTTCAAGTTTTAGTTATCGATTAATGAATTATTGGGCGGTTTGGTGCCTTGGACCAGACCGAGGACCTTAAGATTTTGCATGAGTCGAGGACTGGCAGCCAGGTAACACGAGAAATTGTGTAAAGTGTTAATATGTAGTAAAAACCTAAGAAAATCTCCCGTTTCCGTCATTTACTATCGAATCGACATAACGCCAGATCGTCACAGTGGTCGCTTTTCTCTCTGAAACGGTTACATTTATCGTCTGCAAGCCCTTGTCGCGTGATGCGGTATGCAGACACAGTACAAGCAGCACACTAGAACACAGATTAACAATCTACGTTGATGCAATCGGCCAGTAAGAAGAGCTACATTTCAAGTTTTAGTTATCGATTAATGAATTATTGGGCGGTTTGGTGCCTTGGACCAGACCGAGTACCTTAAGATTTTGCATGAACCGAGGACTGGCAGCCAGGTAACACGAGAAATTGTGTAAAGTGTTAATATGTAGTAAAAACCTAAGAAAATCTCCCGTTTCCGTCATTTACTATCGAATCGACATAACGCCAGATCGTCACAGTGGTCGCTTTTCTCTCTGAAACGGTTACATTTATCGTCTGCAAGCCCTTGTCGCGTGATGCGGTATGCAGACACAGTACAAGCAGCACACTAGAACACAGAATAAGAATCTACGTTGATGCAATCGGCCAGTAAGAAGAGCTACATTTCAAGTTTTAGTTATCGATTAATGAATTATTGGGCGGTTTGGTGCCTTGGACCAGACCGAGGACCTTAAGATTTTGCATGAACCGAGGACTGGCAGCCAGGTAACACGAGAAATTGTGTAAAGTGTTAATATGTAGTAAAAACCTAAGAAAATCTCCCGTTTCCGTCATTTACTATCGAATCGACATAACGCCAGATCGTCACAGTGGTCGCTTTTCTCTCTGAAACGGTTACATTTATCGTCTGCAAGCCGTTGTCGCGTGATGCGGTATGCAGACACAGTACAAGCACACACTAGAACACAGAATAAGAATCTACGTTGATGCAATCGGCCAGTAAGAAGAGCTACATTTCAAGTTTTAGTTATCGATTAATGAATTATTGGGCGGTTTGGTGCCTTGGAACAGACCGAGGACCTTAAGATTTTGTATGAACCGAGGACTGGCAGCCAGGTAACACGAGAAATTGTGTAAAGTGTTAATATGTAGTAAAAACCTAAGAAAATCTCCCGTTTCCGTCATTTACTATCGAATCGACATAACGCCAGATCGTCACATTGGTCGCTTTTCTCTCTGAAACGGTTACATTTATCGTCTGCAAGCCGTTGTCGCGTGATGCGGTATGCAGACACAGTACAAGCAGCACACTAGAACACAGAATAAGAATCTACGTTGATGCAATCGGCCAGTAAGAAGAGCTACATTTCAAGTTTTAGTTATCGATTAATGAATTATTGGGCTGTTTGGTGCCTTGGACCAGACCGAGGACCTTAAGATTTTGCATAAACCGAGGACTGGCAGCCAGGTAACACGAGAAATTGTGTAAAGTGTTAATATGTAGTAAAAACCCAAGAAAATCTCCCGTTTCCGTCATTTACTATCGAATCGACATAACGCCAGATCGTCACAGTGGTCGCTTTTCTCTTTGAAACGGTTACATTTACCGTCTGCAAGCCCTTGTCGCGTGATGCGGTATGCAGAGTCACTACAAGCGGCATAGTAGAACACTGAAGAAGCATCTAAGTTTATGCAATCGCCCAGTAAGAAGTGCTACATTTCAAGTTTTAGTTATCGATTAATGAATTATTGGGCGGTTTGGTGCCTTGGACCAGACCGAGGATCTTAAGATTTTGCATGAACCGAGGACTGGCAGCCATGTAACACCAGAAATAGTGTAAAGTGTTAATATGTAGTAAAAACCTAAGAAAATCTCCCGTTTCCGTCATTTACTATCGAATCGACATAACGCCAGATCGTCACATTGGTCGCTTTTCTCTCTGAAACGGTTACATTTATCGTCTGCAAGCCCTTGTCGCGTGATGCGGTATGCAGACACAGTACAAGCAGCACACTAGAACACAGAATAAGAATCTACGTTGATGCAATCGGCCAGTAAGAAGAGCTACATTTCAAGTTTTAGTTATCGATTAATGAATTATTGGGCGGTTTGGTGCCTTGGACCAGACCGAGGACCTTAAGATTTTGCATGAACCGAGGACTGGCAGCCAGGTAACACGAGAAATTGTGTACAGTGTTAATATGTAGTAAAAACCTAAGAAAATCTCCCGTTTCCGTCATTTACTATCTAATCGACATAACGCCAGATCGTCACAGTGGTCGCTTTTCTCTCTGAAACGGTTACATTTATCGTCTGCAAGCCCTTGTCGCGTGATGCGGTATGCAGAGTCACTACAAGCGGCATAGTAGAACACTGAAGAAGCATCTAAGTTTATGCAATCGCCCAGTAAGAAGAGCTACATTTCAAGTTTTAGTTATCGATTAATGAATTATTGGGCGGTTTGGTGCCTTGGACCAGACCGAGGACCTTAAGATTTTGCATGAACCGAGGACTGGCAGCCAGGTAACACAAAAAATTTTTTAAATTGTTAATATCTAGTAAAAACCCAAGAAAATCTCCCGTTTCCGTCATTTACTATCGAATCGACATAACGCCAGATCGTCACATTGGTCGCTTTTCTCTCTGAAACGGTTACATTTATCGTCTGCAAGCCCTTGTCGCGTGATGCGGTATGCAGACACAATACAAGCAGCACACTAGAACATAGAATAAGAATCTACGTTGATGCAATCGGCCAGTAAGAAGAGCTACATTTCAAGTTTTAGTTATCGATTAATGAATTATTGGGCGGTTTGGTGCCTTGGACCAGACCGAGGACCTTAAGATTTTGCATGAACCGAGGACTGGCAGCCAGGTAACACGAGAAGTTGTGTAAAGTGTTAATATGTAGTAAAAACCTAAGAAAATCTCCCGTTTCCGTCATTTACTATCGAATCGACATAACGCCAGATCGACACAGTCGTCGCTTTTATCTCTGAAACGGTTACATTTATCGTCTGCAAGCCGTTGTCGCGTGATGCGGTATGCAGACACAGTACAAGCAGCACACTAGAACACAGAATAAGAATCTACGTTGATGCAATCGGCCAGTAAGAAGAGCTACATTTCAAGTTTTAGTTATCGATTAACGAATTATTGGGCGGTTTGGTGCCTTGGACCAGACCGAGGACCTTAAGATTTTGCATGAACCGAGGACTGGCAGCCAGGTAACACGAGAAATTGTGTAAAGTGTTAATATGTAGTAAAAACCCAAGAAAATCTCCCGTTTCCGTCATTTACTATCGAATCGACATAACGCCAGATCGTCACAGTGGTCGCTTTTCTCTCTGAAACGGTTACATTTATCGTCTGCAAGCCCTTGTCGCGTGATGCGGTATGCAGAGTCACTACAAGCGGCATAGTAGAACACTGAAGAAGCATCTAAGTTTATGCAATCGCCCAGTAAGAAGAGCTACATTTCAAGTTTTAGTTATCGATTAATGAATTATTGGGCGGTTTGGTGCCTTGGACCAGACCGAGGACCTTAAGATTTTGCATGAACCGAGGACTGGCAGCCAGGTAACACGAGAAATTGTGTAAAGTGTTAATATGTAGTAAAAACCTAAGAAAATCTCCCGTTTCCGTCATTTACTATCGAATCGACATAACGCCAGATCGTCACAGTGGTCGCTTTTCTCTCTGAAACGGTTACATTTATCGTCTACAAGCCCTTGTCGCGTGATGCGGTATGCAGACACAGTACAAGCAGCACACTAGAACACAGAATAAGAATCTACGTTGATGCAATCGGCCAGTAAGAAGAGCTACATTTCAAGTTTTAGTTATCGATTAATGAATTATTGGGCGGTTTGGTGCCTTGGACCAGACCGAGGACCTTAAGATTTTGCATGAACCGAGGACTGGCAGCCAGGTAACACGAGAAATTGTGTAAAGTGTTAATATGTAGTAAAAACCCAAGAAAATCTCCCGTTTCCGTCATTTACTATCAAATCGACATAACGCCAGATCGTCACAGTGGTCGATTTTCTCTTTGAAACGGTTACATTTATCGTCTGCAAGCCCTTGTCGCGTGATGCGGTACGCAGAGTCACTACAAGCGGCATAGTAGAATACTGAAGAAGCATCTAAGTTTATGCAATCGCCCAGTAAGAAGAGCTACATTTCAAGTTTTAGTTATCGATTAATGAATTATTGGGCGGTTTGGTGCCTTGGACCAGACCGAGGACCTTAAGATTTTGCATGAACCGAGGACTGGCAGCCAGGTAACACGAGAAATTGTGTAAAGTGTTTAGTAAAAACCTAAGAAAATCTCCCGTTTCCGTCATTTACTATCGAATCGACATAACGCCAGATCGTCACATTGGTCGCTTTTCTCTCTGAAACGGTTACATTTATCGTCTGCAAGCCCTTGTCGCGTGATGCGGTATGCAGACACAGTACAAGCAGCACACTAGAACACAGAATAAGAATCTACGTTGATGCAATCGGCCAGTAAGAAGAGCTACATTTCAAGTTTTAGTTATCGATTAATGAATTATTGGGCGGTTTGGTGCCTTGGACCAGACCGAGGACCTTAAGATTTTGCATGAACCGAGGACTGGCAGCCAGGTAACACGAGAAATTGTGTAAAGTGTTAATATGTAGTAAAAACCTAAGAAAATCTCCCGTTTCCGTCATTTACTATCGAATCGACATAACGCCAGATCGTCACAGTGGTCGCTTTTCTCTCTGAAACGGTTACATTTATCGTCTGCAAGCCCTTGTCGCGTGATGCGGTATGCAGAGTCACTACAAGCGGCATAGTAGAACACTGAAGAAGCATCTAAGTTTATGCAATCGCCCAGTAAGAAGAGCTACATTTCAAGTTTTAGTTATCGATTAATGAATTATTGGGCGGTTTGGTGCCTTGGACCAGACCGAGGACCTTAAGATTTTGCATGAGCCGAGGACATGCAGCCAGGTAACACGAGAAATTGTGTAAAGTGTTAATATGTAGTAAAAACCTAAGAAAATCTCCCGTTTCCGTCATTTACTATCGAATCGACATAACGCCAGATCGTCACATTGGTCGCTTTTCTCTCTGAAACGGTTACATTTATCGTCTGCAAGCCGTTGTCGCGTGATGCGGTATGCAGACACAGTACAAGCAGCACACTAGAACACAGAATAAGAATCTACGTTGATGCAATCGGCCAGTAAGAAGAGCTACATTTCAAGTTTTAGTTATCGATTAATGAATTATTGGGCGGTTTGGTGCCTTGGACCAGACCGAGGACCTTAAGATTTTGCATGAACCGAGGACTGGCAGCCAGGTAACACGAGAAATTGTGTAAAGTGTTAATATGTAGTAAAAACCTAAGAAAATCTCCCGTTTCCGTCATTTACTATCGAATCGACATAACGCCAGATCGTCACAGTGGTCGCTTTTCTCTCTGAAACGGTTACATTTATCGTCTGCAAGCCCTTGTCGCGTGATGCGGTATGCAGACACAGTACAAGCAGCACACTAGAACACAGAATAAGAATCTACGTTAATGCAATCGGCCAGTAAGAAGAGCTACATTTCAAGTTTTAGTTATCGATTAATGAATTATTGGGCGGTTTGGTGCCTTGGACCAGACCGAGGACCTTAAGATTTTGCATGAACCGAGGACTGGCAGCCAGGTAACACGAGAAATTGTGGAAAGTGTTAATATGTAGTAAAAACCTAAGAAAATCTCCCGTTTCCGTCATTTACTATCGAATCGACATAACGCCAGATCGTCACATTGGTCGCTTTTCTCTCTGAAACGGTTACATTTATCGTCTGCAAGCCCTTGTCGCGTGATGCGGTATGCAGACACAGTACAAGCAGCACACTAGAACACAGAATAAGAATCTACGTTGATGCAATCGGCCAGTAAGAAGAGCTACATTTCAAGTTTTAGTTATCGATTAATGAATTATTGGGCGGTTTGGTGCCTTGGACCAGACCGAGGACCTTAAGATTTTGCATGAAACGAGGACTGGCAGCCAGGTAACACGAGAAATTGTGTAAAGTGTTAATATGTAGTAAAAACCCAAGAAAATCTCACGTTTCCATCATTTACTATCGAATCGACATAACGCCAGATCGTCACAGTGGTCGCTTTTCTCTTTGAAACGGTTACATTTATCGTCTGCAAGCCCTTGTCGCGTGATGCGGTATGCAGAGTCACTACAAGCGGCATAGTAGAACACTGAAGAAGCATCTAAGTTTATGCAATCGCCCAGTAAGAAGAGCTACATTTCAAGTTTTAGTTATCGATTAATGAATTATTGGGCGGTTTGGTGCCTTGGACCAGACCGAGGACCTTAAGATTTTGCATTAACCGAGGACTGGCAGCCATGTAACACCAGAAATTGTGTAAAGTGTTAATATGTAGTAAAAACCTAAGAAAATCTCCCGTTTCCGTCATTTACTATCGAATCGACATAACGCCAGATCGTCACATTGGTCGCTTTTCTCTCTGAAACGGTTACATTTATCGTCTGCAAGCCCTTGTCGCGTGATGCGGTATGCAGACACAGTACAAGCAGCACACTAGAACACAGAATAAGAATCTACGTTGATGCAATCGGCCAGTAAGAAGAGCTACATTTCAAGTTTTAGTTATCGATTAATGAATTATTGGGCGGTTTGGTGCCTTGGACCAGACCGAGGACCTTAAGATTTTGCATGAGCCGAGGACTGGCAGCCAGGTAACACGAGAAATTGTGTAAAGTGTTAATATGTAGTAAAAACCTAAGAAAATCTCCCGTTTCCGTCATTTACTATCGAATCGACATAACGCCAGATCGTCACATTGGTCGCTTTTCTCTCTGAAACGGTTACATTTATCGTCAGCAAGCCCTTGTCGCGTGATGCGGTATGCAGACACAGTACAAGCAGCACACTAGAACACAGAATAAGAATCTACGTTGATGCAATCGGCCAGTAAGAAGAGCTACATTTCAAGTTTTAGTTATCGATTAATGAATTATTGGGCGGTTTGGTGCCTTGGACCAGACCGAGGACCTTAAGATTTTGCATGAACCGAGGACTGGCAGCCAGGTAACACGAGAAATTGTGTAAAGTGTTAATATGTAGTAAAAACCTAAGAAAATCTCCCGTTTCCGTCATTTACTATCGAATCGACATAACGCCAGATCGTCACAGTGGTCGCTTTTCTCTCTGAAACGGTTACATTTATCGTCTGCAAGCCCTTGTCGCGTGATGCGGTATGCAGACACAGTACAAGCAGCACACTAGAACACAGAATAAGAATCTACGTTGATGCAATCGGCCAGTAAGAAGAGCTACATTTCAAGTTTTAGTTATCGATTAATGAATTATTGGGCGGTTTGGTGCCTTGGACCAGACCGAGGACCTTAAGATTTTGCATGAACCGAGGACTGGCAGCCAGGTAACACGAGTAATTGTGTAAAGTGTTAATATGTAGTAAAAACCTAAGAAAATCTCCCGTTTCCGTCATTTACTATCGAATCGACATAACGCCAGATCGTCACAGTGGTCGCTTTTCTCTCTGAAACGGTTACATTTATCGTCTGCAAGCCCTTGTCGCGTGATGCGGTATGCAGACACAGTACAAGCAGCAACCTAGAACACAGAATAAGAATCTACGTTGATTCAATCGGCCAGTAAGGAGAGCTACATTTCAAGTTTTACTTATCGATTACTGAATTATTGGGCGGTTTGGTGCCTTGGACCAGACCGAGGACCTTAAGATTTTGCATGAACCGAGGACTGGCAGCCAGGTAACACGAGAAATTGTGTAAAGTGTTAATATGTAGTACAAACCTAAGAAAATCTCCCGTTTCCGTCATTTACTATCGAATCGGTATAACGCCAGATCGTCACAGTGGTCGCTTTTCTCTCTGAAACGGTTACATTTATTGTCTGCAAGCCCTTGTCGCGTGATGCGGTATGCAGACACAGTACAAGCAGCACACTAGAACACAGAATAAGAATCTACGTTGATGCAATCGGCCAGTAAGAAGAGCTACATTTCAAGTTTTAGTTATCGATTAATGAATTATTGGGCGGTTTGGTGCCTTGGACCAGACCGAGGACCTTAAGATTTTGCATGAACCGAGGACTGGCAGCCAGGTAACACGAGAAATTGTGTAAAGTGTTAATATGTAGTAAAAACCTAAGAAAATCTCCCGTTTCCGTCATTTACTATCGAATCGACATAACGCCAGATCGTCACAGTGGTCGCTTTTCTCTCTGAAACGGTTACATTTATCGTCTGCAAGCCCTTGTCGCGTGATGCGGTATGCAGACACAGTACAAGCAGCACACTAGAACACAGAATAAGAATCTACGTTGATGCAATCGGCCAGTAAGAAGAGCTACATTTCAAGTTTTAGTTATCGATTAATGAATTATTGGGCGGTTTGGTGCCTTGGACCAGACCGAGGACCTTAAGATTTTGCATGAACCGAGGACTGGCAGCCAGGTAACACGAGAAATTGTGTAAAGAGTTAATATGTAGTAAAAACCTAAGAAAATCTCCCGTTTCCTTCATTTACTATCGAATCGACATAACGCCAGATCGTCACAGTGGTCGCTTTTCTCTCTGAAACGGTTACATTTATCGTCTGCAAGCCGTTGTCGCGTGATGCGGTATGCAGACACAGTACAAGCAGCACACTAGAACACAGAATAAGAATCTACGTTGATGCAATCGGCCAGTAAGAAGAGCTACTTTTCAAGTTTTAGTTATCGATTAATGAATTATTGGGCGGTTTGGTGCCTCGGACCAGACCGAGGACCTTAAGATTTTGCATGAACCGAGGACTGGCAGCCAGGTAACACGAGAAATTGTGTAAAGTGTTAATATGTAGTAAAAACCTAAGAAAATCTCCCGTGTCCGTCATTTACTATCGAATCGACATAACGCCAGATCGTCACAGTGGTCGCTTTTCTCTCTGAAACGGTTACATTTATCGTCTGCAAGCCCTTGTCGCGTGATGCGGTATGCAGACACAGTACAAGCAGCACACTAGAACACAGAATAAGAATCTACGTTGATGCAATCGGCCAGTAAGAAGAGCTACATTTCAAGTTTTAGTTATCGATTAATGAATTATTGGGCGGTTTGGTGCCTTGGACCAGACCGAGGACCTTAAGATTTTGCATGAACCGAGGACTGGCAGCCAGGTAACACGAGAAATTGTGTAAAGTGTTAATATGTAGTAAAAACCTAAGAAAATCTCCCGTTTCCGTCATTTACTATCGAATCGACATAACGCCAGATCGTCACATTGGTCGCTTTTCTCTCTGAAACGGTTACATTTATCGTCTGCAAGCCCTTGTCGCGTGATGCGGTATGCAGACACAGTACAAGCAGCACACTAGAACACAGAATAAGAATCTACGTTGATGCAATCGGCCAGTAAGAAGAGCTACATTTCAAGTTTTAGTTATCGATTAATGAATTATTGGGCGGTTTGGTGCCTTGGACCAGACCGAGGACCTTAAGATTTTGCATAAACCGAGGACTGGCAGCCAGGTAACACGAGAAATTGTGTAAAGTGTTAATATGTAGTAAAAACCTAAGAAAATCTCCCGTTTCCGTCATTTACTATCGAATCGACATAACGCCAGATCGTCACAGTGGTCGCTTTTCTCTCTGAAACGGTTACATTTATCGTCTGCAAGCCCTTGTCGCGTGATGCGGTATGCAGACACAGTACAAGCAGCACACTAGAACACAGAATATGAATCTACGTTGATGCAATCGGCCAGTAAGAAGAGCTACATTTCAAGTTTTAGTTATCGATTAATGAATTATTGGGCGGTTTGGTGCCTTGGACCAGACCGAGGACCTTAAGATTTTGCATGAACCGAGGACTGGCAGCCAGGTAACACGAGAAATTGTGTAAAGAGTTAATATGTAGTAAAAACCTAAGAAAATCTCCCGTTTCCGTCATTTACTATCGAATCGGTATAACGCCAGATCGTCACAGTGGTCGCTTTTCTCTCTGAAACGGTTACATTTATCGTCTGCAAGCCGTTGTCGCGAGATGCGGAATGCAGACACAGTACAAGCAGCACACTAGAACACAGAATAAGAATCTACGTTGATGCAATCGGCCAGTAAGAAGAGCTACATTTCAAGTTTTAGTTATCGATTAATGAATTATTGGGCGGTTTGGTGCCTTGGGACAGACCGAGGACCTTAAGATTTTGCATGAACCGAGGACTGGCAGCCAGGTAACACGAGAAATTGTGTAAAGTGTTAATATGTAGTAAAAACCTAAGAAAATCTCCCGTTTCCGTCATTTACTATCGAATCGACATAACGCCAGATCGTCACATTGGTCGCTTTTCTCTCTGAAACGGTTACATTTATCGTCTGCAAGCCGTTGTCGCGTGATGCGGTATGCAGACACAGTACAAGCAGCACACTAGAACACAGAATAAGAATCTACGTTGATGCAATCGGCCAGAAAGAAGAGCTACATTTCAAGTTTTAGTTATCGATTAATGAATTATTGGGCGGTTTGGTGCCTTGGACCAGACCGAGGACCTTAAGATTTTGCATGAACCGAGGACTGGCAGCCAGGTAACACGAGAAATTGTGTATAGTGTTAATATGTAGTAAAAACCTAAGAAAATCTCCCGTTTCCGTCATTTACTATCGAATCGACATAACGCCAGATCGTTACATTGGTCGCTTTTCTCTCTGAAACGGTTACATTTATCGTCTGCAAGCCCTTGTCGCGTGATGCGGTATGCAGACACAGTACAAGCAGCACACTAGAACACAGAATAAGAATCTACGTTGATGCAATCGGCCAGTAAGAAGAGCTACATTTCAAGTTTTATTTATCGATTAATGAATTATTGGGCGGCTTGGTGCCTTGGACCAGACCGAGGACCTTAAGATTTTGCATGAACCGAGGACTGGCTGCCAGGTAACACGAGAAATTGTGTTAAGAGTTAATATGTAGTAAAAACCTAAGAAAATCTCCCGTTTCCGTCATTTACTATCGAATCGGTATAACGCCAGATCGTCACAGTGGTCGCTTTTCTCTCTGAAACGGTTACATTTATCGTCTGCAAGCCGTTGTCGCGTGATGCGGTATGCAGACACAGTACAAGCAGCACACTAGAACACAGAATAAGAATCTACGTTGATGCAATCGGCCAGTAAGAAGAGCTACATTTCAAGTTTTAGTTATCGATTAATGAATTATTGGGCGGTTTGGTGCCTTGGACCAGACCGAGGACCTTAAGATTTTGCATGAACCGAGGACTGGCTGCCAGGTAACACGAGAAATTGTGTAAAGTGTTAATATGTAGTAAAAACCTAAGAAAATCTCCCGTTTCCGTCATTTACTATCGAATCGACATAACGCCAGATCGTCACATTGGTCGCTTTTCTCTCTGAAACGGTTACATTTATCGTCTACAAGCCGTTGTCGCGTGATGCGGTATGCAGACACAGTACAAGCAGCACACTAGAACACAGAATAAGAATCTACGTTGATGCAATCGGCCAGTAAGAAGAGCTACATTTCAAGTTTTAGTTATCGATTAATGAATTATTGGGCGGTTTGGTGCCTTGGACCAGACCGAGGACCTTAAGATTTTGCATGAACCGAGGACTGGCAGCCAGGTAACACGAGAAATTGTGTAAAGTGTTAATATAAAGTAAAAACCTAAGAAAATCTCCCGTTTCCGTCATTTACTATCGAATCGGTATAACGCCACATCGTCACAGTGGTCGCTTTTCTCTCTGAAACGGTTACATTTATCGTCTGCAAGCCGTTGTCGCGAGATGCGGAATGCAGACACAGTACAAGCAGCACACTAGAACACAGAATAAGAATCTACGTTGATGCAATCGGCCAGTAAGAAGAGCTACATTTCAAGTTTTAGTTATCGATTAATGAATTATTGGGCGGATTGGTGCCTTGGGACAGACCGAGGACCTCAAGATTTTGCATGAACCGAGGACTGGCAGCCAGGTAACACGAGAAATTGTGTAAAGTGTTAATATGTAGTAAAAACCTAAGAAAATCTCCCGTTTCCGTCATTTACTATCGAATCGACATAACGCCAGATCGTCACATTGGTCGCTTTTCTCTCTGAAACGGTTACATTTATCGTCTGCAAGCCGTTGTCGCGTGATGCGGTATGCAGACACAGTACAAGCAGCACACTAGAACACAGAATAAGAATCTACGTTGATGCAATCGGCCAGTAAGAAGAGCTACATTTCAAGTTTTAGTTATCGATTAATGAATTATTGGGCGGTTTGGTGCCTTGGACCAGACCGAGGACCTTAAGATTTTGCATGAACCGAGGACTGGCAGCCAGGTAACACGAGAAATTGTGTATAGTGTTAATATGTAGTAAAAACCTAAGAAAATCTCCCGTTTCCGTCATTTACTATCGAATCGACATAACGCCAGATCGTCACATTGGTCGCTTTTCTCTCTGAAACGGTTACATTTATCGTCTGCAAGCCCTTGTCGCGTGATGCGGTATGCAGACACAGTACAAGCAGCACACTAGAACACAGAATAAGAATCTACGTTGATGCAATCGGCCAGTAAGAAGAGCTACATTTCAAGTTTTATTTATCGATTAATGAATTATTGGGCGGCTTGGTGCCTTGGACCAGACCGAGGACCTTAAGATTTTGCATGAACCGAGGACTGGCAGCCAGGTAACACGAGAAATTGTGTAAAGAGTTAATATGTAGTAAAAACCTAAGAAAATCTCCCGTTTCCGTCATTTACTATCGAATCGGTATAACGCCAGATCGTCACAGTGGTCGCTTTTCTCTCTGAAACGGTTACATTTATCGTCTGCAAGCCGTTGTCGCGTGATGCGGTATGCAGACACAGTACAAGCAGCACACTAGAACACAGAATAAGAATCTACGTTGATGCAATCGGCCAGTAAGAAGAGCTACATTTCAAGTTTTAGTTATCGATTAATGAATTATTGGGCTGTTTGGTGCCTTGGACCAGACCGAGGACCTTAAGATTTTGCATAAACCGAGGACTGGCAGCCAGGTAACACGAGAAATTGTGTAAAGTGTTAATATGTAGTAAAAACCCAAGAAAATCTCCCGTTTCCGTCATTTACTATCGAATCGACATAACGCCAGATCGTCACAGTGGTCGCTTTTCTCTTTGAAACGGTTACACTTATCGTCTGCAAGCCCTTGTCGCGTGATGCGGTATGCAGAGTCACTACAAGCGGCATAGTAGAACACTGAAGAAGCATCTAAGTTTATGCAATCGCCCAGTAAGAAGTGCTACATTTCAAGTTTTAGTTATCGATTAATGAATTATTGGGCGGTTTGGTGCCTTGGACCAGACCGAGGACCTTAAGATTTTGCATGAACCGAGGACTGGCAGCCATGTAACACCAGAAATAGTGTAAAGTGTTAATATGTAGTAAAAACCTAAGAAAATCTCCCGTTTCCGTCATTTACTATCGAATCGACATAACGCCAGATCGTCACATTGGTCGCTTTTCTCTCTGAAACGGTTACATTTATCGTCTGCAAGCCCTTGTCGCGTGATGCGGTATGCAGACACAGTACAAGCAGCACACTAGAACACAGAATAAGAATCTACGTTGATGCAATCGGCCAGTAAGAAGAGCTACATTTCAAGTTTTAGTTATCGATTAATGAATTATTGGGCGGTTTGGTGCCTTGGACCAGACCGAGGACCTTAAGATTTTGCATGAACCGAGGACTGGCAGCCAGGTAACACGAGAAATTGTGTAAAGTGTTAATATGTAGTAAAAACCTAAGAAAATCTCCCGTTTCCGTCATTTACTATCGAATCGACATAACGCCAGATCGTCACAGTGGTCGCTTTTCTCTCTGAAACGGTTACATTTATCGTCTGCAAGCCCTTGTCGCGTGATGCGGTATGCAGACACAGTACAAGCAGCACACTAGAACACAGAATATGAATCTACGTTGATGCAATCGGCCAGTAAGAAGAGCTACATTTCAAGTTTTAGTTATCGATTAATGAATTATTGGGCGGTGTGGTGCCTTGGACCAGACCGAGGACCTTAAGATTTTGCATGAACCGAGGACTGGCAGCCAGGTAACACGAGAAATTGTGTAAAGAGTTAATATGTAGTAAAAACCTAAGAAAATCTCCCGTTTCCGTCATTTACTATCGAATCGGTATAACGCCAGATCGTCACAGTGGTCGCTTTTCTCTCTGAAACGGTTACATTTATCGTCTGCAAGCCGTTGTCGCGAGATGCGGAATGCAGACACAGTACAAGCAGCACACTAGAACACAGAATAAGAATCTACGTTGATGCAATCGGCCAGTAAGAAGAGCTACATTTCAAGTTTTAGTTATCGATTAATGAATTATTGGGCGGTTTGGTGCCTTGGACCAGACCGAGGACCTTAAGATTTTGCATGAACCGAGGACTGGCAGCCAGGTAACACGAGAAATTGTGTATAGTGTTAATATGTAGTAAAAGCCTAAGAAAATCTCCCGTTTCCGTCATTTACTATCGAATCGACATAACGCCAGATCGTCACATTGGTCGCTTTTCTCTCTGAAACGGTTACATTTATCGTCTGCAAGCCCTTGTCGCGTGATGCGGTATGCAGACACAGTACAAGCAGCACACTAGAACACAGAATAAGAATCTACGTTGATGCAATCGGCCAGTAAGAAGAGCTACATTTCAAGTTTTATTTATCGATTAATGAATTATTGGGCGGCTTGGTGCCTTGGACCAGACCGAGGACCTTAAGATTTTGCATGAACCGAGGACTGGCTGCCAGGTAACACGAGAAATTGTGTAAAGAGTTAATATGTAGTAAAAACCTAAGAAAATCTCCCGTTTCCGTCATTTACTATCGAATCGGTATAACGCCAGATCGTCACAGTGGTCGCTTTTCTCTCTGAAACGGTTACATTTATCGTCTGCAAGCCGTTGTCGCGTGATGCGGTATGCAGACACAGTACAAGCAGCACACTAGAACACAGAATAAGAATCTACGTTGATGCAATCGGCCAGTAAGAAGAGCTACATTTCAAGTTTTAGTTATCGATTAATGAATTATTGGGCGGTTTGGTGCCTTGGACCAGACCGAGGACCTTAAGATTTTGCATGAACCGAGGACTGGCAGCCAGGTAACACGAGAAATTGTGTAAAGTGTTAATATGTAGTAAAAACCTAAGAAAATCTCCCGTTTCCGTCATTTACTATCGAATCGACATAACGCCAGATCGTCACAGTGGTCGCTTTTCTCTCTGAAACGGTTACATTTATCGTCTACAAGCCGTTGTCGCGTGATGCGGTATGCAGACACAGTACAAGCAGCACACTAGAACACAGAATAAGAATCTACGTTGATGCAATCGGCCAGTAAGAAGAGCTACATTTCAAGTTTTAGTTATCGATTAATGAATTATTGGGCGGTTTGGTGCCTTGGACCAGACCGAGGACCTTAAGATTTTGCATGAACCGAGGACTGGCAGCCAGGTAACACGAGAAATTGTGTAAAGTGTTAATATAAAGTAAAAACCTAAGAAAATCTCCCGTTTCCGTCATTTACTATCGAATCGGTATAACGCCAGATCGTCACAGTGGTCGCTTTTCTCTCTGAAACGGTTACATTTATCGTCTGCAAGCCGTTGTCGCGAGATGCGGAATGCAGACACAGTACAAGCAGCACACTAGAACACAGAATAAGAATCTACGTTGATGCAATCGGCCAGTAAGAAGAGCTACATTTCAAGTTTTAGTTATCGATTAATGAATTATTGGGCGGATTGGTGCCTTGGGACAGACCGAGGACCTTAAGATTTTGCATGAACCGAGGACTGGCAGCCAGGTAACACGAGAAATTGTGTAAAGTGTTAATATGTAGTAAAAACCTAAGAAAATCTCCCGTTTCCGTCATTTACTATCGAATCGACATAACGCCAGATCGTCACATTGGTCGCTTTTCTCTCTGAAACGGTTACATTTATCGTCTGCAAGCCGTTGTCGCGTGATGCGGTATGCAGACACAGTACAAGCAGCACACTAGAACACAGAATAAGAATCTACGTTGATGCAATCGGCCAGTAAGAAGAGCTACATTTCAAGTTTTAGTTATCGATTAATGAATTATTGGGCGGTTTGGTGCCTTGGACCAGACCGAGGACCTTAAGATTTTGCATGAACCGAGGACTGGCAACCAGGTAACACGAGAAATTGTGTATAGTGTTAATATGTAGTAAAAACCTAAGAAAATCTCCCGTTTCCGTCATTTACTATCGAATCGACATAACGCCAGATCGTCACATTGGTCGCTTTTCTCTCTGAAACGGTTACATTTATCGTCTGCAAGCCCTTGTCGCGTGATGCGGTATGCAGACACAGTACAAGCAGCACACTAGAACACAGAATAAGAATCTACGTTGATGCAATCGGCCAGTAAGAAGAGCTACATTTCAAGTTTTATTTATCGATTAATGAATTATTGGGCGGCTTGGTGCCTTGGACCAGACCGAGGACCTTAAGATTTTGCATGAACCGAGGACTGGCAGCCAGGTAACACGAGAAATTGTGTAAAGAGTTAATATGTAGTAAAAACCTAAGAAAATCTCCCGTTTCCGTCATTTACTATCGAATCGGTATAACGCCAGATCGTCACAGTGGTCGCTTTTCTCTCTGAAACGGTTACATTTATCGTCTGCAAGCCGTTGTCGCGTGATGCGGTATGCAGACACAGTACAAGCAGCACACTAGAACACAGAATAAGAATCTACGTTGATGCAATCGGCCAGTAAGAAGAGCTACATTTCAAGTTTTAGTTATCGATTAATGAATTATTGGGCGGTTTGGTGCCTTGGACCAGACCGAGGACCTTAAGATTTTGCATGAACCGAGGACTGGCAGCCAGGTAACACGAGAAATTGTGTAAAGTGTTAATATGTAGTAAAAACCTAAGAAAATCTCCCGTTTCCGTCATTTACTATCGAATCGACATAACGCCAGATCGTCACAGTGGTCGCTTTTCTCTCTGAAACGGTTACATTTATCGTCTACAAGCCGTTGTCGCGTGATGCGGTATGCAGACACAGTACAAGCAGCACACTAGAACACAGAATAAGAATCTACGTTGATGCAATCGGCCAGTAAGAAGAGCTACATTTCAAGTTTTAGTTATCGATTAATGAATTATTGGGCGGTTTGGTGCCTTGGACCAGACCGAGGACCTTAAGATTTTGCATGAACCGAGGACTGGCAGCCAGGTAACACGAGAAATTGTGTAAAGTGTTAATATAAAGTAAAAACCTAAGAAAATCTCCCGTTTCCGTCATTTACTATCGAATCGACATAACGCCAGATCGTCACATTGGTCGCTTTTCTCTCTGAAACGGTTACATTTATCGTCTGCAAGCCCTTGTCGCGTGATGCGGTATGCAGACACAGTACAAGCAGCACACTAGACCACAGAATAAGAATCTACGTTGATGCAATCGTCCAGTAAGAAGAGCTACATTTCAAGTTTTAGTTATAGAGTAATGAATTATTGGGCGGCTTGGTGCCTTGGACCAGACCGAGGACCTTAAGATTTTGCATGAACCGAGGACTGGCAGCCAGGTAACACTAGAAATTGTGTAAAGTGTTAATATGTAGTAAAAACCTAAGAAAATCTCCCGTATCCGTCATTTACTATCGAATCGACATAACGCCAGATCGTCACATTGGTCGCTTTTCTCTCTGAAACGGTTACTTTTATCGTTTGCAAGACCTTGTCGCGTGATGCGGTATGCAGACACAGTACAAGCAGCACACTAGAACACAGAATAAGAATCTACGTTGATGCAATCGGCCAGTAAGAAGAGCTACATTTCAAGTTTTAGTTATCGATTAATGAATTATTGGGCGGTTTGGTGCCTTGGACCAGACCGAGGACCTTAAGATTTTTCATGAACCGAGGACTGGCAGCCAGGTAACACGAGAAATTGTGTAAAGTTTTAATATGTAGTAAAAACCTAAGAAAATCTCCCGTTTCCGTCATTTACTATCGAATCGACATAACGCCAGATCGTCACAGTGGTCGCTTTTCTCTCTGAAACGGTTACATTTATCGTCTGCAAGCCCTTGTCGCGTGATGCGGTATGCAGACACAGTACAAGCAGCACACTAGAACACAGAATAAGAATCTACGTTGATGCAATCGGCCAGTAAGAAGAGCTACATTTCAAGTTTTAGTTATCGATTAATGAATTATTGGGCGGTTTGGTGCCTTGGACCAGACCGAGGACCTTAAGATTTTGCATGAACCGAGGACTGGCAGCCAGGTAACACCAGAAATTGTGTAAAGTTTTAATATGTAGTAAAAACCTAAGAAAATCTCCCGTTTCCGTCATTTACTATCGAATCGACATAACGCCAGATCGTCACAGTGGTCGCTTTTCTCTCTGAAACGGTTACATTTATCGTCTGCAAGCCCTTGTCGCGTGATGCGGTATGCAGAGTCACTACAAGCGGCATAGTAGAACACTGAAGAAGCATCTAAGTTTATGCAATCGCCCAGTAAGAAGAGCTACATTTCAAGTTTTAGTTATCGATTAATGAATTATTGGGCGGTTTTGTGCCTTGGACCAGACCGAGGACCTTAAGATTTTGCATGAACCGAGGACTGGCAGCCAGGTAACACGAGAAATTGTGTAAAGTGTTAATATGTAGTAAAAACCTAAGAAAATCTCCCGTTTCCGTAATTTACTATGAAATCGACATAACGCCAGATCGACACATTGGTCGCTTTTCTCTCTGAAACGGTTACATTTATCGTCTGCAAGCCGTTGTCGCGTGATGCGGTATGCAGACACAGTACAAGCAGCACACTAGAACACAGAATAAGAATCTACGTTGATGCAATCGGCCAGTAAGAAGAGCTACATTTCAAGTTTTAGTTATCGATTAATGAATTATTGGGCGGTTTGGTGCCTTGGACCAGACCGAGGACCTTAAGATTTTGCATGAACCGAGGACTGGCAGCCAGGTAACACGAGATATTGTGTATAGTGTTAATATGTAGTAAAAACCTAAGAAAATCTCCCGTTTCCGTCATTTACTATCGAATCGACATAACGCCAGATCGTCACATTGGTCGCTTTTCTCTCTGAAACGGTTACATTTATCGTCTGCAAGCCCTTGTCGCGTGATGCGGTATGCAGACACAGTACAAGCAGCACACTAGAACACAGAATAAGAATCTACGTTGATGCAATCGGCCAGTAAGAAGAGCTACATTTCAAGTTTTAGTTATCGATTAATGAATTATTGGGCGGCTTGGTGCCTTGGACCAGACCGAGGACCTTAAGATTTTGCATGAACCGAGGACTGGCAGCCAGGTAACACGAGAAATTGTGTAAAGAGTTAATATGTAGTAAAAACCTAAGAAAATCTCCCGTTTCCGTCATTTACTATCGAATCGGTATAACGCCAGATCGTCACAGTGGTCGCTTTTCTCTCTGAAACGGTTACATTTATCGTCTGCAAGCCGTTGTCGCGTGATGCGGTATCCAGACACAGTACAAGCAGCACACTAGAACACAGAATAAGAACCTACGTTGATGCAATCGGCCAGTAAGAAGAGCTACATTTCAAGTTTTAGTTATCGATTAATGAATTATTGGGCGGTTTGGTGCCTTGGACCAGACCGAGGACCTTAAGATTTTGCATGAACCGAGGACTGGCAGCCAGGTAACACGAGAAATTGTGTATAGTGCTAATATGTAGTAAAAACCTAAGAAAATCTCCCGTTTCCGTCATTTACTATCGAATCGACATAACGCCAGATCGTCACAGTGGTCGCTTTTCTCTCTGAAACGGTTACATTTATCGTCTGCAAGCCCTTGTCGCGTGATGCGGTATGCAGACACAGTACAAGCAGCACACTAGAACACAGAATAAGAATCTACGTTGATGCAATCGGCCAGTAAGAAGAGCTACATTTCAAGTTTTAGTTATCGATTAATGAATTATTGGGCGGCTTGGTGCCTTGGACCAGACCGAGGACCTTAAGATTTTGCATGAACCGAGGACTGGCAGCCAGGTAACACTAGAAATTGTGTAAAGTGTTAATATGTAGTAAAAACCTAAGAAAATCTCCCGTATCCGTCATTTACTATCGAATCGACATAACGCCAGATCGTCACATTGGTCGCTTTTCTCTCTGAAACGGTTACATTTATCGTTTGCAAGACCTTGTCGCGTGATGCGGTATGCAGACACAGTACAAGCAGCACACTAGAACACAGAATAAGAATCTACGTTGATGCAATCGGCCAGTAAGAAGAGCTACATTTCAAGTTTTATTTATCGATTAATGAATTATTGGGCGGCTTGGTGCCTTGGACCAGACCGAGGACCTTAAGATTTTGCATGAACCGAGGACTGGCTGCCAGGTAACACGAGAAATTGTGTAAAGAGTTAATATGTAGTAAAAACCTAAGAAAATCTCCCGTTTCCGTCATTTACTATCGAATCGGTATAACGCCAGATCGTCACAGTGGTCGCTTTTCTCTCTGAAACGGTTACATTTATCGTCTGCAAGCCGTTGTCGCGTGATGCGGTATGCAGACACAGTACAAGCAGCACACTAGAACACAGAATAAGAATCTACGTTGATGCAATCGGCCAGTAAGAAGAGCTACATTTCAAGTTTTAGTTATCGATTAATGAATTATTGGGCGGTTTGGTGCCTTGGACCAGACCGAGGACCTTAAGATTTTGCATGAACCGAGGACTGGCAGCCAGGTAACACGAGAAATTGTGTAAAGTGTTAATATGTAGTAAAAACCTAAGAAAATCTCCCGTTTCCGTCATTTACTATCGAATCGACATAACGCCAGATCGTCACATTGGTCGCTTTTCTCTCTGAAACGGTTACATTTATCGTCTGCAAGCCGTTGTCGCGTGATGCGGTATGCAGACACAGTACAAGCAGCACACTAGAACACAGAATAAGAATCTACGTTGATGCAATCGGCCAGTAAGAAGAGCTACATTTCAAGTTTTAGTTATCGATTAATGAATTATTGGGCGGTTTGGTGCCTTGGACCAGACCGAGGACCTTAAGATTTTGCATGAACCGAGGACTGGCAGCCAGGTAACACGAGAAATTGTGTATAGTGTTAATATGTAGTAAAAACCTAAGAAAATCTCCCGTTTCCGTCATTTACTATCGAATCGACATAACGCCAGATCGTCACATTGGTCGCTTTTCCCTCTGAAACGGTTACATTTATCGTCTGCAAGCCCTTGTCGCGTGATGCGGTATGCAGACACAGTACAAGCAGCACACTAGAACACAGAATAAGAATCTACGTTGATGCAATCGGCCAGTAAGAAGAGCTACATTTCAAGTTTTATTTATCGATTAATGAATTATTGGGCGGCTTGGTGCCTTGGACCAGACCGAGGACCTTAAGATTTTGCATGAACCGAGGACTGGCAGCCAGGTAACACGAGAAATTGTGTAAAGAGTTAATATGTAGTAAAAACCTAAGAAAATCTCCCGTTTCCGTCATTTACTATCGAATCGGTATAACGCCAGATCGTCACAGTGGTCGCTTTTCTCTCTGAAACGGTTACATTTATTGTCTGCAAGCCGTTGTCGCGTGATGCGGTATGCAGACACAGTACAAGCAGCACACTAGAACACAGAATAAGAATCTACGTTGATGCAATCGGCCAGTAAGAAGAGCTACATTTCAAGTTTTAGTTATCGATTAATGAATTATTGGGCGGTTTGGTGCCTTGGACCAGACCGAGGACCTTAAGATTTTGCATGAACCGAGGACTGGCAGCCAGGTAACACGAGAAATTGTGTAAAGTGTTAATATGTAGTAAAAACCTAAGAAAATCTCCCGTTTCCGTCATTTACTATCGAATCGACATAACGCCAGATCGTCACAGTGGTCGCTTTTCTCTCTGAAACGGTTACATTTATCGTCTACAAGCCGTTGTCGCGTGATGCGGTATGCAGACACAGTACAAGCAGCACACTAGAACACAGAATAAGAATCTACGTTGATGCAATCGGCCAGTAAGAAGAGCTACATTTCAAGTTTTAGTTATCGATTAATGAATTATTGGGCGGTTTGGTGCCTTGGACCAGACCGAGGACCTTAAGATTTTGCATGAACCGAGGACTGGCAGCCAGGTAACACGAGAAATTGTGTAAAGTGTTAATATAAAGTAAAAACCTAAGAAAATCTCCCGTTTCCGTCATTTACTATCGAATCGACATAACGCCAGATCGTCACATTGGTCGCTTTTCTCTCTGAAACGGTTACATTTATCGTCTGCAAGCCCTTGTCGCGTGATGCGGTATGCAGACACAGTACAAGCAGCACACTAGACCACAGAATAAGAATCTACGTTGATGCAATCGTCCAGTAAGAAGAGCTACATTTCAAGTTTTAGTTATAGAGTAATGAATTATTGGGCGGCTTGGTGCCTTGGACCAGACCGAGGACCTTAAGATTTTGCATGAACCGAGGACCTGCAGCCAGGTAACACTAGAAATTGTGTAAAGTGTTAATATGTAGTAAAAACCTAAGAAAATCTCCCGTATCCGTCATTTACTATCGAATCGACATAACGCCAGATCGTCACATTGGTCGCTTTTCTCTCTGAAACGGTTACTTTTATCGTTTGCAAGACCTTGTCGCGTGATGCGGTATGCAGACACAGTACAAGCAGCACACTAGAACACAGAATAAGAATCTACGTTGATGCAATCGGCCAGTAAGAAGAGCTACATTTCAAGTTTTAGTTATCGATTAATGAATTATTGGGCGGTTTGGTGCCTTGGACCAGACCGAGGACCTTAAGATTTTTCATGAACCGAGGACTGGCAGCCAGGTAACACGAGAAATTGTGTAAAGTTTTAATATGTAGTAAAAACCTAAGAAAATCTCCCGTTTCCGTCATTTACTATCGAATCGACATAACGCCAGATCGTCACAGTGGTCGCTTTTCTCTCTGAAACGGTTACATTTATCGTCTGCAAGCCCTTGTCGCGTGATGCGGTATGCAGACACAGTACAAGCAGCACACTAGAACACAGAATAAGAATCTACGTTGATGCAATCGGCCAGTAAGAAGAGCTACATTTCAAGTTTTAGTTATCGATTAATGAATTATTGGGCGGTTTGGTTCCTTGGACCAGACCGAGGACCTTAAGATTTTGCATGAACCGAGGACTGGCAGCCAGGTAACACCAGAAATTGTGTAAAGTTTTAATATGTAGTAAAAACCTAAGAAAATCTCCCGTTTCCGTCATTTACTATCGAATCGACATAACGCCAGATCGTCACAGTGGTCGCTTTTCTCTCTGAAACGGTTACATTTATCGTCTGCAAGCCCTTGTCGCGTGATGCGGTATGCAGAGTCACTACAAGCGGCATAGTAGAACACTGAAGAAGCATCTAAGTTTATGCAATCGCCCAGTAAGAAGAGCTACATTTCAAGTTTTAGTTATCGATTAATGAATTATTGGGCGGTTTTGTGCCTTGGACCAGACCGAGGACCTTAAGATTTTGCATGAACCGAGGACTGGCAGCCAGGTAACACGAGAAATTGTGTAAAGTGTTAATATGTAGTAAAAACCTAAGAAAATCTCCCGTTTCCGTAATTTACTATGAAATCGACATAACGCCAGATCGACACATTGGTCGCTTTTCTCTCTGAAACGGTTACATTTATCGTCTGCAAGCCGTTGTCGCGTGATGCGGTATGCAGACACAGTACAAGCAGCACACTAGAACACAGAATAAGAATCTACGTTGATGCAATCGGCCAGTAAGAAGAGCTACATTTCAAGTTTTAGTTATCGATTAATGAATTATTGGGCGGTTTGGTGCCTTGGACCAGACCGAGGACCTTAAGATTTTGCATGAACCGAGGACTGGCAGCCAGGTAACACGAGATATTGTGTATAGTGTTAATATGTAGTAAAAACCTAAGAAAATCTCCCGTTTCCGTCATTTACTATCGAATCGACATAACGCCAGATCGTCACATTGGTCGCTTTTCTCTCTGAAACGGTTACATTTATCGTCTGCAAGCCCTTGTCGCGTGATGCGGTATGCAGACACAGTACAAGCAGCACACTAGAACACAGAATAAGAATCTACGTTGATGCAATCGGCCAGTAAGAAGAGCTACATTTCAAGTTTTAGTTATCGATTAATGAATTATTGGGCGGCTTGGTGCCTTGGACCAGACCGAGGACCTTAAGATTTTGCATGAACCGAGGACTGGCAGCCAGGTAACACGAGAAATTGTGTAAAGAGTTAATATGTAGTAAAAACCTAAGAAAATCTCCCGTTTCCGTCATTTACTATCGAATCGGTATAACGCCAGATCGTCACAGTGGTCGCTTTTCTCTCTGAAACGGTTACATTTATCGTCTGCAAGCCGTTGTCGCGTGATGCGGTATCCAGACACAGTACAAGCAGCACACTAGAACACAGAATAAGAACCTACGTTGATGCAATCGGCCAGTAAGAAGAGCTACATTTCAAGTTTTAGTTATCGATTAATGAATTATTGGGCGGTTTGGTGCCTTGGACCAGACCGAGGACCTTAAGATTTTGCATGAACCGAGGACTGGCAGCCAGGTAACACGAGAAATTGTGTATAGTGCTAATATGTAGTAAAAACCTAAGAAAATCTCCAGTTTCCGTCATTTACTATCGAATCGACATAACGCCAGATCGTCACAGTGGTCGCTTTTCTCTCTGAAACGGTTACATTTATCGTCTGCAAGCCCTTGTCGCGTGATGCGGTATGCAGACACAGTACAAGCAGCACACTAGAACACAGAATAAGAATCTACGTTGATGCAATCGGCCAGTAAGAAGAGCTACATTTCAAGTTTTAGTTATCGATTAATGAATTATTGGGCGGCTTGGTGCCTTGGACCAGACCGAGGACCTTAAGATTTTGCATGAACCGAGGACTGGCAGCCAGGTAACACTAGAAATTGTGTTGAGTGTTAATATGTAGTAAAAACCTAAGAAAATCTCCCGTATCCGTCATTAACTATCGAATCGACATAACGCCAGATCGTCACATTGGTCGCTTTTCTCTCTGAAACGGTTACATTTATCGTTTGCAAGACCTTGTCGCGTGATGCGGTATGCAGACACAGTACAAGCAGCACACTAGAACACAGAATAAGAATCTACGTTGATGCAATCGGCCAGTAAGAAGAGCTACATTTCAAGTTTTAGTTATCGATTAATGAATTATTGGGCGGTTTGGTGCCTTGGACCAGACCGAGGACCTTAAGATTTTGCATGAACCGAGGACTGGCAGCCAGGTAACACGAGAAATTGTGTAAAGAGTTAATATGTAGTAAAAACCTAAGAAAATCTCCCGTTTCCGTCATTTACTATCGAATCGGTATAACGCCAGATCGTCACAGTGGTCGCTTTTCTCTCTGAAACGGTTACATTTATCGTCTGCAAGCCGTTGTCGCGAGATGCGGAATGCAGACACAGTACAAGCAGCACACTAGAACACAGAATAAGAATCTACGTTGATGCAATCGGCCAGTAAGAAGAGCTACATTTCAAGTTTTAGTTATCGATTAATGAATTATTGGGCGGTTTGGTGCCTTGGGACAGACCGAGGACCTTAAGATTTTGCATGAACCGAGGACTGGCAGCCAGGTAACACGAGAAATTGTGTAAAGTGTTAATATGTAGTAAAAACCTAAGATAATCTCCCGTTTCCGTCATTTACTATCGAATCGACATAACGCCAGATCGTCACATTGGTCGCTTTTCTCTCTGAAACGGTTACATTTATCGTCTGCAAGCCGTTGTCGCGTGATGCGGTATGCAGACACAGTACAAGCAGCACACTAGAACACAGAATAAGAATCTACGTTGATGCAATCGGCCAGTAAGAAGAGCTACATTTCAAGTTTTAGTTATCGATTAATGAATTATTGGGCGGTTTGGTGCCTTGGACCAGACCGAGGACCTTAAGATTTTGCATGAACCGAGGACTGGCAGCCAGGTAACACGAGAAATTGTGTATAGTGTTAATATGTAGTAAAAACCTAAGAAAATCTCCCGTTTCCGTCATTTACTATCGAATCGACATAACGCCAGATCGTCACATTGGTCGCTTTTCTCTCTGAAACGGTTACATTTATCGTCTGCAAGCCCTTGTCGCGTGATGCGGTATGCAGACACAGTACAAGCAGAACACTAGAACACAGAATAAGAATCTACGTTGATGCAATCGGCCAGTAAGAAGAGCTACATTTCAAGTTTTATTTATCGATTAATGAATTATTGGGCGGCTTGGTGCCTTGGACCAGACCGAGGACCTTAAGATTTTGCATGAACCGAGGACTGGCTGCCAGGTAACACGAGAAATTGTGTAAAGAGTTAATATGTAGTAAAAACCTAAGAAAATCTCCCGTTTCCGTCATTTACTATCGAATCGGTATAACGCCAGATCGTCACAGTGGTCGCTTTTCTCTCTGAAACGGTTACATTTATCGTCTGCAAGCCGTTGTCGCGTGATGCGGTATGCAGACACAGTACAAGCAGCACACTAGAACACAGAATAAGAATCTACGTTGATGCAATCGGCCAGTAAGAAGAGCTACATTTCAAGTTTTAGTTATCGATTAATGAATTATTGGGCGGTTTGGTGCCTTGGACCAGACCGAGGACCTTAAGATTTTGCATGAACCGACGACTGGCAGCCAGGTAACACCAGAAATTGTGTAAAGTTTTAATATGTAGTAAAAACCTAAGAAAATCTCCCGTTTCCGTCATTTACTATCGAATCGACATAACGCCAGATCGTCACAGTGGTCGCTTTTCTCTCTGAAACGGTTACATTTATCGTCTGCAAGCCCTTGTCGCGTGATGCGGTATGCAGAGTCACTACAAGCGGCATAGTAGAACACTGAAGAAGCATCTAAGTTTATGCAATCGCCCAGTAAGAAGAGCTACATTTCAAGTTTTAGTTATCGATTAATGAATTATTGGGCGGTTTTGTGCCTTGGACCAGACCGAGGACCTTAAGATTTTGCATGAACCGAGGACTGGCAGCCAGGTAACACGAGAAATTGTGTAAAGTGTTAATATGTAGTAAAAACCTAAGAAAATCTCCCGTTTCCGTAATTTACTATGAAATCGACATAACGCCAGATCGACACATTGGTCGCTTTTCTCTCTGAAACGGTTACATTTATCGTCTGCAAGCCGTTGTCGCGTGATGCGGTATGCAGACACAGTACAAGCAGCACACTAGAACACAGAATAAGAATCTACGTTGATGCAATCGGCCAGTAAGAAGAGCTACATTTCAAGTTTTAGTTATCGATTAATGAATTATTGGGCGGTTTGGTGCCTTGGACCAGACCGAGGACCTTAAGATTTTGCATGAACCGAGGACTGGCAGCCAGGTAACACGAGATATTGTGTATAGTGTTAATATGTAGTAAAAACCTAAGAAAATCTCCCGTTTCCGTCATTTACTATCGAATCGACATAACGCCAGATCGTCACATTGGTCGCTTTTCTCTCTGAAACGGTTACATTTATCGTCTGCAAGCCCTTGTCGCGTGATGCGGTATGCAGACACAGTACAAGCAGCACACTAGAACACAGAATAAGAATCTACGTTGATGCAATCGGCCAGTAAGAAGAGCTACATTTCAAGTTTTAGTTATCGATTAATGAATTATTGGGCGGCTTGGTGCCTTGGACCAGACCGAGGACCTTAAGATTTTGCATGAACCGAGGACTGGCAGCCAGGTAACACGAGAAATTGTGTAAAGAGTTAATATGTAGTAAAAACCTAAGAAAATCTCCCGTTTCCGTCATTTACTATCGAATCGGTATAACGCCAGATCGTCACAGTGGTCGCTTTTCTCTCTGAAACGGTTACATTTATCGTCTGCAAGCCGTTGTCGCGTGATGCGGTATCCAGACACAGTACAAGCAGCACACTAGAACACAGAATAAGAACCTACGTTGATGCAATCGGCCAGTAAGAAGAGCTACATTTCAAGTTTTAGTTATCGATTAATGAATTATTGGGCGGTTTGGTGCCTTGGACCAGACCGAGGACCTTAAGATTTTGCATGAACCGAGGACTGGCAGCCAGGTAACACGAGAAATTGTGTATAGTGCTAATATGTAGTAAAAACCTAAGAAAATCTCCCGTTTCCGTCATTTACTATCGAATCGACATAACGCCAGATCGTCACAGTGGTCGCTTTTCTCTCTGAAACGGTTACATTTATCGTCTGCAAGCCCTTGTCGCGTGATGCGGTATGCAGACACAGTACAAGCAGCACACTAGAACACAGAATAAGAATCTACGTTGATGCAATCGGCCAGTAAGAAGAGCTACATTTCAAGTTTTAGTTATCGATTAATGAATTATTGGGCGGCTTGGTGCCTTGGACCAAACCGAGGACCTTAAGATTTTGCATGAACCGACGACTGGCAGCCAGGTAACACCAGAAATTGTGTAAAGTTTTAATATGTAGTAAAAACCTAAGAAAATCTCCCGTTTCCGTCATTTACTATCGAATCGACATAACGCCAGATCGTCACAGTGGTCGCTTTTCTCTCTGAAACGGTTACATTTATCGTCTACAAGCCGTTGTCGCGTGATGCGGTATGCAGACACAGTACAAGCAGCACACTAGAACACAGAATAAGAATCTACGTTGATGCAATCGGCCAGTAAGAAGAGCTACATTTCAAGTTTTAGTTATCGATTAATGAATTATTGGGCGGTTTGGTGCCTTGGACCAGACCGAGGACCTTAAGATTTTGCATGAACCGAGGACTGGCAGCCAGGTAACACGAGAAATTGTGTAAAGTGTTAATATAAAGTAAAAACCTAAGAAAATCTCCCGTTTCCGTCATTTACTATCGAATCGGTATAACGCCAGATCGTCACAGTGGTCGCTTTTCTCTCTGAAACGGTTACATTTATCGTCTGCAAGCCGTTGTCGCGAGATGCGGAATGCAGACACAGCACAAGCAGCACACTAGAACACAGAATAAGAATCTACGTTGATGCAATCGGCCAGTAAGAAGAGCTACATTTCAAGTTTTAGTTATCGATTAATGAATTATTGGGCGGATTGGTGCCTTGGGACAGACCGAGGACCTTAAGATTTTGCATGAACCGAGGACTGGCAGCCAGGTAACACGAGAAATTGTGTAAAGTGTTAATATGTAGTAAAAACCTAAGAAAATCTCCCGTTTCCGTCATTTACTATCGAATCGACATAACGCCAGATCGTCACATTGGTCGCTTTTCTCTCTGAAACGGTTACATTTATCGTCTGCAAGCCGTTGTCGCGTGATGCGGTATGCAGACACAGTACAAGCAGCACACTAGAACACAGAATAAGAATCTACGTTGATGCAATCGGCCAGTAAGAAGAGCTACATTTCAAGTTTTAGTTATCGATTAATGAATTATTGGGCGGCTTGGTGCCTTGGACCAGACCGAGGACCTTAAGATTTTGCATGAACCGAGGACTGGCTGCCAGGTAACACGAGAAATTGTGTAAAGAGTTAATATGTAGTAAAAACCTAAGAAAATCTCCCGTTTCCGTCATTTACTATCGAATCGGTATAACGCCAGATCGTCACAGTGGTCGCTTTTCTCTCTGAAACGGTTACATTTATCGTCTGCAAGCCGTTGTCGCGTGATGCGGTATGCAGACACAGTACAAGCAGCACACTAGAACACAGAATAAGAATCTACGTTGATGCAATCGGCCAGTAAGAAGAGCTACATTTCAAGTTTTAGTTATCGATTAATGAATTATTGGGCGGTTTGGTGCCTTGGACCAGACCGAGGACCTTAAGATTTTGCATGAACCGACGACTGGCAGCCAGGTAACACCAGAAATTGTGTAAAGTTTTAATATGTAGTAAAAACCTAAGAAAATCTCCCGTTTCCGTCATTTACTATCGAATCGACATAACGCCAGATCGTCACAGTGGTCGCTTTTCTCTCTGAAACGGTTACATTTATCGTCTGCAAGCCCTTGTCGCGTGATGCGGTATGCAGAGTCACTACAAGCGGCATAGTAGAACACTGAAGAAGCATCTAAGTTTATGCAATCGCCCAGTAAGAAGAGCTACATTTCAAGTTTTAGTTATCGATTAATGAATTATTGGGCGGTTTTGTGCCTTGGACCAGACCGAGGACCTTAAGATTTTGCATGAACCGAGGACTGGCAGCCAGGTAACACGAGAAATTGTGTAAAGTGTTAATATGTAGTAAAAACCTAAGAAAATCTCCCGTTTCCGTAATTTACTATGAAATCGACATAACGCCAGATCGACACATTGGTCGCTTTTCTCTCTGAAACGGTTACATTTATCGTCTGCAAGCCGTTGTCGCGTGATGCGGTATGCAGACACAGTACAAGCAGCACACTAGAACACAGAATAAGAATCTACGTTGATGCAATCGGCCAGTAAGAAGAGCTACATTTCAAGTTTTAGTTATCGATTAATGAATTATTGGGCGGTTTGGTGCCTTGGACCAGACCGAGGACCTTAAGATTTTGCATGAACCGAGGACTGGCAGCCAGGTAACACGAGATATTGTGTATAGTGTTAATATGTAGTAAAAACCTAAGAAAATCTCCCGTTTCCGTCATTTACTATCGAATCGACATAACGCCAGATCGTCACATTGGTCGCTTTTCTCTCTGAAACGGTTACATTTATCGTCTGCAAGCCCTTGTCGCGTGATGCGGTATGCAGACACAGTACAAGCAGCACACTAGAACACAGAATAAGAATCTACGTTGATGCAATCGGCCAGTAAGAAGAGCTACATTTCAAGTTTTAGTTATCGATTAATGAATTATTGGGCGGCTTGGTGCCTTGGACCAGACCGAGGACCTTAAGATTTTGCATGAACCGAGGACTGGCAGCCAGGTAACACGAGAAATTGTGTAAAGAGTTAATATGTAGTAAAAACCTAAGAAAATCTCCCGTTTCCGTCATTTACTATCGAATCGGTATAACGCCAGATCGTCACAGTGGTCGCTTTTCTCTCTGAAACGGTTACATTTATCGTCTGCAAGCCGTTGTCGCGTGATGCGGTATCCAGACACAGTACAAGCAGCACACTAGAACACAGAATAAGAACCTACGTTGATGCAATCGGCCAGTAAGAAGAGCTACATTTCAAGTTTTAGTTATCGATTAATGAATTATTGGGCGGTTTGGTGCCTTGGACCAGACCGAGGACCTTAAGATTTTGCATGAACCGAGGACTGGCAGCCAGGTAACACGAGAAATTGTGTATAGTGCTAATATGTAGTAAAAACCTAAGAAAATCTCCCGTTTCCGTCATTTACTATCGAATCGACATAACGCCAGATCGTCACAGTGGTCGCTTTTCTCTCTGAAACGGTTACATTTATCGTCTGCAAGCCCTTGTCGCGTGATGCGGTATGCAGACACAGTACAAGCAGCACACTAGAACACAGAATAAGAATCTACGTTGATGCAATCGGCCAGTAAGAAGAGCTACATTTCAAGTTTTAGTTATCGATTAATGAATTATTGGGCGGCTTGGTGCCTTGGACCAAACCGAGGACCTTAAGATTTTGCATGAACCGACGACTGGCAGCCAGGTAACACCAGAAATTGTGTAAAGTTTTAATATGTAGTAAAAACCTAAGAAAATCTCCCGTTTCCGTCATTTACTATCGAATCGACATAACGCCAGATCGTCACAGTGGTCGCTTTTCTCTCTGAAACGGTTACATTTATCGTCTACAAGCCGTTGTCGCGTGATGCGGTATGCAGACACAGTACAAGCAGCACACTAGAACACAGAATAAGAATCTACGTTGATGCAATCGGCCAGTAAGAAGAGCTACATTTCAAGTTTTAGTTATCGATTAATGAATTATTGGGCGGTTTGGTGCCTTGGACCAGACCGAGGACCTTAAGATTTTGCATGAACCGAGGACTGGCAGCCAGGTAACACGAGAAATTGTGTAAAGTGTTAATATAAAGTAAAAACCTAAGAAAATCTCCCGTTTCCGTCATTTACTATCGAATCGGTATAACGCCAGATCGTCACAGTGGTCGCTTTTCTCTCTGAAACGGTTACATTTATCGTCTGCAAGCCGTTGTCGCGAGATGCGGAATGCAGACACAGCACAAGCAGCACACTAGAACACAGAATAAGAATCTACGTTGATGCAATCGGCCAGTAAGAAGAGCTACATTTCAAGTTTTAGTTATCGATTAATGAATTATTGGGCGGATTGGTGCCTTGGGACAGACCGAGGACCTTAAGATTTTGCATGAACCGAGGACTGGCAGCCAGGTAACACGAGAAATTGTGTAAAGTGTTAATATGTAGTAAAAACCTAAGAAAATCTCCCGTTTCCGTCATTTACTATCGAATCGACATAACGCCAGATCGTCACATTGGTCGCTTTTCTCTCTGAAACGGTTACATTTATCGTCTGCAAGCCGTTGTCGCGTGATGCGGTATGCAGACACAGTACAAGCAGCACACTAGAACACAGAATAAGAATCTACGTTGATGCAATCGGCCAGTAAGAAGAGCTACATTTCAAGTTTTAGTTATCGATTAATGAATTATTGGGCGGTTTGGTGCCTTGGACCAGACCGAGGACCTTAAGATTTTGCATGAACCGAGGACTGGCAGCCAGGTAACACGAGAAATTGTGTATAGTGTTAATATGTAGTAAAAACCTAAGAAAATCTCCCGTTTCCGTCATTTACTATCGAATCGGTATAACGCCAGATCGTCACAGTGGTCGCTTTTCTCTCTGAAACGGTTACATTTATCGTCTGCAAGCCGTTGTCGCGTGATGCGGTATGCAGACACAGTACAAGCAGCACACTAGAACACAGAATAAGAATCTACGTTGATGCAATCGGCCAGTAAGAAGAGCTACATTTCAAGTTTTAGTTATCGATTAATGAATTATTGGGCGGTTTGGTGCCTTGGACCAGACCGAGGACCTTAAGATTTTGCATGAACCGAGGACTGGCAGCCAGGTAACACGAAAATTGTGTAAAGTGTTAATATGTAGTAAAAACCTAAGAAAATCTCCCGTTTCCGTCATTTACTATCGAATCGACATAACGCCAGATCGTCACAGTGGTCGCTTTTCTCTCTGAAACGGTTACATTTATCGTCTACAAGCCGTTGTCGCGTGATGCGGTATGCAGACACAGTACAAGCAGCACACTAGAACACAGAATAAGAATCTACGTTGATGCAATCGGCCAGTAAGAAGAGCTACATTTCAAGTTTTAGTTATCGATTAATGAATTATTGGGCGGTTAGGTGCCTTGGACCAGACCGAGGACCTTAAGATTTTGCATGAACCGAGGACTGGCAGCCAGGTAACACTAGAAATTGTGTAAAGTGTTAATATGTAGTAAAAACCTAAGAAAATCTCCCGTATCCGTCATTTACTATCGAATCGACGTAACGCCAGATCGTCACATTGGTCGCTTTTCTCTCTGAAACGGTTACTTTTATCGTTTGCAAGACCTTGTCGCGTGATGCGGTATGCAGACACAGTACAAGCAGCACACTAGAACACAGAATAAGAATCTACGTTGATGCAATCGGCCAGTAAGAAGAGCTATATTTCAAGTTTTAGTTATCGATTAATGAATTATTGGGCGGTTTGGTGCCTTGGACCAGACCGAGGACCTTAAGATTTTGCATGAACCGAGGACTGGCAGCCAGGTAACACGAGAAATTGTGTAAAGAGTTAATATGTAGTAAAAACCTAAGAAAATCTCCCGTTTCCGTCATTTACTATCGAATCGGTATAACGCCAGATCGTCACAGTGGTCGCTTTTCTCTCTGAAACGGTTACATTTATCGTCTGCAAGCCGTTGTCGCGAGATGCGGAATGCAGACACAGTACAAGCAGCACACTAGAACACAGAATAAGAATCTACGTTGATGCAATCGGCCAGTAAGAAGAGCTACATTTCAAGTTTTAGTTATCGATTAATGAATTATTGGGCGGTTTGGTGCCTTGGGACAGACCGAGGACCTTAAGATTTTGCATGAACCGAGGACTGGCAGCCAGGTAACACGAGAAATTGTGTAAAGTGTTAATATGTAGTAAAAACCTAAGAAAATCTCCCGTTTCCGTCATTTACTATCGAATCGACATAACGCCAGATCGTCACATTGGTCGCTTTTCTCTCTGAAACGGTTACATTTATCGTCTGCAAGCCCTTGTCGCGTGATGCGGTATGCAGACACAGTACAAGCAGCACACTAGAACACAGAATAAGAATCTACGTTGATGCAATCGGCCAGTAAGAAGAGCTACATTTCAAGTTTTAGTTATCGATTAATGAATTATTGGGCGGTTTGGTGCCTTGGACCAGACCGAGGACCTTAAGATTTTGCATGAACCGAGGACTGGCAGCCAGGTAACACGAGAAATTGTGTATAGTGTTAATATGTAGTAAAAACCTAAGAAAATCTCCCGTTTCCGTCATTTACTATCGAATCGACATAACGCCAGATCGTCACAGTGGTCGCTTTTCTCTCTGAAACGGTTACATTTATCGTCTGCAAGCCCTTGTCGCGTGATGCGGTATGCAGACACAGTACAAGCAGCACACTAGAACACAGAATAAGAATCTACGTTGATGCAATCGGCCAGTAAGAAGAGCTACATTTCAAGTTTTATTTATCGATTAATGAATTATTGGGCGGCTTGGTGCCTTGGACCAGACCGAGGACCTTAAGATTTTGCATGAACCGAGGACTGGCAGCCAGGTAACACGAGAAATTGTGTAAAGAGTTAATATGTAGTAAAAACCTAAGAAAATCTCCCGTTTCCGTCATTTACTATCGAATCGGTATAACGCCAGATCGTCACAGTAGTCGCTTTTCTCTCTGAAACGGTTACATTTATCGTCTGCAAGCCGTTGTCGCGTGATGCGGTATGCAGACACAGTACAAGCAGCACACTAGAACACAGAATAAGAATCTACGTTGATGCAATCGGCCAGTAAGAAGAGCTACATTTCAAGTTTTAGTTATCGATTAATGAATTATTGGGCGGTTTGGTGCCTTGGACCAGACCGAGGACCTTAAGATTTTGCATGAACCGAGGACTGGCAGCCAGGTAACACGAGAAATTGTGTAAAGTGTTAATATGTAGTAAAAACCTAAGAAAATCTCCCGTTTCCGTCATTTACTATCGAATCGACATAACGCCAGATCGTCACAGTGGTCGCTTTTCTCTCTGAAACGGTTACATTTATCGTCTACAAGCCGTTGTCGCGTGATGCGGTATGCAGACACAGTACAAGCAGCACACTAGAACACAGAATAAGAATCTACGTTGATGCAATCGGCCAGTAAGAAGAGCTACATTTCAAGTTTTAGTTATCGATTAATGAATTATTGGGCGGTTTGGTGCCTTGGACCAGACCGAGGACCTTAAGATTTTGCATGAACCGAGGACTGGCAGCCAGGTAACACGAGAAATTGTGTAAAGTGTTAATATGTAGTAAAAACCTAAGAAAATCTCCCGTTTCCGTCATTTACTATCGAATCGACATAACGCCAGATCGTCACATTGGTCGCTTTTCTCTCTGAAACGGTTACATTTATCGTCTGCAAGCCCTTGTCGCGTGATGCGGTATGCAGACACAGTACAAGCAGCACACTAGACCACAGAATAAGAATCTACGTTGATGCAATCGGCCAGTAAGAAGAGCTACATTTCAAGTTTTAGTTATAGATTAATGAATTATTGGGCGGCTTGGTGCCTTGGACCAGACCGAGGACCTTAAGATTTTGCATGAACCGAGGACTGGCAGCCAGGTAACACTAGAAATTGTGTAAAGTGTTAATATGTAGTAAAAACCTAAGAAAATCTCCCGTATCCGTCATTTACTATCGAATCGACATAACGCCAGATCGTCACATTGGTCGCTTTTCTCTCTGAAACGGTTACTTTTATCGTTTGCAAGACCTTGTCGCGTGATGCGGTATGCAGACACAGTACAAGCAGCACACTAGAACACAGAATAAGAATCTACGTTGATGCAATCGGCCAGTAAGAAGAGCTACATTTCAAGTTTTAGTTATCGATTAATGAATTATTGGGCGGTTTGGTGCCTTGGACCAGACCGAGGACCTTAAGATTTTTCATGAACCGAGGACTGGCAGCCAGGTAACACGAGAAATTGTGTAAAGTTTTAATATGAAGTAAAAACCTAAGAAAATCTCCCGTTTCCGTCATTTACTATCGAATCGACATAACGCCAGATCGTCACAGTGGTCGCTTTTCTCTCTGAAACGGTTACATTTATCGTCTGCAAGCCCTTGTCGCGTGATGCGGTATGCAGACACAGTACAAGCAGCACACTAGAACACAGAATAAGAATCTACGTTGATGCAATCGGCCAGTAAGAAGAGCTACATTTCAAGTTTTAGTTATCGATTAATGAATTATTGGGCGGTTTGGTGCCTTGGACCAGACCGAGGACCTTAAGATTTTGCATGAACCGAGGACTGGCAGCCAGGTAACACGAGAAATTGTGTAAAGTGTTAATATGTAGTAAAAACCTAAGAAAATCTCCCGTTTCCGTCATTTACTATCGAATCGACATAACGCCAGATCGTCACAGTGGTCGCTTTTCTCTCTGAAACGGTTACATTTATCGTCTGCATGCCGTTGTCGCGTGATGCGGTATGCAGACACAGTACAAGTAGCACAGTAAAACACAGAATAAGAATCTACGTTGATGCAATCGGCCAGTAAGAAGAGCTACATTTCAAGTTTTAGTTATCGATTAATGAATTATTGGGCGGTTTGGTGCCTTGGACCAGACCGAGGACCTTAAGATTTTGCATGAACCGAGGACTGGCAGCCAGGTAACACGAGAAATTGTATAAAGTGTTAATATGTAGTAAAAACCTAAGAAAATCTCCCGTTTCCGTCATTTACTATCGAATCGACATAACGCCAGATCGTCACAGTGGTCGCTTTTCTCTCTGAAACGGTTACATTTATCGTCTGCAAGCCCTTGTCGCGTGATGCGGTATGCAGACACAGTACAAGCAGCACACTAGAACACAGAATAAGAATCTACGTTGATGCAGTCGGCCAGCAAGAAGAGCTACATTTCAAGTTTTAGTTATCGATTAATGAATTATTGGGCGGTTTGGTGCCTTGGACCTGACCGAGGACCTTAAGATTTTGCATGAACCGAGGACTGGCAGCCAGGTAACACGAGAAATTGTGTAAGGTGGTTATATGTAGTAAAAACCTAAGAAAATCTCCCGTTTCCGTCATTAACTATCGAATCGACATAACGCCAGATCGTCACATTGGTCGCTTTTCTCTCTGAAACGGTTACAATTATCGTCTGCAAGCCCTTGTCGCGTGATGCGGTATGCAGACACAGTACAAGCAGCACACTAGAACACAGAATAAGAATCTACGTTGATGCAATCGGCCAGTAAGAAGAGCTACATTTCAAGTTTTAGTTATCGATTAATGAATTATTGGGCGGCTTGGTGCCTTGGACCAGACCGAGGACCTTAAGATTTTGCATGAACCGAGGACTGGCAGCCAGGTAACACGAGAAATTGTGTAATGAGTTAATATGTAGTAAAAACCTAAGAAAATCTCCCGTTTCCGTCATTTACTATCGAATCGGTATAACGCCAGATCGTCACAGTGGTCGCTTTTCTCTCTGAAACGGTTACATTTATCGTCTGCAAGCCGTTGTCGCGTGATGCGGTATGCAGACACAGTACAAGCAGCACACTAGAACACAGAATAAGAACCTACGTTGATGCAATCGGCCAGTAAGAAGAGCTACATTTCAAGTTTTAGTTATCGATTAATGAATTATTGGGCGGTTTGGTGCCTTGGACCAGACCGAGGACCTTAAGATTTTGCATGAAAAGAGGACTGGCAGCCAGGTAACACGAGAAATTGTGTATAGTGTTAATATGTAGTAAAAACCTAAGAAAATCTCCCGTTTCCGTCATTTACTATCGAATCGACATAACGCCAGATCGTCACAGTGGTCGCTTTTCTCTCTGAAACGGTTACATTTATCGTCTGCAAGCCCTTGTCGCGTGATGCGGTATGCAGAGTCACTACAAGCGGCATAGTAGAACACTGAAGAAGCATCTAAGTTTATGCAATCGGCCAGTAAGAAGAGCTACATTTCAAGTTTTAGTTATCGATTAATGAATTATTGGGCGGTTTGGTGCCTTGGACCAGACCGAGGACCTTAAGATTTTGCATGAACCGAGGACTGGCAGCCAGGTAACACGACAAATGGTGTAAAGTTTAATATGTAGTAAAAACCTAAGAAAATCTCCCGTTTCCGTCATTTACTATCGAATCGACATAACGCCAGATCGTCACAGTGGTCGCTTTTCTCCCTGAAACGGTTACAGTTATCGTCTGCAAGCCCTCGTCGCGTGATGCGGTATGCAGAGTCACTACAAGCGGCATAGTAGAACACTGAAGAAGCATCTAAGTTTATGCAATCGCCCAGAAAGAAGAGCTACATTTCAAGTTTTAGTTATCGATTAATGAATTATTGGGCGGTTTGGTGCCTTGGACCAGACCGAGGACCTTAAGATTTTGCATGAACCGAGGACTGGCAGCCAGGTAACACGAGAAATTGTGTAAAGTGTTAATATGTAGTAAAAACCTAAGAAATTCTCCCGTTTCCTTCATTTACTATCGAATCGACATAACGCCAGATCGTCACAGTGGTCGCTTTTCTCTCTGAAACGGTTACATTTATCGTCTGCAAGCCCTTGTCGCGTGATGCGGTATGCAGACACAGTACAAGCAGCACACTAGAACACAGAATAAGAATCTACGTTGATGCAATCGGCCAGTAAGAAGAGCTACATTTCAAGTTTTAGTTATCGATTAATGAATTATTGGGCGGTTTGGTGCCTTGGACCAGACCGAGGACATTAAGATTTTGCATGAACCGAGGACTGGCAGCCAGGTAACACGAGAAATTGTGTAAAGTGTTAATATGTAGTAAAAACCTAAGAAAATGTCCCGTTTCCGTCATTTACTATCGAATCGACATAACGCCAGATCGTCACAGTGGTCGCTTTTCTCTCTGAAACGGTTACATTTATCGTCTGCAAGCCGTTGTCGCGTGATGCGGTATGCAGACACAGTACAAGCAGCACACTAGAACACAGAATAAGAATCTACGTTGATGCAATCGGCCAGTAAGAAGAGCAACATTTCAAGTTTTATTTATCGATTAATGAATTATTGGGCGGTTTGGTGCCTTGGACCAGACCGAGGACCGTAAGATTTTGCATGAACCGAGGACTGGCAGCCAGGTACCACCAGAAATTGTGTAAAGTGTTAATATGTAGTAAAAACCTAAGAAAATCTCCCGTTTCCGTCATTTACTATCGAATCGACATAACGCCAGATCGTCACATTGGTCGCTTTTCTCTCTGAAACGGTTACATTTATCGTCTGCAAGCCCTTGTCGCGTGATGCGGTATGCAGACACAGTACAAGCAGCACACTAGAACACAGAATAAGAATCTACGTTGATGCAATCGGCCAGTAAGAAGAGCTACATTTCAAGTTTTAGTAATCGATTAATGAATTATTGGGCGGTTTGGTGCCTTGGACCAGACCGAGGACCTTAAGATTTTGCATGAACCGAGGACTGGCAGCCAGGTAACACGAGAAATTGTGTAAAGTGTTAATATGTAGTAAAAACCTAAGAAAATCTCCCGTTTCCGTCATTTACTATCGAATCGACATAACGCCAGATCGTCACAGTGGTCGCTTTTCTCTCTTAAGCGGATACATTTATCGTCTGCAAGCCCTTGTCGCGTGATGCGGTATGCAGACACAGTACAGGCAGCACACTAGAACACAGAATAAGAATCTACGTTGATGCAATCGGCCAGTAAGAAGAGCTACATTTCAAGTTTTAGTTATCGATTAATGAATTATTGGGCGGTTTGGTGCCTTGGACCAGACCGAGGACCTTAAGATTTTGCATGAACCGAGGACTGGCAGCCAGGTAACACGAGAAATTGTGTAAAGTGTTAATATGTAGTAAAAACCTAAGAAAATCTCCCGTTTCCGTCATTTACTATCGAATCGACATAACGCCAGATCGTCACAGTGGTCGCTTTTCTCTATGAAACGGTTACATTTATCGTCTGCAAGCCCTTGTCGCGTGATGCGGTATGCAGACACAGTACAAGCAGCACACTAGAACACAGAATAAGAATCTACGTTGATGCAATCGGCCAGTAAGAAGAGCTACATCTCAAGTTTTAGTTATCGATTAATGAATTATTGGGCGGTTTGGTGCCTTGGACCAGACCGAGGACCTTAAGATTTTGCATGAACCGAGGACTGGCAGCCAGGTAACACGAGAAATTGTGTAAAGTGTTAATATGTAGTAAAAACCTAAGAAAATCTCCCGTTTCCGTCATTTACTATCGAATCGACATAACGCCAGATCGTCACAGTGGTCGCTTTTCTCTCTGAAGCGGATACATTTATCGTCTGCAAGCCCTTGTCGCGTGATGCGGTATGCAGACACAGTACAAGCAGCACACTAGAACACAGAATAAGAATCTACGTTGATGCAATCGGCCAGTAAGAAGAGCTACATTTCAAGTTTTAGTAATCGATTAATGAATTATTGGGCGGTTTGGTGCCTTGGACCAGACCGAGGACCTTAAGATTTTGCATGAACCGAGGACTGGCAGCCAGGTAACACGAGAAATTGTGTAAAGTGTTAATATGTCGTAAAAACCTAAGAAAATCTCCCGTTTCCGTCATTTACTATCGAATCGACATAACGCCAGATCGTCACAGTGGTCGCTTTTCTCTCTGAAACGGTTACATTTATCGTCTGCAAGCCCTTGTCGCGTGATGCGGTATGCAGACACAGTACAAGCAGCACACTAGAACACAGAATAAGAATCTACGTTGATGCAATCGGCCAGTAAGAAGAGCTACATTTCAAGTTTTAGTAATCGATTAATGAATTATTGGGCGGTTTGGTGCCTTGGACCAGACCGAGGACCTTAAGATTTTGCATGAACCGAGGACTGGCAGCCAGGTAACACGAGAAATTGTGTAAAGTGTTAATATGTATTAAAAACCTAAGAAAATCTCCCGTTTCCTTCATTTACTATCGAATCGACATAACGCCAGATCGTCACAGTGGTCGCTTTTCTCTCTGAAGCGGATACATTTATCGTCTGCAAGCCCTTGTCGCGTGATGCGGTATGCAGACGCAGTACAAGCAGCACACTAGAACACAGAATAAGAATCTACGTTGATGCAATCGGCCAGTAAGAAGAGCTACATTTCAAGTTTTAGTTATCGATTAATGAATTATTGGGCGGTTTGGTGCCTTGGACCAGACCGAGGACCTTAAGATTTTGCATGAACCGAGGACTGGCAGCCAGGTAACACGAGAAATTGTGTAAAGTGTTAATGTGTAGTAAAAACCTAAGAAAATCTCCCGTTTCCGTCATTTACTATCGAATCGACATAACGCCAGATCGTCACAGTGGTCGCTTTTCTCTCTGAAACGGTTACATTTATCGTCTGCAAGCCCTTGTCGCGTGATGCGGTATGCAGAGTCACTACAAGCGGCATAGTAGAACACTGAAGAAGCATCTAAGTTTATGCAATCGCCCAGTAAGAAGAGCTACATTTCAAGTTTTAGTTATCGATTAATGAATTATTGGGCGGTTTGGTGCCTTGGACCAGACCGAGGACCTTAAGATTTTGCATGAACCGAGGACTGGCAGCCAGGTAACACGAGAAATTGTGTAAAGTGTTTAGTAAAAACCTAAGAAAATCTCCCGTTTCCGTCATTTACTATCGAATCGACATAACGCCAGATCGTCACAGTGGTCGCTTTTCTCTCTGAAACGGTTACATTTATCGTCTGCAAGCCCTTGTCGCGTGATGCGGTATGCAGAGTCACTACAAGCGGCATAGTAGAACACTGAAGAAGCATCTAAGTTTATGCAATCGCCCAGTAAGAAGAGCTACATTTCAAGTTTTAGTTATCGATTAATGAATTATTGGGCGGTTTGGTGCCTTGGACCAGACCGAGGACCTTAAGATTTTGCATGAACCGAGGACTGGCAGCCAGGTAACACGAGAAATTGTGTAAAGTGTTAATATGTAGTAAAAACCTAAGAAAATCTCCCGTTTCCGTCATTTACTATCGAATCGACATAACGCCAGATCGTCACAGTGGTCGCTTTTCTCTCTGAAACGGTTACATTTATCGTCTGCAAGCCCTTGTCGCGTGATGCGGTATGCAGACACAGTACAAGCAGCACACTAGAACACAGAATAAGAATCTACGTTGATGCAATCGGCCAGTAAGAAGAGCTACATTTCAAGTTTTAGTTATCGATTAATGAATTATTGGGCGGTTTGGTGCCTTGGACCAGACCGAGGACCTTAAGATTTTGCATGAACCGAGGACTGGCAGCCAGGTAACACGAGAAATTGTGTAAAGTGTTAATATGTAGTAAAAGCCTAAGAAAATCTCCCGTTTCCGTCATTTACTATCGAATCGACATAACGCCAGATCGTCACATTGGTCGCTTTTCTCTCTGAAACGGTTACATTTATCGTCTGCAAGCCGTTGTCGCGTGTACGGTATGCAGACACAGTACAAGCAGCACACTAGAACACAGATTAAGAATCTACGTTGATGCAATCGGCCAGTAAGAAGAGCTACATTTCAAGTTTTAGTTATCGATTAATGAATTATTGGGCGGTTTGGTGCCTTGGACCAGACCGAGGACCTTAAGATTTTGCATGAACCGAGGACTGGCAGCCAGGTAACACGAGAAATTGTGTAAAGTGTTAATATGTAGTAAAAACCTAATTAAATCTCCCGTTTCCGTCATTTACTATCGAATCGACATAACGCCAGATCGTCACAGTGGTCGCTTTTCTCTCTGAAACGGTTACATTTATCGTCTGCAAGCCCTTGTCGCGTGATGCGGTATGCAGAGTCACTACAAGCGGCATAGTAGAACACTGAAGAAGCATCTAAGTTTATGCAATCGCCCAGTAAGAAGAGCTACATTTCAAGTTTTAGTTATCGATTAATGAATTATTGGGCGGTTTGGTGCCTTGGACCAGACCGAGGACCTTGAGATTTTGCATGAACCGAGGACTGGCAGCCAGGTAACACGAGAAATTGTGTAAAGTGTTAATATGTAGTAAAAACCTAAGAAAATCTCCCGTTTCCGTCATTTACTATCGAATCGACATAACGCCAGATCGTCACAGTGGTCGCTTTTCTCTCTGAAACGGTTACATTTATCGTCTGCAAGCCGTTGTCGCGTGATGCGGTATGCAGACACAGTACAAGCAGCACACTAGAACACAGAATAAGAATCTACGTTGATGCAATCGGCCAGTAAGAAGAGCTACATTTCAAGTTTTAGTTATCGATTAATGAATTATTGGGCGGTTTGGTGCCTTGGACCAGACCGAGGACCTTAAGATTTTGCATGAACCGAGGACTGGCAGCCAGGTAACACGAGAAATTGTGTAAAGTGTTAATATGTAGTAAAAACCCAAGAAATTCTCCCGTTTCCGTCATTTACTATCGAATCGACATAACGCCAGATCGTCACAGTGGTCGCTTTTCTCTCTGAAACGGTTACATTTATCGTCTGCAAGCCGTTGTCGCGTGATGCGGAATGCAGACACAGTACAAGCAGCACACTAGAACACAGAATAAGGATCTACGTTGATGCAATCGGCCAGTAAGAAGAGCTACATTTCAAGTTTTAGTTATCGATTAATGAATTATTGGGCGGTTTGGTGCCTTGGACCAGACCGAGGACCTTAAGATTTTGCATGAACCGAGGACTGGCAGCCAGGTAACACGAGAAATTGTGTAAAGTGTTAATATGTAGTAAAAACCTAAGAAAATCTCCCGTTTCCGTCATTTACTATCGAATCGACATAACGCCAGATCGTCACATTGGTCGCTTTTCTCTCTGAAACGGTTACATTAATCGTCTGCAAGCCCTTGTCGCGTGATGCGGTATGCAGACACAGTACAAACAGCACACTAGAACACAGAATAAGGATCTACGTTGATGCAATCGGCCAGTAAGAAGAGCAACATTTCAAGTTTTAGTTATCGATTAATGAATTATTGGGCGGTTTGGTGCCTTGGACCAGACCGAGGACCTTAAGATTTTGCATGAACCGAGGACTGGCAGCCAGGTAACACGAGAAATTGTGTAAAGTGTTAATATGTAGTAAAAACCTAAGAAAATCTCCCGTTTCCGTCATTTACTATCGAATCGACATAACGCCAGATCGTCACAGTGGTCGCTTTTCTCTCTGAAACGGTTACATTTATCGTCTGCAAGCCGTTGTCGCGTGATGCGGTATGCAGACACAGTACAAGCAGCACACTAGAACACAGAATAAGAATCTACGTTGATGCAATCGGCCAGTAAGAAGAGCTACATTTCAAGTTTTAGTTTTCGATTAATGAATTATTGGGCGGTTTGGTGCCTTGGACCAGACCGAGGACCTTAAGATTTTGCATGAACCGAGGACTGGCAGCCAGGTAACACGAGAAATTGTGTAAAGTGTTAATATGTAGTAAAAACCTAAGAAAATCTCCCGTTTCCGTCATTTACTATCGAATCGACATAACGCCAGATCGTCACAGTGGTCGCTTTTCTCTCTGAAACGGTTACATTTATCGTCTGCAAGCCCTTGTCGCGTGATGCGGTATGCAGACAAAGTACAAGCAGCACACTAGAACACAGAATAAGAATCTACGTTGATGCAATCGGCCAGTAAGAAGAGCTACATTTCAAGTTTTAGTTATCGATTAATGAATTATTGGGCGGTTTGGTGCCTTGGACCAGACCGAGGACCTTAAGATTTTGCATGAACCGAGGACTGGCAGCCAGGTAACACGAGAAATTGTGTAAAGTGTTAATATGTAGTAAAAGCCGAAGAAAATCTCCCGTTTCCGTCATTTACTATCGAATCGACATAACGCCAGATCGTCACATTGGTCGCTTTTCTCTCTGAAACGGTTACATTTATCGTCTGCAAGCCGTTGTCGCGTGATGCGGTATGCAGACACAGTACAAGCAGCACACTAGAACACAGATTAAGAATCTACGTTGATGCAATCGGCCAGTAAGAAGAGCTACATTTCAAGTTTTAGTTATCGATTAATGAATTATTGGGCGGTTTGGTGCCTTGGACCAGACCGAGGACCTTAAGATTTTGCATGAACCGAGGACTGGCAGCCAGGTAACACGAGAAATTGTGTAAAGTGTTAATATGTAGTAAAAACCTAAGAAAATCTCCCGTTTCCGTCATTTACTATCGAATCGACATAACGCCAGATCGTCACAGTGGTCGCTTTTCTCTCTGAAACGGTTACATTTATCGTCTGCAAGCCCTTGTCGCGTGATGCGGTATGCAGACACAGTACAAGCAGCACACTAGAACACAGAATATGAATCTACGTTGATGCAATCGGCCAGTAAGAAGAGCTACATTTCAAGTTTTAGTTATCGATTAATGAATTATTGGGCGGTTTGGTGCCTTGGACCAGACCGAGGACCTTGAGATTTTGCATGAACCGAGGACTGGCAGCCAGGTAACACGAGAAATTGTGTAAAGTGTTAATATGTAGTAAAAACCTAAGAAAATCTCCCGTTTCCGTCATTTACTATCGAATCGACATAACGCCAGATCGTCACAGTGGTCGCTTTTCTCTCTGAAACGGTTACATTTATCGTCTGCAAGCCGTTGTCGCGTGATGCGGTATGCAGACACAGTACAAGCAGCACACTAGAACACAGAATAAGAATCTACGTTGATGCAATCGGCCAGTAAGAAGAGCTACATTTCAAGTTTTAGTTATCGATTAATGAATTATTGGGCGGTTTGGTGCCTTGGACCAGACCGAGGACCTTAAGATTTTGCATGAACCGAGGACTGGCAGCCAGGTAACACGAGAAATTGTGTAAAGTGTTAATATGTAGTAAAAACCCAAGAAATTCTCCCGTTTCCGTCATTTACTATCGAATCGACATAACGCCAGATCGTCACAGTGGTCGCTTTTCTCTCTGAAACGGTTACATTTATCGTCTGCAAGCCGTTGTCGCGTGATGCGGAATGCAGACACAGTACAAGCAGCACACTAGAACACAGAATAAGGATCTACGTTGATGCAATCGGCCAGTAAGAAGAGCTACATTTCAAGTTTTAGTTATCGATTAATGAATTATTGGGCGGTTTGGTGCCTTGGACCAGACCGAGGACCTTAAGATTTTGCATGAGCCGAGGACTGGCAGCCAGGTAACACGAGAAATTGTGTAAAGTGTTAATATGTAGTAAAAACCTAACAAAATCTCCCGTTTCCGTCATTTACTATCGAATCGACATAACGCCAGATCGTCACATTGGTCGCTTTTCTCTCTGAAACGGTTACATTAATCGTCTGCAAGCCCTTGTCGCGTGATGCGGTATGCAGACACAGTACAAACAGCACACTAGAACACAGAATAAGGATCTACGTTGATGCAATCGGCTAGTAAGAAGAGCTACATTTCAAGTTTTAGTTATCGATTAATGAATTATTGGGCGGTTTGGTGCCTTGGACCAGACCGAGGACCTTAAGATTTTGCATGAACCGAGGACTGGCAGCCAGGTAACACGAGAAATTGTGTAAAGTGTTAATATGTAGTAAAAACCTAAGAAAATCTCCCGTTTCCGTCATTTACTATCGAATCGACATAACGCCAGATCGTCACAGTGGTCGCTTTTCTCTCTGAAACGGTCACATTTATCGTCTGCAAGCCGTTGTCGCGTGATGCGGTATGCAGACACAGTACAAGCAGCACACTAGAACACAGAATAAGAATCTACGTTGATGCAATCGGCCAGTAAGAAGAGCTACATTTCAAGTTTTAGTTATCGATTAATGAATTATTGGGCGGTTTGGTGCCTTGGACCAGACCGAGGACCTTAAGATTTTGCATGAACCGAGGACTGGCAGCCAGGTAACACGAGAAATTGTGTAAAGTGTTAATATGTAGTAAAAACCTAAGAAAATCTCCCGTTTCCGTCATTTACTATCGAATCGACATAACGCCAGATCGTCACAGTGGTCGCTTTTCTCTCTGAAACGGTTACATTTATCGTCTGCAAGCCCTTGTCGCGTGATGCGGAATGCAGACACAGTACAAGCAGCACACTAGAACACAGAATAAGAATCTACGTTGATGCAGTCGGCCAACAAGATGAGCTACATTTCAAGTTTTAGTTATCGATTAATGAATTATTGGGCGGTTTGGTGCCTTGGACCAGACCGAGGACCTTAAGATTTTGCATGAACCGAGGACTGGCAGCCAGGTAACACGAGAAATTGTGTAAAGTCTTAATGTGTAGTAAAAACCTAAGAAAATCTCCCGTTTCCGTCATTTACTATCGAATCGACATAACGCCAGATCGTCACAGTGGTCGCTTTTCTCTCTGAAACGGTTACATTTATCGTCTGCAAGCCCTTGTCGCGTGATGCGGTATGCAGAGTCACTACAAGCGGCATAGTAGAACACTGAAGAAGCATCTAAGTTTATGCAATCGCCCAGTAAGAAGAGCTACATTTCAAGTTTTAGTTATCGATTAATGAATTATTGGGCGGTTTGGTGCCTTGGACCAGACCGAGGACCTTAAGATTTTGCATGAACCGAGGACTGGCAGCCAGGTAACACGAGAAATTGTGTAAAGTGTTTAGTAAAAACCTAAGAAAATCTCCCGTTTCCGTCATTTACTATCGAATCGACATAACGCCAGATCGTCACATTGGTCGCTTTTCTCTCTGAAACGGTTACATTTATCGTCTGCAAGCCGTTGTCGCGTGATGCGGTATGCAGACACAGTACAAGCAGCACACTAGAACACAGAATAAGAATCTACGTTGATGCAATCGGCCAGTAAGAAGAGCTACATTTCAAGTTTTAGTTATCGATTAATGAATTATTGGGCGGTTTGGTGCCTTGGACCAGACCGAGGACCTTAAGATTTTGCATGAACCGAGGACTGGCAGCCAGGTAACACGAGAAATTGTGTAAAGTGTTAATATGTAGTAAAAACCTTAGAAAATCTCCCGTTTCCGTCATTTACTATCGAATCGACATAACGCCAGATCGTCACAGTGGTCGCTTTTCTCTCTGAAACGGTTACATTTATCGTCTGCAAGCCGTTGTTGCGTGATGCGGTATGCAGACACAGTACAAGCAGCACACTAGAACACAGAATAAGAATCTACGTTGATGCAATCGGCCAGTAAGAAGAGCTACATTTCAAGTTTTAGTTATCGATTAATGAATTATTGGGCGGTTTGGTGCCTTGGACCAGACCGAGGACCTTAAGATTTTGCATGAACCGAGGACTGGCAGCCAGGTAACACGAGAAATTGTGTAAAGTGTTAATATGTAGTAAAAGCCTAAGAAAATCTCCCGTTTCCGTCATTTACTATCGAATCGACATAACGCCAGATCGTCACATTGGTCGCTTTTCTCTCTGAAACGGTTACATTTATCGTCTGCAAGCCCTTGTCGCGTGATGCGGTATGCAGACACAGTACAAGCAGCACACTAGAACACAGATTAAGAATCTACGTTGATGCAATCAGCCAGTAAGAAGAGCTACATTTCAAGTTTTAGTTATCGATTAATGAATTATTGGGCGGTTTGGTGCCTTGGACCAGACCGAGGACCTGAAGATTTTGCATGAACCGAGGACTGGCAGCCAGGTAACACGAGAAATTGTGTAAAGTGTTAATATGTAGTAAAAACCTAATTAAATCTCCCGTTTCCGTCATTTACTATCGAATCGACATAACGCCAGATCGTCACAGTGGTCGCTTTTCTCTCTGAAACGGTTACATTTATCGTCTGCAAGCCCTTGTCGCGTGATGCGGTATGCAGAGTCACTACAAGCGGCATAGTAGAACACTGAAGAAGCATCTAAGTTTATGCAATCGCCCAGTAAGAAGAGCTACATTTCAAGTTTTAGTTATCGATTAATGAATTATTGGGCGGTTTGGTGCCTTGGACCAGACCGAGGACCTTAAGATTTTGCATGAACCGAGGACTGGCAGCCAGGTAACACGAGAAATTGTGTAAGGTGTTAATATGTAGTAAAAACCTAAGAAAATCTCCCGTTTCCGTCATTAACTATCGAATCGACATAACGCCAGATCGTCACATTGGTCGCTTTTCTCTCTGAAACGGTTACATTTATCGTCTGCAAGCCGTTGTCGCGTGTTGCGGTATGCAGACACAGTACAAGCAGCACACTAGAACACAGAATAAGAATCTACGTTGATGCAATCGGCCAGTAAGAAGAGCTACATTTCAAGTTTTAGTTATCGATTAATGAATTATTGGGCGGTTTGGTGCCTTGGACCAGACCGAGGACCTTAAGATTTTGCATGAACCGAGGACTGGCAGCCAGGTAACACGAGAAATTGTGTAAAGTGTTAATATGTAGTAAAAACCTAAGAAAATCTCCCGTTTCCGTCATTTACTATCGAATCGACATAACGCCAGATCGTCACAGTGGTCGCTTTTCTCTCTGAAACGGTTACATTTATCGTCTGCAAGCCCTTGTCGCGTGATGCGGTATGCAGACACAGTACAAGCAGCACACTGGAACACAGAATAAGAATCTACGTTGATGCAATCGGCCAGTAAGAAGAGCTACATTTCAAGTTTTAGTAATCGATTAATGAATTATTGGGCGGTTTGGTGCCTTGGACCAGACCGAGGACCTTAAGATTTTGCATGAACCGAGGACTGGCAGCCAGGTAACACGAGAAATTGTGTAAAGTGTTAATATGTAGTAAAAACCTAAGAAAATCTCCCGTTTCCGTCATTTACTATCGAATCGACATAACGCCAGATCGTCACAGTGGTCGCTTTTCTCTCTGAAACGGTTTCATTTATCGTCTGCAAGCCGTTGTCGCGTGATGCGGTATGCAGACACAGTACAAGCAGCACACTAGAACACAGAATAAGAATCTACGTTGATGCAATCGGCCAGTAAGAAGAGCTACATTTCAAGTTTTAGTTATCGATTAATGAATTATTGGGCGGTTTGGTGCCTTGGACCAGACCGAGGACCTTAAGATTTTGCATGAACCGAGGACTGGCAGCCAGGTAACACGAGAAATTGTGTAAAGTGTTAATATGTAGTAAAAACCTAATTAAATCTCCCGTTTCCGTCATTTACTATCGAATCGACATAACGCCAGATCGTCACAGTGGTCGCTTTTCTCTCTGAAACGGTTACATTTATCGTCTGCAAGCCCTTGTCGCGTGATGCGGTATGCAGAGTCACTACAAGCGGCATAGTAGAACACTGAAGAAGCATCTAAGTTTATGCAATCGCCCAGTAAGAAGAGCTACATTTCAAGTTTTAGTTATCGATTAATGAATTATTGGGCGGTTTGGTGCCTTGGACCAGACCGAGGACCTTGAGATTTTGCATGAACCGAGGACTGGCAGCCAGGTAACACGAGAAATTGTGTAAAGTGTTAATATGTAGTAAAAACCTAAGAAAATCTCCCGTTTCCGTCATTTACTATCGAATCGACATAACGCCAGATCGTCACAGTGGTCGCTTTTCTCTCTGAAACGGTTACATTTATCGTCTGCAAGCCCTTGTCGCGTGATGCGGTATGCAGACACAGTACAAGCAGCACACTAGAACACAGAATAAGAATCTACGTTGATGCAATCGGCCAGTAAGAAGAGCTACATTTCAAGTTTTAGTTATCGATTAATGAATTATTGGGCGGTTTGGTGCCTTGGACCAGACCGAGGACCTTAAGATTTTGCATGAACCGAGGACTGGCAGCCAGGTAACACGAGAAATTGTGTAAAGTGTTAATATGTAGTAAAAACCCAAGAAAATCTCCCGTTTCCGTCATATACTATCGAATCGACATAACGCCAGATCGTCACAGTGGTCGCTTTTCTCTCTGAAACGGTTACATTTATCGTCTGCAAGCCGTTGTCGCGTGATGCGGAATGCAGACACAGTACAAGCAGCACACTAGAACACAGAATAAGGATCTACGTTGATGCAATCGGCCAGTAAGAAGAGCTACATTTCAAGTTTTAGTTATCGATTAATGAATTATTGGGCGGTTTGGTGCCTTGGACCAGACCGAGGACCTTAAGATTTTGCATGAGCCGAGGACTGGCAGCCAGGTAACACGAGAAATTGTGTAAAGTGTTAATATGTAGTAAAAACCTAAGAAAATCTCCCGTTTCCGTCATTTACTATCGAATCGACATAACGCCAGATCGTCACATTGGTCGCTTTTCTCTCTGAAACGGTTACATTTATCGTCTGCAAGCCCTTGTCGCGTGATGCGGTATGCAGACACAGTACAAACAGCACACTAGAACACAGAATAAGGATCTACGTTGATGCAATCGGCCAGTAAGAAGAGCTACATTTCAAGTTTTAGTTATCGATTAATGAATTATTGGGCGGTTTGGTGCCTTGGACCAGACCGAGGACCTTAAGATTTTGCATGAACCGAGGACTGGCAGCCAGGTAACACGAGAAATTGTGTAAAGTGTTAATATGTAGTAAAAACCTAAGAAAATCTCCCGTTTCCGTCATTTACTATCGAATCGACATAACGCCAGATCGTCACAGTGGTCGCTTTTCTCTCTGAAACGGTTACATTTATCGTCTGCAAGCCCTTGTCACGTGATGCGGTATGCAGACACAGTACAAGCAGCACACTAGAACACAGAATAAGAATCTACGTTGATGCAATCGGCCAGTAAGAAGAGCTACATTTCAAGTTTTAGTTATCGATTAATGAATTATTGGGCGGTTTGGTGCCTTGGACCAGACCGAGGACCTTAAGATTTTGCATGAACCGAGGACTGGCAGCCAGGTAACACGAGAAATTGTGTAAAGTGTTAATATGTAGTAAAAACCTAAGAAAATCTCCCGTTTCCGTCATTTACTATCGAATCGACATAACGCCAGATCGTCACAGTGGTCGCTTTTCTCTCTGAAACGGTTACATTTATCGTCTGCAAGCCCTTGTCGCGTGATGCGGTATGCAGACACAGTACAAGCAGCACACTAGAACACAGAATAAGAATCTACGTTGATGCAGTCGGCCAGCAAGAAGAGCTACATTTCAAGTTTTAGTTATCGATTAATGAATTATTGGGCGGTTTGGTGCCTTGGACCTGACCGAGGACCTTAAGATTTTGCATGAACCGAGGACTGGCAGCCAGGTAACACGAGAAATTGTGTAAAGTGTTAAAATGTAGTAAAAACCCAAGAAAATCTCCCGTTTCCGTCATATACTATCGAATCGACATAACGCCAGATCGTCACAGTGGTCGCTTTTCTCTCTGAAACGGTTACATTTATCGTCTGCAAGCCGTTGTCGCGTGATGCGGAATGCAGACACAGTACAAGCAGCACACTAGAACACAGAATAAGGATCTACGTTGATGCAATCGGCCAGTAAGAAGAGCTACATTTCAAGTTTTAGTTATCGATTAATGAATTATTGGGCGGTTTGGTGCCTTGGACCAGACCGAGGACCTTAAGATTTTGCATGAGCCGAGGACTGGCAGCCAGGTAACACGAGAAATTGTGTAAAGTGTTAATATGTAGTAAAAACCTAAGAAAATCTCCCGTTTCCGTCATTTACTATCGAATCGACATAACGCCAGATCGTCACAGTGGTCGCTTTTCTCTCTGAAACGGTTACATTTATCGTCTGCAAGCCCTTGTCGCGTGATGCGGTATGCAGACACAGTACAAACAGCACACTAGAACACAGAATAAGGATCTACGTTGATGCAATCGGCCAGTAAGAAGAGCTACATTTCAAGATTTAGTTATCGATTAATGAATTATTGGGCGGTTTGGTGCCTTGGACCAGACCGAGGACCTTAAGATTTTGCATGAACCGAGGACTGGCAGCCAGGTAACACGAGAAATTGTGTAAAGTGTTAATATGTAGTAAAAACCTAAGAAAATCTCCCGTTTCCGTCATTTACTATCGAATCGACATAACGCCAGATCGTCACAGTGGTCGCTTTTCTCTCTGAAACGGTTACATTTATCGTCTGCATGCCGTTGTCGCGTGATGCGGTATGCAGACACAGTACAAGTAGCACAGTAGAACACAGAATAAGAATCTACGTTGATGCAATCGGCCAGTAAGAAGAGCTACATTTCAAGTTTTAGTTATCGATTAATGAATTATTGGGCGGTTTGGTGCCTTGGACCAGACCGAGGACCTTAAGATTTTGCATGAACCGAGGACTGGCAGCCAGGTAACACGAGAAATTGTGTAAAGTGTTAATATGTAGTAAAAACCTAAGAAAATCTCCCGTTTCCGTCATTTACTATCGAATCGACATAACGCCAGATCGTCACAGTGGTCGCTTTTCTCTCTGAAACGGTTACATTTATCGTCTGCAAGCCCTTGTCGCGTGACGCGGTATGCAGACACAGTACAAGCAGCACACTAGAACACAGAATAAGAATCTACGTTGATGCAGTCGGCCAGCAAGAAGAGCTACATTTCAAGTTTTAGTTATCGATTAATGAATTATTGGGCGGTTTGGTGCCTTGGACCTGACCGAGGACCTTAAGATTTTGCATGAACCGAGGACTGGCAGCCAGGTAACACGAGAAATTGTGTAAGGTGGTTATATGTAGTAAAAACCTAAGAAAATCTCCCGTTTCCGTCATTAACTATCGAATCGACATAACGCCAGATCGTCACATTGGTCGCTTTTCTCTCTGAAACGGTTACAATTATCGTCTGCAAGCCCTTGTCGCGTGATGCGGTATGCAGACACAGTACAAGCAGCACACTAGAACACAGAATAAGAATCTACGTTGATGCAATCGGCCAGTAAGAAGAGCTACATTTCAAGTTTTAGTTATCGATTAATGAATTATTGGGCGGTTTGGTGCCTTGGACCAGACCGAGGACCTTAAGATTTTGCATGAACCGAGGACTGGCAGCCAGGTAACACGAGAAATTGTGTAAAGTGTTAATATGTAGTAAAAACCCAAGAAAATCTCCCGTTTCCGTCATATACTATCGAATCGACATAACGCCAGATCGTCACAGTGGTCGCTTTTCTCTCTGAAACGGTTACATTTATCGTCTGCAAGCCGTTGTCGCGTGATGCGGAATGCAGACACAGTACAAGCAGCACACTAGAACACAGAATAAGGATCTACGTTGATGCAATCGGCCAGTAAGAAGAGCTACATTTCAAGTTTTAGTTATCGATTAATGAATTATTGGGCGGTTTGGTGCCTTGGACCAGACCGAGGACCTTAAGATTTTGCATGAGCCGAGGACTGGCAGCCAGGTAACACGAGAAATTGTGTAAAGTGTTAATATGTAGTAAAAACCTAAGAAAATCTCCCGTTTCCGTCATTTACTATCGAATCGACATAACGCCAGATCGTCACATTGGTCGCTTTTCTCTCTGAAACGGTTACATTTATCGTCTGCAAGCCCTTGTCGCGTGATGCGGTATGCATACACAGTACAAACAGCACACTAGAACACAGAATAAGGATCTACGTTGATGCAATCGGCCAGTAAGAAGAGCTACATTTCAAGTTTTAGTTATCGATTAATGAATTATTGGGCGGTTTGGTGCCTTGGACCAGACCGAGGACCTTAAGATTTTGCATGAACCGAGGACTGGCAGCCAGGTAACACGAGAAATTGTGTAAAGTGTTAATATGTAGTAAAAACCCAAGAAAATCTCCCGTTTCCGTCATATACTATCGAATCGACATAACGCCAGATCGTCACAGTGGTCGCTTTTCTCTCTGAAACGGTTACATTTATCGTCAGCAAGCCGTTGTCGCGTGATGCGGAATGCAGACACAGTACAAGCAGCACACTAGAACACAGAATAAGGATCTACGTTGATGCAATCGGCCAGTAAGAAGAGCTACATTTCAAGTTTTAGTTATCGATTAATGAATTATTGGGCGGTTTGGTGCCTTGGACCAGACCGAGGACCTTAAGATTTTGCATGAGCCGAGGACTGGCAGCCAGGTAACACGAGAAATTGTGTAAAGTGTTAATATGTAGTAAAAACCTAAGAAAATCTCCCGTTTCCGTCATTTACTATCGAATCGACATAACGCCAGATCGTCACATTGGTCGCTTTTCTCACTGAAACGGTTACATTTATCGTCTGCAAGCCCTTGTCGCGTGATGCGGTATGCATACACAGTACAAACAGCACACTAGAACACAGAATAAGGATCTACGTTGATGCAATCGGCCAGTAAGAAGAGCTACATTTCAAGTTTTAGTTATCGATTAATGAATTATTGGGCGGTTTGGTGCCTTGGACCAGACCGAGGACCTTAAGATTTTGCATGAACCGAGGACTGGCAGCCAGGTAACACGAGAAATTGTGTAAAGTGTTAATATGTAGTAAAAACCTAAGAAAATCTCCCGTTTCCGTCATTTACTATCGAATCGACATAACGCCAGATCGTCACAGTGGTCGCTTTTCTCTCTGAAACGGTTACATTTATCGTCTGCAAGCCCTTGTCGCGTGATGCGGTATGCAGACACAGTACAAGCAGCACACTAGAACACAGAATAAGAATCTACGTTGATGCAGTCGGCCAGCAAGAAGAGCTACATTTCAAGTTTTAGTTATCGATTAATGAATTATTGGGCGGTTTGGTGCCTTGGACCTGACCGAGGACCTTAAGATTTTGCATGAACCGAGGACTGGCAGCCAGGTAACACGAGAAATTGTGTAAAGTGTTAATATGTAGTAAAAACCTAATTAAATCTCCCGTTTCCGTCATTTACTATCGAATCGACATAACGCCAGATCGTCACAGTGGTCGCTTTTCTCTCTGAAACGGTTACATTTATCGTCTGCAAGCCCTTGTCGCGTGATGCGGTATGCAGAGTCACTACAAGCGGCATAGTAGAACACTGAAGAAGCATCTAAGTTTATGCAATCGCCCAGTAAGAAGAGCTACATTTCAAGTTTTAGTTATCGATTAATGAATTATTGGGCGGTTTGGTGCCTTGGACCAGACCGAGGACCTTGAGATTTTGTATGAACCGAGGACTGGCAGCCAGGTAACACGAGAAATTGTGTAAAGTGTTAATATGTAGTAAAAACCTAAGAAAATCTCCCGTTTCCGTCATTTACTATCGAATCGACATAACGCCAGATCGTCACAGTGGTCGCTTTTCTCTCTGAAACGGTTACATTTTTCGTCTGCAAGCCCTTGTCGCGTGATGCGGTATGCAGACACAGTACAAGCAGCACACTAGAACACAGAATAAGAATCTACGTTGATGCAATCGGCCAGTAAGAAGAGCTACATTTCAAGTTTTAGTTATCGATTAATGAATTATTGGGCGGTTTGGTGCCTTGGACCAGACCGAGGACCTTAAGATTTTGCATGAACCGAGGACTGGCAGCCAGGTAACACGAGAAATTGTGTAAAGTGTTAATATGTAGTAAAAACCCAAGAAAATCTCCCGTTTCCGTCATATACTATCGAATCGACATAACGCCAGATCGTCACAGTGGTCGCTTTTCTCTCTGAAACGGTTACATTTATCGTCTGCAAGCCGTTGTCGCGTGATGCGGAATGCATACACAGTACAAGCAGCACACTAGAACACAGAATTAGGATCTACGTTGATGCAATCGGCCAGTAAGAAGAGCTACATTTCAAGTTTTAGTTATCGATTAATGAATTATTGGGCGGTTTGGTGCCTTGGACCAGACCGAGGACCTTAAGATTTTGCATGAGCCGAGGACTGGCAGCCAGGTAACACGAGAAATTGTGTAAAGTGTTAATATGTAGTAAAAACCTAAGAAAATCTCCCGTTTCCGTCATTTACTATCGAATCGACATAACGCCAGATCGTCACATTGGTCGCTTTTCTCTCTGAAACGGTTACATTTATCGTCTGCAAGCCCTTGTCGCGTGATGCGGTATGCAGACACAGTACAAACAGCACACTAGAACACAGAATAAGGATCTACGTTGATGCAATCGGCCAGTAAGAAGAGCTACATTTCAAGTTTTAGTTATCGATTAATGAATTATTGGGCGGTTTGGTGCCTTGGACCAGACCGAGGACCTTAAGATTTTGCATGAACCGAGGACTGGCAGCCAGGTAACACGAGAAATTGTGTAAAGTGTTAATATGTAGTAAAAACCTAAGAAAATCTCCCGTTTCCGTCATTTACTATCGAATCGACATAACGCCAGATCGTCACAGTGGTCGCTTTTCTCTCTGAAACGGTTACATTTATTGTCTGCATGCCGTTGTCGCGTGATGCGGTATGCAGACACAGTACAAGCAGCACAGTAGAACACAGAATAAGAATCTACGTTGATGCAATCGGCCAGTAAGAAGAGCTACATTTCAAGTTTTAGTTATCGATTAATGAATTATTGGGCGGTTTGGTGCCTTGGACCAGACCGAGGACCTTAAGATTTTGCATGAACCGAGGACTGGCAGCCAGGTAACACGAGAAATTGTGTAAAGTGTTAATATGTAGTAAAAACCTAAGAAAATCTCCCGTTTCCGTCATTTACTATCGAATCGACATAACGCCAGATCGTCACAGTGGTCGCTTTTCTCTCTGAAACGGTTACATTTATCGTCTGCAAGCCCTTGTCGCGTGATGCGGTATGCAGACACAGTACAAGCAGCACACTAGAACACAGAATAAGAATCTACGTTGATGCAGTCGGCCAGCAAGAAGAGCTACATTTCAAGTTTTAGTTATCGATTAATGAATTATTGGGCGGTTTGGTGCCTTGGGCCTGACCGAGGACCTTAAGATTTTGCATGAACCGAGGACTGGCAGCCAGGTAACACGAGAAATTGTGTAAGGTGGTTATATGTAGTTAAAACCTAAGAAAATCTCCCGTTTCCGTCATTAACTATCGAATCTACATAACGCCAGATCGTCACATTGGTCGCTTTTCTCTCTGAAACGGTTACATTTATCGTCTGCAAGCCCTTGTCGCGTGATGCGGTATGCAGACACAGTACAAGCAGCACACTAGAACACAGAATAAGAATCTACGATGATGCAATCGGCCAGTAAGAAGAGCTACATTTCAAGTTTTAGTTATCGATTAATGAATTATTGGGCGGTTTGGTGCCTTGGACCAGACCGAGGACCTTAAGATTTTGCATGAACCGAGGACTGGCAGCCAGGTAACACGAGAAATTGTGTAAAGTGTTAATATGTAGTAAAAACCTAAGAAAATCTCCCGTTTCCGTCATTTACTATCGAATCGACATAACGCCAGATCGTCACAGTGGTCGCTTTTCTCTCTGAAACGGTTACATTTATCGTCTGCAAGCCCTTGTCGCGTGATGCGGTATGCAGACACAGTACAAGCAGCACACTAGAACACAGAATAAGAATCTACGTTGATGCAATCGGCCAGTAAGAAGAGCTACATTTCAAGTTTTAGTTATCGATTAATGAATTATTGGGCGGTTTGGTGCCTTGGACCAGACCGAGGACCTTAAGATTTTGCATGAACCGAGGACTGGCAGCCAGGTAACACGAGAAATTGTGTAAAGTGTTAATATGTAGTAAAAACCTAAGAAAATCTCCCGTTTCCGTCATTTACTATCGAATCGACATAACGCCAGATCGTCACAGTGGTCGCTTTTCTCTCTGAAACGGTTACATTTATCGTCTGCAAGCCCTTGTCGCGTGATGCGGTATGCAGACACAGTACGAGCAGCACACTAGAACACAGAATAAGAATCTACGTTGATGCAATCGGCCAGTAAGAAGAGCTACATTTCAAGTTTTAGTTATCGATTAATGAATTATTGGGCGGTTTGGTGCCTTGGACCAGACCGAGGACCTTAAGATTTTGCATGAACCGAGGACTGGCAGCCAGGTAACACGAGAAATTGTGTAAAGTGTTAATATGTAGTAAAAACCTAAGAAAATCTCCCGTTTCCGTCATTTACTATCGAATCGACATAACGCCAGATCGTCACAGTGGTCGCTTTTCTCTCTGAAACGGTTACATTTATCGTCTGCAAGCCCTTGTCGCGTGATGCGGTATGCAGAGTCACTACAAGCGGCATAGTAGAACACTGAAGAAGCATCTAAGTTTATGCAATCGCCCAGTAAGAAGAGCTACATTTCAAGTTTTAGTTATCGATTAATGAATTATTGGGCGGTTTGGTGCCTTGGACCAGACCGAGGACCTTAAGATTTTGCATGAACCGAGGACTGGCAGCCAGGTAACACGAGAAATCGTGTAAAGTGTTAATATGTAGTAAAAACCTAAGAAAATCTCCCGTTTCCGTCATTTACTATCGAATCGGCATAACGCCAGATCGTCACAGTGGTCGCTTTTCTCTCTGAAACGGTTACATTTATCGTCTGCAAGCCCTTGTCGCGTGATGCGGTATGCAGAGTCACTACAAGCGGCATAGTAGAAGACTGAAGAAGCATCTAAGTTTATGCAATCGCCCAGTAAGAAAAGCTACATTTCAAGTTTTAGTTATCGATTAATGAATTATTGGGCGGTTTGGTGCCTTGGACCAGACCGAGGACCTTACGATTTTGCATGAACCGAGGGCTGGCAGCCAGGTAACACGAGAAATTGTGTAAAGTGTTAATATGTAGTAAAAACCTAAGAAAATCTCCCGTTTCCGTCATTTACTATCGAATCGACATAACGCCAGATCGTCACATTGGTCGCTTTTCTCTCTGAAACGGTTACATTTATCGTCTGCAAGCCCTTGTCGCGTGATGCGGTATGCAGACACAGTACAAGCAGCACACTAGAACACAGAATAAGAATCTACGTTGATGCAATCGGCCAGTAAGAAGAGCTACATTTCAAGTTTTAGTTATCGATTAATGAATTATTGGGCGGTTTGGTGCCTTGGACCAGACCGAGGACCTTAAGATTTTGCATGAGCCGAGGACTGGCAGCCAGGTAACACGAGAAATTGTGTAAAGTGTTAATATGTAGTAAAAACCCAAGAAAATCTCCCGTTTCCGTCATTTACTATCGAATCGACATAACGCCAGATCGTCACAGTGGTCGCTTTTCTCTCTGAAACGGTTACATTTATCGTCTGCAAGCCCTTGTCGCGTGATGCGGTATGCAGACACAGTACAAGCAGCACACTAGAACACAGAATAAGAATCTACGTTGATGCAATCGGCCAGTAAGAAGAGCTACATTTCAAGTTTTAGTTATCGATTAATGAATTATTGGGCAGTTTGGTGCCTTGGACCAGACCGAGGACCTTAAGATTTTGCATGAACCGAGGACTGGCAGCCAGGTAACACGAGAAATTGTGTAAAGTGTTAATATGTAGTAAAAACCTAAGAAAATCTCCCGTTTCCGTCATTTACTATCGAATCGACATAACGCCAGATCGTCACAGTGGTCGCTTTTCTCTCTGAAACGGTTACATTTATCGTCTGCAAGCCCTTGTCGCGTGATGCGGTATGCACACACAGTACAAGCAGCACACTAGAACACAGAATAAGAATCTACGTTGATGCAATCGGCCAGTAAGAAGAGCTACATTTCAAGTTTTAGTTATCGATTAATGAATTATTGGGCGGTTTGGTGCCTTGGACCAGACCGAGGACCTTAAGATTTTGCATGAACCGAGGACTGGCAGCCAGGTAACACGAGAAATTGTGTAAAGTGTTAATATGTAGTAAAAACCTAAGAAAATCTCCCGTTTCCGTCATTTACTATCGAATCGACATAACGCCAGATCGTCACAGTGGTCGCTTTTCTCTCTGAAACGGTTACATTTATCGTCTGCAAGCCGTTGTCGCGTGATGCGGTATGCAGACACAGTACAAGCAGCACACTAGAACACAGAATAAGAACCTACGTTGATGCAATCGGCCAGTAAGAAGAGCTACATTTCAAGTTTTAGTTATCGATTAATGAATTATTGGCGGTTTGGTGCCTTGGACCAGACCGAGGACCTTAAGATTTTGCATGAACCGAGGACTGGCAGCCAGGTAACACGAGAAATTGTGTAAAGTGTTAATATGTAGTAAAAACCCATGAAAATCTCCCGTTTCCGTCATTTACTATCGAATCGACATAACGCCAGATCGTCACAGTGGTCGCTTTTCTCTCTGAAACGGTTACATTTATCGTCTGCAAGCCCTTGTCGCGTGATGCGGTATGCAGAGTCACTACAAGCGGCATAGTAGAACACTGAAGAAGCATCTAAGTTTATGCAATCGCCCAGTAAGAAGAGCTACATTTCAAGTTTTAGTTATCGATTAATGAATTATTGGGCGGTTTGGTGCCTTGGACCAGACCGAGGACCTTAAGATTTTGCATGAACCGAGGACTGGCAGCCAGGTAACACGAGAAATTGTGTAAAGTGTTAATATGTAGTAAAAACCTAAGAAAATCTCCCGTTTCCGTCATTTACTATCGAATCGACATAACGCCAGATCGTCACAGTGGTCGCTTTTCTCTCTGAAACGGTTACATTTATCGTCTGCAAGCCCTTGTCACGTGATGCGGTATGCAGACACAGTACAAGCAGCACACTAGAACACAGAATAAGAATCTACGTTGATGCAATCGGCCAGTAAGAAGAGCTACATTTCAAGTTTTAGTTATCGATTAATGAATTATTGGGCGGTTTGGTGCCTTGGACCAGACCGAGGACCTTAAGATTTTGCATGAACCGAGGACTGGCAGCCAGGTAACACGAGAAATTGTGTAAAGTGTTAATATGGAGTAAAAACCTAAGATAATCTCCCGTTTCCGTCATTTACTATCGAATCGACATAACGCCAGATCGTCACAGTGGTCGCTTTTCTCTCTGAAACGGTTACATTTATCGTCTGCAAGCCGTTGTCGCGTGATGCGGTATGCAGACACAGTACAAGCAGCACACTAGAACACAGAATAAGAATCTACGTTGATGCAATCGGCCAGTAAGAAGAACTACATTTCAAGTTTTAGTTATCGATTAATGAATTATTGGGCGGTTTGGTGCCTTGGACCAGACCGAGGACCTTAAGATTTTGCATGAACCGAGGACTGGCAGCCAGGTAACACGAAAATTGTGTAAAGTGTTAATATGTAGTAAAAACCTAAGAAAATCTCCCGTTTCCGTCATTTACTATCGAATCGACATAACGCCTGATCGTCACTGTGGTCGCTTTTCTCTCTGTAACGGTTACAGTTATCGTCTGCAAGCCCTTGTCGCGTGATGCGGTATGCAGATACAGTACAAGCAGCACACTAGAACACAGAATAAGAATCTACGTTGATGCAATCGGCCAGTAAGAAGAGCTACATTTCAAGTTTTAGTTATCGATTAATGAATTATTGGGCGGTTTGGTGCCTTGGACCAGACCGAGGACCTTAAGATTTTGCATGAACCGAGGACTGGCAGCCAGGTAACACGAGAAATTGTGTAAAGTGTTAATATGTAGTAAAAACCTAAGAAAATCTCCCGTTTCCGTCATTTACTATCGAATCGACATAACGCCAGATCGTCACATTGGTCGCTTTTCTCTCTGAAACGGTTACATTTATCGTGTGCAAGCCCTTGTCGCGTGATTCGGTATGCAGACACAGTACAAGCAGCACACTAGAACACAGAATAAGAATCTACGTTGATGCAATCGGCCAGTAAGAAGAGCTACATTTCAAGTTTTAGTTATCGATTAATGAATTATTGGGCGGTTTGGTGCCTTGGACCAGACCGAGGACCTTAAGATTTTGCATGATCCGAGGACTGGCAGCCAGGTAACACGAGAAATTGTGTAAAGTGTTAATATGTAATAAAAACCCAAGAAAATCTCCCGTTTCCGTCATTTACTATCGAATCGACATAACGCCAGATCGTCACATTGGTCGCTTTTCTCTCTGAAACGGTTACATTTATCGTCTGCAAGCCCTTGTCGCGTGATGCGGTATGCAGACACAGTAAAAGCAGCACACTAGAACACAGAATAAGAATCTACGTTGATGCAATCGGCCAGTAAGAAGAGCTACATTTCAAGTTTTAGTTATCGATTAATGAATTATTGGGCGGTTTGGTGCCTTGGACCAGACCGAGGACCTTAAGATTTTGCATGAACCGAGGACTGGCAGCCAGGTAACACGAGAAATTGTGTAAAGTGTTAATATGTAGTAAAAACCTAAGAAAATCTCCCGTTTCCGTCATTTACTATCGAATCGACATAACGCCAGATCGTCACATTGGTCGCTTTTCTCTCTGAAACGGTTACATTTATCGTCTGCAAGCCCTTGTCGTGTGATGCGGTATGCAGACACAGTACAAGCAGCACACGAGAACACAGAATAAGAATCTACGTTGATGCAATCGGCCAGTAAGAAGAGCTACATTTCAAGTTTTAGTTATCGATTAATGAATTATTGGGCGGTTTGGTGCCTTGGACCAGACCGAGGACCTTAAGATTTTGCATGAACGGAGGACTGGCAACCAGGTAACACGAGAAATTGTGTAAAGTGTTAATATGTAGTAAAAACCTAAGAAAATCTCCCGTTTCCGTCATTTACTATCGAATCGACATAACGCCAGATCGTCACAGTGGTCGCTTTTCTCTCTGAAACGGTTACATTTATCGTCTGCAAGCCGTTGTCGCGTGATGCGGTATGCAGACACAGTACAAGCAGCACACTAGAACACAGAATAAGAATCTACGTTGATGCAATCGGCCAGTAAGAAGAGCTACATTTCAAGTTTTAGTTATCGATTAATGAATTATTGGGCGGTTTGGTGCCTTGGACCAGACCGAGGACCTTAAGATTTTGCATGAACCGAGGACTGGCAGCCAGGTAACACGAGAAATTGTGTAAAGTGTTAATATGTAGTAAAAACCTAAGAAAATCTCCCGTTTCCGTCATTTACTATCGAATCGACATAACGCCAGAATGTCACAGTGGTCACTTTTCTCTCTGAAACGGTTACATTTATCGTCTGCAAGCCCTTGTCGCGTGATGCGGTATGCAGAGTCACTACAAGCGGCATAGTAGAACACTGAAGAAGCATCTAAGTTTATGCAATCGCCCAGTAAGAAGAGCTACATTTCAAGTTTTAGTTATCGATTAATGAATTATTGGGCGGTTTGGTGCCTTGGACCAGACCGAGGACCTTAAGATTTTGCATGAACCGAGGACTGGCAGCCAGGTAACACGAGAAATTGTGTAAAGTGTTAATATGTAGTAAAAACCTAAGAAAATCTCCCGTTTCCGTCATTTATTATCGAATCGACATAATGCCAGATCGTCACAGTGGTCGCTTTTCTCTCTGAAACGGTTACATTTATCGTCTGCAAGCCCTTGTCGCGTGATGCGGTATGCAGACACAGTACAAGCAGCACACTAGAACACAGAATAAGAATCTACGTTGATGCAATCGGCCAGTAAGAAGAGCTACATTTCAAGTTTTAGTTATCGATTAATGAATTATTGGGCGGTTTGGTGCCTTGGACCAGACCGAGGACCCTAAGATTTTGCATGAACCGAGGACTGGCAGCCAGGTGACACGAGAAATTGTGTAAAGTGTTAATATGTAGTAAAAACCTAAGAAAATCTCCCGTTTCAGTCATTTACTATCGAATCGACGTAACGCCAGATCGTCACAGTGGTCGCTTTTCTCTCTGAAACGGTTACATTTATCGTCTGCAAGCCGTTGTCGCGTGATGCGGTATGCAGACACAGTACAAGCAGCACACTAGAACACAGAATAAGAATCTACGTTGATGCAATCGGCCAGTAAGAAGAGCTACATTTCAAGTTTTAGTTATCGATTAATGAATTATTGGGCGGTTTGGTGCCTTGGACCAGACCGAGGACCTTAAGATTTTGCATGAACCGAGGACTGGCAGCCAGGTAACACGAGAAATTGTGTAAAGTGTTAATATGTAGTAAAAACCTAAGAAAATCTCCCGTTTCCGTCATTTACTATCGAATCGACATAACGCCAGATCGTCACAGTGGTCGCTTTTCGCTCTGAAACGGTTACATTTATCGTCTGCAAGCCCTTGTCGCGTGATGCGGTATGCAGACACAGTACAAGCAGCACACTAGAACACAGAATAAGAATCTACGTTGATGCAATCGGCCAGTAAGAAGAGCTACATTTCAAGTTTTAGTTATCGATTAATGAATTATTGGGCGGTTTGGTGCCTTGGACCAGACCGAGGACCTTAAGATTTTGCATGAACCGAGGACTGGCAGCCAGGTAACACGAGAAATTGTGTAAAGTGTTAATATGTAGTAAAAACCTAAGAAAATCTCCCGTTTCCGTCATTTACTATCGAATCGACATAACGCCAGATCGTCACAGTGGTCGCTTTTCTCTCTGAAACGGTTACATTTATCGTCTGCAAGCCGTTGTCGCGTGATGCGGTATGCAGACACAGTACAAGCAGCACACTAGGACACAGAATAAGAATCTACGTTGATGCAATCGGCCAGTAAGAAGAGCTACATTTCAAGTTTTAGTTATCGATTAATGAATTATTGGGCGGTTTGGTGCCTTGGACCAGACCGAGGACCTTAAGATTTTGCATGAACCGTGGACTGGCAGCCAGGTAACACGAGAAATTGTGTAAAGTGTTAATATGTAGTAAAAACCTAAGAAAATCTCCCGTTTCCGTCATTTACTATCGAATCGACATAACGCCAGATCGTCACAGTGGTCGCTTTTCTCTCTGAAACGGTTACATTTATCGTCTGCAAGCCGTTGTCGCGTGATGCGGTATGCAGACACAGTACAAGCAGCACACTAGAACACAGAATAAGAATCTACGTTGATGCAATCGGCCAGTAAGAAGAGCTACATTTCAAGTTTTAGTTATCGATTAATGAATTATTGGGCGGTTTGGTGCCTTGGACCAGACCGAGGACCTTAAGATTTTGCATGAAACGAGGACTGGCAGCCAGGTAACACGAGAAATTGTGTAAAGTGTTAATATGTAGTAAAAACCCAAGAAAATCTCCCGTTTCCGTCATTTACTATCGAATCGACATAACGCCAGATCGTCACAGTGGTCGCTTTTCTCTCTGAAACGGTTACATTTATCGTCTGCAAGCCCTTGTCGCGTGATGCGGTATGCAGACACAGTACAAGCAGCACACTAGAACACAGAATAAGGATCTACGTTGATGCAATCGGCCAGTAAGAAGAGCTACATTTCAAGTTTTAGTTATCGATTAATGAATTATTGGGCGGTTTGGTGCCTTGGACCAGACCGAGGACCTTAAGATTTTGCATGAACCGAGGACTGGCAGCCAGGTAACACGAGAAATTGTGTAAAGTGTTAATATGTAGTAAAAACCTAAGAAAATCTCCCGTTTCCGTCATTTACTATCGAATCGACATAACGCCAGATCGTCACAGTGGTCGCTTTTCTCTCTGAAACGGTTACAATTATCGTCTGCAAGCCCTTGTCGCGTGATGCGGTATGCAGACACAGTACAAGCAGCACACTAGAACACAGAATAAGAATCTAAGTTGATGCAATCGGCCAGTAAGAAGAGCTACATTTCAAGTTTTAGTTATCGATTAATGAATTATAGGGCGGTTTGGTGCCTTGGACCAGACCGAGGACCTTAAGATTTTGCATGAACCGAGGACTGGCAGCCAGGTAACACGAGAAATTGTGTAAAGTGTTAATATGTAGTAAAAACCTAAGAAAATCTCCCGTTTCCGTCATTTACTATCGAATCGACATAACGCCAGATCGTCACAGTGGTCGCTTTTCTCTCTGAAACGGTTACATTTATCATCTGCAAGCCCTTGTCGCGTGATGCGGTATGCAGAGTCACTACAAGCGGCATAGTAGAACACTGAAGAAGCATCTAAGTTTATGCAATCGGCCAGTAAGAAGAGCTACATTTCAAGTTTTAGTTATCGATTAATGAATTATTGGGCGGTTTGGTGCCTTGGACCAGACCGAGGACCTTAAGATTTTGCATGAACCGAGGACTGGCAGCCAGGTAACACGAGAAATTGTGTAAAGTGTTAATATGTAGTAAAAACCTAAGAAAATCTCCCGTTTCCGTCATTTACTTTCGAATCGACATAACGCCAGATCGTCACAGTGGTCGCTTTTCTCTCTGAAACGGTTACATTTATCGTCTGCAAGCCGTTGTCGCGTGATGCGGTATGCAGACACAGTACAAGCAGCACACTAGAACACAGAATAAGAATCTACGTTGATGCAATCGGCCAGTAAGAAGAGCTACATTTCAAGTTTTAGTTATCGATTAATGAATTATTGGGCGGTTTGGTGCCTTGGACCAGACCGAGGACCTTAAGATTTTGCATGAACCGAGGACTGGCAGCCAGGTAACACGAGAAATTGTGTAAAGTGTTAATATGTAGTAAAAACCTAAGAAAATCTCCCGTTTCCGTCATTTACTATCGAATCGACATAACGCCAGATCGTCACAGTGGTCGCTTTTCTCTCTGAAACGGTTACATTTATCGTCTGCAAGCCGTTGTCGCGTGATGCGGTATGCAGACACAGTACAAGCAGCACACTAGAACACAGAATAAGAATCTACGTTGATGCAATCGGCCAGTAAGAAGAGCTACATTTCAAGTTTTAGTTATCGATTAATGAATTATTGGGCGGTTTGGTGCCTTGGACCAGACCGAGGACCTTAAGATTTTGCATGAACCGAGGACTGGCAGCCAGGTAACACGAGAAATTGTGTAAAGTGTTAATATGTAGTAAAAACCTAAGAAAATCTCCCGTTTCCGTCATTTACTATCGAATCGACATAACGCCAGATCGTCACAGTGGTCGCTTTTTTCTCTGAAACGGTTACATTTATCGTCTGCAAGCCGTTGTCGCGTGATGCGGTATGCAGACACAGTACAAGCAGCACACTAGAACACAGAATAAGAATCTACGTAGATGCAATCGGCCAGTAAGAAGAGCTACATTTCAAGTTTTAGTTATCGATTAATGAATTATTGGGCGGTTTGGTGCCTTGGACCAGACCGAGGACCTTAAGATTTTGCATGAACCGAGGACTGGCAGCCAGGTAACACGAGAAATTGTGTAAAGTGTTAATATGTAGTAAAAACCTAAGAAAATCTCCCGTTTCCGTCATTTACTATCGAATCGACATAACGCCAGATCGTCACAGTGGTCACTTTTCTCTCTGAAACGGTTACATTTATCGTCTGCAAGCCCTTGTCGCGTGATGCGGTATGCAGAGTCACTACAAGCGGCATAGTAGAACACTGAAGAAGCATCTAAGTTTATGCAATCGCCCAGTAAGAAGAGCTACATTTCAAGTTTTAGTTATCGATTAATGAATTATTGGGCGGTTTGGTGCCTTGGACCAGACCGAGGACCTTAAGATTTTGCATGAACCGAGGACTGGCAGCCAGGTAACACGAGAAATTGTGTAAAGTGTTAATATGTAGTAAAAACCTAAGAAAATCTCCCGTTTCCGTGATTTATTATCGAATCGACATAATGCCAGATCGTCACAGTGGTCGCTTTTCTCTCTGAAACGGTTACATTTATCGTCTGCAAGCCCTTGTCGCGTGATGCGGTATGCAGACACAGTACAAGCAGCACACTAGAACACAGAATAAGAATCTACGTTGATGCAATCGGCCAGTAAGAAGAGCTACATTTCAAGTTTTAGTTATCGATTAATGAATTATTGGGCGGTTTGGTGCCTTGGACCAGACCGAGGACCTTAAGATTTTGCATGAACCGAGGACTGGCAGCCAGGTAACACGAGAAATTGTGTAAAGTGTTAATATGTAGTAAAAACCTAAGAAAATCTCCCGTTTCCGTCATTTACTATCGAATCGACATAACGCCAGATCGTCACAGTGGTCGCTTTTCTCTCTGAAACGGTTACATTTATCGTCTGCAAGCCGTTGTCGCGTGATGCGGTATGCAGACACAGTACAAGCAGCACACTAGAACACAGAATAAGAATCTACGTTGATGCAATCGGCCAGTAAGAAGAGCTACATTTCAAGTTTTAGTTATCGATTAATGAATTATTGGGCGGTTTGGTGCCTTGGACCAGACCGAGGACCTTAAGATTTTGCATGAACCGAGGACTGGCAGCCAGGTAACACGAGAAATTGTGTAAAGTGTTAATATGTAGTAAAAACCTAAGAAAATCTCCCGTTTCCGTCATTTACTATCGAATCGACATAACGCCAGATCGTCACAGTGGTCGCTTTTCTCTCTGAAACGGTTACATTTATCGTCTGCAAGCCCTTGTCGCGTGATGCGGTATGCAGACACAGTACAAGCAGCACACTAGAACACAGAATAAGAATCTACGTTGATGCAATCGGCCAGTAAGAAGAGCTACATTTCAAGTTTTAGTTATCGATTAATGAATTATTGGGCGGTTTGGTGCCTTGGACCAGACCGAGGACCTTAAGATTTTGCATGAACCGAGGACTGGCAGCCAGGTAACACGAGAAATTGTGTAAAGTGTTAATATGTAGTAAAAACCTAAGAAAATCTCCCGTTTCCGTCATTTACTATCGAATCGACATAACGCCAGATCGTCACAGTGGTCGCTTTTCTCTCTGAAACGGTTACATTTATCGTCTGCAAGCCGTTGTCGCGTGATGCGGTATGCAGACACAGTACAAGCAGCACACTAGAACACAGAATAAGAATCTACGTTGATGCAATCGGCCAGTAAGAAGAGCTACATTTCAAGTTTTAGTTATCGATTAATGAATTATTGGGCGGTTTGGTGCCTTGGACCAGACCGAGGACCTTAAGATTTTGCAGGAACCGAGGTCTGGCAGCCAGGTAACACGAGAAATTGTGTAAAGTGTTAATATGTAGTAAAAACCTAAGAAAATCTCCCGTTTCCGTCATTTACTATCGAATCGACATAACGCCAGATCGTCACAGTGGTCGCTTTTCTCTCTGAAACGGTTACATTTATCGTCTGCAAGCCGTTGTCGCGTGATGCGGTATGCAGACACAGTACAAGCAGCACACTAGAACACAGAATAAGAATCTACGTTGATGCAATCGGCCAGTAAGAAGAGCTACATTTCAAGTTTTAGTTATCGATTAATGAATTATTGGGCGGTTTGGTGCCTTGGACCAGACCGAGGACCTTAAGATTTTGCATGAACCGAGGACTGGCAGCCAGGTAACACGAGAAATTGTGTAAAGTGTTAATATGTAGTAAAAACCCAAGAAAATCTCCCGTTTCCGTCATTTACTATCGAATCGACATAACGCCAGATCGTCACAGTGGTCGCTTTTCTCTCTGAAACGGTTACATTTATCGTCTGCAAGCCCTTGTCGCGTGATGCGGTATGCAGACACAGTACAAGCAGCACACCAGAACACAGAATAAGGATCTACGTTGATGCAATCGGCCAGTAAGAAGAGCTACATTTCAAGTTTTAGTTATCGATTAATAAATTATTGGGCGGTTTGGTGCCTTGGACCAGACCGAGGACCTTAAGATTTTGCATGAACCGAGGACTGGCAGCCAGGTAACACGAGAAATTGTGTAAAGTGTTAATATGTAGTAAAAACCTAAGAAAATCTCCCGTTTCCGTCATTTACTATCGAATCGACATAACGCCAGATCGTCACAGTGGTCGCTTTTCTCTCTGAAACGGTTACATTTATCGTCTGCAAGCCCTTGTCGCGTGATGCGGTATGCAGACACAGTACAAGCAGCACACTAGAACACAGAATAAGAATCTACGTTGATGCAATCGTCCCGTAAGAAGAGCTACATTTCAAGTTTTAGTTATCGATTAATGAATTATTGGGCGGTTTGGTGCCTTGGACCAGACCGAGGACCTTAAGATTTTGCATGAACCGAGGACTGGCAGCCAGGTAACACGAGAAATTGTGTAAAGTGTTAATATGTAGTAAAAACCTAAGAAAATCTCCCGTTTCCGTCATTTACTATCGAATCGACATAACGCCAGATCGTCACATTGGTCGCTTTTCTCTCTGAAACGGTTACATTTATCGTCTGCAAGCCCTAGTCGCGTGATGCGGTATGCAGAGTCACTACAAGCGGCATAGTAGAACACTGAAGAAGCATCTAAGTTTATGCAATCGGCCAGTAAGAAGAGCTACATTTCAAGTTTTAGTTATCGATTAATGAATTATTGGGCGGTTTGGTGCCTTGGACCAGACCGAGGACCTTAAGATTTTGCATGAACCGAGGACTGGCAGCCAGGTAACACGAGAAATTGTGTAAAGTGTTAATATGTAGTAAAAACCTAAGAAAATCTCCCGTTTCCGTCATTTACTTTCGAATCGACATAACGCCAGATCGTCACAGTGGTCGCTTTTCTCTCTGAAACGGTTACATTTATCGTCTGCAAGCCGTTGTCGCGTGATGCGGTATGCAGACACAGTACAAGCAGCACACTAGAACACAGAATAAGAATCTACGTTGATGCAATCGGCCAGTAAGAAGAGCTACATTTCAAGTTTTAGTTATCGATTAATGAATTATTGGGCGGTTTGGTGCCTTGGACCAGACCGAGGACCTTAAGATTTTGCATGAACCGAGGACTGGCAGCCAGGTAACACGAGAAATTGTGTAAAGTGTTAATATGTAGTAAAAAACCTAAGAAAATCTCCCGTTTCCGTCATTTACTATCGAATCGACATAACGCCAGATCGTCACAGTGGTCGCTTTTCTCTCTGAAACGGTTACATTTATCGTCTGCAAGCCGTTGTCGCGTGATGCGGTATGCAGACACAGTACAAGCAGCACACTAGAACACAGAATAAGAATCTACGTTGATGCAATCGGCCAGTAAGAAGAGCTACATTTCAAGTTTTAGTTATCGATTAATGAATTATTGGGCGGTTTGGTGCCTTGGACCAGACCGAGGACCTTAAGATTTTGCATGAACCGAGGACTGGCAGCCAGGTAACACGAGAAATTGTGTAAAGTGTTAATATGTAGTAAAAACCTAAGAAAATCTCCCGTTTCTGTCATTTACTATCGAATCGACATAACGCCAGATCGTCACAGTGGTCGCTTTTCTCTCTGAAACGGTTACATTTATCGTCTGCAAGCCCTTGTCGGGTGATGCGATATGCAGAGTCACTACAAGCGGCATAGTAGAACACTGAAGAAGCATCTAAGTTTATGCAATCGCCCAGTAAGAAGAGCTACATTTCAAGTTTTAGTTATCGATTAATGAATTATTGGGCGGTTTGGTGCCTTGGACCAGACCGAGGACCTTAAGATTTTGCATGAACCGAGGACTGGCAGCCAGGTAACACGAGAAATTGTGTAAAGTGTTAATATGTAGTAAAAACCTAAGATAATCTCCCGTTTCCGTCATTTACTATCGAATCGACATAACGCCAGATCGTCACAGTGGTCGCTTTTCTCTCTGAAACGGTTACATTTATCGTCTGCAAGCCGTTGTCGCGTGATGCGGTATGCAGACACAGTACAAGCAGCACACTAGAACACAGAATAAGAATCTACGTTGATGCAATCGGCCAGTAAGAAGAGCTACATTTCAAGTTTTAGTTATCGATTAATGAATTATTGGGCGGTTTGGTGCCTTGGACCAGACCGAGGACCTTAAGATTTTGCATGAACCGAGGACTGGCAGCCAGGTAACACGAGAAATTGTGTAAAGTGTTAATATGTAGTAAAAACCTAAGAAAATCTCCCGTTTCCGTCATTTACTATCGAATCGACATAACGCCAGATCGTCACATTGGTCGCTTTTCTCTCTGAAACGGTTACATTTATCGTCTGCAAGCCCTTGTCGCGTGATGCGGTATGCAGACACAGTACAAGCAGCACACTAGAACACAGAATAAGAATCTACGTTGATGCAATCGGCAAGTGAGAAGAGCTACATTTCAAGTTTTAGTTATCGATTAATGAATTATTGGGCGGTTTGGTGCCTTGGACCAGACCGAGGACCTTAAGATTTTGAATGAGCCGAGGACTGGCAGCCAGGTAACACGAGAAATTGTGTAAAGTGTTAATATGTAGTAAAAACCTAAGAAAATCTCCCGTTTCCGTCATTTACTATCGAATCGACATAACGCCAGATCGTCACATTGGTCGCTTTTCTCTCTGAAACGGTTACATTTATCGTCTGCAAGCCCTTGTCGCGTGATGCGGTATGCAGACACAGTACAAGCAGCACACTAGAACACAGAATAAGAATCTACGTTGATGCAATCGGCAAGTAAGAAGAGCTACATTTCAAGTTTTAGTTATCGATTAATGAATTATTGGGCGGTTTGGTGCCTTGGACCAGACCGAGGACCTTAAGATTTTGCATGAGCCGAGGACTGGCAGCCAGGTAACACGAGAAATTGTGTAAAGTGTTAATATGTAGTAAAAACCGAAGAAAATCTCCCGTTTCCGTCATTTACTATCGAATCGACATAACGCCAGATCGTCACAGTGGTCGCTTTTCTCTCTGAAACGGTTACATTTATCGTCTGCAAGCCCTTGTCGCGTGATGCGGTATGCAGACACAGTACAAGCAGCACACTAGAACACAGAATAAGAATCTACGTTGATGCAATCGGCCAGTAAGAAGAGCTACGTTTCAAGTTTTAGTTATCGATTAATGAATTATTGGGCGGTTTGGTGCCTTGGACCAGACCGAGGACCTTAAGATTTTGCATGAACCGAGGACTGGCAACCAGGTAACACGATAAATTGTGTAAAGTGTTAATATGTAGTAAAAACCTAAGAAAATCTCCCGTTTCCGTCATTTACTATCGAATCGACATAACGCCAGATCGTCACAGTGGTCGCTTTTCTCTCTGAAACGGTTACATTTATCGTCTGCAAGCCCTTGTCGGGTGATGCGGTATGCAGAGTCACTACAAGCGGCATAGTAGAACACTGAAGAAGCATCTAAGTTTATGCAATCGCCCAGTAAGAAGAGCTACATTTCAAGTTTTAGTTATCGATTAATGAATTATTGGGCGGTTTGGTGCCTTGGACCAGACCGAGGACCTTAAGATTTTGCATGAACCGAGGACTGGCAGCCAGGTAACACGAGAAATTGTGTAAAGTGTTAATATGTAGTAAAAACCTAAGATAATCTCCCGTTTCCGTCATTTACTATCGAATCGACATAACGCCAGATCGTCACAGTGGTCGCTTTTCTCTCTGAAACGGTTACATTTATCGTCTGCAAGCCGTTGTCGCGTGATGCGGTATGCAGACACAGTACAAGCAGCACACTAGAACACAGAATAAGAATCTACGTTGATGCAATCGGCCAGTAAGAAGAGCTACATTTCAAGTTTTAGTTATCGATTAATGAATTATTGGGCGGTTTGGTGCCTTGGACCAGACCGAGGACCTTAAGATTTTGCATGAACCGAGGACTGGCAGCCAGGTAACACGAGAAATTGTGTAAAGTGTTAATATGTAGTAAAAACCTAAGAAAATCTCCCGTTTCCGTCATTTACTATCGAATCGACATAACGCCAGATCGTCACATTGGTCGCTTTTCTCTCTGAAACGGTTACATTTATCGTCTGCAAGCCCTTGTCGCGTGATGCGGTATGCAGACACAGTACAAGCAGCACACTAGAACACAGAATAAGAATCTACGTTGATGCAATCGGCAAGTGAGAAGAGCTACATTTCAAGTTTTAGTTATCGATTAATGAATTATTGGGCGGTTTGGTGCCTTGGACCAGACCGAGGACCTTAAGATTTTGAATGAGCCGAGGACTGGCAGCCAGGTAACACCAGAAATTGTGTAAAGTGTTAATATGTAGTAAAAACCTAAGAAAATCTCCCGTTTCCGTCATTTACTATCGAATCGACATAACGCCAGATCGTCACATTGGTCGCTTTTCTCTCTGAAACGGTTACATTTATCGTCTGCAAGCCCTTGTCGCGTGATGCGGTATGCAGACACAGTACAAGCAGCACACTAGAACACAGAATAAGAATCTACGTTGATGCAATCGGCCAGTAAGAAGAGCTACATTTCAAGTTTTAGTTATCGATTAATGAATTATTGGGCGGTTTGGTGCCTTGGACCAGACCGAGGACCTTAAGATTTTGCATGAACCGAGGACTGGCAACCAGGTAACACGATAAATTGTGTAAAGTGTTAATATGTAGTAAAAACCTAAGAAAATCTCCCGTTTCCGTGATTTACTATCGAATCGACATAACGCCAGATCGTCACAGTGGTCGCTTTTCTCTCTGAAACGGTTACATTTATCGTCTGCAAGCCCTTGTCGCGTGATGCGGTATGCAGAGTCACTACAAGCGGCATAGTAGAACACTGAAGAAGCATCTAAGTTTATGCAATCGCCCAGTAAGAAGAGCTACATTTCAAGTTTTAGTTATCGATTAATGAATTATTGGGCGGTTTCTTGCCTTGGACCAGACCGAGGACCTTAAGATTTTGCATGAACCGAGGACTGGCAGCCAGGTAACACGAGAAATTGTGTAAAGTGTTAATATGTAGTAAAAACCTAAGAAAATCTCCCGTTTCCGTCATTTACTATCGAATCGACATAACGCCAGATCGTCACAGTGGTCGCTTTTCTCTCTGAAACGGTTACATTTATCGTCTGCAAGCCGTTGTCGCGTGATGCGGTATGCAGACACAGTACAAGCAGCACACTAGAACACAGAATAAGAATCTACGTTGATGCAATCGGCCAGTAAGAAGAGCTACATTTCAAGTTTTAGTTATCGATTAATGAATTATTAGGCGGTTTGGTGCCTTGGACCAGACCGAGGACCTTAAGATTTTGCATGAACCGAGGACTGGCAGCCAGGTAACACGAGAAATTGTGTAAAGTGTTAATATGTAGTAAAAACCTAAGAAAATCTCCCGTTTCCGTCATTTACTATCGAATCGACATAACGCCAGATCGTCACAGTGGTCGCTTTTCTCTCTGAAACGGTTACATTTATCGTCTGCAAGCCGTTGTCGCGTGATGCGGTATGCAGACACAGTACAAGCAGCACACTAGAACACAGAATAAGAATCTACGTTGATGCAATCGGCCAGTAAGAAGAGCTACATTTCAAGTTTTAGTTATCGATTAATGAATTATTGGGCGGTTTGGTGCCTTGGACCAGACCGAGGACCTTAAGATTTTGCATGAACCGAGGACTGGCAGCCAGGTAACACGAGAAATTGTGTAAAGTGTTAATATGTAGTAAAAACCTAAGAAAATCTCCCGTTTCCGTCATTTACTATGGAATCGACATAACGCCAGATCGTCACAGTGGTCGCTTTTCTCTCTGAAACGGTTACATTTATCGTCTACAAGCCCTTGTCGCGTGATGCGGTATGCAGACACAGTGCAAGCAGCACACTAGAACACAGAATAAGAATCTACGTTGATGCAATCGGCCAGTAAGAAGAGCTACATTTCAAGTTTTAGTTATCGATTAATGAATTATTGGGCGGTTTGGTGCCTTGGACCAGACCGAGGACCTTAAGATTTTGCATGAACCGAGGACTGGCAGCCAGGTAACACGAGAAATTGTGTAAAGTGTTAATATGTAGTAAAAACCTAAGAAAATCTCCCGTTTCCGTCATTTACTATCGAATCGACATAACGCCAGATCGTCACAGTGGTCGCTTTTCTCTCTGAAACGGTTACATTTATCGTCTGCAAGCCCTTGTCGCGTGATGCGGTATGCAGACAGTACAAGCAGCACACTAGAACACAGAATAAGAATCTACGTTGATGCAATCGGCCAGTAAGAAGAGCTACATTTCAAGTTTTAGTTATCGATTAATGAATTATTGGGCGGTTTGGTGCCTTGGACCAGACCGAGGACCTTAAGATTTTGCATGAACCGAGGACTGGCAGCCAGGTAACACGAGAAATTGTGTAAAGTGTTAATATGTAGTAAAAACCTAAGAAAATCTCCCGTTTCCGTCATTTACTATCTAATCGACATAACGCCAGATCGTTACAGTGGTCGCTTTTCTCTCTGAAGCGGATACATTTATCGTCTGCAAGCCCTTGTCGCGTGATGCGGTATACAGACACAGTACAAGCAGCACACTAGAACACAGAATAAGAATCTACGTTGATGCAATCGGCCAGTAAGAAGAGCTACATTTCAAGTTTTAGTTATCGATTAATGAATTATTGGGCGGTTTGGTGCCTTGGACCAGACCGAGGACCTTAAGATTTTGCATGAACCGAGGACTGGCAGCCAGGTAACACGAGAAATTGTGTAAAGTGTTAATATGTAGTAAAAACCTAAGAAAATCTCCCGTTTCCGTCATTTACTATCGAATCGACATAACGCCAGATCGTCACAGTGGTCGCTTTTCTCTCTGAAACGGTTACATTTATCGTCTGCAAGCCGTTGTCGCGTGATGCGGTATGCAGACACAGTACAAGCAGCACACTAGAACACAGAATAAGAATCTACGTTGATGCAATCGGCCAGTAAGAAGAGCTACATTTCAAGTTTTAGTTATCGATTAATGAATTATTGGGCGGTTTGGTGCCTTGGACCAGACCGAGGACCTTAAGATTTTGCATGAACCGAGGACTGGCAGCCAGGTAACACGAGAAATTGTGTAAAGTGTTAATATGTAGTAAAAACCTAAGAAAATCTCCCGTTTCCGTCATTTACTATCGAATCGACATAACGCCAGATCGTCACAGTGGTCGCTTTTCTCTCTGAAACGGTTACATTTATCGTCTGCAAGCCGTTGTCGCGTGATGCGGTATGCAGACACAGTACAAGCAGCACACTAGAACACAGAATAAGAATCTACGTTGATGCAATCGGCCAGTAAGAAGAGCTACATTTCAAGTCTTAGTTATCGATTAATGAATTATTGGGCGGTTTGGTGCCTTGGACCAGACCGAGGACCTTAAGATTTTGCATGAACCGAGGACTGGCAGCCAGGTAACACGAGAAATTGTGTAAAGTGTTAATATGTAGTAAAAACCTAAGAAAATCTCCCGTTTCCGTCATTTACTATCGAATCGACATAACGCCAGATCGTCACATTGGTCGCTTTTCTCTCTGAAGCGGATACATTTATCGTCTGCAAGCCCTTGTCGCATGATGCGGTATGCAGACACAGTACAAGCAGCACACTAGAACACAGAATAAGAATCTACGTTGATGCAATCGGCCAGTAAGAAGAGCTACGTTTCAAGTTTTAGTTATCGATTAATGAATTATTGGGCGGTTTGGTGCCTTGGACCAGACCGAGGACCTTAAGATTTTGCATGAACCGAGGACTGGCAACCAGGTAACACGATAAATTGTGTAAAGTGTTAATATGTAGTAAAAACCTAAGAAAATCTCCCGTTTCCGTCATTTACTATCGAATCGACATAACGCCAGATCGTCACAGTGGTCGCTTTTCTCTCTGAAACGGTTATATTTATCGTCTGCAAGCCCTTGTCGCGTGATGCGGTATGCAGAGTCACTACAAGCGGCATAGTAGAGCACTGAAGAAGCATCTAAGTTTATGCAATCGCCCAGTAAGAAGAGCTACATTTCAAGTTTTAGTTATCGATTAATGAATTATTGGGCGGTTTGGTGCCTTGGACCAGCCCGAGGACCTTAAGATATTGCATGAACCGAGGACTGGCAGCCAGGTAAAACGAGCAATTGTGTAAAGTGTTAATATGTAGTAAAAACCTAAGAAAATCTCCCGTTTCCGTCATTTACTATCGAATCGACATAACGCCAGATCGTCACAGTGGTCGCTTTTCTCTCTGAAACGGTTACATTTATCGTCTGCAAGACCTTGTCGCGTGATGCGGTATGCAGAGTGACTACAAGCGGCATAGTAGAACACTGAAGAAGCATCTAAGTTTATGCAATCGCCCAGTAAGAAGAGCTACATTTCAAGTTTTAGTTATCGATTAATGAATTATTGGGCGGTTTGGTGCCTTGGACCAGACCGAGGACCTTAAGATATTGCATGAACCGAGGACTGGCAGCCAGGTAACACCAGAAATTGTGTAAAGTGTTAATATGTAGTAACAACCTAAGAAAATCTCCCGTTTCCGTCATTTACTATCGAATCGACATAACGCCAGATCGTCACAGTGGTCGCTTTTCTCTCTGAAACGGTTACATTTATCGTCTGCAAGCCCTTGTCGCGTGATGCGGTATGCAGACACAGTACAAGCAGCACACTAGAACACAGAATAAGAATCTATGTTGATGCAATCGGCCAGTAAGAAGAGCTACATTTCAAGTTTTAGTTATCGATTAATGAATTATTGGGCGGTTTGGTGCCTTGGACCAGACCGAGGACCTTAAGATTTTGCATGAACCGAGGACTGGCAGCCAGGTAACACGAGAAATTGTCTAAAGTGTTAATATGTAGTAAAAACCTAAGAAAATCTCCCGTTTCCGTCATTTACTATCGAATCGACATAACGCCAGATCGTCACAGTGTTCGCTTTTCTCTCTGAAACAGTTACATTTATCGTCTGCAAGCCCTTGTCGCGTGATGCGGTATGCAGAGTGACTACAAGCGGCATAGTTGAACACTGAAGAAGCATCTAAGTTCATGCAATCGCCCAGTAAGAAGAGCTACATTTCAAGTTTTAGTTATCGATTAATGAATTATTGGGCGGTTTGGTGCCTTGGACCAGACCGAGGACCTTAAGATATTGCATGAACCGAGGACTGGCAGCCAGGTAACACGAGAAATTGTGTAAAGTGTTAATATGTAGTAAAAACCTAAGAAAATCTCCCGTTTCCGTCATTTACTATCGAATCGACATAACGCCAGATCGTCACAGTGGTCGCTTTTCTCTCTGAAACGGTTACATTTATTGTCTGCAAGCCGTTGTCGCGTGATGCGGTATGCAGACACAGTACAAGCAGCACACTAGAACACAGAATAAGAATCTACGTTGATGCAATCGGCCAGTAAGAAGAGCTACATTTCAAGTTTTAGTTATCGATTAATGAATTATTGGGTGGTTTGGTGCCTTGGACCAGACCGAGGACCTTAAGATTTTGCATGAGCCGAGGACTGGCAGCCAGGTAACACCAGAAATTGTGTAAAGTGTTAATATGTAGTAAAAACCTAAGAAAATCTCCCGTTTCCGTCATTTACTATCGAATCGACATAACGCCAGATCGTCACATTGGTCGCTTTTCTCTCTGAAACGGTTACATTTATCGTCTGCAAGCCCTTGTCGCGTGATGCGGTATGCAGACGCAGTACAAGCAGCACACTAGAACACAGAATAAGAATCTACGTTGATGCAATCGGCCAGTAAGAAGAGCTACGTTTCAAGTTTTAGTTATCGATTAATGAATTATTGGGCGGTTTGGTGCCTTGGACCAGACCGAGGACCTTAAGATTTTGCATGAACCGAGGACTGGCAACCAGGTAACACGATAAATTGTGTAAAGTGTTAATATGTAGTAAAAACCTAAGAAAATCTCCCGTTTCCGTCATTTACTATCGAATCGACATAACGCCAGATCGTCACAGTGGTCGCTTTTCTCTCTGAAACGGTTACATTTATCGTCTGCAAGCCCTTGTCGCGTGATGCGGTATGCAGAGTCACTACAAGCGGCATAGTAGAACACTGAAGAAGCATCTAAGTTTATGCAATCGCCCAGTAAGAAGAGCTACATTTCAAGTTTTAGTTATCGATTAATGAATTATTGGGCGGTTTGGTGCCTTGGACCAGACCGAGGACCTTAAGATTTTGCATGAACCGAGGACTGGCAGCCAGGTAACACGAGCAATTGTGTAAAGTGTTAATATGTAGTAAAAACCTAAGAAAATCTCCCGTTTCCGTCATTTACTATCGAATCGACATAACGCCAGATCGTCACAGTGGTCGCTTTTCTCTCTGAAACGGTTACATTTATCGTCTGCAAGCCCTTGTCGCGTGATGCGGTATGCAGAGTGACTACAAGCGGCATAGTAGAACACTGAAGAAGCATCTAAGTTTATGCAATCGCCCAGTAAGAAGAGCTACATTTCAAGTTTTAGTTATCGATTAATGAATTATTGGGCGGTTTGGTGCCTTGGACCAGACCGAGGACCTTAAGATTTTGCATGAACCGAGGACTGGCAGCCAGGTAACACCAGAAATTGTGTAAAGTGTTAATATGTAGTAAGAACCTAAGAAAATCTCCCGTTTCCGTCATTTACTATCGAATCGAAATAACGCCAGATCGTCACAGTGGTCGCTTTTCTCTCTGAAACGGTTACATTTATCGTCTGCAAGCCCTTGTCGCGTGATGCGGTATGCAGACACAGTACAAGCAGCACACTAGAACACAGAATAAGAATCTATGTTGATGCAATCGGCCAGTAAGAAGAGCTACATTTCAAGTTTTAGTTATCGATTAATGAATTATTGGGCGGTTTGGTGCCTTGGACCAGACCGAGGACCTTAAGATTTTGCATGAACCGAGGACTGGCAGCCAGGTAACACGAGAAATTGTGTAAAGTGTTAATATGTAGTAAAAACCTAAGAAAATCTCCCGTTTCCGTCATTTACTATCGAATCGACATAACGCCAGATCGTCACAGTGTTCGCTTTTCTCTCTGAAACGGTTACATTTAACGTCTGCAAGCCCTTGTCGCGTGATGCGGTATGCAGAGTGACTACAAGCGGCATAGTAGAACACTGAAGAAGCATCTAAGTTTATGCAATCGCCCAGTAAGAAGAGCTACATTTCAAGTTTTAGTTATCGATTAATGAATTATTGGGCGGTTTGGTGCCTTGGACCAGACCGAGGACCTTAAGATTTTGCATGAACCGAGGACTGGCAGCCAGGTAACACCAGAAATTGTGTAAAGTGTTAATATGTAGTAAAAACCTAAGAAAATCTCCCGTTTCCGTCATTTACTATCGAATCGACATAACGCCAGATCGTCACATTGGTCGCTTTTCTCTCTGAAACGGTTACATTTATCGTCTGCAAGCCCTTGTCGCGTGATGCGGTATGCAGACGCAGTACAAGCAGCACACTAGAACACAGAATAAGAATCTACGTTGATGCAATCGGCCAGTAAGAAGAGCTACGTTTCAAGTTTTAGTTATCGATTAATGAATTATTGGGCGGTTTGGTGCCTTGGACCAGACCGAGGACCTTAAGATTTTGCATGAACCGAGGACTGGCAACCAGGTAACACGATAAATTGTGTAAAGTGTTAATATGTAGTAAAAACCTAAGAAAATCTCCCGTTTCCGTCATTTACTATCGAATCGACATAACGCCAGATCGTCACAGTGGTCGCTTTTCTCTCTGAAACGGTTACATTTATCGTCTGCAAGCCCTTGTCGCGTGATGCGGTATGCAGAGTGACTACAAGCGGCATAGTAGAACACTGAAGAAGCATCTAAGTTTATGCAATCGCCCAGTAAGAAGAGCTACATTTCAAGTTTTAGTTATCGATTAATGAATTATTGGGCGGTTTGGTGCCTTGGACCAGACCGAGGACCTTAAGATTTTGCATGAACCGAGGACTGGCAGCCAGGTAACACGAGAAATTGTGTAAAGTGTTAATATGTAGTAAAAACCTAAGAAAATCTCCCGTTTCCGTCATTTACTATCGAATCGACATAACGCCAGATCGTCACAGTGGTCGCTTTTCTCTCTGAAACGGTTACATTTATCGTCTGCAAGCCCTTGTCGCGTGATGCGGTATGCAGAGTGACTACAAGCGGCATAGTAGAACACTGAAGAAGCATCTAAGTTTATGCAATCGCCCAGTAAGAAGAGCTACATTTCAAGTTTTAGTTATCGATTAATGAATTATTGGGCGGTTTGGTGCCTTGGACCAGACCGAGGACCTTAAGATTTTGCATGAACCGAGGACTGGCAGCCAGGTAACACCAGAAATTGTGTAAAGTGTTAATATGTAGTAAGAACCTAAGAAAATCTCCCGTTTCCGTCATTTACTATCGAATCGAAATAACGCCAGATCGTCACAGTGGTCGCTTTTCTCTCTGAAACGGTTACATTTATCGTCTGCAAGCCCTTGTCGCGTGATGCGGTATGCAGACACAGTACAAGTAGCACACTAGAACACAGAATAAGAATCTATGTTGATGCAATCGGCCAGTAAGAAGAGCTACATTTCAAGATTTAGTTATCGATTAATGAATTATTGGGCGGTTTGGTGCCTTGGACCAGACCGAGGACCTTAAGATTTTGCATGAACCGAGGACTGGCAGCCAGGTAACACGAGAAATTGTGTAAAGTGTTAATATGTAGTAAAAACCTAAGAAAATCTCCCGTTTCCGTCATTTACTATCGAATCGACATAACGCCAGATCGTCACAGTGTTCGCTTTTCTCTCTGAAACGGTTACATTTATCGTCTGCAAGCCCTTGTCGCGTGATGCGGTATGCAGAGTGACTACAAGCGGCATAGTAGAACACTGAAGAAGCATCTAAGTTTATGCAATCGCCCAGTAAGAAGAGCTACATTTCAAGTTTTAGTTATCGATTAATGAATTATTGGGCGGTTTGGTGCCTTGGACCAGACCGAGGACCTTAAGATTTTGCATGAACCGAGGACTGGTAACCAGGTAACACGAGAAATTGTGTAAAGTGTTAATATGTAGTAAAAACCTAAGAAAATCTCCCGTTTCCGTCATTTACTATCGAATCGACATAACGCCAGATCGTCACAGTGGTCGCTTTTCTCTCTGAAACGGTTACATTTATCGTCTGCAAGCCCTTGTCGCGTGATGCGGTATGCAGACACAGTACAAGCAGCACACTAGAACACAGAATAAGAATCTACGTTGATGCAATCGGCCAGTAAGAAGAGCTACATTTCAAGTTTTAGTTATCGATTAATGAATTATTGGGCGGTTTGGTGCCTTGGACCAGACCGAGGACCTTAAGATTTTGCATGAACCGAGGACTGGCAGCCAGGTAACACGAGAAATTGTGTAAAGTGTTAATATGTAGTAAAAACCTAAGAAAATCTCCCGTTTCCGTCATTTACTATCGAATCGACATAACGCCAGATCGTCACAGTGGTCGCTTTTCTCTCTGAAACGGTTACATTTATCGTCTGCAAGCCGTTGTCGCGTGATGCGGTATGCAGACACAGTACAAGCAGCACACTAGAACACAGAATAAGAATCTATGTTGATGCAATCGGCCAGTAAGAAGAGCTACATTTCAAGTTTTAGTTATCGATTAATGAATTATTGGGCGGTTTGGTGCCTTGGACCAGACCGAGGACCTTAAGATTTTGCATGAACCGAGGACTGGCAGCCAGGTAACACGAGATATTGTGTAAAGTGTTAATATGTAGTAAAAACCTAAGAAAATCTCCCGTTTCCGTCATTTACTATCGAATCGACATAACGCCAGATCGTCACATTGGTCGCTTTTCTCTCTGAAACGGTTACATTTATCGTCTGCAAGCCCTTGTCGCGTGATGCGGTATGCAGACACAGTACAAGCAGCAGACTAGAACACAGAATAAGAATCTACGTTGATGCAATCGGCCAGTAAGAAGAGCTACATTTCAAGTTTTAGTTATCGATTAATGAATTATTGGGCGGTTTGGTGCCTTGGACCAGAACGAGGACCTTAAGATTTTGCATGAACCGAGGACTGGCAGCCAGGTAACACGAGAAATTGTGTAAAGTGTTAATATGTAGTAAAAACCTAAGAAAATCTCCCGTTTCCGTCAATTACTATCGAATCGACATAACGCCAGATCGTCACATTGGTCGCTTTTCTCTCTGAAACGGTTACATTTATCGTCATCAAGCCCTTGTCGCGTGATGCGGTATGCAGACACAGTACAAGCAGCACACTAGAACACAGAATAAGAATCTACGTTGATGCAATCGGCCAGTAAGAAGAGCTACATTTCAAGTTTTAGTTATCGATTAATGAATTATTGGGCGGTTTGGTGCCTTGGACCAGACCGAGGACCTTAAGATTTCGCATGAACGGAAGACTGGCAGCCAGGTAACGCGAGAAATTGTGTAAAGTGTTAATATGTAGTAAAAACCTAAGAAAATCTCCCATTTCCGTCATTTACTATCGAATCAACATAACGCCAGATCGTCACATTGGTCGCTTTTCTCTCTGAAACGGTTACATTTATCGTCTGCAAGCCCTTGTCGCGTGATGCGGTATGCAGGCACAGTACAAGCAGCAGACTAGAACACAGAATAAGAATCTACGTTGATGCAATCGGCCAGTAAGAAGAGCTACATTTCAAGTTTTAGTTATCGATTAATGAATTATTGGGCGGTTTGGTGCCTTGGACCAGACCGAGGACCTTAAGATTTTGCATGAACCAAGGACTGGCAGCCAGGTAACACGAGCAATTGTGTAAAGTGTTAATATGTAGTAAAAACCTAAGAAAATCTCCCGTTTCCGTCATTTACTATCGAATCGACATAACGCCAGATCGTCACTGTGGTCGCTTTTCTCTCTGAAACGGTTACATTTATCGTCTGCAAGCCCTTGTCGCGTGATGCGGTATGCAGAGTGACTACAAGCGGCATAGTAGAACACTGAAGAAGCATCTAAGTTTATGCAATCGCCCAGTAAGAAGAGCTACATTTCAAGTTTTAGTTATCGATTAATGAATTATTGGGCGGTTTGGTGCCTTGGACCAGACCGAGGACCTTAAGATTTTGCATGAACCGAGGACTGGCAGCCAGGTAACACCAGAAATTGTGTAAAGTGTTAATATGTAGTAAGAACCTAAGAAAATCTCCCGTTTCCGTCATTTACTATCGAATCGACATAACGCCAGATCGTCACAGTGGTCGCTTTTCTCTCTGAAACGGTTACATTTATCGTCTGCAAGCCCTTGTCGCGTGATGCGGTATGCAGACACAGTACAAGCAGCACACTAGAACACAGAATAAGAATCTATGTTGATGCAATCGGCCAGTAAGAAGAGCTACATTTCAAGTTTTAGTTATCGATTAATGAATTATTGGGCGGTTTGGTGCCTTGGACCAGACCGAGGACCTTAAGATTTTGCATGAACCGAGGACTGGCAGCCAGGTAACACGAGAAATTGTGTAAAGTGTTAATATGTAGTAAAAACCTAAGAAAATCTCCCGTTTCCGTCATTTGCTATCGAATCGACATAACGCCAGATCGTCACAGTGTTCGCTTTTCTCTCTCAAACGGTTACATTTATCGTCTGCAAGCCCTTGTCGCGTGATGCGGTATGCAGAGTGACTACAAGCGGCATAGTAGAACACTGAAGAAGCATCTAAGTTTATGCAATCGCCCAGTAAGAAGAGCTACATTTCAAGTTTTAGTTATCGATTAATGAATTATTGGGCGGTTTGGTGCCTTGGACCAGACCGAGGACCTTAAGATTTTGCATGAACCGAGGACTGGCAACCAGGTAACACGATAAATTGTGTAAAGTGTTAATATGTAGTAAAAACCTAAGAAAATCTCCCGTTTCCGTCGTTTACTATCGAATCGACATAACGCCAGATCGTCACAGTTTTCGCTTTTCTCTCTGAAACGGTTACATTTATCGTCTGCAAGCCCTTGTCGCGTGATGCGGTATGCAGACACAGTACAAGCAGCACACTAGAACACAGAATAAGAATCTACGTTGATGCAATCGGCCAGTAAGAAGAGCTACATTTCAAGTTTTAGTTATCGATTAATGAATTATTGGGCGGTTTGGTGCCTTGGACCAGACCGAGGACCTTAAGATTTTGCATGAACCGAGGACTGGCAGCCAGGTAACACGAGAAATTGTGTAAAGTGTTAATATGTAGTAAAAACCTAAGAAAATCTCCCGTTTCCGTCATTTACTATCGAATCGACATAACGCCAGATCGTCACAGTGGTCGCTTTTCTCTCTGAAACGGTTACATTTATCGTCTGCAAGCCGTTGTCGCGTGATGCGGTATGCAGACACAGTACAAGCAGCACACTAGAACACAGAATAAGAATCTATGTTGATGCAATCGGCCAGTAAGAAGAGCTACATTTCAAGTATTAGTTATCGATTAATGAATTATTGGGCGGTTTGGTGCCTTGGACCAGACCGAGGACCTTAAGATTTTGCATGAACCGAGGACTGGCAGCCAGGTAACACGAGAAATTGTGTAAAGTGTTAATATGTAGTAAAAACCTAAGAAAATCTCCCGTTTCCGTCATTTACTATCGAATCGACATAACGCCAGATCGTCACATTGGTCGCTTTTCTCTCTGAAACGGTTACATTTATCGTCTGCAAGCCCTTGTCGCGTGATGCAGTATGCAGACACAGTACAAGCAGCACACTAGAACACAGAATAAGAATCTACGTTGATGCAATCGGCCAGTAAGAAGAGCTACATTTCAAGTTTTAGTTATCGATTAATGAATTATTGGGCTTTTTGGTGCCTTGGACCAGACCGAGGACCTTAAGATTTTGCATGAACCGAGGACTGGCAGCCAGGTAACACGAGAAATTGTGTAAAGTGTTAATATGTAGTAAAAACCTAAGAAAATCTCCCGTTTCCGTCATTTACTATCGAATCGACATAACGCCAGATCGTCACATTGGTCGCTTTTCTCTCTGAAACGGTTACATTTATCGTCATCAAGCCCTTGTCGCGTGATGCGGTATGCAGACACTGTACAAGCAGCACACTAGAACACAGAATAAGAATCTACGTTGATGCAATCGGCCAGTAAGAAGAGCTACATTTCAAGTTTTAGTTATCGATTAATGAATTATTGGGCGGTTTGGTGCCTTGGACCAGACCGAGGACCTTAAGATTTCGCATGAACGGACGACTGGCAGCCAGGTAACGCGAGAAATTGTGTAAAGTGTTAATATGTAGTAAAAACCTAAGAAAATCTCCCATTTCCGTCATTTACTATCGAATCAACATAACGCCAGATCGTCACATTGGTCGCTTTTCTCTCTGAAACGGTTACATTTATCGTCTGCAAGCCCGTGTCGCGTGATGCGGTATGCAGACACAGTACAAGCAGCAGACTAGAACACAGAATAAGAATCTACGTTGATGCAATCGGCCAGTAAGAAGAGCTACATTTCAAGTTTTAGTTATCGATTAATGAATTATTGGGCGGTTTGGTGCCTTGGACCAGACCGAGGACCTTAAGATTTTGCATGAACCGAGGACTGGCAGCCAGGTAACACGAGAAATTGTGCAAAGTGTTAATATGTAGTAAAATCCTAAGAAAAACTCCCGTTTCCGTCATTTACTATCGAATCGACATAACGCCAGATCGTCACAGTGGTCGCTTTTCTCTCTGAAACGGTTACATTTATGCGGTATGCAGACACAGTACAAGCAGCACACTAGAACACAGAATAAGAATCTACGTTGATGCAATCGGCCAGTAAGAAGAGCTACATTTCAAGTTTTAGTTATCGATTAATGAATTATTGGGCGGTTTGGTGCCTTGGACCAGACCGAGGACCTTAAGAATTTGCATGAGGACTGGCAGCCAGGTAACACGAGAAATTGTGTAAAGTGTTAATATGTAGTAAAAACCTAAGAAAATCTCCCGTTTCCGTCATTTACTATCGAATCGACATAACGCCAGATCGTCACATTGGTCGCTTTTCTCTCTGAAACGGTTACATTTATCGTCTGCAAGCCCTTGTCGCGTGATGCGGTATGCAGACACAGTACAAGCAGCACACTAGAACACAGAATAAGAATCTACGTTGATGCAATCGGCCAGTAAGAAGAGCTACATTTCAAGTTTTAGTTATCGATTAATGAATTATTGGGCGGTTTGGTGCCTTGGACCAGACCGAGGACCTTAAGATTTCGCATGAACGGAGGACTGACAGCCAGGTAACGCGAGAAATTGTGTAAAGTGTTAATATGTAGTAAAAACCTAAGAAAATCTCCCATTTCCGTCATTTACTATCGAATCAACATAACGCCAGATCGTCACATTGGTCGCTTTTCTCTCTGAAACGGTTACATTTATCGTCTGCAAGCCCTTGTCGCGTGATGCGGTATGCAGACACAGTACAAGCAGCAGACTAGAACACAGAATAAGAATCTACGTTGATGCAATCGGCCAGTAAGAAGAGCTACATTTCAAGTTTTAGTTATCGATTAATGAATTATTGGGCGGTTTGGTGCCTTGGACCAGACCGAGGACCTTAAGATTTTGCATGAACCGAGGACTGGCAGCCAGGTAACACGAGATATTGTGTAAAGTGTTAATATGTAGTAAAATCCTAAGAAAAACTCCCGTTTCCGTCATTTACTATCGAATCGACATAACGCCAGATCGTCACAGTGGTTGCTTTTCTGTCTGAAACGGTTACATTTATCGTCTGCAAGCCGTTGTCGCGTGATGCGGTATGCAGACACAGTACAAGCAGCACACTAGAACACAGAATAAGAATCTACGTTGATGCAATCGGCCAGTAAGAAGAGCTACATTTCAAGTTTTAGTTATCGATTAATGAATTATTGGGCGGTTTGGTGCCTTGGACCAGACCGAGGACCTTAAGAATTTGCATGAACCGAGGACTGGCAGCCAGGTAACACGAGAAATTGTGTAAAGTGTTAATATGTAGTAAAAACCTAAGAAAATCTCCCGTTTCCGTCATTTACTATCGAATCGACATAACGCCAGATCGTCACATTGGTCGCTTTTCTCTCTGAAACGGTTACATTTATCGTCTGCAAGCCCTTGACGCGTGATGCGGTATGCAGACACAGTACAAGCAGCACACTAGAACACAGAATAAGAATCTACGTTGATGCAATCGGCCAGTAAGAAGAGCTACATTTCAAGTTTTAGTTATCGATTAATGAATTATTGGGCGGTTTGGTGCCTTGGACCAGACCGAGGACCTTAAGATTTTGCATGAACCGAGGACTGGCAACCAGGTAACACGATAAATTGTGTAAAGTGTTAATATGTAGTAAAAACCTGAGAAAATCTCCCGTTTCCGTCATTTACTATCGAATCGACATAACGTCAGATCGTCACATTGGTCGCTTTTCTCTCTGAAACGGTTACATTTATCGTCTGCAAGCCCTTGTCGCGTGATGCGGTATGCAGACACAGTACAAGCAGCACACTAGAACACAGAATAAGAATCTACGTTGATGCAATCGGCCAGTAAGAAGAGCTACATTTCAAGTTTTAGTTATCGATTAATGAATTATTGGGCGGTTTGGTGCCTTGGACCAGACCGAGGACCTTAAGATTTTGCATGAACCGAGGACTGGCAGCCAGGTAACACGAGAAATTGTGTAAAGTGTTAATATGTAGTAAAAACCTAAGAAAATCTCCCGTTTCCGACATTTACTATCGAATCGACATAACGCCAGATCGTCACAGTGGTCGCTTTTCTCTCTGAAACGGTTATATTTATCGTCTGCAAGCCGTTGTCGCGTGATGCGGTATGCAGACACAGTACAAGCTGCACACTAGAACACAGAATAAGAATCTACGTTGATGCAATCGGCCAGTAAGAAGAGCTACATTTCAAGTTTTAGTTATCGATTAATGAATTATTGGGCGGTTTGGTGCCTTGGACCAGACCGAGGACCTTAAGATTTTGCATGAACCGAGGACTGGCAGCCAGGTAACACCAGAAATTGTGTAAAGTGTTAATATGTAGTAAAAACCTAAGAAAATCTCCCGTTTCCGTCATTTACTATCGAATCGACATAACGCCAGATCGTCACATTGGTCGCTTTTCTCTCTGAAACGGTTACATTTATCGTCTGCAAGCCGTTGTCGCGTGATGCGGTATGCAGACACAGTACAAGCAGCACACTAGAACACAGAATAAGAATCTACGTTGATGCAATCGGCCAGTAAGAAGAGCTACATTTCAAGTTTTAGTTATCGATTAATGAATTATTGGGCGGTTTGGTGCCTTGGACCAGACCGAGGACCTTAAGATTTTGCATGAGCCGAGGACTGGCAGCCAGGTAACACCAGAAATTGTGTAAAGTGTTAATATGTAGTAAAAACCTAAGAAAATCTCCCGTTTCCGTCATTTACTATCGAATCGACATAACGCCAGATCGTCACATTGGTCGCTTTTCTCTCTGAAACGGTTACATTTATCGTCTGCAAGCCCTTGTCGCGTGATGCGGTATGCAGACACAGTACAAGCAGCACACTAGAACACAGAATAAGAATCTACGTTGATGCAATCGGCCAGTAAGAAGAGCTACATTTCAAGTTTTAGTTATCGATTAATGAATTATTGGGCGGTTTGGTGCCTTGGACCAGACCGAGGACCTTAAGATTTTGCATGAACCGAGGACTGGCAGACAGGTAACACGAGAAATTGTGTAAAGTGTTAATATGTAGTAAAAACCTAAGAAAATCTCCCGTTTCCGTCATTTACTATCGAATCGACATAACGCCAGATCGTCACAGTGGTCGTTTTTCTCTCTGAAACGGTTACATTTATCGTCTGCAAGCCCTTGTCGTGTGATGCGGTATGCAGAGTGACTACAAGCGGCATAGTAGAACACTGAAGAAGCATCTAAGTTTATGCAATCGCCCAGTAAGAAGAGCTACATTTCAAGTTTTAGTTATCGATTAATGAATTATTGGGCGGTTTGGTGCCTTGGACCAGACCGAGGACCTTAAGATTTTGCATGAACCGAGGACTGGCAACCAGGTAACACGAGAAATTGTGTAAAGTGTTAATATGTAGTAAAAACCTAAGAAAATCTCCCGTTTCCGTCATTTACTATCGAATCGACATAACGCCAGATCGTCACAGTGGTCGCTTTTCTCTCTGAAACGGTTACATTTATCGTCTGCAAGCCCTTGTCGCGTGATGCGGTATGCAGAGTGACTACAAGCGGCATAGTAGAACACTGAAGAAGCATCTAAGTTTATGCAATCGGCCAGTAAGAAGAGCTACATTTCAAGTTTTAGTTATCGATTAATGAATTATTGGGCGGCTTGGTGCCTTGGACCAGACCGAGGACCTTAAGATTTTGCATGAACCGAGGACTGGCAGCCAGGTAACACGAGAAATTGTGTAAAGTGTTAATATGTAGTAAAAACCTAAGAAAATCTCCCGTTTCCGTCATTTACTATCGAATCGACATAACGCCAGATCGTCACAGTGGTCGCTTTTCTCTCTGAAACGGTTAAATTTATCGTCTGCAAGCCCTTGTCGCGTGATGCGGTATGCAGAGTCACTACAAGCGGCATAGTAGAACACTGAAGAAGCATCTAAGTTTATGCAATCGCCCAGTAAGAAGAGCTACATTTCTAGTTTTAGTTATCGATTAATGAATTATTGGGCGGTTTGGTGCCTTGGACCAGACCGAGGTCCTTAAGATTTTGCATGAACCGAGGACTGGCAACCAGGTAACACGAGAAATTGTGTAAAGTGTTAATATGTAGTAAAAACCTAAGAAAATCTCCCGTTTCCGTCATTTACTATCGAATCGACATAACGCCAGATCGTCACAGTGGTCGCTTTTCTCTCTGAAACGGTTACATTTATCGTCTGCAAGCCCTTGTCGCGTGATGCGGTATGCAGACACAGTACAAGCAGCACACTAGAACACAGAATAGAATCTACGTTGATGCAATAGGCCAGTAAGAAGAGCTACATTTCAAGTTTTAGTTATCGATTAATGAATTATTGGGCGGTTTGGTGCCTTGGACCAGACCGAGGACCTTAAGATTTTGCATGAACCGAGGACTGGCAGCCAGGTAACACGAGAAATTGTGTAAAGTATTAATATGTAGTGAAAACCTAAGAAAATCTCCCGTTTCCGTCATTTACTATCGAATCGACATAACGCCAGATCGTCACAGTGGTCGCTTTTCTCTCTGAAACGGTTACATTTATCGTCTGCAAGCCGTTGTCGCGTGATGCGGTATGCAGACACAGTACAAGCAGCACACTAGAACACAGAATAAGAATCTACGTTGATGCAATCGGGCAGTAAGAAGAGCTACATTTCAAGTTTTAGTTATCGATTAATGAATTATTGGGCGGTTTGGTGCCTTGGACCAGACCGAGGACCTTAAGATTTTGCATGAACCGAGGACTGGCAGCCAGGTAACACCAGAAATTGTGTAAAGTGTTAATATGTAGTAAAAACCTAAGAAAATCTCCCGTTTCCGTCATTTACTATCGAATCGACATAACGCCAGATCGTCACATTGGTCGCTTTTCTCTCTGAAACGGTTACATTTATCGTCTGCAAGCCCTTGTCGCGTGATGCGGTATGCAGACACAGAACAAGCAGCACACTAGAACACAGAATAAGAATCTACGTTGATGCGATCGGCCAGTAAGAAGAGCTACATTTCAAGTTTTAGTTATCGATTAATGAATTATTGGGCGGTTTGGTGCCTTGGACCAGACCGAGGACCTTAAGATTTTGCATGAACCGAGGACTGGCAGCCAGGTAACACGAGAAATTGTGTAAAGTGTTAATATGTAGTAAAAACCTAAGAAAATCTCCCGTTTCCGTCATTTACTATCGAATCGACATAACGCCAGATCGTCACAGTGGTCGCTTTTCTCTCTGAAACGGTTACATTTATCGTCTGCAAGCCCTTGTCGCGTGATGCGGTATGCAGAGTCACTACAAGCGGCATAGTAGAACACTGAAGAAGCATCTAAGTTTATGCAATCGCCCAGTAAGAAGAGCTACATTTCAAGTCTTAGTTATCGATTAATGAATTATTGGGCGGTTTGGTGCCTTGGACCAGACCGAGGACCTTAAGATTTTGCATGAGCCGAGGACTGGCAGCCAAGTAACACGAGAAATTGTGTAAAGTGTTAATATGTAGTAAAAACCTAAGAAAATCTCCCGTTTCCGTCATTTACTATCGAATCGACATAACGCCAGATCGTCGCATTGGTCGCTTTTCTCTCTGAAACGGTTACATTTATCGTCTGCAAGCCCTTGTCGCGTGATGCGGTATGCAGACACAGTACAAGCAGCACACTAGAACACAGAATAAGGATCTACGTTGATGCAATCGGCCAGTAAGAAGAGCTACATTTCAAGTTTTAGTTATCGATTAATGAATTATTGGGCGGTTTGGTGCCTTGGACCAGACCGAGGACCTTAAGATTTTGCATGAACCGAGGACTGGCAGCCAGGTAACACGAGAAATTGTGTAAAGTGTTAATATGTAGTAAAAACCTAAGGAAATCTCCCGTTTCCGTTATTTACTATCGAATCGACATAACGCCAGATCGTCACAGTGGTCGCTTTTCTCTCTGAAACGGTTACATTTATCGTCTGCAGGCCCTTGTCGCGTGATGCGGTATGCAGACACAGTACAAGCAGCACACTAGAACACAGAATAAGAATCTACGTTGATGCAATCGGCCAGTAAGAAGAGCTACATTTCAAGTTTTAGTTATCGATTAATGAATTATTGGGCGGTTTGGTGCCTTGGACCAGACCGAGGACCTTAAGATTTTGCATGAACCGATGACTGGCAGCCAGGTAACTCGAGAAATTGTGTAAAGTGTTAATATGTAGTAAAAACCTAAGAAAATCTCCCGTTTCCGTCATTTACTATCGAATCGACATAACGCCAGATCGTCACAGTGGTCGCTTTTCTCTCTGAAACGGTTACATTTATCGTCTGCAAGCCTTTGTCGCGTGATGCGGTATGCAGACACAGTACAAGCAGCACACTAGAACACAGAATAAGAATCTACGTTGATGCAATCGGCCAGTAAGAAGAGCTACATTTCAAGTTTTAGTTATCGATTAATGAATTATTGGGCGGTTTGGTGCCTTGGACCAGACCGAGGACCTTAAGATTTTGCATGAACCGAGGACTGGCAGCCAGGTAACACGAGAAATTGTGTAAAGTGTTAATATGTAGTAAAAACCTAAGAAAATCTCCCGTTTCCGTCATTTACTATCGAATCGACATAACGCCAGATCGTCACATTCGTCGCTTTTCTCTCTGAAACGGTTACATTTATCGTCTGCAAGCCCTTGTCGCGTGATGCGGTATGCAGACACAGTAGAAGCAGCACACTAGAACACAGAATAAGAATCTACGTTGATGCAATCGGCCAGTAAGAGGAGCTACATTTCAAGTTTTAGTTATCGATTAATGAATTATTGGGCGGTTTGGTGCCTTGGACCAGACCGAGGACCTTAAGATTTTGCATGAACCGAGGACTGGCAGCCAGGAAACACGAGAAATTGTATAAAGTGTTAATATGTAGTAAAAACCTAAGAAAATCTCCCGTTTCCGTCATTTACTATCGAATCGACATAACGCCAGATCGTCACAGTGGTCGCTTTTCTCTCTGAAACGGTTACATTTATCGTCTGCAAGCCCTTGTAGCGTGATGCGGTATGCAGAGTCACTACAAGCGGCATAGTAGAACACTGAAGAAGCATCTAAGTTTATGCAATCGCCCAGTAAGAAGAGCTACATTTCAAGTTTTAGTTATCGATTAATGAATTATTGGGCGGTTTGGTGCCTTGGACCAGACCGACGACCTTAAGATTTTGCATGAACCGAGGACTGGCAGCCAGGTAACACGAGAAATTGTGTAAAGTGTTAATATGTAGTAAAAACCTAAGAAAATCTCCCGTTTCCGTTATTTACTATCGAATCGACATAACGCCAGATCGTCACAGTGGTCGCTTTTCTCTCTGAAACGGTTACATTTATCGTCTGCAAGCCCTTGTCGCGTGATGCGGTATGCAGACACAGTACAAGCAGCACACTAGAACACAGAATAAGAATCTACGTTGATGCAATCGGCCAGTAAGAAGGGCTACATTTCAAGTTTTAGTTATCGATTAATGAATTATTGGGCGGTTTGGTGCCTTGGACCAGACCGAGGACCTTAAGATTTTGCATGAACCGATGACTGGCAGCCAGGTAACACGAGAAATTGTGTAAAGTGTTAATATGTAGTAAAAACCTAAGAAAATCTCCCGTTTCCGTCATTTACTATCGAATCGACATAACGCCAGATCGTCACAGTGGTCGCTTTTCTCTCTGAAACGGTTACATTTATCGTCTGCAAGCCGTTGTCGCGTGATGCGGTATGCAGACACAGTACAAGCAGCACACTAGAACACAGAATAAGAATCTACGTTGATGCAATCGGCCAGTAAGAAGAGCTACATTTCAAGATTTAGTTATCGATTAATGAATTATTGGGCGGTTTGGTGCCTTGGACCAGACCGAGGACCTTAGGATTTTGCACGAACCGAGGACTGGCAGCCAAGTAACACGAGAAATTGTGTAAAGTGTTAATATGTAGTAAAAACCTAAGAAAATCTCCCGTTTCCGTCATTTACTATCGAATCGACATAACGCCAGATCGTCACATTGGTCGCTTTTCTCTCTGAAACGGTTACATTTATCGTCTGCAAGCCCTTGTCGCGTGATGCGGTATGCAGACACAGTACAAGCAGCACACTAGAACACAGAATAAGAATCTACGTTGATGCAATCGGCCAGTAAGAAGAGCTACATTTCAAGTTTTAGTTATCGATTAATGAATTATTGGGCGGTTTGGTGCCTTGGACCAGACCGAGGACCTTAAGATTTTGCATGAACCGAGGACTGGCAGACAGGTAACAAGAGAAATTGTGTAAAGTGTTAATATGTAGTAAAAACCTAAGAAAATCTCCCGTTTCCGTCATTTACTATCGAATCGACATAACGCCAGATCGTCACAGAGGTCGCTTTTCTCTCTGAAACGGTTACATTTATCGTCTGCAAGCCCTTGTCGCGTGATGCGGTATGCAGACACAGTACAAGCAGCACACTAGAACACAGAATAAGAATCTACGTTGATGCAATCGGCCAGTAAGAAGAGCTACATTTCAAGTTTTAGTTATCGATTAATGAATTATTGGGCGGTTTGGTGCCTTGGACCAGACCGAGGACCTTAAGATTTTGCATGAACCGAGGACTGGCAGCCATGTAACACGAGAAATTGTGTAAAGTGTTAATATGTAGTAAAAACCTAAGAAAATCTCCCGTTTCCGTCATTTACTATCGAATCGACATAACGCCAGATCGTCACAGTGGTCGCTTTTCTCTCTGAAACGGTTACATTTATCGTCTGCAAGCCGTTTTCGCGTGATGCGGTATGCAGACACAGTACAAGCAGCACACTAGAACACAGAATAAGAATCTACGTTGATGCAATCGGCCAGTAAGAAGAGCTACATTTCAAGTTTTAGTTATCGATTAATGAATTATTGGGCGGTTTGGTGCCTTGGACCAGACCGAGGACCTTAAGATTTTGCATGAACCGAGGACTGGCGGCCAGGTAACACCAGAAATTGTGAAAAGTGTTAATATGTAGTAAAAACCTAAGAAAATCTCCCGTTTCCGTCATTTACTATCGAATCGACATAACGCCAGATCGTCACATTGGTCGCTTTTCTCTCTGAAACTGTTACATTTATCGTCTGCTAGCCCTTGTCGCGTGATGCGGTATGCAGACACAGTACAAGCAGCACACTAGAACACAGAATAAGAATCTACGTTGATGCAATCGGCCAGTAAGAAGAGCTACATTTCAAGTTTTAGTTATCGATTAATGAATTATTGGGCGGTTTGGTGCCTTGACCAGACCGAGGACCTTAAGATTTTGCATGAACCGAGGACTGGCAGCCAGGTAACACGAGAAATTGTGTAAAGTGTTAATATGTAGTAAAAACCTAAGAAAATCTCCCGTTTCCGTCATTTACTATCGAATCGACATAACGCCAGATCGTCACAGTGGTCGCTTTTCTCTCTGAAACGGTTACATTTATCGTCCGCAAGCCCTTGTCGCGTGATGCGGTATGCAGAGTCACTACAAGCGGCATAGTAGAACACTGAAGAAGCATCTAAGTTTATGCAATCGCCCAGTAAGAAGAGCTACATTTCAAGTTTTAGTTATCGATTAATGAATTATTGGGCGGTTTGGTGCCTTGGACCAGACCGAGGACCTTAAGATTTTGCATGAACCGAGGACTGGCAGCCAGGTAACACGAGAAATTGTGTAAAGTGTTAATATGTAGTAAAAACCTAAGAAAATCTCCCGTTTCCGTCATTTACTATCGACTCGACATAACGCCAGATCGTCACAGTGGTCGCTTTTCTCTCTGAAACGGTTACATTTATCGTCTGCAAGCCCTTGTCGCGTGATGCGGTATGCAGAGTCACTACAAGCGGCATAGTAGAACACTGAAGAAGCATCTAAGTTTATGCAATCGCCCAGTAAGAAGAGCTACATTTCAAGTTTTAGTTATCGATTAATGAATTATTGGGCGGTTTGGTGCCTTGGACCAGACCGAGGACCTTAAGATTTTGCATGAACCGAGGACTGGCAGCCAGGTAACACGAGAAATTGTGTAAAGTGTTAATATGTAGTAAAAACCTAAGAAAATCTCCCGTTTCCGTCATTTACTATCGAATCGACATAACGCCAGATCGTCACATTGGTCGCTTTTCTCTCTGAAACGGTTACATTTATCGTCTGCAAGCCCTTGTCGCGTTATCGCGGTATGCAGACACAGTACAAGCAGCAGACTAGAATACAGAATAAGAATCTACGTTGATGCAATCGGCCAGTAAGAAGAGCTACATTTCAAGTTTTAGTTATCGATTAATGAATTATTGGGCGGTTTGGTGCCTTGGACCAGACCGAGGACCTTAAGATTTTGCAAGAACCGAGGACTGGCAGACAGGTAACACGAGAAATTGTGTAAAGTGTTAATATGTAGTAAAAACCTAAGAAAATCTCCCGTTTCCGTCATTTACTATCGAATCGACATAACGCCAGATCGTCATAGAGGTCGCTTTTCTCTCTGAAACGGTTACATTTATCGTCTGCAAGCCGTTGTCGCGTGATGCGGTATGCAGACACAGTACAAGCAGCACACTAGAACACAGAATAAGAATCTACGTTGATGCAATCGGCCAGTAAGAAGAGCTACATTTCAAGTTTTAGTTATCGATTAATGAATTATTGGGCGGTTTGGTGCCTTGGACCAGACCGAGGACCTTAAGATTTTGCATGAACCGAGGACTGGCAGCCATGTAACACGAGAAATTGTGTAAAGTGTTAATATGTAGTAAAAACCTAAGAAAATCTCCCGTTTCCGTCATTTACTATCGAATCGACATAACGCCAGATCGTCACAGTGGTCGCTTTTCTCTCTGAAACGGTTACATTTATCGTCTGCAAGCCGTTTTCGCGTGATGCGGTATGCAGACACAGTACAAGCAGCACACTAGAACACAGAATAAGAATCTACGTTAATGCAATCGGCCAGTAAGAAGAGCTACATTTCAAGTTTTAGTTATCGATTAATGAATTATTGGGCGGTTTGGTGCCTTGGACCAGACCGAGGACCTTAAGATTTTGCATGAACCGAGGACTGGCGGCCAGGTAACACCAGAAATTGTGAAAAGTGTTAATATGTAGTAAAAACCTAAGAAAATCTCCCGTTTCCGTCATTTACTATCGAATCGACATAACGCCAGATCGTCACATTGGTCGCTTTTCTCTCTGAAACGGTTACATTTATCGTCTGCAAGCCCTTGTCGCGTGATGCGGTATGCAGACACAGTACAAGCAGCACACTAGAACACAGAATAAGAATCTACGTTGACGCAATCGGCCAGTAAGAAGAGCTACATTTCAAGTTTTAGTTTTCGATTAATGAATTATTGGGCGGTTTGGTGCCTTGACCAGACCGAGGACCTTAAGATTTTGCTTGAACCGAGGACTGGCAGCCAGGTAACACGAGAAATTGTGTAAAGTGTTAATATGTAGTAAAAACCTAAGAAAATCTCCCGTTTCCGTCATTTACTATCGAAGCGACATAACGCCAGATCGTCACAGTGGTCGCTTTTCTCTCTGAAACGGTTACATTTATCGTCTGCAAGCCCTTGTCGCGTGATGCGGTATGCAGAGTCACTACAAGCGGCATAGTAGAACACTGAAGAAGCATCTAAGTTTATGCAATCGCCCAGTAAGAAGAGCTACATTTCAAGTTTTAGTTATCGATTAATGAATTATTGGGCGGTTTGGTGCCTTGGACCAGACCGAGGACCTTAAGATTTTGCATGAACCGAGGACTGGCAGCCAGGTAACACGAGAAATTGTGTAAAGTGTTAATATGTAGTAAAAACCTAAGAAAATCTCCCGTTTCCGTCATTTACTATCGACTCGACATAACGCCAGATCGTCACAGTGGTCGCTTTTCTCTCTGAAACGGTTACATTTATCGTCTGCAAGCCCTTGTCGCGTGATGCGGTATGCAGAGTCACTACAAGCGGCATAGTAGAACACTGAAGAAGCATCTAAGTTTATGCAATCGCCCAGTAAGAAGAGCTACATTTCAAGTTTTAGTTATCGATTAATGAATTATTGGGCGGTTTGGTGCCTTGGACCAGACCGAGGACCTTAAGATTTTGCATGAACCGAGGACTGGCAGCCAGGTAACACGAGAAATTGTGTAAAGTGTTAATATGTAGTAAAAACCTAAGAAAATCTCCCGTTTCCGTCATTTACTATCGAATCGACATAACGCCAGATCGTCACATTGGTCGCTTTTCTCTCTGAAACGGTTACATTTATCGTCTGCAAGCCCTTGTCGCGTGATGCGGTATGCAGACACAGTACAAGCAGCAGACTAGAATACAGAATAAGAATCTACGTTGATGCAATCGGCCAGTAAGAAGAGCTACATTTCAAGTTTTAGTTATCGATTAATGAATTATTGGGCGGTTTGGTGCCTTGGACCAGACCGAGGACCTTAAGATTTTGCATGAACCGAGGACTGGCAGCCAGGTAACACGAGAAATTGTGTAAAGTGTTAATATGTAGAAAAACCTAAGAAAATCTCCCGTTTCCGTCATTTACTATCGAATCGACATAACGCCAGATCGTCACAGTGGTCGCTTTTCTCTCTGAAACGGTTACATTTATCGTCTGCAAGCCGTTGTCGCGTGATGCGGTATGCAGACACAGTACAAGCAGCACACTAGAACACAGAATAAGAATCTACGTTGATGCAATCGGCCAGTAAGAAGAGCTACATTTCAAGTTTTAGTTATCGATTAATGAATTATTGGGCGGTTTGGTGCCTTGGACCAGACCGAGGACCTTAAGATTTTGCATGAACCGAGGACTGGCAGCCAGGTAACACGAGAAATTGTGTAAAGTGTTAATATGTAGTAAAAACCTAAGAAAATCACCCGTTTCCGTCATTTACTATCGAATCGACATAACGCCAGATCGTCACAGTGGTCGCTTTTCTCTCTGAAACGGTTACATTTATCGTCTGCAAGCCCTTGTCGCGTGATGCGGTATGCAGACACAGTACAAGCAGCACACTAGAACACAGAATAAGAATCTACGTTGATGCAATCGGCCAGTAAGAAGAGCTACATTTCAAGATTTAGTTATCGATTAATGAATTATTGGGCGGTTTGGTGCCTTGGACCAGACCGACTACCTAAGATTTTGCATGAACCGAGGACTGGCAGCCAGGTAACACGAGAAATTGTGTAAAGTGTTAATATGTAGTAAAAACCCAAGAAAATCTCCCGTTTCCGTCATTTACTATCGAATCGACATAACGCCAGATCGTCACAGTGGTCGCTTTTCTCTCTGAAACGGTTACATTTATCGTCTGCAAGCCCTTGTCGCGTGATGCGGTATGCAGAGTCACTACAAGCGGCACAGTAGAACACTGAAGAAGCATCTAAGTTTAAGCAATCGCCCAGTAAGAAGAGCTACATTTCAAGTTTTAGTTATCGATTAATGAATTATTGGGCGGTTTGGTGCCTTGGACCAGACCGAGGACCTTAAGATTTTGCATGAGCCGAGGACTGGCAGCCAGGTAACACGAGAAATTGTGTAAAGTGTTAATATGTAGCAAAAACCTAATAAAATCTCCCGTTTCCGTCATTTACTATCGAATCGACATAACGCCAGATCGTCACATTGGTCGCTTTTCTCTCTGAAACGGTTACATTTATCGTCTGCAAGCCGTTGTCGCGTGATGCGGTATGCAGACACAGTACAAGCAGCACACTAGAACACAGAATAAGAATCTACGTTGATGCAATCGGCCAGTAAGAAGAGCTACATTTCAAGTTTTAGTTATCGATTAATGAATTATTGGGCGGTTTGGTGCCTTGGACCACACCGAGGACCTTAAGATTTTGCATGAACCGAGGACTGGCGGCCAGGTAACACCAGAAATTGTGTAAAGTGTTAATATGTAGTAAAAACCTAAGAAAATCTCCCGTTTCCGTCATTTACTATCGAATCGACATAACGCCAGATCGTCACAGTGGTCGCTTTTCTCTCTGAAACGGTTACATTTATCGTCTGCAAGCCGTTGTCGCGTGATGCGGTATGCAGACACAGTACAAGCAGCACACTAGAACACAGAATAAGAATCTACGTTGATGCAATCGGCCAGTAAGAAGAGCTACATTTCAAGTTTTAGTTATAGATTAATGAATTATTGGGCGGTTTGGTGCCTTGGACCAGACCGAGGACCTTAAGATTTTGCATGAACCGATGACTGGCAGCCAGGTAACTCGAGAAATTGTGTAAAGTGTTAATATGTAGTAAAAACCTAAGAAAATCTCCCGTTTCCGTCATTTACTATCGAATCGACATAAAGCCAGAACGTCACAGTGGTCGCTTTTCTCTCTGAAACGGTTACATTTATCGTCTGCAAGCCGTTGTCGCGTGATGCGGTATGCAGACACAGTACAAGCAGCACACTAGAATACAGAATAAGAATCTACGTTGATGCAATCGGCCAGTAAGAAGAGCTACATTTCAAGTTTTAGTTATCGATTAATGAATTATTGGGCGGTTTGGTGCCTTGGACCAGACCGAGGACCTTAGGATTTTGCATGAACCGAGGACTGGCAGCCAAGTAACACGAGAAATTGTGTAAAGTGTTAATATGTAGTAAAAACCTAAGAAAATCTCCCGTTTCCGTCATTTACTATCGAATCGACATAACGCCAGATCGTCACATTGGTCGCTTTTCTCTCTGAAACGGTTACATTTATCGTCTGCAAGCCCTTGTTGCGTGATGCGGTATGCAGACACAGTACAAGCAGCACACTAGAACACAGAATAAGAATCTACGTTGATGCAATCGGCCAGTAGGAAGAGCTACATTTCAAGTTTTAGTTATCGATTAATGAATTATTGGGCGGTTTGGTGCCTTGGACCAGACCGAGGACCTTAGGATTTTGCATGAACCGAGGACTGGCAGCCAGGTAACACGAGAAATTGTGTAAAGTGTTAATATGTAGTAAAAACCTAAGAAAATCTCCCGTTTCCGTCATTTACTATCGAATCGACATAACGCCAGATCGTCACAGTGGTCGCTTTTCTCTCTGAAACGGTTACATTTATCGTCTGCAAGCCCTTGTCGCGTGATGCGATATGCAGACACAGTACAAGCAGCACACTAGAACACAGAATAAGAATCTACGTTGATGCAATCGGCCTGTAAGAGGAGCTACATTTCAAGTTTTAGTTATCGATTAAAGAATTATTGGGCGGTTTGGTGCCTTGGACCAGACCGAGGACCTTAAGATTTTGCATGAACCGAGGACTGGCAGCCAGGTAACACGAGAAATTGTGTAAAGTGTTAATATGTGGTAAAAACCTAAGAAAATCTCCCGTTTCCGTCATTTACTATCGAATCGACATAACGCCAGATCGTCACATTGGTCGCTATTCTCTCTGAAACGGTTACATTTATCGTCTGCAAGCCCTTGTCGCGTGATGCGGTATGCAGACACAGTACAAGCAGCACACTAGAACACAGAATAAGAATCTACGTTGATGCAATCGGCCAGTAAGAAGAGCTACATTTCAAGTTTTAGTTATCGATTAATGAATTATTGGGCGGTTTGGTGCCTTGGACCAGACCGAGGACCTTAAGATTTTGCATGAACCGAGGACTGGCAGCCAGGTAACACGCGAAATTGTGTAAAGTGTTAATATGTAGTAAAAACCTAAGAAAATCTCCCGTTTCCGTCATTTACTATCGAATCGACATAACGCCAGATCGTCACATTGGTCGCTTTTCTCTCTGAAACGGTTACATTTACCGTCTGGAAGCCCTTGTCGCGTGATGCGGTATACAGACACAGTACAAGCAGCACACTAGAACACAGAATAAGAATCTACGTTGATGCAATCGGCCAGTAAGTAGAGCTACATTTCGAGTTTTAGTTATCGATTAATGAATTATTGGGCGGTTTGGTGCCTTGGACCAGACCGAGGACCTTAGGATTTTGCATGAACCGAGGACTGGCAGCCAGGTAACACGAGAAATTGTGTAAAGTGTTAATATGTAGTAAAAACCTAAGAAAATCTCCCGTTTCCGTCATTTACTATCGAATCGACATAACGCCAGATCGTCACAGTGGTCGCTTTTCTCTCTGAAACGGTTACATTTATCGTCTGCAAGCCCTTGTCGCGTGATGCGGTATGCAGAGTCACTACAAGCGGCATAGTAGAACATTGAAGAAGCATCTAAGTTTATGCAACCGCCCAGTAAGAAGAGCTACATTTCAAGTTTTAGTTATCGATTAATGAATTATTGGGCGGTTTGGTGCCTTGGACCAGACCGAGGACCTTAAGATTTTGCATGAACCGAGGACTGGCAGCCAGGTAACACGAGAAATTGTGTAAAGTGTTAATATGTAGTAAAAACCTAACAAAATCTCCCGTTTCCGTCATTTACTATCGAATCGACATAACACCAGATCGTCACAGTGGTCGCTTTTCTCTCTGAAACGGTTACATTTATCGTCTGCAAGCCCTTGTCGCGTGATGCGGTATGCAGACACAGTACAAGCAGCACACTAGAACACAGAATAAGAATCTACGTTGATGCAATCGGCCAGTAAGAAGAGCTACATTTCAAGCTTTAGTTATCGATTAATGAATTATTGGGCGGTTTGGTGCCTTGGACCAGACCGAGGACCTTAAGAATTTGCATGAACCGAGGACTGGCAGCCGGGTAACACGAGAAATTGTGTAAAGTGTTAATATGTAGTAAAAACCCAAGAAAATCTCCCGTTTCCGTCATTTACTATCGAATCGACATAACGCCAGATCGTCACAGTGGTCGCTTTTCTCTCTGAAACGGTTACATTTATCGTCTGCAAGCCCTTGTCGCGTGATGCGGTATGCAGAGTCACTACAAGCGGCATAGTAGAACACTGAAGAAGCATCTAAGTTTATGCAATCGCCCAGTAAGAGGAGCTACATTTCAAGTTTTAGTTATCGATTAATGAATTATTGGGCGGTTTGGTGCCTTGGACCAGACCGAGGACCTTAAGATTTTGCATGAACCGAGGACTGGCAGCCAGGTAACACGAGAAATTGTGTAAAGTGTTAATATGTAGTAAAAACCTAAGAAAATCTCCCGTTTCCGTCATTTACTAACGAATCGACATAACGCCAGATCGTCACAGTGGTCGCTTTTCTCTCTGAAACGGTTACATTTATCGTCTGCAAGCCCTTGTCGCGTGATGCGGTATGCAGAGACAGTACAAGCTGCACACTAGCACACAGAATAAGAATCTACGTTGATGCAATCGGCCAGTAAGAAGAGCTACATTTCAAGTTTTAGTTATCGATTAATGAATTATTGGGCGGTTTGGTGCCTTGGACCAGACCGAGGACCTTAAGATTTTGCATGAACCGAGGACTGGCAGCCAGGTAACACGAGAAATTGTGTAAAGTGTTAATATGTAGTAAAAACCTAAGAAAATCACCCTTTTCCGTCATTTACTATCGAATCGACATAACGCCAGATCGTCACATTGGTCGCTCTTCTCTCTGAAACGGCTACATTTATCGTCTGCAAGCCCTTGTCGCGTGATGCGGTATGCAGACACAGTACAAGCAGCACACTAGAACACAGAATAAGAATCTACGTTGATGCAATCGGCCAGTAAGAAGAGCTACATTTCAAGTTTTAGTTATCGATTAATGAATTATTGGCCGGTTTGGTGCCTTGGACCAGACCGAGGACCTTAAGATTTTGCATGAACCGAGGACTGGCAGCCAGGTAACACGAGAAATTGTGTAAAGTGTTAATATGTAGTAAAAACCTAAGAAAATCTCCCGTTTCCGTCATTTACTATCGAATCGACATAACGCCAGATCGTCACATTGGTCGCTTTTCTCTCTGAAACGGTTACATTTATCGTCTGCAAGCCCTTGTCGCGTGATGCGGTATGCAGACACAGTACAAGCAGCACACTAGAACACAGAATAAGAATCTACGTTGATGCAATCGGCCAGTAAGAAGAGCTACATTTCAAGTTTTAGTTATCGATTAATGAATTATTGGGCGGTTTGGTGCCTTGGACCAGACCGAGGACCTTAAGATTTTGCATGAACCGAGGACTGGCAGCCAGGTAACACGAGAAATTGTGTAAAGTGTTAATATGTAGTAAAAACCTAAGAAAATCTCCCGTTTCCGTCATTTACTATCGAATCGACATAACGCCAGATCGTCACAGTGGTCGCTTTTCTCTCTGAAACGGTTACATTTATCGTCTGCAAGCCGTTGTCGCGTGATGCGGTATGCATACACAGTACAAGCAGCACACTAGAACACAGATTAAGGATCTACGTTGATGCAATCGGCCAGTAAGAAGAGCTACATTTCAAGTTTTAGTTATCGATTAATGAATTATTGGGCGGTTTGGTGCCTTGGACCAGACCGAGGACCTTAAGATTTTGCATGAACCGAGGACTGGCAGCCAGGTAACACGAGAAATTGTGTAAAGTGTTAATATGTAGTAAAAACCTAAGAAAATCTCCCGTTTCCGTCATTTACTATCGAATCGACATAACGCCAGATCGTCACAGTGGTCGCTTTTCTCTCTGAAACGGTTACATTTATCGTCTGCAAGCCCTTGTCGCGTGATGCGGTATGCAGAGACAGTACAAGCTGCACACTAGAACACAGAATAAGAATCTACGTTGATGCAATCGGCCAGTAAGAAGAGCTACATTTCAAGTTTTAGTTATCGATTAATGAATTATTGGGCGGTTTGGTGCCTTGGACCAGACCGAGGACCTTAAGATTTTGCATGAACCGAGGACTGGCAGCCAGGTAACACGAGAAATTGTGTAAAGTGTTAATATGTATTAAAAACCTAAGAAAATCTCCCTTTTCCGTCATTTACTATCGAATCGACATAACGCCAGATCGTCACATTGGTCGCTCTTCTCTCTGAAACGGCTACATTTATCGTCTGCAAGCCCTTGTCGCGTGATGCGGTATGCAGACACAGTACAAGCAGCACACTAGAACACAGAATAAGAATCTACGTTGATGCAATCGGCCAGTAAGAAGAGCTACATTTCAAGTTTTAGTTATCGATTAATGAATTATTGGCCGGTTTGGTGCCTTGGACCAGACCGAGGACCTTAAGATTTTGCATGAACCGAGGACTGGCAGCCAGGTAACACGAGAAATTGTGTAAAGTGTTAATATGTAGTAAAAACCTAAGAAAATCTCCCGTTTCCGTCATTTACTATCGAATCGACATAACGCCAGATCGTCACATTGGTCGCTTTTCTCTCTGAAACGGTTACATTTATCGTCTGCAAGCCGTTGTCGCGTGATGCGGTATGCAGACACAGTACAAGCAGCACACTAGAACACAGAATAAGAATCTACGTTGATGCAATCGGCCAGTAAGAAGAGCTACATTTCAAGTTTTAGTTATCGATTAATGAATTATTGGGCGGTTTGGTGCCTTGGACCAGACCGAGGACCTTAAGATTTTGCATGAACCGAGGACTGGCAGCCAGGTAACACGAGAAATTGTGTAAAGTGTTAATATGTAGTAAAAACCTAAGAAAATCTCCCGTTTCCGTCATTTACTATCGAATCGACATAACGCCAGATCGTCACAGTGGTCGCTTTTCTCTCTGAAACGGTTACATTTATCGTCTGCAAGCCGTTGTCGCGTGATGCGGTATGCATACACAGTACAAGCAGCACACTAGAACACAGATTAAGGATCTACGTTGATGCAATCGGCCAGTAAGAAGAGCTACATTTCAAGTTTTAGTTATCGATTAATGAATTATTGGGCGGTTTGGTGCCTTGGACCAGACCGAGGACCTTAAGATTTTGCATGAACCGAGGACTGGCAGCCAGGTAACACGAGAAATTGTGTAAAGTGTTAATATGTAGTAAAAACCTAAGAAAATCTCCCGTTTCCGTCATTTACTAACGAATCGACATAACGCCAGATCGTCACAGTGGTCGCTTTTCTCTCTGAAACGGTTACATTTATCGTCTGCAAGCCCTTGTCGCGTGATGCGGTATGCAGAGACAGTACAAGCTGCACACTAGAACACAGAATAAGAATCTACGTTGATGCAATCGGCCAGTAAGAAGAGCTACATTTCAAGTTTTAGTTATCGATTAATGAATTATTGGGCGGTTTGGTGCCTTGGACCAGACCGAGGACCTTAAGATTTTGCATGAACCGAGGACTGGCAGCCAGGTAACACGAGAAATTGTGTAAAGTGTTAATATGTAGTAAAAACCTAAGAAAATCTCCCTTTTCCGTCATTTACTATCGAATCGACATAACGCCAGATCGTCACATTGGTCGCTCTTCTCTCTGAAACGGCTACATTTATCGTCTGCAAGCCCTTGTCGCGTGATGCGGTATGCAGACACAGTACAAGCAGCACACTAGAACACAGAATAAGAATCTACGTTGATGCAATCGGCCAGTAAGAAGAGCTACATTTCAAGTTTTAGTTATCGATTAATGAATTATTGGCCGGTTTGGTGCCTTGGACCAGACCGAGGACCTTAAGATTTTGCATGAACCGAGGACTGGCAGCCAGGTAACACGAGAAATTGTGTAAAGTGTTAATATGTAGTAAAAACCTAAGAAAATCTCCCGTTTCCGTCATTTACTATCGAATCGACATAACGCCAGATCGTCACATTGGTCGCTTTTCTCTCTGAAACGGTTACATTTATCGTCTGCAAGCCCTTGTCGCGTGATGCGGTATGCAGACACAGTACAAGCAGCACACTAGAACACAGAATAAGAATCTACGTTGATGCAATCGGCCAGTAAGAAGAGCTACATTTCAAGTTTTAGTTATCGATTAATGAATTATTGGGCGGTTTGGTGCCTTGGACCAGACCGAGGACCTTAAGATTTTGCATGAACCGAGGACTGGCAGCCAGGTAACACGAGAAATTGTGTAAAGTGTTAATATGTAGTAAAAACCTAAGAAAATCTCCCGTTTCCGTCATTTACTATCGAATCGACATAAAGCCAGATCGTCACAGTGGTCGCTTTTCTCTCTGAAACGGTTACATTTATCGTCTGCAAGCCGTTGTCGCGTGATGCGGTATGCATACACAGTACAAGCAGCACACTAGAACACAGATTAAGGATCTACGTTGATGCAATCGGCCAGTAAGAAGAGCTACATTTCAAGTTTTAGTTATCGATTAATGAATTATTGGGCGGTTTGGTGCCTTGGACCAGACCGAGGACCTTAAGATTTTGCATGAACCGAGGACTGGCAGCCAGGTAACACGAGAAATTGTGTAAAGTGTTAATATGTAGTAAAAACCTAAGAAAATCTCCCGTTTCCGTCATTTACTATCGAATCGACATAACGCCAGATCGTCACAGTGGTCGCTTTTCTCTCTGAAACGGTTACATTTATCGTCTGCAAGCCCTTGTCGCGTGATGCGGTATGCAGAGACAGTACAAGCTGCACACTAGAACACAGAATAAGAATCTACGTTGATGCAATCGGCCAGTAAGAAGAGCTACATTTCAAGTTTTAGTTATCGATTAATGAATTATTGGGCGGTTTGGTGCCTTGGACCAGACCGAGGACCTTAAGATTTTGCATGAACCGAGGACTGGCAGCCAGGTAACACGAGAAATTGTGTAAAGTGTTAATATGTAGTAAAAACCTAAGAATATCTCCCGTTTCCGTCATTTACTATCGAATCGACATAACGCCAGATCGTCACATTGGTCGCTCTTCTCTCTGAAACGGCTACATTTATCGTCTGCAAGCCCTTGTCGCGTGATGCGGTATGCAGACACAGTACAAGCAGCACACTAGAACACAGAATAAGAATCTACGTTGATGCAATCGGCCAGTAAGAAGAGCTACATTTCAAGTTTTAGTTATCGATTAATGAATTATTGGGCGGTTTGGTGCCTTGGACCAGACCGAGGACCTTAAGATTTTGCATGAACCGAGGACTGGCAGCCAGGTAACACGAGAAATTGTGTAAAGTGTTAATATGTAGTAAAAACCTAAGAAAATCTCCCGTTTCCGTCATTTACTATCGAATCGACATAACGCCAGATCGTCACATTGGTCGCTTTTCTCTCTGAAACGGTTACATTTATCGTCTGCAAGCCCTTGTCGCGTGATGCGGTATGCAGACACAGTACAAGCAGCACACTAGAACACAGAATAAGAATCTACGTTGATGCAATCGGCCAGTAAGAAGAGCTACATTTCAAGTTTTAGTTATCGATTAATGAATTATTGGGCGGTTTGGCGCCTTGGACCAGACCGAGGACCTTAAGATTTTGCATGAACCGAGGACTGGCAGCCAGGTAACACGAGAAATTGTGTAAAGTGTTAATATGTAGTAAAAACCTAAGAAAATCTCCCGTTTCCGTCATTTACTATCGAATCGACATAACGCCAGATCGTCACAGTGGTCGCTTTTCTCTCTGAAACGGTTACATTTATCGTCTGCAAGTCGTTGTCGCGTGATGCGGTATGCATACACAGTACAAGCAGCACACTAGAACACAGATTAAGGATCTACGTTGATGCAATCGGCCAGTAAGAAGAGCTACATTTCAAGTTTTAGTTATCGATTAATGAATTATTGGGCGGTTTGGTGCCTTGGACCAGACCGAGGACCTTAAGATTTTGCATGAACCGAGGACTGGCAGCCAGGTAACACGAGAAATTGTGTAAAGTGTTAATATGTAGTAAAAACCTAAGAAAATCTCCCGTTTCCGTCATTTACTATCGAATCGACATAACGCCAGATCGTCACAGTGGTCGCTTTTCTCTCTGAAACGGTTACATTTATCGTCTGCAAGCCCTTGTCGCGTGATGCGGTATGCAGACACAGTACAAGCAGCACACTAGAACACAGAATAAGAATCTACGTTGATGCAATCGGCCAGTAAGAAGAGCTACATTTCAAGTTTTAGTTATCGATTAATGAATTATTGGGCGGTTTGGCGCCTTGGACCAGACCGAGGACCTTAAGATTTTGCATGAACCGAGGACTGGCAGCCAGGTAACACGAGAAATTGTGTAAAGTGTTAATATGTAGTAAAAACCTAAGAAAATCTCCCGTTTCCGTCATTTACTATCGAATCGACATAACGCCAGATCGTCACAGTGGTCGCTTTTCTCTCTGAAACGGTTACATTTATCGTCTGCAAGCCGTTGTCGCGTGATGCGGTATGCAGACACAGTACAAGCAGCACACTAGAACACAGAATAAGAATCTACGTTGATGCAATCGGCCAGTAAGAAGAGCTACATTTCAAGTTTTAGTTATCGATTAATGAATTATTGGGCGGTTTGGTGCCTTGGACCAGACCGAGGACCTTAAGATTTTGCATGAACCGAGGACTGGAAGCAAGGTAACACGAGAAATTGTGTAAAGTGTTAATATGTAGTAAAAACCTAAGAAAATCTCCCGTTTCCGTCATTTACTATCGAATCGACATAACGCCAGATCGTCACATTGGTCGCTTTTCTCTCTGAAACGGTTACATTTATCGTCTGCAAGCCGTTGTCGCGTGATGCGGTATGCAGACACAGTACAAGCAGCACACTAGAACACAGAATAAGAATCTACGTTGATGCAATCGGCCAGTAAGAAGAGCTACATTTCAAGTTTTAGTTATCGATTAATGAATTATTGGGCGGTTTGGTGCCTTGGACCAGACCGAGGACCTTACGATTTTGCATCAACCGAGGACTGGCAGTCAGGTAACACGAGAAATTGTGTAAAGTGTTAATATGTAGTAAAAACCTAAGAAAATCTCCCGTTTCCGTCATTTACTATCGAATCGACATAACGCCAGATCGTCACAGTGGTCGCTTTTCTCTCTGAAACGGTTACTTTTATCGTCTGGAAGCACTTGTCGCGTGATGCGGTATGCAGAGTCACTACAAGCGGCATAGTAGAACACCGAATAAGCATCTAAGTTTATGCAATCGCCCAGTAAGAAGAGCTACATTTCAAGTTTTAGTTATCGATTAATGAATTATTTTGCGGTTTGGTGCCTTGGACCAGACCGAGGACCTTAAGATTTTGCATGAACCGAGGACTGGCAGCCAGGTAACACGAGAAATTGTGTAAAGTGTTAATATGTAGTAAAAACCTAAGAAAATCTCCCGTTTCCGTCATTTACTATCGAATCGACATAACGCCAGATCGTCACAGTGGTCGCTTTTCTCTCTGAAACGGTTACATTTATCGTCTGCAAGCCGTTGTCGCGTGATGCGGTATGCAGACACAGTACAAGCAGCACACTAGAACACAGAATAAGAATCTACGTTGATGCAATCGGCCAGTAAGAAGAGCTACATTTCAAGTTTTAGTTATCGATTAATGAATTATTGGGCGGTTTGGTGCCTTGGACCAGACCGAGGACCTTAAGATTTTGCATGAACCGAGGACTGGCAGCCAGGTAACATGAGAAATTGTGTAAAGTGTTAATATGTAGTAAAAACCCAAGAAAATCTCCCGTTTCCGTCATTTACTATCGAATCGACATAACGCCAGATCGTCACAGTGGTCGCTTTTCTCTCTGAAACGGTTACATTTATCGTCTGCAAGCCCTTGTCGCGTGATGCGGTATGCAGACACAGTACAAGCAGCACACTAGAACACAGAATAAGAATCTACGTTGATGCAATCGGCCAGTAAGAAGAGCTACATTTCAACTTTTAGTTATCGATTAATGAATTATTGGGCGGTTTGGTGCCTTGGACCAGACCGAGGACCTTAAGATTTTCCATGAACCGAGGACTGGCAGCCAGGTAACACCATAAATTGTGTAAAGTGTTAATATGTAGTAAAAACCTAAGAAAATCTCCCGTATCCGTCATTTACTATCGAATCGACATAACGCCAGATCGTCACATTGGTCGCTTTTCTCTCTGAAACGGTTACATTTATCGTCTGCAAGCCCTTGTCGCGTGATGCGGTATGCAGACACAGTACAAGCAGCACACTAGAACACAGAATAAGAATCTACGTTGATGCAATCGGCCAGTAAGAAGAGCTACATTTCAAGTTTTAGTTATCGATTAATGAATTATTGGGCGGTTTGGTGCCTTGGACCAGACCGAGGACCTTAAGATTTTGCATGAACCGAGGACTGGCAGCCAGGTAACACGAGAAATTGTGTAAAGTGTTAATATGTAGTAAAAACCTAAGAAAATCTCCCGTTTCCGTCATTTACTATCGAATCGACATAACGCCAGATCGTCACAGTGGTCGCTTTTCTCTCTGAAACGGTTACATTTATCGTCTGCAAGCCCTTGTCGCGTGATGCGGTATGCAGAGTCAATTCAAGCGGCATAGTAGAACACTGAAGAAGCATCTAAGTTTATGCAATCGCCCAGTAAGAAGAGCTACATTTCAAGTTTTAGTTATCGACTAATGAATTATTGGGCGGTTTGGTGCCTTGGACCAGACCGAGGACCTTAAGATTTTGCATGAACCGAGGACTGGCAGCCAGGTAACACGAGAAATTGTGTAAAGTGTTAATATGTAGTAAAAACCTAAGAAAATCTCCCGCTTCCGTCATTTACTATCGAATCGACATAACGCCAGATCGTCACAGTGGTCGCTTTTCTCTCTGAAACGGTTACATTTATCGTCTGCAAGCCCTTGTCGCGTGATGCGGTATGCAGACACAGTTCAAGCAGCACACTAGAACACAGAATAAGAATCTACGTTGATGCAATCGGCCAGTAAGAAGAGCTACATTTCAAGTTTTAGTTATCGATTAATGAATTATTGGGCGGTTTGGTGCCTTGGACCAGACCGAGGACCTTAAGATTTTGCATGAACCGAGGACTGGCAGCCAGGTAACACGAGAAATTGTGTAAAGTGTAAATAGTAGTAAAAACCTAAGAAAATCTCCCGTTTCCGTCATTTACTATCGAATCGACATAACGCCAGATCGTCACATTGGTCGCTTTTCTCTCTGAAACGGTTACATTTATCGTCTGCAAGCCCTTGTCGCGTGATGCGGTATGCAGACACAGTACAAGCAGCACACTAGAACACAGAATAAGAATCTACGTTGATGCAATCGGCCAGTAAGAAGAGCTACATTTCAAGTTTTAGTTATCGATTAATGAATTAATGGGCGGTTTGGTGCCTTGGACCAGACCGAGGACCTTAAGATTTTGCATGAACCGAGGACTGGCAGCCAGGTAATATGAGAAATTGTGTAAAGTGTTAATATGTAGTAAAAACTAAGAAAATCTCCCGTTTCCGTCATTTACTATCGAATCGACATAACGCCAGATCGTCACATTGGTCGCTTTTCTCTCTGAAACGGTTACATTTATCGTCTGTAAGCCCTTGTCGCGTGATGCGGTATGCAGACACAGTACAAGCAACACACTAGAACACAGAATAAGAATCTACGTTGATGCAATCGGCCAGTAAGAAGAGCTACATTTCAAGTTTTAGGTATCGATTAATGAATTATTGGGCGGTTTGGTGCCTTGGACCAGACCGAGGACCTTAAGATTTTGCATGAACCGAGGACTGGCAGCCAGGTAACACGAGAAATTGTGTAAAGTGTTAATATGTAGTAAAAACCTAAGAAAATCTCCGGTTTCCGTCATTTACTATCGAATCGACATAACGCCAGATCGTCACAGTGGTCGCTATTCTCTCTGAAACGGTTACATTTATCGTCTGCAAGCCGTTGTCGCGTGATGCGGTATGCAGACACAGTACAAGCAGCACACTAGAACACAGAATAAGAATCTACGTTGATGCAATCGGCCAGTAAGAAGAGCTACATTTCAAGTTTTAGTTATCGATTAATGAATTATTGGGCGGTTTGGTGCCTTGGACCAGACCGAGGACCTTAAGATTTTGCATGAACCGAGGACTGGCAGCCAGGTAACACGAGAAATTGTGTAAAGTGTTAATATGTAGTAAAAACCTAAGAAAATCTCCCGTTTCCGTCATTTACTATCGAATCGACATAACGCCAGATCGTCACATTGGTCGCTTTTCTCTCTGAAACGGTTACATTTATCGTCTGCAAGCCCTTGTCGCGTGATGCGGTATGCAGACACAGTACAAGCAGCACACTAGAACACAGAATAAGAATCTTCGTTGATGCAATCGGCCAGTAAGAAGAGCTACATTTCAAGTTTTAGTTATCGATTAATGAATTGTTGGGCGGTTTGGTGCCTTGGACCAGACCGAGGACCTTAAGATTTTGCATGAACCGAGGACTGGCAGCCAGGTAACACGAGAAATTGTGTAAAGTGTTAATATGTAGTAAAAACCTAAGAAAATCTCCCGTTTCCGTCATTTACTATCGAATCGACATAACGCCAGAACGTCACAGTCGTCGCTTTTCTCTCTGAAACGGTTACATTTATCGTCTGCAAGCCCTTGTCGCGTGATGCGGTATGCAGAGTCACTACAAGCGGCATAGTAGAACACTGAAGAAGCATCTAAGTTTATGCAACCGCCCAGTAAGAAGAGCTACATTTCAAGTTTTAGTTATCGATTAATGAATTATTGGGCGGTTTGGTGCCTTGGACCAGACCGAGGACCTTAAGATTTTGCATGAACCGAGGACTGGCAGCCAGGTAACACGAGAAATTGTGTAAAGTGTTAATATGTAGTAAAAACCTAAGAAAATCTCCCGTTTCCGTCATTTACTATCGAATCGACATAACGCCAGATCGTCACAGTGGTCGCTTTTCTCTCTGAAACGGTTACATTTATCGTCTGCAAGCCCTTGTCGCGTGATGCGGTATGCAGAGTCACTACAAGCGGCATAGTAGAACACTGAAGAAGCATCTAAGTTTATGCAATCGCCCAGTAAGAAGAGCTACATTTCAAGTTTTAGTTATCGATTAATGAATTATTGGGCGGTTTGGTGCCTTGGACCAGACCGAGGACCTTAAGATTTTGCATGAACCGAGGACTGGCAGCCAGGTAACACGAGAAATTGTGTAAAGTGTTAATATGTAGTAAAAACCAAAGAAAATCTCCCGTTTCCGTCATTTACTATCGAATCGACATAACGCCAGATCGTCACAGTGGTCGCTTTTCTCTCTGAAACGGTTACATTTATCGTCTGCAAGCCGTTGTCGCGTGATGCGGTATGCAGACACAGTACAAGCAGCACACTAGAACACAGAATAAGAATCTACGTTGATGCAATCGGCCAGTAAGAAGAGCTACATTTCAAGTTTTAGTTATCGATTAATGAATTATTGGGCGGTTTGGTGCCTTGGACCAGACCGAGGACCTTAAGATTTTGCATGAACCGAGGACTGGCAGCCAGGTAACACGAGAAATTGTGTAAAGTGTTAATATGTAGTAAAAACCTAAGAAAATCTCCCGTTTCCGTCATTTACTATCGAATCGACATAACGCCAGATCGTCACAGTGGTCGCTTTTCTCTCTGAAACGGTTACATTTATCGTCTGCAAGCCCTTGTCGCGTGATGCGGTATGCAGAGTCACTACAAGCGGCATAGTAGAACACTGAAGAAGCATCTAAGTTTATGCAATCGCCCAGTAAGAAGAGCTACATTTCAAGTTTTAGTTATCGATTAATGAATTATTGGGCGGTTTGGTGCCTTGGACCAGACCGAGGACCTTAAGATTTTGCATGAACCGGGGACTGGCAGCCAGGTAACACGAGAAATTGTGTAAAGTGTTAATATGTAGTAAAAACCAAAGAAAATCTCCCGTTTCCGTCATTTACTATCGAATCGACATAACGCCAGATCGTCACAGTGGTCGCTTTTCTCTCTGAAACGGTTACATTTATCGTCTGCAAGCCCTTGTCGCGTGATGCGGTATGCAGACACAGTACAAGCAGCACACTAGAACACAGAATAAGAATCTACATTGATGCAATCGGCCAGTAAGAAGAGCTACATTTCAAGTTTTAGTTATCGATTAATGAATTATTGGGCGGTTTGGTGCCTTGGACCAGACCGAGGACCTTAAGATTTTGCATGAACCGAGGACTGACAGCCAGGTAACACGAGAAATTGTGTAAAGTGTTAATATGTAGTAAAAACCCAAGAAAATCTCCCGTTTCCGTCATTTACTATCGAATCGACATAACGCCAGATCGTCACAGTGGTCGCTTTTCTCTCTGAAACGGTTACATTTATCGTCTGCAAGCCCTTGTCGCGTGATGCGGTATGCAGAGTCACTACAAGCGGCATAGTAGAACACTGAAGAAGCATCTAAGTTTATGCAATCGCCCAGTAAGAAGAGCTACATTTCAAGTTTTAGTTATCGATTAATGAATTATTGGGCGGTTTGGTGCCTTGGACCAGACCGAGGACATTAAGATTTTGCATGAGCCGAGGACTGGCAGCCAGGTAACACGAGAAATTGTGTAAAGTGTTAATATGTAGTAAAAACCTAAGAAAATCTCCCGTTTCCGTCATTTACTATCGAATCGACATAACGCCAGATCGTCACATTGGTCGCTTTTCTCTCTGAAACGGTTACATTTATCGTCTGCAAGCCCTTGTCGCGTGATGCGGTATGCAGACACAGTACAAGCAGCACACTAGAACACAGAATAAGAATCTACGTTGATGCAATCGGCCAGTAAGAAAAGCTACATTTCAAGTTTTAGTTATCGATTAATGAATTATTGGGCGGTTTGGTGCCTTGGACCAGACCGAGGACCTTAAGATTTTGCATGAACCGAGGACTGGCAGCCAGGTAACACGAGAAATTGTGCAAAGCGTTAATATGTAGTAAAAACCTAAGAAAATCTCCCGTTTCCGTCATTTACTATCGAATCGACATAACGCCAGATCGTCACAGTGGTCGCTATTCTCTCTGAAACGGTTACATTTATCGTCTGCAAGCCGTTGTCGCGTGATGCGGTATGCAGACACAGTACAAGCAGCACACTAGAACACAGAATAAGAATCTACGTTGATGCAATCGGCCAGTAAGAAGAGCTACATTTCAAGTTTTAGTTATCGATTAATGAATTATTGGGCGGTTTGGTGCCTTGGACCAGACCGAGGACCTTAAGATTTTGCATGAACCGAGGACTGGCAGCCAGGTAACACGAGAAATTGTGTAAAGTGTTAATATGTAGTAAAAACCTAAGAAAATCTCCCGTTTCCGTCATTTACTATCGAATCGACATAACGCCAGATCGTCACATTGGTCGCTTTTCTCTCTGAAACGGTTACATTTATCGTCTGCAAGCCCTTGTCGCGTGATGCGGTATGCAGACACAGTACAAGCAGCACACTAGAACACAGAATAAGAATCTACGTTGATGCAATCGGCCAGTAAGAAGAGCTACATTTCAAGTTTTAGTTATCGATTAATGAATTATTGGGCGGTTTGGTGCCTTGGACCAGACCGAGGACCTTAAGATTTTGCATGAACCGAGGACTGGCAGCCAGGTAACACGAGAAATTGTGTAAAGTGTTAATATGTAGTAAAAACCTAAGAAAATCTCCCGTTTCCGTCATTTACTATCGAATCGACATAACGCCAGATCGTCACATTGGTCGCTTTTCTCTCTGAAACGGTTACATTTATCGTCTGCAAGCCCTTGTCGCGTGATGCGGTATGCAGACACAGTACAAGCAGCACACTAGAACACAGAATAAGAATCTACGTTGATGCAATCGGCCAGTAAGAAGAGCTACATTTCAAGTTTTAGTTATCGATTAATGAATTATTGGGCGGTTTGGTGCCTTGGACCAGACCGAGGACCTTAAGATTTTGCATGAACCGAGGACTGGCAGCCAGGTAACACGAGAAATTGTGTAAAGTGTTAATATGTAGTAAAAACCTAAGAAAATCTCCCGTTTCCGTCATTTACTATCGAATCGACATAACGCCAGATCGTCACAGTGGTCGCTTTTCTCTCTGAAACGGTTACATTTATCGTCTGCAAGCCCTTGTCGCGTGATGCGGTATGCAGAGTCACTACAAGCGGCATAGTAGAACACTGAAGAAGCATCTAAGTTTATGCAATCGCCCAGTAAGAAGAGCTACATTTCAAGTTTTAGTTATCGATTAATGAATTATTGGGCGGTTTGGTGCCTTGCACCAGACCGAGGACCTTAAGATTTTGCATGAACCGAGGACTGGCAGCCAGGTAACACGAGAAATTGTGTAAAGTGTTAATATGTAGTAAAAACCAAAGAAAATCTCCCGTTTCCGTCATTTACTATCGAATCGACATAACGCCAGATCGTCACAGTGGTCGCTTTTCTCTCTGAAACGGTTACATTTATCGTCTGCAAGCCGTTGTCGCGTGATGCGGTATGCAGACACAGTACAAGCAGCACACTAGAACACAGAATAAGAATCTACGTTGATGCAATCGGCCAGTAAGAAGAGCTACATTTCAAGTTTTAGTTATCGATTAATGAATTATTGGGCGGTTTGGTGCCTTGGACCAGACCGAGGACCTTAAGATTTTGCATGAACCGAGGACTGGCAGCCAGGTAACACGAGAAATTGTGTAAAGTGTTAATATGTAGTAAAAACCTAAGAAAATCTCCCGTTTCCGTCATTTACTATCGAATCGACATAACGCCAGATCGTCACAGTGGTCGCTTTTCTCTCTGAAACGGTTACATTTATCGTCTGCAAGCCCTTGTCGCGTGATGCGGTATGCAGAGTCACTACAAGCGGCATAGTAGAACACTGAAGAAGCATCTAAGTTTATGCAATCGCCCAGTAAGAAGAGCTACATTTCAAGTTTTAGTTATCGATTAATGAATTATTGGGCGGTTTGGTGCCTTGGACCAGACCGAGGACCTTAAGATTTTGCATGAACCGAGGACTGGCAGCCAGGTAACACGAGAAATTGTGTAAAGTGTTAATATGTAGTAAAAACCAAAGAAAATCTCCCGTTTCCGTCATTTACTATCGAATCGACATAACGCCAGATCGTCACAGTGGTCGCTTTTCTCTCTGAAACGGTTACATTTATCGTCTGCAAGCCCTTGTCGCGTGATGCGGTATGCAGAGTCACTACAAGCGGCATAGTAGAACACTGAAGAAGCATCTAAGTTTATGCAATCGCCCAGTAAGAAGAGCTACATTTCAAGTTTTAGTTATCGATTAATGAATTATTGGGCGGTTTGGTGCCTTGGACCAGACCGAGGACCTTAAGATTTTGCATGAACCGAGGACTGGCAGCCAGGTAACACGAGAAATTGTGTAAAGTGTTAATATGTAGTAAAAACCAAAGAAAATCTCCCGTTTCCGTCATTTACTATCGAATCGACATAACGCCAGATCGTCACAGTGGTCGCTTTTCTCTCTGAAACGGTTACATTTATCGTCTGCAAGCCGTTGTCGCGTGATGCGGTATGCAGACACAGTACAAGCAGCACACTAGAACACAGAATAAGAATCTACGTTGATGCAATCGGCCAGTAAGAAGAGCTACATTTCAAGTTTTAGTTATCGATTAATGAATTATTGGGCGGTTTGGTGCCTTGGACCAGACCGAGGACCTTAAGATTTTGCATGAACCGAGGACTGGCAGCCAGGTAACACGAGAAATTGTGTAAAGTGTTAATATGTAGTAAAAACCTAAGAAAATCTCCCGTTTCCGTCATTTACTATCGAATCGACATAACGCCAGATCGTCACATTGGTCGCTTTTCTCTCTGAAACGGTTACATTTATCGTCTGCAAGCCCTTGTCGCGTGATGCGGTATGCAGACACAGTACAAGCAGCACACTAGAACACAGAATAAGAATCTACGTTGATGCAATCGGCCAGTAAGAAGAGCTACATTTCAAGTTTTAGTTATCGATTAATGAATTATTGGGCGGTTTGGTGCCTTGGACCAGACCGAGGACCTTAAGATTTTGCATGAACCGAGGACTGGCAGCCAGGTAACACGAGAAATTGTGTAAAGTGTTAATATGTAGTAAAAACCCGAGAAAATCTCCCGTTTCCGTCATTTACTATCGAATCGACATAACGCCAGATCGTCACAGTGGTCGCTTTTCTCTCTGAAACGGTTACATTTATCGTCTGCAAGCCCTTGTCGCGTGATGCGGTATGCAGAGTCAGTACAAGCGGCATAGTAGAACACTGAAGAAGCATCTAAGTTTATGCAATCGCCCAGTAAGAAGAGCTACATTTCAAGTTTTAGTTATCGATTAATGAATTATTGTGCGGTTTGGTGCCTTGGACCAGACCGAGGACCTTAAGATTTTCCATGAACCGAGGACTGGCAACCAGGTAACACCAGATATTGTGTAAAGTGTTAATATGCAGTAAAAACCTAAGAAAATCTCCCGTTTCCGTCATTTACTATCGAATCGACATAACGCCAGATCGTCACAGTGGTCGCTTTTCTCTCTGAAACGGTTACATTTATCGTCTGAAAGCCCTTGTCGCGTGATGCGGTATGCAGACACAGTACAAGCAGCACACTAGAACACAGAATAAGAATCTACGATGATGCCATCGGCCAGTAAGAAGAGCTACATTTCAATTTTTAGTTATCGATTAATGAATTATTTAGCGGTTTGGTGCCTTGGACCAGACCGAGGACCTTAAGGTTTTGCATGAACCGAGGACTGGCAGCCAGGTAACACGAGAAATTGTGTAAAGTCTTAATATGTAGTAAAAACCTAAGAAAATCTCCCGTTTCCGTCATTTACTATCGAATCGACATAACGCCAGATCGTCACAGTGGTCTCTTTTCTCTCTGAAACGGTTACATTTATCGTCTGCAAGCCGTTGTCGCGTGATGCGGTATGCAGACACAGTACAAGCAGCACACTAGAACACAGAATAAGAATCTACGTTGATGCAATCGGCCAGTAAGAAGAGCTACATTTCAAGTTTTAGTTATCGATTAATGAATTATTGGGCGATTTGGTGCCTTGGACCACACCGAGGACCTTAAGATTGTGCATGAACCGAGGACTGGCAGCCAGGTAACACGAGAAATTGTGTAAAGTGTTAATATGTAGTAAAAACCTAAGAAAATCTCCCGTTTCCGTCATTTACTATCGAATCGACATAACGCCAGATCGTCACATTGGTCGCTTTTCTCTCTGAAACGGTTACATTTATCGTCTGCAAGCCCTTGTCGCGTGATGCGGTATGCAGACACAGTACAAGCAGCACACTAGAACACAGAATAAGGACCTACGTTGATGCAATCGGCCAGTAAGAAGAGCTACATTTCAAGTTTTTGTTATCGATTAATGAATTATTGGGCGGTTTGGTGCCTTGGACCAGACCGAGGACCTTAAGATTTTGCATGAACCGAGGACTGGCAGCTAGGTAACACGAGAAATTGTGTAAAGTGTTAATATGTAGTAAAAACCTAAGAAAATCTCCCGTTTCCGTCATTTACTATCGAATCGACATAACGCCAGATCGTCACATTGGTCGCTTTTCTCTCTGAAACGGTTACATTTATCGTCTGCAAGCCCTTGTCGCGTGATGCGGTATGCAGACACAGTACAAGCAGCACACTAGAACACAGAATAAGAATCTACGTTGATGCAATCGGCCAGTAAGAAGAGCTACATTTCAAGTTTTAGTTATCGATTAATGAATTATTGGGCGGTTTGGTGCCTTGGACCAGACCGAGGACCTTAAGATTTTGCATGAACCGAGGACTGGCAGCCAGGTAACACGAGAAATTGTGTAAAGTGTTAATATGTAGTAAAAACCCAAGAAAATCTCCCGTTTCCGTCATTTACTATCGAATCGACATAACGCCAGATCGTCACATTGGTCGCTTTTCTCTCTGAAACGGTTACATTTATCGTCTGCAAGCCCTTGTCGCGTGATGCGGTATGCAGACACAGTACAAGCAGCACACTAGAACACAGAATAAGAATCTACGTTGATGCAATCGGCCAGTAAGAAGAGCTACATTTCAAGTTTTAGTTATCGATTAATGAATTATTGGGCGGTTTGGTGCCTTGGACCAGACCGAGGACCTTAAGATTTTGCATGAATCGAGGACTGGCAGCCAGGTAACACGAGAAATTGTGTCAAGTGTTAATATGTAGTAAAAACCTAAGAAAATCTCCCGTTTCCGTCATTTACTATCGAATCGACATAACGCCAGATCGTCACAGTGGTCGCTTTTCTCTCTGAAACGGTTACATTTATCGTCTGCAAGCCCTTGTCGCGTGATGCGGTATGCAGACACAGTACAAGCAGCACACTAGAACACAGAATAAGAATCTACGTTGATGCAATCGGCCAGTAAGAAGAGCTACATTTCAAGTTTTAGTTATCGATTAATGAATTATTGGGCGGTTTGGTGCCTTGGACCAGACCGAGGACCTTAAGATTTTGCATGAACCGAGGACTGGCAGCCAGGTAACACGAGAAATTGTGTAAAGTGTTAATATGTAGTAAAAACCTAAGAAAATCTCCCGTTTCCGTCATTTACTATCGAATCGACATAACGCCAGATCGTCACAGTGCTCGCTTTTCTCTCTGAAACGGTTACATTTATCGTCTGCAAGCCCTTGTCGCTTGATGCGGTATGCAGACACAGTACAAGCAGCACACGAGAACACAGAATAAGAATCTACGTTGATGCAATCGGCCAGTAAGAAGAGCTACATTTCAAGTTTTAGTTATCGATTAATGAATTATTGGGCGGTTTGGTGCCTTGGACCAGACCGAGGACCTTAAGATTTTGCATGAACGGAGGACTGGCAGCCAGGTAACACGAGAAATTGTGTAAAGTGTTAATATGTAGTAAAAACCTAGGAAAATCTCCCGTTTCCGTCATTTACTATCGAATCGACATAACGCCAGATCGTCACAGTGGTCGCTTTTCTCTCTGAAACGGTTACATTTATCGTCTGCAAGCCCTTGTCGCGTGATGCGGTATGCAGAGTCACTACAAGCGGCATAGTAGAACACAGAAGAATCATCTAAGTTTATGCAATCGCCCAGTAAGAAGAGCTACATTTCAAGTTTTAGTTATCGATTAATGAATTATTTTGCGGTTTGGTGCCTTGGACCAGACCGAGGACCTTAAGATTTTGCATGAACCGAGGACTGGCAGCCAGGTAACACGAGAAATTGTGTAAAGTGTTAATATGTAGTAAAAACCTAAGAAAATCTCCCGTTTCCGTCATTTACTATCGAATCGACATAACGCCAGATCGTCACAGTGGTCGCTTTTCTCTCTGAAACGGTTACATTTATCGTCTGCAAGCCCTTGTCGCGTGATGCGGTATGCAGAGTCACTACAAGCGGCATAGTAGAACACTGAAGAAGCATCTAAGTTTATGCAATCGCCCAGTAAGAAGAGCTACATTTCAAGTTTTAGTTATCGATTAATGAATTATTTTGCGGTTTGGTGCCTTGGACCACACCGAGGACCTTAAGATTTTGCATGAACCGAGGACTGGCAGCCAGGTAACACGAGAAATTGTGTAAAGTGTTAATATGTAGTAAAAACCTAAGAAAATCTCCCGTTTCCGTCATTTACTATCGAATCGACATAACGCCAGATCGTCACAGTGGTCGCTTTTCTCTCTGAAACGGTTACATTTATCGTCTGCAAGCCCTTGTCGCGTGATGCGGTATGCTGACACAGTACAAGCAGCACACTAGAACACAGAATAAGAATCTACGTTGATGCAATCGGCCAGTAAGAAGAGCTACATTTCAAGTTTTAGTTATCGATTAATGAATTATTGGGCGGTTTGGTGCCTTGGACCAGACCGAGGACCTTAAGATTTTGCATGAACCGAGGACTGGCAGCCAGGTAACACGAGAAATTGTGTAAAGTGTTAATATGTAGTAAAAACCCAAGAGAATCTCCCGTTTCCGTCATTTACTATCGAATCGACATAACGCCAGATCGTCACAGTGGTCGCTTTTCTCTCTGAAACGGTTACATTTATCGTCTGCAAGCCGTTGTCGCGTGATGCGGTATGCAGACACAGTACAAGCAGAACACTAGAACACAGAATAAGAATCTACGTTGATGCAATCGGCCAGTAAGAAGAGCTACATTTCAAGTTTTAGTTATCGATTAATGAATTATTGGGCGGTTTGGTGCCTTGGACCAGACCGAGGACCTTAAGATTTTCCATGAACCGAGGACTGGCAGCCAGGTAACACCAGAAATTGTGTAAAGTGTTAATATGTAGTAAAAACCTAAGAAAATCTCCCGTTTCCGTCATTTACTATCGAATCGACATAACGCCAGATCGTCACAGTGCTCGCTTTTCTCTCTGAAACGGTTACATTTATCGTCTGCAAGCCCTTGTCGCGTGATGCGGTATGCAGACACAGTACAAGCAGCACACTAGAACACAGAATAAGAATCTACGTTGATGCAATCGGCCAGTAAGAAGAGCTACATTTCAAGTTTTAGTTATCGATTAATGAATTATTGGGCGGTTTGGTGCCTTGGACCAGACCGAGGACCTTAAGATTTTGCATGAACCGAGGACTGGCAGCCAGGTAACACGAGAAATTGTGTAAAGTGTTAATATGTTGTAAAAACCTAAGAAAATCTCCCGTTTCCGTCATTTACTATCGAATCGACATAACGCCAGATCGTCACAGTGGTCGCTTTTCTCTCTGAAACGGTTACATTTATCGTCTGCAAGCCGTTGTCGCGTGATGCGGTATGCAGACACAGTACAAGCGGCACACTAGAACACAGAATAAGAATCTACGTTGATGCAATCGGCCAGTAAGAAGAGCTACATTTCAAGTTTTAGTTATCGATTAATGAATTATTGGGCGGTTTGGTGCCTTGGACCAGACCGAGGACCTTAAGATTTTGCATGAACCGAGGACTGGCAGCCAGGTAACACGAGAAATTGTGTAAAGTGTTAATATGTAGTAAAAACCTAAGAAAATCTCCCGTTTCCGTCATTTACTATCGAATCGACATAACGCCAGATCGTCACAGTGGTCGCTTTTCTCTCTGAAACGGTTACATTTATCGTCTGCAAGCCCTTGTCGCGTGATGCGGTATGCAGACACAGTACAAGCAGCACACTAGAACACAGAATAAGAATCTACGTTGATGCAATCGGCCAGTAAGAAGAGCTACATTTCAAGTTTTAGTTATCGATTAATGAATTATTGGGCGGTTTGGTGCCTTGGACCAGACCGAGGGCCTTAAGATTTTGCATGAACCGAGGACTGGCAGCCAGGTAACACGAGAAATTGTGTAAATTGTTAATATGTAGTAAAAACCTAAGAAAATCTCCCGTTTCCGTCATTTACTATCGAATCGACATAACGCCAGATCGTCACAGTGGTCGCTTTTCTCTCTGAAACGGTTACATTTATCGTCTGCAAGCCCTTGTCGCGTGATGCGGTATGCAGACACAGTACAAGCAGCACACTAGAACACAGAATAAGAATCTACGTTGATGCAATCGGCCAGTAAGAAGAGCTACATTTCAAGTTTTAGTTATCGATTAATGAATTATTGGGCGGTTTGGTGCCTTGGACCAGACCGAGGACCTTAAGATTTTGCATGAATCGAGGACTGGCAGCCAGGTAACACGAGAAATTGTGTCAAGTGTTAATATGTAGTAAAAACCTAAGAAAATCTCCCGTTTCCGTCATTTACTATCGAATCGACATAACGCCAGATCGTCACAGTGGTCGCTTTTCTCTCTGAAACGGTTACATTTATCGTCTGCAAGCCCTTGTCGCGTGATGCGGTATGCAGAGTCACTACAAGCGGCATAGTAGAACACAGAAGAATCATCTAAGTTTATGCAATCGCCCAGTAAGAAGAGCTACATTTCAAGTTTTAGTTATCGATTAATGAATTATTTTGCGGTTTGGTGCCTTGGACCAGACCGAGGACCTTAAGATTTTGCATGAACCGAGGACTGGCAGCCAGGTAACACGAGAAATTGTGTAAAGTGTTAATATGTAGTAAAAACCTAAGAAAATCTCCCGTTTCCGTCATTTACTATCGAATCGACATAACGCCAGATCGTCACAGTGGTCGCTTTTCTCTCTGAAACGGTTACATTTATCGTCTGCAAGCCCTTGTCGCGTGATGCGGTATGCAGAGTCACTACAAGCGGCATAGTAGAACACTGAAGAAGCATCTAAGTTTATGCAATCGCCCAGTAAGAAGAGCTACATTTCAAGTTTTAGTTATCGATTAATGAATTATTTTGCGGTTTGGTGCCTTGGACCAGACCGAGGACCTTAAGATTTTGCATGAACCGAGGACTGGCAGCCAGGTAACACGAGAAATTGTGTAAAGTGTTAATATGTAGTAAAAACCTAAGAAAATCTCCCGTTTCCGTCATTTACTATCGAATCGACATAACGCCAGATCGTCACAGTGGTCGCTTTTCTCTCTGAAACGGTTACATTTATCGTCTGCAAGCCGTTGTCGCGTGATGCGGTATGCTGACACAGTACAAGCAGCACACTAGAACACAGAATAAGAATCTACGTTGATGCAATCGGCCAGTAAGAAGAGCTACATTTCAAGTTTTAGTTATCGATTAATGAATTATTGGGCGGTTTGGTGCCTTGGACCAGACCGAGGACCTTAAGATTTTGCATGAACCGAGGACTGGCAGCCAGGTAACACGAGAAATTGTGTAAAGTGTTAATATGTAGTAAAAACCCAAGAGAATCTCCCGTTTCCGTCATTTACTATCGAATCGACATAACGCCAGATCGTCACAGTGGTCGCTTTTCTCTCTGAAACGGTTACATTTATCGTCTGCAAGCCGTTGTCGCGTGATGCGGTATGCAGACACAGTACAAGCAGAACACTAGAACACAGAATAAGAATCTACGTTGATGCAATCGGCCAGTAAGAAGAGCTACATTTCAAGTTTTAGTTATCGATTAATGAATTATTGGGCGGTTTGGTGCCTTGGACCAGACCGAGGACCTTAAGATTTTCCATGAACCGAGGACTGGCAGCCAGGTAACACCAGAAATTGTGTAAAGTGTTAATATGTAGTAAAAACCTAAGAAAATCTCCCGTTTCCGTCATTTACTATCGAATCGACATAACGCCAGATCGTCACAGTGGTCGCTTTTCTCTCTGAAACGGTTACATTTATCGTCTGCAAGCCCTTGTCGCGTGATGCGGTATGCAGACACAGTACAAGCAGCACACTAGAACACAGAATAAGAATCTACGTTGATGCAATCGGCCAGTAAGAAGAGCTACATTTCAAGTTTTAGTTATCGATTAATGAATTATTGGGCGGTTTGGTGCCTTGGACCAGACCGAGGACCTTAAGATTTTGCATGAACCGAGGACTGGCAGCCAGGTAACACGAGAAATTGTGTAAAGTGTTAATATGTTGTAAAAACCTAAGAAAATCTCCCGTTTCCGTCATTTACTATCGAATCGACATAACGCCAGATCGTCACAGTGGTCGCTTTTCTCTCTGAAACGGTTACATTTATCGTCTGCAAGCCGTTGTCGCGTGATGCGGTATGCAGACACAGTACAAGCGGCACACTAGAACACAGAATAAGAATCTACGTTGATGCAATCGGCCAGTAAGAAGAGCTACATTTCAAGTTTTAGTTATCGATTAATGAATTATTGGGCGGTTTGGTACCTTGGACCAGACCGAGGACCTTAAGATTTTGCATGAACCGAGGACTGGCAGCCAGGTAACACGAGAAATTGTGTAAAGTGTTAATATGTAGTAAAAACCTAAGAAAATCTCCCGTTTCCGTCATTTACTATCGAATCGACATAACGCCAGATCGTCACAGTGGTCGCTTTTCTCTCTGAAACGGTTACATTTATCGTCTGCAAGCCCTTGTCGCGTGATGCGGTATGCAGACACAGTACAAGCAGCACACTAGAACACAGAATAAGAATCTACGTTGATGCAATCGGCCAGTAAGAAGAGCTACATTTCAAGTTTTAGTTATCGATTAATGAATTATTGGGCGGTTTGGTGCCTTGGACCAGACCGAGGGCCTTAAGATTTTGCATGAACCGAGGACTGGCAGCCAGGTAACACGAGAAATTGTGTAAATTGTTAATATGTAGTAAAAACCTAAGAAAATCTCCCGTTTCCGTCATTTACTATCGAATCGACATAACGCCAGATCGTCACAGTGGTCGCTTTTCTCTCTGAAACGGTTACATTTATCGTCTGCAAGCCCTTGTCGCGTGATGCGGTATGCAGACACAGTACAAGCAGCACACTAGAACACAGAATAAGAATCTACGTTGATGCAATCGGCCAGTAAGAAGAGCTACATTTCAAGTTTTAGTTATCGATTAATGAATTATTGGGCGGTTTGGTGCCTTGGACCAGACCGAGGACCTTAAGATTTTGCATGAGCCGAGGACTGGCAGCCAGGTAACACGAGAAATTGTGTAAAGTGTTAATATGTAGTAAAAACCTAAGAAAATCTCCCGTTTCCGTCATTTACTATCGACTCGACATAACGCCAGACCGTCACATTGGTCGCTTTTCTCTCTGAGACGGTTACATTTATCGTCTGCAAGCCCTTGTCGCGTGATGCGGTATGCAGACACAGTACAAGCAGCACACTAGAACACAGAATAAGGATCTACGTTGATGCAATCGGCCAGTAAGAAGAGCTACATTTCAAGTTTTTGTTATCGATTAATGAATTATTGGGCGGTTTGGTGCCTTGGACCAGACCGAGGACCTTAAGATTTTGCATGAACCGAGGACTGGCAGCCAGGTAACACGAGAAATTGTGTAAAGTGTTAATATGTAGTAAAAACCTAAGAAAATCTCCCGTTTCCGTCATTTACTATCGAATCGACATAACGCCAGATCGTCACATTGGTCGCTTTTCTCTCTGAAACGGTTACATTTATCGTCTGCAAGCCCTTGATGCGTGATGCGGTATGCAGACACAGTACAAGCAGCACACTAGAACACAGAATAAGAATCTACGTTGATGCAATCGGCCAGTAAGAAGAGCTACATTTCAAGTTTTAGTTATCGATTAATGAATTATTGGGCGGTTTGGTGCCTTGGACCAGACCGAGGACCTTAAGATTTTGCATGAACCGAGGATGGCAGCCAGGTAACACCAGAAATTGTGTCAAGTGTTAATATGTAGTAAAAACCTAAGAAAATCTCCCGTTTCCGTCATTTACTATCGAATCGACATAACGCCAGATCGTCACAGTGGTCGCTTTTCTCTCTGAAACGGTTACATTTATCGTCTGCAAGCCCTTGTCGCGTGATGCGGTATGCAGACACAGTACAAGCAGCACACTAGAACACAGAATAAGAATCTACGTTGATGCAATCGACCAGTAAGAAGAGCTACATTTCAAGTTTTAGTTATCGATTAATGAATTATTGGGCGGTTTGGTGCCTTAGACCAGACCGAGGACCTTAAGATTTTGCATGAACCGAGGACTGGCAGCCAGGTAACACGAGAAATTGTGTAAAGTGTTAATATGTAGTAAAAACCTAAGAAAATCTCCCGTTTCCGTCATTTACTATCGAATCGACATAACGCCAGATCGTCACATTGGTCGCTTTTCTCTCTGAAACGGTTACATTTATCGTCTGCAAGCCCTTGTCGCGTGATGCGGTATGCAGACACAGTACAAGCAGCACACGAGAACGCAGAATAAGAATCTACGTTGATGCAATCGGCCAGTAAGAAGAGCTACATTTCAAGTTTTAGTTATCGATTAATGAATTATTGGGCGGTTTGGTGCCTTGGACCAGACCGAGGACCTTAAGATTTTGCATCAACGGAGGACTGGCAGCCAGGTAACACGAGAAATTGTGTAAAGTGTTAATATGTAGTAAAAACCTAAGAAAATCTCCCGTTTCCGTCATTTACTATCGAATCGACATAACACCAGATCGTCACAGTGGTCGCTTTTCTCTCTGAAACGGTTACATTTATCGTCTGCAAGCCCTTGTCGCGTGATGCGGTATGCAGAGTCACTACAAGCGGCATAGTAGAACACAGAAGAAGCATCTAAGTTTATGAAATCGCCCAGTAAGAAGAGCTACATTTCAAGTTTTAGTTATCGATTAATGAATTATTTTGCGGTTTGGTGCCTTGGACCAGACCGAGGACCTTAAGATTTTGCATGAACCGAGGACTGGCAGCCAGGTAACACGAGAAATTGTGTAAAGTGTTAATATGTAGTAAAAACCTAAGAAAATCTCCCGTTTCCGTCATTTACTATCGAATCGACATAACGCCAGATCGTCACAGTGGTCGCTTTTCTCTCTGAAACGGTTACATTTATCGTCTGCAAGTCGTTGTCGCGTGATGCGGTATGCAGACACAGTACAAGCAGCACACTAGAACACAGAATAAGAATCTACGTTGATGCAATCGGCCAGTAAGAAGGGCTACGTTTCAAGTTTTAGTTATCGATTAATGAATTATTGGGCGGTTTGGTGCCTTGGACCAGACCGAGGACCTTAAGATTTTGCATGAACCGAGGACTGGCAGCCAGGTAACACGAGAAATTGTGTAAAGTGTTAATATGTAGTAAAAACCCAAGAAAATCTCCCGTTTCCGTCATTTACTATCGAATCGACATAACGCCAGATCGTCACATTGGTCGCTTTTCTCTCTGAAACGGTTACATTTATCGTCTGCAAGCCGTTGTCGCGTGATGCGGTATGCAGACACAGTACAAGCAGCACACTAGAACACAGAATAAGAATCTACGTTGATGCAATCGGCCAGTAAGAAGGGCTACGTTTCAAGTTTTAGTTATCGATTAATGAATTATTGGGCGGTTTGGTGCCTTGGACCACACCGAGGACCTTAAGATTGTGCATGAACCGAGGACTGGCAGCCAGGTAACACGAGAAATTGTGTAAAGTGTTAATATGTAGTAAAAACCTAAGAAAATCTCCCGTTTCCGTCATTTACTATCGAATCGACATAACGCCAGATCGTCACATTGGTCGCTTTTCTCTCTGAAACGGTTACATTTATCGTCTGCAAGCCCTTGTCGCGTGATGCGGTATGCAGACACAGTACAAGCAGCACACTAGAACACAGAATAAGGACCTACGTTGATGCAATCGGCCAGTAAGAAGAGCTACATTTCAAGTTTTTGTTATCGATTAATGAATTATTGGGCGGTTTGGTGCCTTGGACCAGACCGAGGACCTTAAGATTTTGCATGAACCGAGGACTGGCAGCTAGGTAACACGAGAAATTGTGTAAAGTGTTAATATGTAGTAAAAACCTAAGAAAATCTCCCGTTTCCGTCATTTACTATCGAATCGACATAACGCCAGATCGTCACATTGGTCGCTTTTCTCTCTGAAACGGTTACATTTATCGTCTGCAAGCCCTTGTCGCGTGATGCGGTATGAAGACACAGTACAAGCAGCACACTAGAACACAGAATAAGAATCTACGTTGATGCAATCGGCCAGTAAGAAGAGCTACATTTCAAGTTTTATTTATCGATTAATGAATTATTGGGCGGTTTGGTGCCTTGGACCAGACCGAGGACCTTAAGATTTTGCATGAACCGAGGACTGGCAGCCAGGTAACACGAGAAATTGTGTAAAGTGTTAATATGTAGTAAAAACCTAAGAAAATCTCCCGTTTCCGTCATTTACTATCGAATCGACATAACGCCAGATCGTCACAGTGGTCGCTTTTCTCTCTGAAACGGTTACATTTATCGTCTGCAAGCCGTTGTCGCGTGATGCGGTATGCAGACACAGTACAAGCAGCACACTAGAACACAGAATAAGAATCTACGTTGATGCAATCGGCCAGTAAGAAGAGCTACATTTCAAGTTTTAGTTATCGATTAATGAATTATTGGGCGGGTTGGTGCCTTGGACCAGACCGAGGACCTTACGATTTTGCATGAACCGAGGACTGGCAGCCAGGTAACACGAGAAATTGTGTAAAGTGTTAATATGTAGTAAAAACCTAAGAAAATCTCCCGTTTCCGTCATTTACTATCGAATCGACATAACGCCAGATCGTCACATTGGTCGCTTTTCTCTCTGAAACGGTTACATTTATCGTCTGCAAGCCCTTGTCGCGTGATGCGGTATGCAGACACAGTACAAGCAGCACACTAGAACACAGAATAAGAATCTACGATGATGCAATCGGCCAGTAAGAAGAGCTACATTTCAAGTTTTAGTTATCGATTAATGAATTATTGGGCGGTTTGGTGCCTTGGACCAGACCGAGGACCTTAAGATTTTGCATGAACCGAGGACTGGCAGCCAGGTAACACGAGAAATTGTGTAAAGTGTTAATATGTAGTAAAAACCCAAGAAAATCTCCCGTTTCCGTCATTTACTATCGAATCGACATAACGCCAGATCGTCACATTGGTCGCTTTTCTCTCTGAAACGGTTACATTTATCGTCTGCAAGCCGTTGTCGCGTGATGCGGTATGCAGACACAGTACAAGCAGCACACAAGAACACAGAATAAGAATCTACGTTGATGCAATCGGCCAGTAAGAAGAGCTACGTTTCAAATTTTAGTTATCGATTAATGAATTATTGGGCGGTTTGGTGCCTTGGACCAGACCGAGGACCTTAAGATTTTCCATGAACCGAGGACTGGCAGCCAGGTAACACCAGAAATTGTGTAAAGTGTTAATATGTAGTAAAAACCTAAGAAAATCTCCCGTTTCCGTCATTTACTATCGAATCGACATAACGCCAGATCGTCACATTGGTCGCTTTTCTCTCTGAAACGGTTACATTTATCGTCTGCAAGCCCTTGTCGCGTGATGCGGTATGAAGACACAGTACAAGCAGCACACTAGAACACAGAATAAGAATCTACGTTGATGCAATCGGCCAGTAAGAAGAGCTACATTTCAAGTTTTAGTTATCGATTAATGAATTATTGGGCGGTTTGGTGCCTTGGACCAGACCGAGGACCTTAAGATTTTGCATGAACCGAGGACTGGCAGCCAGGTAACACGAGAAATTGTGTAAAGTGTTAATATGTAGTAAAAACCTAAGAAAATCTCCCGTTTCCGTCATTTACTATCGAATCGACATAACGCCAGATCGTCACAGTGGTCGCTTTTCTCTCTGAAACGGTTACATTTATCGTCTGCAAGCCGTTGTCGCGTGATGCGGTATGCAGACACAGTACAAGCAGCACACTAGAACACAGAATAAGAATCTACGTTGATGCAATCGGCCAGTAAGAAGAGCTACATTTCAAGTTTTAGTTATCGATTAATGAATTATTGGGCGGTTTGGTGCCTTGGACCAGACCGAGGACCTTAAGATTTTGCATGAGCCGAGGACTGGCAGCCAGGTAACACGAGAAATTGTGTAAAGTGTTAATATGTAGTAAAAACCTAAGAAAATCTCCCGTTTCCGTCATTTACTATCGAATCGACATAACGCCAGATCGTCACATTGGTCGCTTTTCTCTCTGAAACGGTTACATTTATCGTCTGCAAGCCCTTGTCGCGTGATGCGGTATGCAGACACAGTACAAGCAGCACACTAGAACACAGAATAAGAATCTACGATGATGCAATCGGCCAGTAAGAAGAGCTACATTTCAAGTTTTAGTTATCGATTAATGAATTATTGGGCGGTTTGGTGCCTTGGACCAGACCGAGGACCTTAAGATTTTGCATGAACCGAGGACTGGCAGCCAGGTAACACGAGAAATTGTGTAAAGTGTTAATATGTAGTAAAAACCTAAGAAAATCTCCCGTTTCCGTCATTTACTATCGAATCGACATAACGCCAGATCGTCACAGTGGTCGCTTTTCTCTCTGAAACGGTTACATTTATCGTCTGCAAGCCCTTGTCGCATGATGCGGTATGCAGACACAGTACAAGCAGCACACTAGAACACAGAATAAGAATCTACGTTGATGCAATCGGCCAGTAAGAAGAGCTACATTTCAAGTTTTAGTTATCGATTAATGAATTATTGGGCGGTTTAGTACCTTGGACCAGACCGAGGACCTTAAGATTTTGCATGAACCGAGGACTGGCAGCCAGGTAACACGAGAAATTGTGTAAAGTGTTAATATGTAGTAAAAACCTAAGAAAATCTCCCGTTTCCGTCATTTACTATCGAATCGACGTAACGCCAGATCGTTACAGTGGTCGCTTTTCTCTCTGAAACGGTTACATTTATCGTCTGCAAGCCCTTGTCGCGTGATGCGGTACTCAGACTCAGTACAAGCAGCACACTAGAACACAGAATAACAATCTACGTTGATGCAATCGGCCAGTAGGAAGAGCTACATTTCAAGTTTTAGTTATCGATTAATGAATTATTGGGCGGTTTGGTGCCTTGGACCAGACCGAGGACCTTAAGATTTTGCATGAGCCGAGGAATGGCAGCCAGGTAACACGAGAAATTGTGTAAAGTGTTAATATGTAGTAAAAACCTAAGAAAATCTCCCGTTTCCGTCATTTACTATCGAATCGACATAACGCCAGATCGTCACATTGGTCGCTTTTCTCTCTGAAACGGTTACATTTATCGTCTGCAAGCCCTTGTCTCGTGATGCGGTATGCAGACACAGTACAAGCAGCACACTAGAACACAGAATAAGGATCTACGTTGATGCAATCGGCCAGTAAGAAGAGCTACATTTCAAGTTTTAGTTATCGATTAATGAATTATTGGGCGGTTTGGTGCCTTGGACCAGACCGAGGACCTTAAGATTTTGCATGAACCGAGGACTGGCAGCCAGGTAACACGAGCAATTGTGTAAAGTGTTAATATGTAGTAAAAACCTAAGAAAATCTCCCATTTCCGTCATTTACTATCGAATCGACATAACGCCAGATCGTCACAGTGGTCGCTTTTCTCTCTGCAACGGTTACATTTATCGTCTGCAAGCCCTTGTCGCGTGATGCGGTATGCAGAGTCACTACAAGCGGCATAGTAGAACACAGAAGAAGCATCTAAGTTTATGAAATAGCCCAGTAAGAAGAGCTACATTTCAAGTTATAGTTATCGATTAATGAATTATTTTGCGGTTTGGTGCCTTGGACCAGACCGAGGACCTTAAGATTTTGCATGAACCGAGGACTGGAGCCAGGTAACACGAGAAATTGTGTAAAGTGTTAATATGTAGTAAAAACCTAAGAAAATCTCCCGTTTCCGTCATTTACTATCGAATCGACATAACGCCAGATCGTCACATTGGTCGCCTTTCTCTCTGAAACGGTTACATTTATCGTCTGCAAGCCGTTGTCGCGTGATGCGGTATGCAGACACAGTACAAGCAGCACACTAGAACACAGAATAAGAATCTATGTTGATGCAATCGGCCAGTAAGAAGAGCTACATTTCAAGTTTTAGTTATCGATTAATGAATTATTGGGCGGTTTGGTGCCTTGGACCAGACCGAGGATCTTAAGATTTTGCATGAACCGAGGACTGGCAGCCAGGTAACACGAGAAATTGTGTAAAGTGTTAATATGTAGTAAAAACCCAAGAAAATCTCCCGTTTCCGTCATTTACTATCGAATCGACATAACGCCAGGTCGTCACAGTGGTCGTTTTTCTCTCTGAAACGGTTACATTTATCGTCTGCAAGCCGTTGTCGCGTGATGCGGTATGCAGACACAGTACAAGCAGCACACTAGAACACAGAATAAGAATCTACGTTGATGCAATCGGCCAGTAAGAAGAGCTACGTTTCAAGTTTTAGTTATCGATTAATGAATTATTGGGCGGTTTGGTGCCTTGGACCAGACCGAGGACCTTAAGATTTTGCATGAACCGAGGACTGGCAGCCAGGTAACACGAGAAATTGTGTAAAGTGTTAATATGTAGTAAAAACCTAAGAAAATCTCCCGTTTCCGTCATTTACTATCGTATCGACATAACGCCAGATCGTCACATTGGTCGCTTTTCTCTCTGAAACGATTACATTTATCGTCTGCAAGCCCTTGTCGCGTGATGCGGTATGCAGACACAGTACAAGCAGCACACTAGAACACAGAATAAGAATCTACGTTGATGCAATCGGCCAGTAAGAAGAGCTACATTTCAAGTTTTAGTTATCGATTAATGAATTATTGGGCGGTTTGGTGCCTTGGACCAGACCGAGGACCTTAAGATTTTCCATGAACCGAGGACTGGCAGCCAGGTAACACGAGAAATTGTGTAAAGTGTTAATATGTAGTAAAAACCTAAGAAAATCTCCCGTTTCCGTCATTTACTTTCGAATCGACATAACGCCAGATCGTCACATTGGTCGCTTTTCTCTCTGAAACGGTTACATTTATCGTCTGCAAGCCCTTGTCGCGTGATGCGGTATGCAGACACTGTACAAGCAGCACACTAGAACACAGAATAAGAATCTACGTTGATGCAATCGGCCAGTAAGAAGAGCTACATTTCAAGTTTTAGTTATCGATTAATGAATTATTGGGCGGTTTGGTGCCTTGGACCAGACCGATGACCTTAAGATTTTGCATGAACCGAGGACTGGCAGCCAGATAACACGAGAAATTGTGTAAAGTGTTAATATGTAGTAAAAACCTAAGAAAATCTCCAGTTTCCGTCATTTACTATCGAATCGACATAACGCCAGATCGTCACAGTGGTCGCTTTTCTCTCTGAAACGGTTACATTTATCGTCTGCAAGCCCTTGTCGCGTGATGCGGTATGCAGACACAGTACAAGCAGCACACTAGAACACAGAATAAGAATCTACGTTGATGCAATCGGCCAGTAAGAAGAGCTACATTTCAAGTTTTAGTTATCGATTAATGAATTATTGGGCGGTTTGGTGGCTTGGACCAGACCGAGGACCTTAAGATTTTGCATGAGCCGAGGAATGGCAGCCAGGTAACACGAGAAATTGTGTAAAGTGTTAATATGTAGTAAAAACCTAAGAAAATCTCCCGTTTCCGTCATTTACTATCGAATCGACATAACGCCAGATCGTCACATTGGTCGCTTTTCTCTCTGAAACGGTTACATTTATCGTCTGCAAGCCCTTGTCGCGTGATGCGGTATGCAGACACAGTACAAGCAGCACACTAGAACACAGAATAAGAATCTACGTTGATGCAATCGGCCAGTAAGAAGAGCTACATTTCAAGTTTTAGTTATCGATTAATGAATTATTGGGCGGTTTAGTGCCTTGGACCATACCGAGGACCTTAAGATTTTGCATGAACCGAGGACTGGCAGCCAGGTAACACGAGAAATTGTGTAAAGTGTTAATATGTAGTAAAAACCTAAGAAAATCTCCCGTTTCCGTCATTTACTATCGAATCGACATAACGCCAGATCGTCACATTGGTCGCTTTTCTCTCTGAAACGGTTACATTTATCGTCTGCAAGCCGTTGTCGCGTGATGCGGTATGCAGACACAGTACAAGCAGCACACTAGAACACAGAATAAGAATCTACGTTGATGCAATCGGCCAGTAAGAAGAGCTACATTTCAAGTTTTAGTTATCGATTAATGAATTATTGGGCGGTTTGGTGCCTTGGACCAGACCGAGGACCTTAAGATTTTGCATGAACCGAGGACTGGCAGCCAGGTAACACGAGAAATTGTGTAAAGTGTTAATATGTAGTAAAAACCTAAGAAAATCTCCCGTTTCCGTCATTTACTATCGAATCGACATAACGCCAGATCGTCACAGTGGTCGCTTTTCTCTCTGAAACGGTTACATTTATCGTCTGCAAGCCCTTGTCGCGTGATTCGGTATGCAGACACAGTACAAGCAGCACACTAGAACACAGAATAAGAATCTACGTTGATGCAATCGGCCATTAAGAAGAGCTACATTTCAAGTTTTAGTTATCGATTAATGAATTATTGGGCGGTTTGGTGCCTTGGACCAGACCGAGGACCTTAAGATTTTGCATGAACCGAGGACTGGCAGCCAGGTAACACGAGAAATTGTGTAAAGTGTTAATATGTAGTAAAAACCTAAGAAAATCTCCCGTTTCCGTCATTTACTATCGAATCGACATAACGCCAGATCGTCACAGTGGTCGCTTTTCTCTCTGAAACGGTTACATTTATCGTCTGCAAGCCCTTGTCGCGTGATGCGGTATGCAGACACAGTACAAGCAGCACACTAGAACACAGAATAAGAATCTACGTTGATGCAATCGGCCAGTAAGAAGAGCTACATTTCAAGTTTTAGTTATCGATTAATTAATTATTGGGCGGTTTGGTGCCTTGGACCAGACCGAGGACCTTAAGATTTTGCATGAGCCGAGGAATGGCAGCCAGGTAACACGAGAAATTGTGTAAAGTGTTAATATGTAGTAAAAACCTAAGAAAATCTCCCGTTTCCGTCATTTACTATCGAATCGACATAACGCCAGATCGTCACATTGGTCGCTTTTCTCTCTGAAACGGTTACATTTATCGTCTGCAAGCCCTTGTCGCGTGATGCGGTATGCAGACACAGTACAAGCAGCACACTAGAACACAGAATAAGGATCTACGTTGATGCAATCGGCCAGTAAGAAGAGCTACATTTCAAGTTTTAGTTATCGATTAATGAATTATTGGGCGGTTTGGTGCCTTGGACCAGACCGAGGACCTTAAGATTTTGCATGAACCGAGGACTGGCAGCCAGGTAACACGAGAAATTGTGTAAAGTGTTAATATGTAGTAAAAACCTATGAAAATCTCCCGTTTCCGTCATTTACTATCGAATCGACATAACGCCAGATCGTCACAGTGGTCGCTTTTCTCTCTGCAACGGTTACATTTATCGTCTGCAAGCCCTTGTCGCGTGATGCGGTATGCAGAGTCACTACAAGCGGCATAGTAGAACACAGAAGAAGCATCTAAGTTTATGAAATCACCCAGTAAGAAGAGCTACATTTCAAGTTTTAGTTATCGATTAATGAATTATTTTGCGGTTTGGTGCCTTGGACCAGACCGAGGACCTTAAGATTTTGCATGAACCGAGGACTGGCAGCCAGGTAACACGAGAAATTGTGTAAAGTGTTAATATGTAGTAAAAACCTAAGAAAATCTCCCGTTTCCGTCATTTACTATCGAATCGACATAACGCCAGATCGTCACATTGGTCGCCTTTCTCTCTGAAACGGTTACATTTATCGTCTGGAAGCCGTTGTCGCGTGATGCGGTATGCAGACACAGTACAAGCAGCACACTAGAACACAGAATAAGAATCTATGTTGATGCAATCGGCCAGTAAGAAGAGCTACATTTCAAGTTTTAGTTATCGATTAATGAATTATTGGGCGGTTTGGTGCCTTGGACCAGACCGAGGACCTTAAGATTTTGCATGAACGGAGGACTGGCAGCCAGGTAACACGAGAAATTGTGTAAAGTGTTAATATGTAGTAAAAACCTAAGAAAATCTCCCGTTTCCGTCATTTACTATCGAATCGACATAACGCCAGATCGTCACAGTGGTCGCTTTTCTCTCTGAAACGGTTACATTTATCGTCTGCAAGCCGTTGTCGCGTGATGCGGTATGCAGACACAGTACAAGCAGCACACTAGAACACAGAATAAGAATCTACGTTGATGCAATCGGCCAGTAAGAAGAGCTACATTTCAAGTTTTAGTTATCGATTAATGAATTATTGGGCGGTTTGGTGCCTTGGACCAGACCGAGGACCTTAAGATTTTGCATGAGCCGAGGACTGGCAGCCAGGTAACACGAGAAATTGTGTAAAGTGTTAATATGTAGTAAAAACCTAAGAAAATCTCCCGTTTCCGTCATTTACTATCGAATCGACATAACGCCAGATCGTCACATTGGTCGCTTTTCTCTCTGAAACGGTTACATTTATCGTCTGCAAGCCCTTGTCGCGTGATGCGGTATGCAGACACAGTACAAGCAGCACACTAGAACACAGAATAAGGATCTACGTTGATGCAATCGGCCAGTAAGAAGAGCTACATTTCAAGTTTTAGTTATCGATTAATGAATTATTGGGCGGTTTGGTGCCTTGGACCAGACCGAGGACCTTAAGATTTTGCATGAACCGAGGACTGGCAGCCAGGTAACACGAGAAATTGTGTAAAGTGTTAATATGTAGTAAAAACCTAAGAAAATCTCCCGTTTCCGTCATTTACTATCGAATCGACATAATGCCAGATCGTCACATTGGTCGCTTTTCTCTCTGAAACGGTTACATTTATCGTCTGCAAGCCCTTGTCGCGTGATGCGGTATGCAGACACAGTACAAGCAGCACACTAGAACACAGAATAAGAATCTACGTTGATGCAATCGGCCAGTAAGAAGAGCTACATTTCAAGTTTTAGTTATCGATTAATGAATTATTGGGCGGTTTGGTGCCTTGGACCAGACCGAGGACCTTAAGATTTTGCATGAACCGAGGACTGGCAGCCAGGTAACACGAGAAATTGTGTAAAGTGTTAATATGTAGTAAAAACCTAAGAAAATCTCCCGTTTCCGTCATTTACTATCGAATCGACATAACGCCAGATCGTCACATTGGACGCTTTTCTCTCTGAAACGGTTACATTTATCGTCTGCAAGCCGTTGTCGCGTGATGCGGTATGCAGACACAGTACAAGCAGCACACTAGAACACAGAATAAGAATCTACGTTGATGCAATCGGCCAGTAAGAAGAGCTACATTTCAAGTTTCAGTTATCGATTAATGAATTATTGGGCGGTTTGGTGCCTTGGACCAGACCGAGGACCTTAAGATTTTGCATGAACCGAGGACTGGCAGCCAGGTAACACGAGAAATTGTGTAAAGTGTTAATATGTAGTAAAAACCTAAGAAAATCTCCCGTTTCCGTCATTTACTATCGAATCGACATAACGCCAGATCGTCACATTGGTCGCTTTTCTCTCTGAAACGGTTACATTTATCGTCTGCAAGCCCTTGTCGTGTGATGCGGTATGCAGACACAGTACAAGCAGCACACGAGAACACAGAATAAGAATCTACGTTGATGCAATCGGCCAGTAAGAAGAGCTACATTTCAAGTTTTAGTTATCGATTAATGAATTATTGGGCGGTTTGGTGCCTTGGACCAGACCGAGGACCTTAAGATTTTGCATGAACGGAGGACTGGCAGCCAGGTAACACGAGAAATTGTGTAAAGTGTTAATATGTAGTAAAAACCTAAGAAAATCTCCCGTTTCCGTCATTTACTATCGAATCGACATAACGCCAGATCGTCACAGTGGTCGCTTTTCTCTCTGAAACGGTTACATTTATCGTCTGCAAGCCGTTGTCGCGTGATGCGGTATGCAGACACAGTACAAGCAGCACACTAGAACACAGAATAAGAATCTACGTTGATGCAATCGGCCAGTAAGAAGAGCTACATTTCAAGTTTTAGTTATCGATTAATGAATTATTGGGCGGTTTGGTGCCTTGGACCAGACCGAGGACCTTAAGATTTTGCATGAACCGAGGACTGGCAGCCAGGTAACACGAGAAATTGTGTAAAGTGTTAATATGTAGTAAAAACCTAAGAAAATCTCCCGTTTCCGTCATTTACTATCGAATCGACATAACGCCAGATCGTCACATTGGTCGCTTTTCTCTCTGAAACGGTTACATTTATCGTCTGCAAGCCCTTGTCGCGTGATGCGGTATGCAGACACAGTACAAGCAGCACACTAGAACACAGAATAAGAATCTACGTTGATGCAATCGGCCAGTAAGAAGAGCTACATTTCAAGTTTTAGTTATCGATTAATGAATTATTGGGCGGTTTGGTGCCTTGGACCAGACCGAGGACCTTAAGATTTTGCATGAACCGAGGACTGGCAGCCAGGTAACACGAGAAATTGTGTAAAGTGTTAATATGTAGTAAAAACCTAAGAAAATCTCCCGTTTCCGTCATTTACTATCGAATCGACATAACGCCAGATCGTCACAGTGGTCGCTTTCCTCTCTGAAACGGTTACATTTATCGTCTGCAAGCCCTTTTCGCGTGATGCGGTATGCAGACACAGTACAAGCAGCACACTAGAACACAGAATAAGAATCTACGTTGATGCAATCGGCCAGTAAGAAGAGCTACATTTCAAGTTTTAGTTATCGATTAATGAATTATTGGGCGGTTTGGTGCCTTGGACCAGACCGAGGACCTTAAGATTTTGCATGAGCCGAGGACTGGCAGCCCGGTAACACGAGAAATTGTGTAAAGTGTTAATATGTAGTAAAAACCTAAGAAAATCTCCCGTTTCCGTCATTTACTATCGAATCGACATAACGCCAGATCGTCACATTGGTCGCTTTTCTCTCTGAAACGGTTACATTTATTGTCTGCAAGCCCTTGTCGCGTGATGCGGTATGCAGACACAGTACAAGCAGCACACTAGAACACAGAATAAGTATCTACGTTGATGCAATCGGCCAGTAAGAAGAGCTATATTTCAAGTTTTAGTTATCGATTAATGAATTATTGGGCGGTTTGGTGCCTTGGACCAGACCGAGGACCTTAAGATTTTGCATGAACCGAGGACTGGCAGCCAGGTAACACGAGAAATTGTGTAAAGTGTTAATATGTAGTAAAAACCTAAGAAAATCTCCCGTTTCCGTCATTTACTATCGAATCGACATAACGCCAGATCGTCACAGTGGTCGCTTTTCTCTCTGAAACGGTTACATTTATCGTCTGCAAGCCCTTGTCGCGTGATGCGGTATGCAGAGTCACTACAAGCGGCATAGTAGAACACAGAAGAAGCATCTAAGTTTATGCAATCGCCCAGTAAGAAGAGCTACATTTGAAGTTTTAGTTATCGATTAATGAATTATTTTGCGGTTTGGTGCCTTGGACCAGACCGAGGACCTTAAGATTTTGCATGAACCGAGGACTGGCAGCCAGGTAACACGAGAAATTGTGTAAAGTGTTAATATGTAGTAAAAACCTAAGAAAATCTCCCGTTTCCGTCATTTACTATCGAATCGACATAACGCCAGATCGTCACATTGGTCGCTTTTCTCTCTGAAACGGTTACATTTATCGTCTGCAAGCCGTTGTCGCGTGATGCGGTATGCAGACACAGTACAAGCAGCACACTAGAACACAGAATAAGAATCTATGTTGATGCAAACGGCCAGTAAGAAGAGCTACATTTCAAGTTTTAGTTATCGATTAATGAATTATTGGGCGGTTTGGTGCCTTGGACCAGACCGAGGACCTTAAGATTTTGCATGAACCGAGGACTGGCAGCCAGGTAACACGAGAAATTGTGTAAAGTGTTAATATGTAGTAAAAACCCAAGAAAATCTCCCGTTTCCGTCATTTACTATCGAATGGACATAACGCCAGATCGTCACAGTGGTCGCTTTTCTCTCTGAAACGGTTACATTTATCGTCTGCAAGCCGTTGTCGCGTGATGCGGTATGCAGACACAGTACAAGCAGCACACTAGAACACAGAATAAGAATCTACGTTGATGCAATCGGCCAGTAAGAAGAGCTACATTTCAAGTTTTAGTTATCGATTAATGAATTATTGGGCGGTTTGGTGTCTTGGACCAGACCGAGGACCTTAAGATTTTGCATGAACCGAGGACTGGCAGCCAGGTAACACCAGAAATTGTGTAAAGTGTTAATATGTAGTAAAAACCTAAGAAAATCTCCCGTTTCCGTCATTTACTATCGAATCGACATAACGCCAGATCGTCACAGTGGTCGCTTTTCTCTCTGAAACGGTTACATTTATCGTCTGCAAGCCCTTGTTGCGTGATGCGGTATGCAGACACAGTACAAGCAGCACACTAGAACACAGAAAAAGAATCTACGTTGATGCAATCGGCCAGTAAGAAGAGCTACATTTCAAGTTTTAGTTATCGATTAATGAATTATTGGGCGGTTTGGTGCCTTGGACCAGACCGAGGACCTTAAGATTTTGCATGAGCCGAGGACTGGCAGCCCGGTAACACGAGAAATTGTGTAAAGTGTTAATATGTAGTAAAAACCTAAGAAAATCTCCCGTTTCCGTCATTTACTATCGAATCGACATAACGCCAGATCGTCACATTGGTCGCTTTTCTCTCTGAAACGGTTACATTTATTGTCTGCAAGCCCTTGTCGCGTGATGCGGTATGCAGACACAGTACAAGCAGCACACTAGAACACAGAATAAGTATCTACGTTGATGCAATCGGCCAGTAAGAAGAGCTATATTTCAAGTTTTAGTTATCGATTAATGAATTATTGGGCGGTTTGGTGCCTTGGACCAGACCGAGGACCTTAAGATTTTGCATGAACCGAGGACTGGCAGCCAGGTAACACGAGAAATTGTGTAAAGTGTTAATATGTAGTAAAAACCTAAGAAAATCTCCCGTTTCCGTCATTTACTATCGAATCGACATAACGCCAGATCGTCACAGTGGTCGCTTTTCTCTCTGAAACGGTTACATTTATCGTCTGCAAGCCCTTGTCGCGTGATGCGGTATGCAGAGTCACTACAAGCGGCATAGTAGAACACAGAAGAAGCATCTAAGTTTATGCAATCGCCCAGTAAGAAGAGCTACATTTGAAGTTTTAGTTATCGATTAATGAATTATTTTGCGGTTTGGTGCCTTGGACCAGACCGAGGACCTTAAGATTTTGCATGAACCGAGGACTGGCAGCCAGGTAACACGAGAAATTGTGTAAAGTGTTAATATGTAGTAAAAACCTAAGAAAATCTCCCGTTTCCGTCATTTACTATCGAATCGACATAACGCCAGATCGTCACATTGGTCGCTTTTCTCTCTGAAACGGTTACATTTATCGTCTGCAAGCCGTTGTCGCGTGATGCGGTATGCAGACACAGTACAAGCAGCACACTAGAACACAGAATAAGAATCTATGTTGATGCAAACGGCCAGTAAGAAGAGCTACATTTCAAGTTTTAGTTATCGATTAATGAATTATTGGGCGGTTTGGTGCCTTGGACCAGACCGAGGACCTTAAGATTTTGCATGAACCGAGGACTGGCAGCCAGGTAACACGAGAAATTGTGTAAAGTGTTAATATGTAGTAAAAACCCAAGAAAATCTCCCGTTTCCGTCATTTACTATCGAATGGACATAACGCCAGATCGTCACAGTGGTCGCTTTTCTCTCTGAAACGGTTACATTTATCGTCTGCAAGCCGTTGTCGCGTGATGCGGTATGCAGACACAGTACAAGCAGCACACTAGAACACAGAATAAGAATCTACGTTGATGCAATCGGCCAGTAAGAAGAGCTACGTTTCAAGTTTTAGTTATCGATTAATGAATTATTGGGCGGTTTGGTGCCTTGGACCAGATCGAGGACCTTAAGATTTTCCATGAACCGAGGACTGGCAGCCAGGTAACACTAGAAATTGTGTAAAGTGTTAATATGTAGTAAAAACCTAAGAAAATCTCCCGTTTCCGTCATTTACTATCGAATCGACATAACGCCAGATCGTCACATTGGTCGCTTTTCTCTCTGAAACGGTTACATTTATCGTCTGCAAGCCCTTGTCGCGTGATGCGGTATGCAGACACAGTACAAGCAGCACACTAGAACACAGAATAAGAATCTACGTTGATGCAATCGGCCAGTAAGAAGAGCTACATTTCAAGTTTTAGTTATCGATTAATGAATTATTGGGCGGTTTGGTGCCTTGGACCAGACCGAGGACCTTAAGATTTTGCATGAACCGAGGTCTGGCAGCCAGGTAACACGAGAAATTGTGTAAAGTGTTAATATGTAGTAAAAACCTAAGAAAATCTCCCGTTTCCGTCATTTACTATCGAATCGACATAACGCCAGATCGTCACAGTGGTCGCTTTTCTCTCTGAAACGGTTACATTTATCGTCTGCAAGCCGTTGTCGCGTGATGCGGTATGCAGACACAGTACAAGCAGCACACTAGAACACAGAATAAGAATCTACGTTGATGCAATCGGCCAGTAAGAAGAGCTACATTTCAAGTTTTAGTTATCGATTAATGAATTATTGGGCGGTTTGGTGCCTTGGACCAGACCGAGGACCTTAAGATTTTCCATGAACCGAGGACTGGCCGCCAGGTAACACTAGAAATTGTGTAAAGTGTTAATATGTAGTAAAAACCTAAGAAAATCTCCCGTTTCCGTCATTTACTATCGAATCGACATAACGCCAGATCGTCACATTGGTCGCTTTTCTCTCTGAAACGGTTACATTTATCGTCTGCAAGCCCTTGTCGCGTGATGCGGTATGCAGACACAGTACAAGCAGCACACTAGAACACAGAATAAGAATCTACGTTGATGCAATCGGCCAGTAAGAAGAGCTACATTTCAAGTTTTAGTTATCGATTAATGAATTATTGGGCGGTTTGGTGCCTTGGACCAGACCGAGGACCTTAAGATTTTGCATGAACCGAGGACTGGCAGCCAGGTAACACGAGAAATTGTGTAAAGTGTTAATATGTAGTAAAAACCTAAGAAAATCTCCCGTTTCCGTCATTTACTATCGAATCGACATAACGCCAGATCGTCACATTGGTCGCTTTTCTCTCTGAAACGATTACATTTATCGTCTGCAAGCCGTTGTCGCGTGATGCGGTATGCAGACACAGTACAAGCAGTACACTAGAACACAGAATAAGAATCTACGTTGATGCAATCGGCCAGTAAGAAGAGCTACATTTCAAGTTTTAGTTATCGATTAATGAATTATTGGGCGGTTTGGTGCCTTGGACCAGACCGAGGACCTTAAGATTTTGCATGAACCGAGGACTGGCAGCCAGGTAACACGAGAAATTGTGTAAAGTGTTAATATGTAGTAAAAACCTAAGAAAATCTCCCGTTTCCGTCATTTACTATCGAATCGACATAACGCCAGATCGTCACAGTGGTCGCTTTTCTCTCTGAAACGGTTACATTTATCGTCTGCAAGCCGTTGTCGCGTGATGCGGTATGCAGACACAGTACAAGTAGCACACTAGAACACAGAATAAGAATCTACGTTGATGCAATCGGCCAGTAAGAAGAGCTACATTTCAAGTTTTAGTTATCGATTAATGAATTATTGGGCGGTTTGGTGCCTTGGACCAGACCGAGGACCTTAAGGTTTTGCATGAACCGAGGACTGGCAGCCAGGTAACACGAGAAATTGTGTAAAGTGTTAATATGTAGTAAAAACCTAAGAAAATCTCCCGTTTCCGTCATTTACTATCGAATCGACATAACGCCAGATCGTCACATTGGTCGCTTTTCTCTCTGAAACGGTTACATTTATCGTCTGCAAGCCCTTGTCGCGTGATGCGGTATGCAGACACAGTACAAGCAGCACACTAGAACACAGAATAAGAATCTACGTTGATGCAATCGGCCAGTAAGAAGAGCTACATTTCAAGTTTTAGTTATCGATTAATGAATTATTGGGCGGTTTGGTGCCTTGGACCAGACCGAGGACCTTAAGATTTTGCATGAACCGAGGACTGGCAGCCAGGTAACACGAGAAATTGTGTAAAGTGTTAATATGTAGTAAAAACCTAAGAAAATCTCCCGTTTCCGTCATTTACTATCGAATCGACATAACGCCAGATCGTCACATTGGTCGCTTTTCTCTCTGAAACGGTTACATATATCGTCTGCAAGCCGTTGTCGCGTGATGCGGTATGCAGACACAGTACAAGCAGCACACTAGAACACAGAATAAGAATCTACGTTGATGCAATCGGCCAGTAAGAAGAGCTACATTTCAAGTCTTAGTTATCGATTAATGAATTATTGGGCGGTTTGGTGCCTTGGACCAGACCGAGGACCTTAAGATTTTGCATGAACCGAGGACTGGCAGCCAGGTAACACAAGAAATTGTGTAAAGTGTTAATATGTAGTAAAAACCTAAGAAAATCTCCCGTTTCCGTCATTTACTATCGAATCGACATAACGCCAGATCGTCACAGTGGTCGCTTTTCTCTCTGAAACGGTTACATTTATCGTCTGCAAGCCCTTGTCGCGTGATGCGGTATGCAGACACAGTACAAGCAGCACACTAGAACACAGAATAAGAATCTACGTTGATGCAATCGGCCAGTAGGAAGAGCTACATTTCAAGTTTTAGTTATCGATTAATGAATTATTGGGCGGTTTGGTGCCTTGGACCAGACCGAGGACCTTAAGATTTTGCATGAACCGAGGACTGGCAGCCAGGTAACACGACAAATTGTGTAAAGTGTTAATATGTAGTAAAAACCTAAGAAAATCTCCCGTTTCCGTCATTTACTATCGAATCGACATAACGCCAGATCGTCACATTGGTCGCTTTTCTCTCTGAAACGGTTACATTTATCGTCTGCAAGCCGTTGTCGCGTGATGCGGTATGCAGACACAGTACAAGCAGCACACTAGAACACAGAATAAGAATCTATGTTGATGCAATCGGCCAGTAAGAAGAGCTACATTTCAAGTTTTAGTTATCGATTAATGAATTATTGGGCGGTTTGGTGCCTTGGACCAGACCGAGGACCTTAAGATTTTGCATGAACCGAGGACTGGCAGCCAGGTAACACGAGAAATTGTGTAAAGTGTTAATATGTAGTAAAAACCTAAGAAAATCTCCCGTTTCCGTCATTTACTATCGAATCGACATAACGCCAGATCGTCACAGTGGTCGCTTTTCTCTCTGAAACGGTTACATTTATCGTCTGCAAGCCCTTGTCGCGTGATGCGGTATGCAGAGTCACTACAAGCGGCATAGTAGAACACTGAAGAAGCATCTAAGTTTATGCAATCGCCCAGTAAGAAGAGCTACATTTCAAGTTTTAGTTATCGATTAATGAATTATTGGGCGGTTTGGTGCCTTGGACCAGACCGAGGACCTTAAGATTTTGCATGAACCGAGGACTGGCAGCCAGGTAACACGAGAAATTGTGTAAAGTGTTAATATGTAGTAAAAACCTAAGAAAATCTCCCGTTTCCGTCATTTACTATCGAATCGACATAACGCCAGATCGTCACAGTGGTCGCTTTTCTCTCTGAAACGGTTACATTTATCGTCTGCAAGCCATTGTCGCGTGATGCGGTATGCAGAGTCACTACAAGCGGCATAGTAGAACACTGAAGAAGCATCTAAGTTTATGCAATCGCCCAGTAAGAAGAGCTACATTTCAAGTTTTAGTTATCGATTAATGAATTATTGGGCGGTTTGGTGCCTTGGACCAGACCGAAAACCCTAAGATTTTGCATGAACCGAGGACTGGCAGCCAGGTAACACGAGAAATTGTGTAAAGTGTTAATATGTAGTAAAAACCTAAGAAAATCTCCCGTTTCCGTCATTTACTATCGAATCGACATAACGCCAGATCGTCACAGTGGTCGCTTTTCTCTCTGAAACGGTTACATTTATCGTCTGCAAGCCGTTGTCGCGTGATGCGGTATGCAGACACAGTACAAGCAGCACACTAGAACACAGAATAAGAATCTACGTTGATGCAATCGGCCAGTAAGAAGAGCTACATTTCAAGTTTTAGTTATCGATTAATGAATTATTGGGCGGTTTGGTGCCTTGGACCAGACCGAGGACCTTAAGATTTAGCATGAACCGAGGACTGGCAGCCAGGTAACACGAGAAATTGTGTAAAGTGTTAATATGTAGTAAAAACCTAAGAAAATCTCCCGTTTCCGTCATTTACTATCGAATCGACATAACGCCAGATCGTCACAGTGGTCGCTTTTCTCTCTGAAACGGTTACATTTATCGTCTGCAAGCCCTTGTCTCGTGATGCGGTATGCAGAGTCACTACAAGCGGCATAGTAGAACACTGAAGAAGCATCTAAGTTTATGCAATCGCCCAGTAAGAAGAGCTACATTTCAAGTTTTAGTTATCGATTAATGAATTATTGGGCGGTTTGGTGCCTTGGACCAGACCGAGGACCTTAAGATTTTACATGAACCGAGGACTGGCAGCCAGGTAACACGAGAAATTGTGTAAAGTGTTAATATGTAGTAAAAACCTAAGAAAATCTCCCGTTTCCGTCATTTACTATCGAATCGACATAACGCCAGATCGTCACAGTGGTCGCTTTTCTCTCTGAAACGGTTACATTTATCGTCTGCAAGCCATTGTCGCGTGATGCGGTATGCAGACACAGTACAAGCAGCACACTAGAACACAGAATAAGAATCTACGTTGATGCAATCGGCCAGTAAGAAGAGCTACATTTCAAGTTTTAGTTATCGATTAATGAATTATTGGGCGGTTTGGTGCCTTGGACCAGACCGAGGACCTTACGATTTTGCATCAACCGAGGACTGGCAGTCAGGTAACACGAGAAATTGTGTAAAGTGTTAATATGTAGTAAAAACCTAAGAAAATCTCCCGTTTCCGTCATTTACTATCGAATCGACATAACGCCAGATCGTCACAGTGGTCGCTTTTCTCTCTGAAACGGTTACTTTTATCGTCTGCAAGCACTTGTCGCGTGATGCGGTATGCAGAGTCACTACAAGCGGCATAGTAGAACACCGAATAAGCATCTAAGTTTATGCAATCGGCCAGTAAGAAGAGCTACATTTCAAGTTTTAGTTATCGATTAATGAATTATTGGGCGGTTTGGTGTCTTGGACCAGACCGAGGACCTTAAGATTTTGCATGAACCGAGGACTGGCAGCCAGGTAACACGAGAAATTGTGTAAAGTGTTAATATGTAGTAAAAACCCAAGAAAATCTCCCGTTTCCGTCATTTACTATCGAATCGACATAACGCCAGATCGTCACAGTGGTCGCTTTTCTCTCTGAAACGGTTACATTTATCGTCTGCAAGCCGTTGTCGCGTGATGCGGTATGCAGACACAGTACAAGTAGCACTCTAGAACACAGAATAAGAATCTACGTTGATGCAATCGGCCAGTAAGAAGAGCTACATTTCAAGTTTTAGTTATCGATTAATGAATTATTGGGCGGTTTGGTGCCTTGGACCAGACCGAGGACCTTAAGGTTTTGCATGAACCGAGGACTGGCAGCCAGGTAACACGAGAAATTGTGTAAAGTGTTAATATGTAGTAAAAACCTAAGAAAATCTCCCGTTTCCGTCATTTACTATCGAATCGACATAACGCCAGATCGTCACATTGGTCGCTTTTCTCTCTGAAACGGTTACATTTATCGTCTGCAAGCCCTTGTCGCGTGATGCGGTATGCAGACACAGTACAAGCAGCACACTAGAACACAGAATAAGAATCTACGTTGATGCAATCGGCCAGTAAGAAGAGCTACATTTCAAGTTTTAGTTATCGATTAATGAATTATTGGGCGGTTTGGTGCCTTGGACCAGACCGAGGACCTTAAGATTTTGCATGAACCGAGGACTGGCAGCCAGGTAACACGAGAAATTGTGTAAAGTGTTAATATGTAGTAAAAACCTAAGAAAATCTCCCGTTTCCGTCATTTACTATCGAATCGACATAACGCCAGATCGTCACAGTGGTCGCTTTTCTCTCTGAAACGGTTACATTTATCGTCTGCAAGCCGTTGTCGCGTGATGCGGTATGCAGACACAGTACAAGCAGCACACTAGAACACAGAATAAGAATCTACGTTGATGCAATCGGCCAGTAAGAAGAGCTACATTTCAAGTTTTAGTTATCGATTAATGAATTATTCGGCGGTTTGGTGCCTTGGACCAGACCGAGGACCTTAAGATTTTGCATGAACCGAGGACTGGCAGCCAGGTAACACAAGAAATTGTGTAAAGTGTTAATATGTAGTAAAAACCTAAGAAAATCTCCCGTTTCCGTCATTTACTATCGAATCGACATAACGCCAGATCGTCACAGTGGTCGCTTTTCTCTCTGAAACGGTTACATTTATCGTCTGCAAGCCCTTGTCGCGTGATGCGGTATGCAGACACAGTACAAGCAGCACACTAGAACACAGAATAAGAATCTACGTTGATGCAATCGGCCAGTAGGAAGAGCTACATTTCAAGTTTTAGTTATCGATTAATGAATTATTGGGCGGGTTGGTGCCTTGGACCAGACCGAGGACCTTAAGATTTTGCATGAACCGAGGACTGGCAGCCAGGTAACACGAGAAATTGTGTAAAGTGTTAATATGTAGTAAAAACCTAAGAAAATCTCCCGTTTCCGTCATTTACTATCGAATCGACATAACACCTGATCGTCACAGTGGTCGCTTTTCTCTCTGAAACGGTTACATTTATCGTCTGCAAGCCCTTGTCGCTTGATGCGGTATGCAGAGTCACTACAAGCGGCATAGTAGAACACTGAAGAAGCATCTAAGTTTATGCAATCGCCCAGTAAGAAGAGCTACATTTCAAGATTTAGTTATCGATTAATGAATTATTGGGCGGTTTGGTGCCTTGGACCAGACCGAGGACCTTAAGATTTTGCATGAACCGAGGACTGGCAGCCAGGTAACACGAGAAATTGTGTAAAGTGTTAATATGTAGTAAAAACCTAAGAAAATCTCCCGTTTCCCTCATTTACTATCGAATCGACATAACGCCAGATCGTCACCGTGGTTGCTTTTCTCTCTGAAACGGTTACATTTATCGTCTGCAAGCCGTTGTCGCGTGATGCGGTATGCAGACACAGTACAAGCAGCACACTAGAACACAGAATAAGAATCTACGTTGATGCAATCGGCCAGTAAGAAGAGCTACATTTCAAGTTTTAGTTATCGATTAATGAATTATTGGGCGGTTTGGTGCCTTGGACCAGACCGAGGACCTTAAGATTTTGCATGAACCGAGGACTGGCAGCCAGGTAACACGAGAAATTGTGTAAAGTGTTAATATGTAGTAAAAACCTAAGAAAATCTCCCGTTTCCGTCATTTACTATCGAATCGACATAACGCCAGATCGTCACAGTGGTCGCTTTTCTCTCTGAAACGGTTACATTTATCGTCTGCAAGCCCTTGTCGCGTGATGCGGTATGCAGACACAGTACAAGCAGCACACTAGAACACAGAATAAGAATCTACGTTGATGCAATCGGCCAGTAAGGAGAGCTACATTTCAAGTTTAGTTATCGATTAATGAATTATTGGGCGGTTTGGTGCCTTGGACCAGACCGAGGACCTTAAGATTTTGCATGAACCGAGGACTGGCAGCCAGGTAACACGAGAAATTGTGTAAAGTGTTAATATGTAGTAAAAACCTAAGAAAAACTCCCGTTTCCGTCATTTACTATCGAATCGACATAACGCCAGATCGTCACAGTGGTCGCTTTTCTCTCTGGAACGGTTACATTTATCGTCTGCAAGCCCTTGTCGCGTGATGCGGTATGCAGAGTCACTACAAGCGGCATAGTAGAACACTGAAGAAGCATCTAAATTTATGCAATCGCCCAGTAAGAAGAGCTACATTTCAAGTTTTAGTTATCGATTAATGAATTATTGGGCGGTTTGGTGCCTTGGACCAGACCGAGGACCTTAAGATTTTGCATGAACCGAGGACTGGCAGCCAGGTAACACGAGAAATTGTGTAAAGTGTTAATATGTAGTAAAAACCTAAGAAAATCTCCCGTTTCCGTCATTTACTATCGAATCGACATAACGCCAGATCGTCACAGTGGTCGCTTTTCTCTCTGAAACGGTTACATTTATCGTCTGCAAGCCGTTGTCGCGTGATGCGGTATGCAGACACAGTACAAGCAGCACACTAGAACACAGAATAAGAATCTACGTTGATGCAATCGTCCAGTAAGAAGAGCTAGATTTCAAGTTTTAGTTATCGATTAATGAATTATTGGGCGGTTTGGTGCCTTGGACCAGACCGAGGACCTTAAGATTTTGCATGAACCGAGGACTGGCAGCCAGGTAACACGAGAAATTGTGTAAAGTGTTAATATGTAGTAAAAACCTAAGAAAATCTCCCGTTTCCGTCATTTACTATCGAATCGACATAACGCCAGATCGTCACATTGGTCGCTTTTCTCTCTGAAACGGTTACATTTATCGTCTGCAAGCCCTTGTCGCGTGATGCGGTATGCAGACACAGTACAAGCACCACACTAGAACACAGAATAAGGATCTACGTTGATACAATCGGCCAGTAAGAAGAGCTACATTTCAAGTTTTAGTTATCGATTAATGAATTATTGGGCGGTTTGGTGCCTTGGACCAGACCGAGGACCTTAAGATTTTGCATGAACCGAGGACTGGCAGCCAGGTAACACGAGAAATTGTGTAAAGTGTTAATATGTAGTAAAAACCTAAGAAAATCTCCCGTTTCCGTCATTTACTATCGAATCGACATAACGCCAGATCGTCACAGTGGTCGCTTTTCTCTCTGAAACGGTTACATTTATCGTCTGCAAGCCCTTGTCGCGTGATGCGGTATGCAGACACAGTACAAGCAGCACTCTAGAACACAGAATAAGAATCTACGTTGATGCAATCGGCCAGTAAGAAGAGCTACATTTCAAGTTTTAGTTATCGATTAATGAATTATTGGGCGGTTTGGTGCCTTGGACCAGACCGAGGACCTTAAGATTTTGCATGAACCGAGGACTGGCAGCCAGGTAACACGAGAAATTGTGTAAAGTGTTAATATGTAGTAAAAACCCAAGAAAATCTCCCGTTTCCGTCATTTACTATCGAATCGACATAACGCCAGATCGACACAGTGGTCGCTTTTCTCTCTGAAACGGTTACATTTATCGTCTGCAAGCCGTTGTCGCGTGATGCGGTATGCAGACACAGTACAAGCAGCACACTAGAACACAGAATAAGAATCTACGTTGAAGCAATCGTCCAGTAAGAAGAGCTACATTTCAAGTTTTAGTTATCGATTAATGAATTATTGGGCGGTTTGGTGCTTTGGACCAGACCGAGGACCTTAAGATTTTGCATGAACCGAGGACTGGCAGCCAGGTAACACGAGAAATTGTGTAAAGTGTTAATATGTAGTAAAAACCTAAGAAAATCTCCCGTTTCCGTCATTTACTATCGAATCGACATAACGCCAGATCGTCACAGTGGTCGCTTTTCTCTCTGAAACGGTTACATTTATCGTCTGCAAGCCGTTGTCGCGTGATGCGGTATGCAGACACAGTACAAGCAGCACACTAGAACACAGAATAAGAATCTATGTTGATGCAATCGGCCAGTAAGAAGAGCTACATTTCAAGTTTTAGTTATCGATTAATGAATTATTGGGCGGTTTGGTGCCTTGGACCAGACCGAGGACCTTAAGATCTTGCATGAACCGAGGACTGGCAGCCAGATAACACCAGAAATTGTGCAAAGTGTTAATATGTAGTAAAAACCTAAGAGAATCTCCCGTTTCCGTCATTTACTATCGAATCGACATAACGCCAGATCGTCACATTGGTCGCTTTTCTCTCTGAAACGGTTACATTTATCGTCTGCAAGCCGTTGTCGCATGATGCGGTATGCAGACACAGTCCAAGCAGCACACTAGAACACAGAATAAGAATCTACGTTGATGCAATCGGCCAGTAAGAAGAGCTACATTTCAAGTTTTAGTTATCGATTAATGAATTATTGGGCGGTTTGGTGCCTTGGACCAGACCGAGGACCTTAAGATTTTGCATGAACCGAGGACTGGCAGCCAGGTAACACGAGAAATTGTGTAAAGTGTTAATATGTAGTAAAAACCTAAGAAAATCTCCCGTTTCCGTCATTTACTATCGAATCGACATAACGCCAGATCGTCACAGTGGTCGCTTTTCTCTCAGAAACGGTTACATTTATCGTCTGCAAGCCCTTGTCGCGTGATGCGGTATGCAGACACAGTACAAGCAGCACACTAGAACACAGAATAAGAATCTACGTTGATGCAATGGGCCAGTAAGATGAGCTACATTTCAAGTTTTAGTTATCGATTAATGAATTATTGGGCGGTTTGGTGCCTTGGACCAGACCGAGGACCTTAAGATTTTGCATGAACCGAGGACTGGCAGCCAGGTAACACGAGAAATTGTGTAAAGTGTTAATATGTAGTAAAAACCTAAGAAAATCTCCCGTTTCCGTCATTTACTATCGAATTAACATAACGCCAGATCGTCACGGTGGTCGCTTTTCTCTCTGAAACGGTTACATTTATCGTCTGCAAGCCCTTGTCGCGTGATGCGGTATGCAGAGTCACTACAGGCGGCATAGTAGAACACTGAAGAAGAATCTAAGTTTATGCAATCGCCCAGTAAGAAGAGCTACATTTCAAGTTTTAGTTATCGATTAATGAATTATTGGGCGGTTTGGTGCCTTGGACCAGACCGAGGACCTTAAGATTTTGCATGAACCGAGGACTGGCAGCCAGGTAACACGAGAAATTGTGTAAAGTGTTAATATATAGTAAAAACCTAAGAAAATCTTCCGTTTCCGTCATTTACTATCGAATCGACATAACGCCAGATCGTCACAGTGGTCACTTTTCTCTCTGAAACGGTTACATTTATCGTCTGCAAGCACTTGTCGCGTGATGCGGTATGCAGACACAGTACGAGCAGCACACTAGAACACAGAATAAGAATCTACGTTGATGCAATCGCCCAGTAAGAAGAGCTACATTTCAAGTTTTAGTTATCGATTAATGAATTATTGGGCGGTTTGGTGCCTTGGACCAGACCGAGGACCTTAAGATTTTGCATGAACCGAGGACTGGCAGCCAGGTAACACGAGAAATTGTGTCAAGTGTTAATATGTAGTAAAAACCCAAGAAAATCTCCCGTTTCCGTCATTTACTATCAAATCGACATAACGCCAGATCGTCACAGTGGTCGCTTTTCTCTCTGAAACGGTTACATTTATCGTCTGCAGGCCGTTGTCGCGTGATGCGGTATGCAGACACAGTACAAGCAGCACACTAGAACACAGAATAAGAATCTACGTTGATGCAATCGGCCAGTAAGAAGAGCTACATTTCAAGTTTTAGTTATCGATTAATGAATTATTGGGCGGTTTGGTGCCTTGGACCAGACCGAGGACCTTAAGATTTTGCATGAACCGAGGACTGGCAGCCAGGTAACACGAGAAATTGTGTAAAGTGTTAATATGTAGTAAAAACCTAAGAAAATCTCCCGTTTCCGTCATTTACTATCGAATCGACATAACGCCAGATCGTCACAGTGGTCGCTTTTCTCTCTGAAACGGTGACATTTATCGCCTGCAAGCCGTTGTCGCGTGATGCGGTATGCAGACACAGTACAAGCAGCACACTAGAACACAGAATAAGAATCTACGTTGATGCAATCGGCCAGTAAGAAGAGCTACATTTCAAGTTTTAGTTATCGATTAATGAATTATTGGGCGGTTTGGTGCCTTGGACCAGACCGAGGACCTTAAGATTTTGCATGAACCGAGGACTGGCAGCCAGGTAACACGAGAAATTGTGTAAAGTGTTAATATGTAGTAAAAACCTAAGAAAATCTCCCGTTTCCGTCATTTACTATCGAATCGACATAACGCCAGATCGTCACATTGGTCGCTTTTCTCTCTGAAACGGTTACATTTATCGTCTGCAAGCCGTTGTCGCGTGATGCGGTATGCACACAGTACAAGCAGCACACTAGAACACAGAATAAGAATCTATGTTGATGCAATCGGCCAGTGAGAAGAGCTACATTTCAAGTTTTAGTTATCGATTAATGAATTATTGGGCGGTTTGGTGGCTTGGACCAGACCGAGGACCTTAAGATTTTGCATGAACCGAGGACTGGCAGCCAGGTAACACGAGGAATTGTGTAAAGTGTTAATATGTAGTAAAAACCTAAGAAAATCTCCCGTTTCCGTCATTTACTATCGAATCGACATAACGCCAGATCGTCACAGTGGTCGCTGTTCTCTCTGAAACGGTTACATTTATCGTCTGCAAGCCCTTGTCGCGTGATGCGGTATGCAGACACAGTACAAGCAGCACACTAGAACACAGAATAAGAATCTACGTTGATGCAATCGGCCAGGAAGAAGAGCTACATTTCAAGTTTTAGTTATCGATTAATGAATTATTGGGCGGTTTGGTGCCTTGGACCAGACCGAGGACCTAAAGATTTTGCATGAACCGAGGACTGGCAGCCAGGTAACACGAGAAATTGTGTAAAGTGTTAATATGTAGTAAAAACCTAAGAAAATCTCCCGTTTCCGTCATTTACTATCGAATCGACATAACGCCAGATCGTCACAGTGGTCGCTTTACGCTCTGAAACGGTTACATTTATCGTCTGCAAGCCCTTGTCGCGTGATGCGGTATGCAGAGTCACTACAAGCGGCATAGTAGATCACTGAAGAAGCATCTAAGTTTATGCAATCGGCCAGTAAGAAGAGCTACATTTCAAGTTTTAGTTATCGATTAATGAATTATTGGGCGGTTTGGTGCCTTGGACCAGACCGAGGACCTTAAGATTTTGCATGAACCGAGGACTGGCAGCCAGGTAACACCAGAAATTGTGTAAAGTGTTAATATGTAGTAAAAACCTAAGAAAATCTCCCGTTTCCGTCATTTACTATCGAATCGACATAACGCCAGATCGTCACATTGGTCGCTTTTCTCTCTGAAACGGTTACATTTATCGTCTGCAAGCCCTTGTCGCGTGATGCGGTATGCAGAGTCACTACAAGCGGCATAGTAGAACACTGAAGAATCATCTAAGTTTATGCAATCGCCCAGTAAGAAGAGCTACATTTCAAGTTTTAGTTATCGATTAATGAATTATTGGGCGGTTTGGTGCCTTGGACCAGACCGAGGACCTTAAGATTTTGCATGAACCGAGGACTGGCAGCCAGGTAACACGAGAAATTGTGTAAAGTGTTAATATGTAGTAAAAACCTAAGAAAATCTCCCGTTTCCGTCATTTACTATCGAATCGACATAACGCCAGATCGTCACAGTGGTCGCTTTTCTCTCTGAAACGGTTACATTTATCGTCTGCAAGCCGTTGACACGTGATGCGGTATGCAGACACAGTACAAGCAGCACACTAGAACACAGAATAAGAATCTACGTTGATGCAATCGGCCATTAAGAAGAGCTACATTTCAAGTTTTAGTTATCGATTAATGAATTATTGGGCGGTTTGGTGCCTTGGACCAGACCGAGGACCTTAAGATTTTGCATGAACCGAGGACTGGCAGCCAGGTAACACGAGAAATTGTGTAAAGTGTTAATATGTAGTAAAAACCTAAGAAAATCTCCCGTTTCCGTCATTTACTATCGAATCGACATAACGCCAGATCGTCACAGTGGTCGCTTTTCTCTCTGAAACGGTTACATCTATCGTCTGCAAGCCCTTGTCGCGTGATGCGGTATGCAGACACAGTACAAGCAGCACACTAGAACACAGAATAAGAATCTACGTTGATGCAATCGGCCAGTAAGAAGAGCTACATTTCAAGTTTTAGTTATCGATTAATGAATTATTGGGCGGTTTGGTGCCTTGGACCAGACCGAGGACATTAAGATTTTGCATGAGCCGAGGACTGGCAGCCAGGTAACACGAGAAATTGTGTAAAGTGTTAATATGTAGTAAAAACCTAAGAAAATCTCCCGTTTCCGTCATTTACTATCGAATCGACATAACGCCAGATCGTCACAGTGGTCGCTTTTCTCTCTGAAACGGTTACATTTATCGTCTGCAAGCCGTTGTCGCGTGATGCGGTATGCAGACACAGTACAAGCAGCACACTAGAACACAGAATAAGAATCTACGTTGATGCAATCGGCCAGGAAGAAGAGCTACATTTCAAGTTTTAGTCATCGATTAATGAATTATTGGGCAGTTTGGTGCCTTGGACCAGACCGAGGACCTTAAGATTTTGCATGAACCGAGGACTGGCAGCCAGGTAACACGAGAAATTGTGTAAAGTGTTAATATGTAGTAAAAACCCAAGAAAATCTCCCGTTTCCGTCATTTACAATCGAATCGACATAACGCCAGATCGTCACAGTGGTCGCTTTTCTCTCTGAAACGGTTACATTTATCGTCTGCAAGCCCTTGTCGCGTGATGCGGTATGCAGACACAGTACAAGCAGCACTCTAGAACACAGAATAAGAATCTACGTTGAAGCAATCGGCCAGTAAGAAGAGCTACATTTCAAGTTTTAGTTATCGATTAATGAATTATTGGGCGGTTTGGTGCCTTGGACCAGACCGAGGACCTTAAGATTTTGCATGAACCGAGGACTGGCAGCCAGGTAACACGAGAAATTGTGTAAAGTGTTAATATGTAGTAAAAACCTAAGAAAATCTCCCGTTTCCGTCATTTACTATCGATTCGACATAACGCCAGATCGTCACAGTGGTCGCTTTTCTCTCTGAAACGGTTACATTTATCGTCTGCAAGCCGTTGTCGCGTGATGCGGTATGCAGACACAGTACAAGCAGCACACTAGAACACAGAATAAGAATCTACGTTGATGCAATCGGAGAGTAAGAAGAGCTACATTTCAAGTTTTAGTTATCGATTAATGAATTATTGGGCGGTTTGGTGCCTTGGACCAGACCGAGGACCTTAAGATTTTGCATGAACCGAGGACTGGCAGCAAGGTAACACGAGAAATTGTGTAAAGTGTTAATATGTAGTAAAAACCTAAGAAAATCTCCCGTTTCCGTCATTTACTATCGAATCGACATAACGCCAGATCGTCACATTGGTCGCTTTTCTCTCTGAAACGGTTACATTTATCGTCAGCAAGCTCTTGTCGCGTGATGCGGTATGCAGACACAGTACAAGCAGCACACTAGAACACAGAATAAGAATCTACGTTGATGCAATCGGCCAGTAAGAAGAGCTACATTTCAAGTTTTAGTCATCGATTAATGAATTATTGGGCAGTTTGGTGCCTTGGACCAGACCGAGGACCTTAAGATTTTGCATGAACCGAGGACTGGCAGCCAGGTAACACGAGAAATTGTGTAAAGTGTTAATATGTAGTAAAAACCCAAGAAAATCTCCCGTTTCCGTCATTTACTATCGAATCGACATTACGCCAGTTCGTCACAGTGGTCGCTTTTCCCTTTGAAACGGTTACATTTATCGTCTGCAAGCCCTTGTCGCGTGATGCGGTATGCAGACACAGTACAAGCAGCACACTAGAACACAGAATAAGAATCTACGTTGATGCAATCGGCCAGTAAGAAGAGCTACATTTCAAGTTTTAGTTATCGATTAATGAATTATTGGGCGGTTTGGTGCCTTGGACCAGACCGAGGACCTTAAGATTTTGCATGAACCGAGGACTGGCAGCCAGTTAACACGAGAAATTGTGTAAAGTGTTAATATGTAGTAAAAACCTAAGAAAATCTCCCGTTTCCGTCATTTACTATCGAATCGACATAACGCCAGATCGTCACAGTGGTCGCTTTTCTCTCTGAAACGGTTACATTTATCGTCTGCAAGCCCTTGTCGCGTGATGCGGTATGCAGACACAGTCCAAGCAGCACACTAGAACACAGAATAAGAATCTACGTTGATGCAATCGGCCAGTAAGAAGAGCTACATTTCAAGTTTTAGTTATCGATTAATGAATTATTGGGCGGTTTGGTGCCTTGGACCAGACCGAGGACCTTAAGATTTTGCATGAACCGAGGACTGGCAGCCAGGTAACACGAGAAATTGTGTAAAGTGTTAATATGTAGTAAAAACCTAAGAAAATCTCCCGTTTCCGTCATTTACTATCGAATCGACATAACGCCAGATCGTCACAGTGGTCGCTTTTCTCTCTGAAACGGTTACATTTATCGTCTGCAAGCCGTTGTCGCGTGATGCGGTATGCTGACACTGTACAAGCAGCACACTAGAACACAGAATAAGAATCTACGTTGATGCAATCGGCCAGTAAGAAGAGCTACATTTCAAGTTTTAGTTATCGATTAATGAATTATTGGGCGGTTTGGTGCCTTGGACCAGACCGAGGACCTTAAGATTTTGCATGAACCGAGGACTGGAAGCCAGGTAACACGAGAAATCGTGTAAAGTGTTAATATGTAGTAAAAACCTAAGAAAATCTCCCGTTTCCGTCATTTACTATCGAATCGACATAACGCCAGATCGTCACAGTGGTCGCTTTTCTCTCTGAAACGGTTACATTTATCGTCTGCAAGCCCTTGTCGCGTGATGCGGTATGCAGACACAGTACAAGCAGCACACTAGAACACAGAATAAGAATCTACGTTGATGCAATCGGCCAGTAAGAAGAGCTACATTTCAAGTCTTAGTTATCGATTAATGAATTATTGGGCGGTTTGGTGCCTTGGACCTGACCGAGGACCTTAAGATTTTGCATGAACCGAGGACTGGCAGCCAGGTAACACGAGAAATTGTGTAAAGTGTTAATATGTAGTAAAAACCCAAGAAAATCTCCCGTTTCCGTCATTTACTATCGAATCGACATTACGCCAGTTCGTCACAGTGGTCGCTTTTCCCTTTGAAACGGTTACATTTATCGTCTGCAAGCCCTTGTCGCGTGATGCGGTATGCAGACACAGTACAAGCAGCACACTAGAACACAGAATAAGAATCTACGTTGATGCAATCGGCCAGTAAGAAGAGCTACATTTCAAGTTTTAGTTATCGATTAATGAATTATTGGGCGGTTTGGTGCCTTGGACCAGACCGAGGACCTTAAGATTTTGCATGAACCGAGGACTGGCAGCCAGGTAACACGAGAAATTGTGTAAAGTGTTAATATGTAGTAAAAACCTAAGAAAATCTCCCGTTTCCGTCATTTACTATCGAATCGACATAACGCCAGATCGTCACAGTGGTCGCTTTTCTCTCTGAAACGGTTACATTTATCGTCTGCAAGCCCTTGTCGCGTGATGCGGTATGCAGACACAGTACAAGCAGCACACTAGAACACAGAATAAGAATCTACGTTGATGCAATCGGCCAGTAAGAAGAGCTACATTTCAAGTTTTAGTTATCGATTAATGAATTATTGGGCGGTTTGGTGCCTTGGACCAGACCGAGGACCTTAAGATTTTGCATGAACCGAGGACTGGCAGCCAGGTAACACGAGAAATTGTGTAAAGTGTTAATATGTAGTAAAAACCTAAGAAAATCTCCCGTTTCCGTCATTTACTATCGAATCGACATAACGCCAGATCGTCACAGTGGTCGCTTTTCTCTCTGAAACGGTTACATTTATCGTCTGCAAGCCCTTGTCGCGTGATGCGGTATGCTGACACTGTACAAGCAGCACACTAGAACACAGAATAAGAATCTACGTTGATGCAATCGGCCAGTAAGAAGAGCTACATTTCAAGTTTTAGTTATCGATTAATGAATTATTGGGCGGTTTGGTGCCTTGGACCAGACCGAGGACCTTAAGATTTTGCATGAACCGAGGACTGGCAGCCAGGTAACACGAGAAATTGTGTAAAGTGTTAATATGTAGTAAAAACCTAAGAAAATCTCCCGTTTCCGTCATTTACTATCGAATCGACATAACGCCAGATCGTCACATTGGTCGCTTTTCTCTCTGAAACGGTTACATTTATCGTCTGCAAGCTCTTGTCGCGTGATGCGGTATGCAGACACAGTACAAGCAGCACACTAGAACACAGAATAAGAATCTACGTTGATGCAATCGGCCAGGAAGAAGAGCTACATTTCAAGTTTTAGTCATCGATTAATGAATTATTGGGCAGTTTGGTGCCTTGGACCAGACCGAGGACCTTAAGATTTTGCATGAACCGAGGACTGGCAGCCAGGTAACACGAGAAATTGTGTAAAGTGTTAATATGTAGTAAAAACCCAAGAAAATCTCCCGTTTCCGTCATTTACTATCGAATCGACATTACGCCAGTTCGTCACAGTGGTCGCTTTTCCCTTTGAAACGGTTACATTTATCGTCTGCAAGTCCTTGTCGCGTGATGCGGTATGCAGACACAGTACAAGCAGCACACTAGAACACAGAATAAGAATCTACGTTGATGCAATCGGCCAGTAAGAAGAGCTACATTTCAAGTTTTAGTTATCGATTAATGAATTATTGGGCGGTTTGGTGCCTTGGACCAGACCGAGGACCTTAAGATTTTGCATGAACCGAGGACTGGCAGCCAGGTAACACGAGAAATTGTGTAAAGTGTTAATATGTAGTAAAAACCTAGGAAAATCTCCCGTTTCCGTCATTTACTATCGAATCGACATAACGCCAGATCGTCACAGTGGTCGCTTTTCTCTCTGAAACGGTTACATTTATCGTCTGCAAGCCCTTGTCGCGTGATGCGGTATGCAGACACAGTCCAAGCAGCACACTAGAACACAGAATAAGAATCTACGTTGATGCAATCGGCCAGTAAGAAGAGCTACATTTCAAGTTTTAGTTATCGATTAATGAATTATTGGGCGGTTTGGTGCCTTGGACCAGACCGAGGACCTTAAGATTTTGCATGAACCGAGGACTGGCAGCCAGGTAACACGAGAAATTGTGTAAAGTGTTAATATGTAGTAAAAGCCTAAGAAAATCTCCAGTTTCCGTCATTTACTATCGAATCGACATAACGCCAGATCGTCACAGTGGTCGCTTTTCTCTCTGAAACGGTTACATTTATCGTCTGCAAGCCCTTGTCGCGTGATGCGGTATGCAGACACAGTACAAGCAGCACACTAGAACACAGAATAAGAATCTACGTTGATGCAATCGGCCAGTAAGAAGAGCTACATTTCAAGTCTTAGTTATCGATTAATGAATTATTGGGCGGTTTGGTGCCTTGGACCTGACCGAGGACCTTAAGATTTTGCATGAACCGAGGACTGGCAGCCAGGTAACACGAGAAATTGTGTAAAGTGTTAATATGTAGTAAAAACCCAAGAAAATCTCCCGTTTCCGTCATTTACTATCGAATCGACATTACGCCAGTTCGTCACAGTGGTCGCTTTTCCCTTTGAAACGGTTACATTTGTCGTCTGCAAGCCCTTGTCGCGTGATGCGGTATGCAGACACAGTACAAGCAGCACACTAGAACACAGAATAAGAATCTACGTTGATGCAATCGGCCAGTAAGAAGAGCTACATTTCAAGCTTTAGTTATCGATTAATGAATTATTGGGCGGTTTGGTGCCTTGGACCAGACCGAGGACCTTAAGATTTTGCATGAACCGAGGACTGGCAGCCAGGTAACACGAGAAATTGTGTAAAGTGTTAATATGTAGTAAAAACCTAGGAAAATCTCCCGTTTCCGTCATTTACTATCGAATCGACATAACGCCAGATCGTCACAGTGGTCGCTTTTCTCTCTGAAACGGTTACATTTATCGTCTGCAAGCCCTTGTCGCGTGATGCGGTATGCTGACACTGTACAAGCAGCACACTAGAACACAGAATAAGAATCTACGTTGATGCAATCGGCCAGTAAGAAGAGCTACATTTCAAGTTTTAGTTATCGATTAATGAATTATTGGGCGGTTTGGTGCCTTGGACCAGACCGAGGACCTTAAGATTTTGCATGAACCGAGGACTGGCAGCCAGGTAACACGAGAAATCGTGTAAAGTGTTAATATGTAGTAAAAACCTAAGAAAATCTCCCGTTTCCGTCATTTACTATCGAATCGACATAACGCCAGATCGTCACAGTGGTCGCTTTTCTCTCTGAAACGGTTACATTTATCGTCTGCAAGCCCTTGTCGCGTGATGCGGTATGCAGACACAGTACAAGCAGCACACTAGAACACAGAATAAGAATCTACGTTGATGCAATCGGCCAGTAAGAAGAGCTACATTTCAAGTCTTAGTTATCGATTAATGAATTATTGGGCGGTTTGGTGCCTTGGACCTGACCGAGGACCTTAAGATTTTGCATGAACCGAGGACTGGCAGCCAGGTAACACGAGAAATTGTGTAAAGTGTTAATATGTAGTAAAAACCCAAGAAAATCTCCCGTTTCCGTCATTTACAATCGAATCGACATAACGCCAGATCGTCACAGTGGTCGCTTTTCTCTCTGAAACGGTTACATTTATCGTCTGCAAGCCCTTGTCGCGTGATGCGGTATGCAGACACAGTACAAGCAGCACTCTAGAACACAGAATAAGAATCTACGTTGAAGCAATCGGCCAGTAAGAAGAGCTACATTTCAAGTTTTAGTTATCGATTAATGAATTATTGGGCGGTTTGGTGCCTTGGACCAGACCGAGGACCTTAAGATTTTGCATGAACCGAGGACTGGCAGCCAGGTAACACGAGAAATTGTGTAAAGTGTTAATATGTAGTAAAAACCTAAGAAAATCTCCCGTTTCCGTCATTTACTATCGAATCGACATAACGCCAGATCGTCACAGTGGTCGCTTTTCTCTCTGAAACGGTTACATTTATCGTCTGCAAGCCCTTGTCGCGTGATGCGGTATGCAGACACAGTACAAGCAGCACACTAGAACACAGAATAAGAATCTACGTTGATGCAATCGGCCAGTAAGAAGAGCTACATTTCAAGTTTTAGTTATCGATTAATGAATTATTGGGCGGTTTGGTGCCTTGGACCAGACCGAGGACCTTAAGATTTTGCATGAACCGAGGACTGGCAGCCAGGTAGCACGAGAAATTGTGTAAAGTGGTTATATGTAGTAAAACCCTAAGAAAATCTCCCGTTTCCGTCATTTGCTATCGAATCGACATAACGCCAGATCGTCACAGTGGTCGCTTTTCTCTCTGAAACGGTTACATTTATCGTCTGCAAGCCCTTGTCGCGTGATGCGGTATGCAGAGTCACTACAAGCGGCATAGTAGAACACTGAAGAATCATCTAAGTTTATGCAATCGCCCAGTAAGAAGAGCTACATTTCAAGTTTTAGTTATCGATTAATGAATTATTGGGCGGTTTGGTGCCTTGGACCAGACCGAGGACCTTAAGATTTTGCATGAACCGAGGACTGGCAGCCAGGTAACACGAGAAATTGTGTAAAGTGTTAATATGTAGTAAAAACCTAAGAAAATCTCCCGTTTCCTTCATTTACTATCGAATCGACATAACGCCAGATCGTCACATTGGTCGCTTTTCTCCCTGAAACGGTTACATTTATCGTCTGCAAGCCCTTGTCGCGTGATGCGGTATGCAGACACAGTACAAGCAGCACACTAGAACACAGAATAAGAATCTACGTTGATGCAATCGGCCAGGAAGAAGAGCTACATTTCAAGTTTTAGTTATCGATTAATGAATTATTGGGCAGTTTGGTGCCTTGGACCAGACCGAGGACCTTAAGATTTTGCATGAACCGAGGACTGGCAGCCAGGTAACACGAGAAATTGTGTAAAGTGTTAATATGTAGTAAAAACCCAAGAAAATCTCCCGTTTCCGTCATTTACTATCGAATCGACATAACGCCAGATCGTCACAGTGGTCGCTTTTCTCTCTGAAACGGTTACATTTATCGTCTGCAAGCCCTTGTCGCGTGATGCGGTATGCAGAGTCACTACAAGCGGCATAGTAGAACACTGAAGAAGCATCTAAGTTTATGCAATCGCCCAGTAAGAAGAGCTACATTTTAAGTTTTAGTTATCGATTAATGAATTATTGGGCGGTTTGGTGCCTTGGACCAGACCGAGGACCTTAAGAATTTGCATGAACCGAGGACTGGCAGCCAGGTAACACGAGAAATTGTGTAAAGTGTTAATATGTAGTAAAAACCTAAGAAAATCTCCCGTTTCCGTCATTTACTATCGAATCGACATAACGCCAGATCGTCACAGTGGTCGCTTTTCTCTCTGAAACGGTTACATTTATCGTCTGCAAGCCGTTGTCGCGTGATGCGGTATGCAGACACAGTACAAGCAGCATACTAGAACACAGAATAAGAATCTACGTTGATGCAATCGGCCAGTAAGAAGAGCTACATTTCAAGTTTTAGTTATCGATTAATGAATTATTGGGCGGTTTGGTGCCTTGGACCAGACCGAGGACCTTAAGATTTTGCATGAACCGAGGACTGGCAGCCAGGTAACACGAGAAATTGTGTAAAGTGTTAATATGTAGTAAAACCCTAAGAAAATCTCCCGTTTCCGTCATTTACTATCGAATCGACATAACGCCAGATCGTCACAGTGGTCGCTTTTCTCTCTGAAACGGTTACATTTATCGTCTGCAAGCCCTTGTCGCGTGATGCGGTATACAGACACAGTACAAGCAGCACACTAGAACACAGAATAAGAATCTACGTTGATGCAATCGGCCAGTAAGAAGAGCTACATTTCAAGTTTTAGTTATCGATTAATGAATTATTGGGCGGTTTGGTGCCTTGGACCAGACCGAGGACCTTAAGATTTTGCATGAACCGAGGACTGGCAGCCAGGTAACACGAGAAATTGTGTAAAGTGTTAATATGTAGTAAAAACCTAAGAAAATCTCCCGTTTCCGTCATTTACTATCGAATCGACATAACGCCAGATCGTCACAGTGGTCGCTTTTCTCTCTGAAACGGTTACATTTATCGTCTGCAAGCCCTTGTCGCGTGATGCGGTATGTAGACACAGTACAAGCAGCACACTAGAACACAGAATAAGAATCTACGTTGATGCAATCGGCCAGTAAGAAGAGCTACATTTTAAGTTTTAGTTATCGATTAATGAATTATTGGGCGGTTTGGTGCCTTGGACCAGACCGAGGACCTTAAGATTTTGCATGAACCGAGGACTGGCAGCCAGGTAACACGAGAAATTGTGTAAAGTGTTAATATGTAGTAAAAACCTAAGAAAATCTCCCGTTTCCGTCATTTACTATCGAATCGACATAACGCCAGATCGTCACAGTGGTCGCTTTTCTCTCTGAAACGGTTACATTTATCGTCTGCAAGCCCTTGTCGCGTGATGCGGTATGCAGAGTCACTACAAGCGGCATAGTAGAACACTGAAGAAGCATCTAAGTTTATGCAATCGCCCAGTAAGAAGAGCTACATTTCAAGTTTTAGTTATCGATTAATGAATTATTGGGCGGTTTGGTGCCTTGGACCAGACCGAGGACCTTAAGATTTTGCATGAACCGAGGACTGGCAGCCAGGTAACACGAGAAATTGTGTAAAGTGTTAATATGTAGTAAAACCCTAAGAAAATCTCCCGTTTCCGTCATTTACTATCGAATCGACATAACGCCAGATCGTCACAGTGGTCGCTTTTCTCTCTGAAACGGTTACATTTATCGTCTGCAAGCCCTTGTCGCGTGATGCGGTATACAGACACAGTACAAGCAGCACACTAGAACACAGAATAAGAATCTACGTTGATGCAATCGGCCAGTAAGAAGAGCTACATTTCAAGTTTTAGTTATCGATTAATGAATTATTGGGCGGTTTGGTGCCTTGGACCAGACCGAGGACCTTAAGATTTTGCATGAACCGAGGACTGGCAGCCAGGTAACACGAGAAATTGTGTAAAGTGTTAATATGTAGTAAAAACCTAAGAAAATCTCCCGTTTCCGTCATTTACTATCGAATCGACATAACGCCAGATCGTCACAGTGGTCGCTTTTCTCTCTGAAACGGTTACATTTATCGTCTGCAAGCCCTTGTCGCGTGATGCGGTATGCAGACACAGTACAAGCAGCACACTAGAACACAGAATAAGAATCTACGTTGATGCAATCGGCCAGTAAGAAGAGCTACATTTCAAGTTTTAGTTATCGATTAATGAATTATTGGGCGGTTTGGTGCCTTGGACCAGACCGAGGACCTTAAGATTTTGCATGAACCGAGGACTGGCAGCCAGGTAACACGAGAAATTGTGTAAAGTGTTAATATGTAGTAAAAACCTAAGAAAATATCCCGTTTCCGTCATTTACTATCGAATCGACATAACGCCAGATCGTCACAGTGGTCGCTTTTCTCTCTGAAACGGTTACATTTATCGTCTGCAAGCCCTTGTCGCGTTATGCGGTATGCACAGTACAAGCAGCACACTAGAACACAGAATAAGAATCTACGTTGATGCAATCGGCCAGTAAGAAGAGCTACATTTCAAGTTTTAGTTATCGATTAATGTATTATTGGGCGGTTTGGTGCCTTGGACCAGACCGAGGACCTCAAGATTTTGCATGAACCGAGGACTGGCAGCCAGGTAACACGAGAAATTGTGTAAAGTGTTAATATGTAGTAAAAACCCAAGAAAATCTCCCGTTTCCGTCATTTACTATCGAATCGACATAACGCCAGATCGTCACAGTGGTCGCTTTTCTCTCTGAAACGGTTACATTTATCGTCTGCAAGCCGTTGTCGCGTGATGCGGTATGCAGACACAGTACAAGCAGCACACTAGAACACAGAATAAGAATCTACGTTGATGCAATCGGCCAGTAAGAAGAGCTACATTTCAAGTTTTAGTTATCGATTAATGAATTATTGGGCGGTTTGGTGCCTTGGACCAGACCGAGGACCTTAAGATTTTGCATGAACCGAGGACTGGCAGCCAGGTAACACGAGAAATTGTGTAAAGTGTTAATATGTAGTAAAAACCTAAGAAAATCTCCCGTTTCCGTCATTTACTATCGAATCGACATAACGCCAGATCGTCACAGTGGTCGCTTTTCCCTCTGAAACGGTTACATTTATCGTCTGCAAGCCCTTGTCGCGTGATGCGGTATGCAGACACAGTACAAGCAGCACACTAGAACACAGAATAAGAATCTACGTTGATGCAATCGGCCAGTAAGAAGAGCTACATTTCAAGTTTTAGTTATCGATTAATGAATTATTGGGCGGTTTGGTGCCTTGGACCAGACCGAGGACCTTAAGATTTTGCATGAACCGAGGACTGGCAGCCAGGTAACACGAGAAATTGTGTAAAGTGTTAATATGTAGTAAAAACCTAAGAAAATCTCCCGTTTCCGTCATTTACTATCGAATCGACATAACGCCAGATCGTCACATTGGTCGCTTTTCACTCTGAAACGGTTACATTTATCGTCTGCAAGCCCTTGTCGCGTGATGCAGTATGCAGACACAGTACAAGCAGCACACTAGAACACAGAATAAGAATCTACGTTGATGCAATCGACCAGTAAGAAGAGCTACATTTCAAGTTTTAGTTATCGATTAATGAATTATTGGGCGGTTTGGTGCCTTGGACCAGACCGAGGACCTTAAGATTTTGCATGAACCGAGGACTGGCAGCCAGGTAACACGAGAAATTGTGTAAAGTGTTAATATGTAGTAAAAACCTAAGAAAATCTCCCGTTTCCGTCATTTACTATCGAATCGACATAACGCCAGATCGTCACAGTGGTCGCTTTTCTCTCTGAAACGGTTACATTTATCGTCTGCAAGCCCTTGTCGCGTGATGCGGTATGCAGAGTCACTACAAGCAGCATAGTAGAACACTGAAGAAGCATCTAAGTTTATGCAATCGCCCAGTAAGAAGAGCTACATTTCAAGTTTTAGTTATCGATTAATGAATTATTGGGCGGTTTGGTGCCTTGGACCAGACCGAGGACCTTAAGATTTTGCATGAACCGAGGACTGGCCGCCAGGTAACACGAGAAATTGTGTAAAGTGTTAATATGTAGTAAAAACCTAAGAAAATCTCCCGTTTCCGTCATTTACTATCGAATCGACATAACGCCAGATCGTCACAGTGGTCGCTTTTCTCTCTGAAACGGTTACATTTATCGTCTGCAAGCCCTTGTCGCGTGATGCGGTATGCAGACACAGTACAAGCAGCACACGAGAACACAGAATAAGAATCTACGTTGATGCAATCGGCCAGTAAGAAGAGCTACATTTCAAGTTTTAGTTATCGATTAATGAATTATTGGGCGGTTTGGTGCCTTGGACCAGACCGAGGACCTTAAGATTTTGCATGAGCCGAGGACTGGCAGCCAGGTAACACGAGAAATTGTGTAAAGTGTTAATATGTAGTAAAAACCTAAGAAAATCTCCCGTTTCCTTCATTTACTATCGAATCGACATAACGCCAGATCGTCACATTGGTCGCTTTTCTCTCTGAAACGGTTACATTTATCGTCTGCAAGCCCTTGTCGCGTGATGCGGTATGCAGACACAGTACAAGAAGCACACTAGAACACAGAATAAGAATCTACGTTGATGCAATCGGCCAGGAAGAAGAGCTACATTTCAAGTTTAGTTATCGATTAATGAATTATTGGGCGGTTTGGTGCCTTGGACCAGACCGAGGACCTTAAGATTTTGCATGAACCGAGGACTGGCAGCCAGGTAACACGAGAAATTGTGTAAAGTGTTAATATGTAGTAAAAACCTAAGAAAATCTCCCGTTTCCGTCATTTACTATCGAATCGACATAACGCCAGATCGTCACAGTGGTCGCTTTTCTCTCTGAAACGGTTACATTTATCGTCTGCAAGCCCTTGTCGCGTGATGCGGTATGCAGAGTCACTACAAGCAGCATAGTAGAACACTGAAGAAGCATCTAAGTTTATGCAATCGCCCAGTAAGAAGAGCTACATTTCAAGTTTTAGTTATCGATTAATGAATTATTGGGCGGTTTGGTGCCTTGGACCAGACCGAGGACCTTATAATTTTGCATGAACCGAGGACTGGCCGCCAGGTAACACGAGAAATTGTGTAAAGTGTTAATATGTAGTAAAAACCTAAGAAAATCTCCCGTTTCCGTCATTTACTATCGAATCGACATAACGCCAGATCGTCACAGTGGTCGCTTTTCTCTCTGAAACGGTTACATTTATCGTCTGCAAGCCCTTGTCGCGTGATGCGGTATGCAGAGTCACTACAAGCGGCATAGTAGAACACTGAAGAATCATCTAAGTTTATGCAATCGCCCAGTAAGAAGAGCTACATTTCAAGTTTTAGTTATCGATTAATGAATTATTGGGCGGTTTGGTGCCTTGGACCAGACCGAGGACCTTAAGATTTTGCATGAACCGAGGACTGGCAGCCAGGTAACACGAGAAATTGTGTAAAGTGTTAATATGTAGTAAAAACCTAAGAAAATCTCCCGTTTCCTTCATTTACTATCGAATCGACATAACGCCAGATCGTCACATTGGTCGCTTTTCTCCCTGAAACGGTTACATTTATCGTCTGCAAGCCCTTGTCGCGTGATGCGGTATGCAGACACAGTACAAGCAGCACACTAGGACACAGAATAAGAATCTACGTTGATGCAATCGGCCAGGAAGAAGAGCTACATTTCAAGTTTTAGTTATCGATTAATGAATTATTGGGCAGTTTGGTGCCTTGGACCAGACCGAGGACCTTAAGATTTTGCATGAACCGAGGACTGGCAGCCAGGTAACACGAGAAATTGTGTAAAGTGTTAATATGTAGTAAAAACCCAAGAAAATCTCCCGTTTCCGTCATTTACTATCGAATCGACATAACGCCAGATCGTCACAGTGGTCGCTTTTCTCTCTGAAACGGTTACATTTATCGTCTGCAAGCCCTTGTCGCGTGATGCGGTATGCAGAGTCACTACAAGCGGCATAGTAGAACACTGAAGAAGCATCTAAGTTTATGCAATCGCCCAGTAAGAAGAGCTACATTTTAAGTTTTAGTTATCGATTAATGAATTATTGGGCGGTTTGGTGCCTTGGACCAGACCGAGGACCTTAAGAATTTGCATGAACCGAGGACTGGCAGCCAGGTAACACGAGAAATTGTGTAAAGTGTTAATATGTAGTAAAAACCTAAGAAAATCTCCCGTTTCCGTCATTTACTATCGAATCGACATAACGCCAGATCGTCACAGTGGTCGCTTTTCTCTCTGAAACGGTTACATTTATCGTCTGCAAGCCGTTGTCGCGTGATGCGGTATGCAGACACAGTACAAGCAGCATACTAGAACACAGAATAAGAATCTACGTTGATGCAATCGGCCAGTAAGAAGAGCTACATTTCAAGTTTTAGTTATCGATTAATGAATTATTGGGCGGTTTGGTGCCTTGGACCAGACCGAGGACCTTAAGATTTTGCATGAACCGAGGACTGGCAGCCAGGTAACACGAGAAATTGTGTAAAGTGTTAATATGTAGTAAAACCCTAAGAAAATCTCCCGTTTCCGTCATTTACTATCGAATCGACATAACGCCAGATCGTCACAGTGGTCGCTTTTCTCTCTGAAACGGTTACATTTATCGTCTGCAAGCCCTTGTCGCGTGATGCGGTATACAGACACAGTACAAGCAGCACACTAGAACACAGAATAAGAATCTACGTTGATGCAATCGGCCAGTAAGAAGAGCTACATTTCAAGTTTTAGTTATCGATTAATGAATTATTGGGCGGTTTGGTGCCTTGGACCAGACCGAGGACCTTAAGATTTTGCATGAACCGAGGACTGGCAGCCAGGTAACACGAGAAATTGTGTAAAGTGTTAATATGTAGTAAAAACCTAAGAAAATCTCCCGTTTCCGTCATTTACTATCGAATCGACATAACGCCAGATCGTCACAGTGGTCGCTTTTCTCTCTGAAACGGTTACATTTATCGTCTGCAAGCCCTTGTCGCGTGATGCGGTATGTAGACACAGTACAAGCAGCACACTAGAACACAGAATAAGAATCTACGTTGATGCAATCGGCCAGTAAGAAGAGCTACATTTCAAGTTTTAGTTATCGATTAATGAATTATTGGGCGGTTTGGTGCCTTGGACCAGACCGAGGACCTTAAGATTTTGCATGAACCGAGGACTGGCAGCCAGGTAACACGAGAAATTGTGTAAAGTGTTAATATGTAGTAAAAACCTAAGAAAATCTCCCGTTTCCGTCATTTACTATCGAATCGACATAACGCCAGATCGTCACAGTGGTCGCTTTTCTCTCTGAAACGGTTACATTTATCGTCTGCAAGCCCTTGTCGCGTGATGCGGTATGCAGAGTCACTACAAGCGGCATAGTAGAACACTGAAGAAGCATCTAAGTTTATGCAATCGCCCAGTAAGAAGAGCTACATTTTAAGTTTTAGTTATCGATTAATGAATTATTGGGCGGTTTGGTGCCTTGGACCAGACCGAGGACCTTAAGATTTTGCATGAACCGAGGACTGGCAGCCAGGTAACACGAGAAATTGTGTAAAGTGTTAATATGTAGTAAAAACCTAAGAAAATCTCCCGTTTCCGTCATTTACTATCGAATCGACATAACGCCAGATCGTCACAGTGGTCGCTTTTCTCTCTGAAACGGTTACATTTATCGTCTGCAAGCCCTTGTCGCGTGATGCGGTATGCAGAGTCACTACAAGCGGCATAGTAGAACACTGAAGAAGCATCTAAGTTTATGCAATCGCCCAGTAAGAAGAGCTACATTTCAAGTTTTAGTTATCGATTAATGAATTATTGGGCGGTTTGGTGCCTTGGACCAGACCGAGGACCTTAAGATTTTGCATGAACCGAGGACTGGCAGCCAGGTAACACGAGAAATTGTGTAAAGTGTTAATATGTAGTAAAACCCTAAGAAAATCTCCCGTTTCCGTCATTTACTATCGAATCGACATAACGCCAGATCGTCACAGTGGTCGCTTTTCTCTCTGAAACGGTTACATTTATCGTCTGCAAGCCCTTGTCGCGTGATGCGGTATACAGACACAGTACAAGCAGCACACTAGAACACAGAATAAGAATCTACGTTGATGCAATCGGCCAGTAAGAAGAGCTACATTTCAAGTTTTAGTTATCGATTAATGAATTATTGGGCGGTTTGGTGCCTTGGACCAGACCGAGGACCTTAAGATTTTGCATGAACCGAGGACTGGCAGCCAGGTAACACGAGAAATTGTGTAAAGTGTTAATATGTAGTAAAAACCTAAGAAAATCTCCCGTTTCCGTCATTTACTATCGAATCGACATAACGCCAGATCGTCACAGTGGTCGCTTTTCTCTCTGAAACGGTTACATTTATCGTCTGCAAGCCCTTGTCGCGTGATGCGGTATGCAGACACAGTACAAGCAGCACACTAGAACACAGAATAAGAATCTACGTTGATGCAATCGGCCAGTAAGAAGAGCTACATTTCAAGTTTTAGTTATCGATTAATGAATTATTGGGCGGTTTGGTGCCTTGGACCAGACCGAGGACCTTAAGATTTTGCATGAACCGAGGACTGGCAGCCAGGTAACACGAGAAATTGTGTAAAGTGTTAATATGTAGTAAAAACCTAAGAAAATATCCCGTTTCCGTCATTTACTATCGAATCGACATAACGCCAGATCGTCACAGTGGTCGCTTTTCTCTCTGAAACGGTTACATTTATCGTCTGCAAGCCCTTGTCGCGTTATGCGGTATGCACAGTACAAGCAGCACACTAGAACACAGAATAAGAATCTACGTTGATGCAATCGGCCAGTAAGAAGAGCTACATTTCAAGTTTTAGTTATCGATTAATGTATTATTGGGCGGTTTGGTGCCTTGGACCAGACCGAGGACCTCAAGATTTTGCATGAACCGAGGACTGGCAGCCAGGTAACACGAGAAATTGTGTAAAGTGTTAATATGTAGTAAAAACCCAAGAAAATCTCCCGTTTCCGTCATTTACTATCGAATCGACATAACGCCAGATCGTCACAGTGGTCGCTTTTCTCTCTGAAACGGTTACATTTATCGTCTGCAAGCCGTTGTCGCGTGATGCGGTATGCAGACACAGTACAAGCAGCACACTAGAACACAGAATAAGAATCTACGTTGATGCAATCGGCCAGTAAGAAGAGCTACATTTCAAGTTTTAGTTATCGATTAATGAATTATTGGGCGGTTTGGTGCCTTGGACCAGACCGAGGACCTTAAGATTTTGCATGAACCGAGGACTGGCAGCCAGGTAACACGAGAAATTGTGTAAAGTGTTAATATGTAGTAAAAACCTAAGAAAATCTCCCGTTTCCGTCATTTACTATCGAATCGACATAACGCCAGATCGTCACAGTGGTCGCTTTTCCCTCTGAAACGGTTACATTTATCGTCTGCAAGCCCTTGTCGCGTGATGCGGTATGCAGACACAGTACAAGCAGCACACTAGAACACAGAATAAGAATCTACGTTGATGCAATCGGCCAGTAAGAAGAGCTACATTTCAAGTTTTAGTTATCGATTAATGAATTATTGGGCGGTTTGGTGCCTTGGACCAGACCGAGGACCTTAAGATTTTGCATGAACCGAGGACTGGCAGCCAGGTAACACGAGAAATTGTGTAAAGTGTTAATATGTAGTAAAAACCTAAGAAAATCTCCCGTTTCCGTCATTTACTATCGAATCGACATAACGCCAGATCGTCACATTGGTCGCTTTTCACTCTGAAACGGTTACATTTATCGTCTGCAAGCCCTTGTCGCGTGATGCAGTATGCAGACACAGTACAAGCAGCACACTAGAACACAGAATAAGAATCTACGTTGATGCAATCGACCAGTAAGAAGAGCTACATTTCAAGTTTTAGTTATCGATTAATGAATTATTGGGCGGTTTGGTGCCTTGGACCAGACCGAGGACCTTAAGATTTTGCATGAACCGAGGACTGGCAGCCAGGTAACACGAGAAATTGTGTAAAGTGTTAATATGTAGTAAAAACCTAAGAAAATCTCCCGTTTCCGTCATTTACTATCGAATCGACATAACGCCAGATCGTCACAGTGGTCGCTTTTCTCTCTGAAACGGTTACATTTATCGTCTGCAAGCCCTTGTCGCGTGATGCGGTATGCAGAGTCACTACAAGCAGCATAGTAGAACACTGAAGAAGCATCTAAGTTTATGCAATCGCCCAGTAAGAAGAGCTACATTTCAAGTTTTAGTTATCGATTAATGAATTATTGGGCGGTTTGGTGCCTTGGACCAGACCGAGGACCTTAAGATTTTGCATGAACCGAGGACTGGCCGCCAGGTAACACGAGAAATTGTGTAAAGTGTTAATATGTAGTAAAAACCTAAGAAAATCTCCCGTTTCCGTCATTTACTATCGAATCGACATAACGCCAGATCGTCACAGTGGTCGCTTTTCTCTCTGAAACGGTTACATTTATCGTCTGCAAGCCCTTGTCGCGTGATGCGGTATGCAGACACAGTACAAGCAGCACACGAGAACACAGAATAAGAATCTACGTTGATGCAATCGGCCAGTAAGAAGAGCTACATTTCAAGTTTTAGTTATCGATTAATGAATTATTGGGCGGTTTGGTGCCTTGGACCAGACCGAGGACCTTAAGATTTTGCATGAGCCGAGGACTGGCAGCCAGGTAACACGAGAAATTGTGTAAAGTGTTAATATGTAGTAAAAACCTAAGAAAATCTCCCGTTTCCTTCATTTACTATCGAATCGACATAACGCCAGATCGTCACATTGGTCGCTTTTCTCTCTGAAACGGTTACATTTATCGTCTGCAAGCCCTTGTCGCGTGATGCGGTATGCAGACACAGTACAAGAAGCACACTAGAACACAGAATAAGAATCTACGTTGATGCAATCGGCCAGGAAGAAGAGCTACATTTCAAGTTTAGTTATCGATTAATGAATTATTGGGCGGTTTGGTGCCTTGGACCAGACCGAGGACCTTAAGATTTTGCATGAACCGAGGACTGGCAGCCAGGTAACACGAGAAATTGTGTAAAGTGTTAATATGTAGTAAAAACCTAAGAAAATCTCCCGTTTCCGTCATTTACTATCGAATCGACATAACGCCAGATCGTCACAGTGGTCGCTTTTCTCTCTGAAACGGTTACATTTATCGTCTGCAAGCCCTTGTCGCGTGATGCGGTATGCAGAGTCACTACAAGCAGCATAGTAGAACACTGAAGAAGCATCTAAGTTTATGCAATCGCCCAGTAAGAAGAGCTACATTTCAAGTTTTAGTTATCGATTAATGAATTATTGGGCGGTTTGGTGCCTTGGACCAGACCGAGGACCTTAAGATTTTGCATGAACCGAGGACTGGCCGCCAGGTAACACGAGAAATTGTGTAAAGTGTTAATATGTAGTAAAAACCTAAGAAAATCTCCCGTTTCCGTCATTTACTATCGAATCGACATAACGCCAGATCGTCACAGTGGTCGCTTTTCTCTCTGAAACGTTTACATTTATCGTCTGCAAGCCCTTGTCGCGTGATGCGGTATGCAGACACAGTACAAGCAGCACACGAGAACACAGAATAAGAATCTACGTTGATGCAATCGGCCAGTAAGAAGAGCTACATTTCAAGTTTTAGTTATCGATTAATGAATAATTGGGCGGTTTGGTGCCTTGGACCAGACCGAGGACCTTAAGATTTTGCATGAGCCGAGGACTGGCAGCCAGGTAACACGAGAAATTGTGTAAAGTGTTAATATGTAGTAAAAACCTAAGAAAATCTCCCGTTTCCTTCATTTACTATCGAATCGACATAACGCCAGATCGTCACATTGGTCGCTTTTCTCTCTGAAACGGTTACATTTATCGTCTGCAAGCCCTTGTCGCGTGATGCGGTATGCAGACACAGTACAAGAAGCACACTAGAACACAGAATAAGAATCTACGTTGATGCAATCGGCCAGGAAGAAGAGCTACATTTCAAGTTTTAGTTATCGATTAATGAATTATTGGGCGGTTTGGTGCCTTGGACCAGACCGAGGACCTTAAGATTTTGCATGAACCGAGGACTGGCAGCCAGGTAACACGAGAAATTGTGTAAAGTGTTAATATGTAGTAAAAACCTAAGAAAATCTCCCGTTTCCGTCATTTACTATCGAATCGACATAACGCCAGATCGTCACAGTGGTCGCTTTTCTCTCTGAAAAGGTTACATTTACCGTCTGCAAGCCCTTGTCGCGTGATGCGGTATGCAGACACAGTACAAGCAGCACACTAGAACACAGAATAAGAATCTACGTTGATGCAATCGGCCAGTAAGAAGAGCTACATTTCAAGTTTTAGTTATCGATTAATGAATTATTGGGCGGTTTGGTGCCTTGGACCAGACCGAGGACCTTAAGATTTTGCATGAACCGAGGACTGGCAGCCAGGTAACACGAGAAATTGTGTAAAGTGTTAATATGTAGTAAAAACCTAAGAAAATCTCCCGTTTCCGTCATTTACTATCGAATCGACATAACGCCAGATCGTCACAGTGGTCGCTTTTCTCTCTGAAACGGTTACATTTATCGTCTGCAAGCCCTTGTCGCGTGATGCGGTATGCAGACACAGTACAAGCAGCACACTAGAACACAGAATAAGAATCTACGTTGATGCAATCGGCCAGTAAGAAGAGCTACATTTCAAGTTTTAGTTATCGATTAATGAATTATTGGGCGGTTTGGTGCCTTGGACCAGACCGAGGACCTTAAGATTTTGCATGAACCGAGGACTGGCAGCCAGGTAACACGAGAAATTGTGTAAAGTGTTAATATGTAGTAAAAACCTAAGAAAATCTCCCGTTTCCGTCATTTACTATCGAATCGACATAACGCCAGATCGTCACATTGGTCGCTTTTCTCTCTGAAACGATTACATTTATCGTCTGCAAGCCCTTTTCGCGTGATGCAGTATGCAGACACAGTACAAGCAGCACACTAGAACACAGAATAAGAATCTACGATGATGCAATCGGCCAGGAAGAAGAGCTGCATTTCAAGTTTTAGTTATCGATTAATGAATTATTGGGCGGTTTGGTGCCTTGGACCAGACCGAGGACCTTAAGATTTTGCATGAACCGAGGACTGGCAGCCAGGTAACACGAGAAATTGTGTAAAGTGTTAATATGTAGTAAAAACCCAAGAAAATCTCCCGTTTCCGTCATTTACTATCGAATCGACATAACGCCAGATCGTCACAGTGGTCGCTTTTCTCTCTGAAACGGTTACATTTATCGTCTGCAAGCCCTTGTCGCGTGATGCGGTACGCAGACACAGTACAAGCAGCACACTAGAACACAGAATAAGAATCTACGTTGATGCAATCTGCCAGTAAGAAGAGCTACATTTCAAGTTTTAGTTATCGATTAATGAATTATTGGGCGGTTTGGTGCCTTGGACCAGACCGAGGACCTTAAGATTTTGCATGAACCGAGGACTGGCAGCCAGGTAACACGAGAAATTGTGTAAAGTGTTAATATGTAGTAAAAACCTAAGAAAATCTCCCGTTTCCGTCATTTACTATCGAATCGACATAACGCCAGATCGTCACATTGGTCGCTTTTCTCTCTGAAACGGTTACATTTATCGTCTGCAAGCCCTTGTCGCGTGATGCAGTATGCAGACACAGTACAAGCAGCACACTAGAACACAGAATAAGAATCTACGTTGATGCAATCGGCCAGTAAGAAGAGCTACATTTCAAGTTTTAGTTATCGATTAATGAATTATTGGGCGGTTTGGTGCCTTGGACCAGACCGAGGACCTTAAGATTTTGCATGAACCGAGGACTGGCAGCCAGGTAACACGAGAAATTGTGTAAAGTGTTAATATGTAGTAAAAACCTAAGAAAATCTCCCGTTTCCGTCATTTACTATCGAATCGACATAACGCCAGATCGTCACAGTGGTCGCTTTTCTCTCTGAAACGGTTACATTTATCGTCTGCAAGCCCTTGTCGCGTGATGCGGTATGCAGACACAGTACAAGCAGCACACTAGAACACAGAATAAGAATCTACGTTGATGCAATCGGCCAGTAAGAAGAGCTACATTTCAAGTTTTAGTTATCGATTAATGAATTATTGGGCTGTATGGTGCCTTGGACCAGACCGAGGACCTTAAGATTTTGCATGAACCGAGGACTGGCAGCCAGGTAACACAAGAAATTGTGTAAAGTGTTAATATGTAGTAAAAACCTAAGAAAATCTCCCGTTTCCGTCATTTACTATCGAATCGACATAACGCCAGATCGTCACATTGGTCGCTTTTCTCTCTGAAACGGTTACATTTATCGTCTGAAAGCCCTTGTCGCGTGATGCGGTATGCAGACACAGTACAAGCAGCACACTAGAACACAGAATAAGAATCTACGTTGATGCAATCGGCCAGTAAGAAGAGCTACATTTCAAGTCTTAGTTATCGATTAATGAATTATTGGGCGGTTTGGTGCCTTGGACCAGACCGAGGACCTTAAGATTTTGCATGAACCGAGGACTGGCAGCCAGGTAACACGAGAAGTTGTGTAAAGTGTTAATATGTAGTAAAAACCTAAGAAAATCTCCCGTTTCCGTCATTTACTATCGAATCGACATAACGCCAGATCGTCACAGTGGTCGCTTTTCTCTCTGAAACGGTTACATTTATCGTCTGCAAGCCCTTGTCGCGTGATGCGGTATGCAGACACAGTACAAGCAGCACACTAGAACACAGAATAAGAATCTACGATGATGCAATCGGCCAGTAAGAAGAGCTACAGTTCAAGTTTTAGTTATCGATTAATGAATTATTGGGCGGTTTGGTGCCTTGGACCAGACCGAGGACCTTAAGATTTTGCATGAACCGAGGACTGGCAGCCAGGTAACACGAGAAATTGTGTAAAGTGTTAATATGTAGTAAAAACCTAAGAAAATCTCCCGTTTCCGTCATTTACTATCGAATCGACATAACGCCAGATCGTCACAGTGGTCGCTTTTCTCTCTGAAACGGTTACATTTATCGTCTGCAAGCCCTTGTCGCGTGATGCGGTATGCAGACACAGTACAAGCAGCACACTAGAACACAGAATAAGAATCTACGTTGATGCAATCGGCCAGTAAGAAGAGCTACATTTCAAGTTTTAGTTATCGATTAATGAATTATTGGGCGGTTTGGTTCCTTGGACCAGACCGAGGACCTTAAGGTTTTGCATGAACCGAGGACTGGCAGCCAGGTAACACGAGAAATTGTGTAAAGTGTTAATATGTAGTAAAAACCTAAGAAAATCTCCCGTTTCCGTCATTTACTATCGAATCGACATAACGCCAGATCGTCACAGTGGTCGCTTTTCTCTCTGAAACGGTTACATTTATCGTCTGCAAGCCGATGTCGCGTGATGCGGTATGCAGACACAGTACAAGCAGCACACTAGAACACAGAATAAGAATCTACGTTGATGCAATCGGCCAGTAAGAAGAGCTACATTTCAAGTTTTAGTTATCGATTAGTGAATTATTGGGCGGTTTGGTTCCTTGGACCAGACCGAGGACCTTAAGATTTTGCATGAACCGAGGACTGGCAGCCAGGTAACACGAGAAATTGTGTAAAGTGTTAATATGTAGTAAAAACCTAAGAAAATCTCCCGTTTCCGTCATTTACTATCGAATCGACATAACGCCAGATCGTCACAGTGGTCGCTTTTCTCTCTGAAACGGTTACATTTATCGTCTGCAAGCCCTTGTCGCGTGATGCGGTATGCAGACACAGTACAAGCAGCACACTAGAACACAGAATAAGAATCTACGTTGATGCAATCGGCCAGTAAGAAGAGCTACATTTCAAGTCTTAGTTATCGATTAATGAATTATTGGGCGGTTTGGTGCCTTGGACCAGACCGAGGACCTTAAGATTTTGCATGAACCGAGGACTGGCAGCCAGGTAACACGAGAAATTGTGTAAAGTGTTAATATGTAGTAAAAACCTAAGAAAATCTCCCGTTTCCGTCATTTACTATCGAATCGACATAACGCCAGATCGTCACAGTGGTCGCTTTTCTCTCTGAAACGGTTACATTTATCGTCTGAGGCCTTGTCGCGTGATGCGGTATGCAGAGTCACTACAAGCGGCATAGTAGAACACTGAAAAAGCATCTAAGTTTATGCAATCGCCCAGTAAGAAGAGCTACATTTCAAGTTTTAGTTATCGATTAATGAATTATTGGGCGGTTTGGTGCCTTGGACCAGACCGAGGACCTTAAGATTTTGCATGAACCGAGGACTGGCAGCCAGGTAACACGAGAAATTGTGTAAAGTGTTAATATGTAGTAAAAACCCAAGAAAATCTCCCGTTTCCGTCATTTACTATCGAATCGACATAACGCCAGATCGTCACAGTGGTCGCTTTTCTCTCTGAAACGGTTACATTTATCGTCTGCAAGCCGTTGTCGCGTGATGCGGTATGCAGACACAGTACAAGCAGCACACTAGAACACAGAATAAGAATCTACGTTGATGCAATCGGCCAGTAAGAAGAGCTACATTTCAAGTTTTAGTTATCGATTAATGAATTATTGGGCGGTTTGGTGCCTTGGACCAGACCGAGGACCTTAAGATTTTGCATGAACCGAGGACTGGCAGCCAGGTAACACGAGAAATTGTGTAAAGTGTTAATATGTAGTAAAAACCTAAGAAAATCTCCCGTTTCCGTCATTTACTATCGAATCGACATAACGCCAGATCGTCACAGTGGTCGCTTTTCTCTCTGAAACGGTTACATTTATCGTCTGAGGCCTTGTCGCGTGATGCGGTATGCAGAGTCACTACAAGCGGCATAGTAGAACACTGAAAAAGCATCTAAGTTTATGCAATCGCCCAGTAAGAAGAGCTACATTTCAAGTTTTAGTTATCGATTAATGAATTATTGGGCGGTTTGGTGCCTTGGACCAGACCGAGGACCTTAAGATTTTGCATGAACCGAGGACTGGCAGCCAGGTAACACGAGAAATTGTGTAAAGTGTTAATATGTAGTAAAAACCCAAGAAAATCTCCCGTTTCCGTCATTTACTATCGAATCGACATAACGCCAGATCGTCACAGTGGTCGCTTTTCTCTCTGAAACGGTTACATTTATCGTCTGCAAGCCGTTGTCGCGTGATGCGGTATGCAGACACAGTACAAGCAGCACACTAGAACACAGAATAAGAATCTACGTTGATGCAATCGGCCAGTAAGAAGAGCTACATTTCAAGTTTTAGTTATCGATTAATGAATTATTGGGCGGTTTGGTGCCTTGGACCAGACCGAGGACCTTAAGATTTTGCATGAACCGAGGACTGGCAGCCAGGTAACACGAGAAATTGTGTAAAGTGTTAATATGTAGTAAAAACCTAAGAAAATCTCCCGTTTCCGTCATTTACTATCGAATCGACATAACGCCAGATCGTCACAGTGGTCGCTTTTCTCTCTGAAACGGTTACATTTATCGTCTGCAAGCCGTTGTCGCGAGATGCGGTATGCAGACACAGTACAAGCAGCACACTAGAACACAGAATTAGAATCTACGTTGATGCAATCGGCCAGTAAGAAGAGCTACATTTCAAGTTTTAGTTATCGATTAATGAATTATTGGGCGGTTTGGTGCCTTGGACCAGACCGAGGACCTTAAGATTTTGCATGAACCGAGGACTGGCAGCCAGGTAACACGAGAAATTGTGTAAAGTGTTAATATGTAGTAAAAACCTAAGAAAATCTCCCGTTTCCGTCATTTACTATCCAATCGACATAACGCCAGATCGTCACAGTGGTCGCTTTTCTCTCTGAAACGGTTACATTTATCGTCTGCAAGCCCTTGTCGCGTGATGCGGTATGCAGAGTCACTACAAGCGGCATAGTAGAACACTGAAGAAGCATCTAAGTTTATGCAATCGCCCAGTAAGAAGAGCTACATTTCAAGTTTTAGTTATCGATTAATGAATTATTGGGCGGTTTGGTGCCTTGGACCAGACCGAGGACCTTAAGATTTTGCATGAACCGAGGACTGGCAGCCAGGTAACACGAGAAATTGTGTAAAGTGTTAATATGTAGTAAAAACCTAAGAAAATCTCCCGTTTCCGTCATTTACTATCGAATCGACATAACGCCAGATCGTCACAGTGGTCGCTTTTCTCTCTGAAACGGTTACATTTATCGTCTGCAAGCCCTTGTCGCGTGATGCGGTATGCAGACACAGTACAAGCAGCACACTAGAGCACAGAATAAGAATCTACGTTGATGCAATCGGCCAGTAAGAAGAGCTACATGTCAAGTTTTAGTTATCGATTATGAATTATTGGGCGGTTTGGTGCCTTGGACCAGACCGAGGACCTTAAGATTTTGCATGAACCGAGGAATGGCAGCCAGGTAACACGAGAAATTGTGTAAAGTGTTAATATGTAGTAAAAACCTAAGAAAATCTCCCGTTTCCTTCATTTACTATCGAATCGACATTACGCCAGATCGTCACATTGGTCGCTTTTCTCTCTGAAACGGTTACATTTATCGTCTGCAAGCCCTTGTCGCGTGATGCGGTATGCAGACACAGTACAAGCAGCACACTAGAACACAGAATAAGAATCTACGTTGATGCAATCGGCCAGGAAGAAGAGCTACATTTCAAGTCTTAGTTATCGATTAATGAATTATTGGGCGGTTTGGTGCCTTGGACCAGACCGAGGACCTTAAGATTTTGCATGAACCGTGGACTGGCAGCCAGGTAACACGAGAAATTGTGTAAAGTGTTAATATGTAGTAAAAACCCAAGAAAATCTCCCGTTTCCGTCATTTACTATCGAATTGACATAACGCCAGATCGTCACAGTGGTCGCTTTTCTCTCTGAAACGGTTACATTTATCGTCTGCAAGCCCTTGTCGCGTGATGCGGTATGCAGACACAGTACAAGCAGCACACTAGAACACAGAATAAGAATCTACGTTGATGCAATCGGCCAGTAAGAAGAGCTAGATTTCAAGTTTTAGTTATCGATTAATGAATTATTGGGCGGTTTGGTGCCTTGGACCAGACCGAGGACCTTACGATTTTGCATGAACCGAGGACTGGCAGCCAGGTAACACGAGAAATTTTGTAAAGTGTTAATATGTAGTAAAAACCTAAGAAAATCTCCCGTTTCCGTCATTTACTATCGAATCGACATAACGCCAGATCGTCACAGTGGTCGCTTTTCTCTCTGAAACGGTTACATTTATCGTCTGCAAGCCGTTTTCGCGTGATGCGGTATGCAGACACAGTACAAGCAGCACACTAGAACACAGAATAAGAATCTACATTGATGCAATCGGCCAGTAAGAAGAGCTACATTTCAAGTCTTAGTTATCGATTAATGAATTATTGGGCGGTTTGGTGCCTTGGACCAGACCGAGGACCTTAAGATTTTGCATGGACCGAGGACTGGCAGCCAGGTAACACGAGAAATTGTGTAAAGTGTTAATATGTAGTAAAAACCTAAGAAAATCTCCCGTTTCCGTCATTTACTATCGAATCGACATAACGCCAGATCGTCACATTGGTCGCTTTTCTCTCTGAAACGGTTACATTTATCGTCTGCAAGCCCTTTTCGCGTGATGCAGTATGCAGACACAGTACAAGCAGCACACTAGAACACAGAATAAGAATCTACGTTGATGCAATCGGCCAGTAAGAAGAGCTACATTTCAAGTTTTAGTTATCGATTAATGAATTATTGGGCGGTTTGGTGCCTTGGACCAGACCGAGGACCTTAAGATTTTGCATGAACCGAGGACTGGCAGCCAGGTAACACGAGAAATTGTGTAAAGTGTTAATATGTAGTAAAAACCCAAGAAAATCTCCCGTTTCCGTCATTTACTATCGAATCGACATAACGCCACATCGTCACAGTGGTCGCTTTTCTCTCTGAAACGGTTACGTTTGTCGTCTGCAAGCCGTTGTCGCGTGATGCGGTATGCAGACACAGTACAAGCAGCACACTAGAACACAGAATAAGAATCTACGTTGATGCAATCGGCCAGTAAGAAGAGCTACATTTCAAGTTTTAGTTATCGATTAATGAATTATTGGGCGGTTTGGTGCCTTGGACCAGACCGAGGACCTTAAGATTTTGCATGAACCGAGGAGTGGCAGCCAGGTAACACGAGAAATTGTGTAAAGTGTTAATATGTAGTAAAAACCTAAGAAAATCTCCCGTTTCCGTCATTTACTATCGAATCGACATAACGCCAGATCGTCACATTGGTCGCTTTTCTCTCTGAAACGGTTACATTTATCGTCTGCAAGCCGTTGTCGCGTGATGCGGTATGCAGACACAGTACAAGCAGCACACTAGAACACAGAATAAGAATCTACGTTGATGCAATCGGCCAGTAAGAAGAGCTACATTTCAAGTTTTAGTTATCGATTAATGAATTATTGGACGGTTTGGTGCCTTGGACCAGACCGAGGACCTTAAGATTTTGCATGAACCGAGGACTGGCAGCCAGGTAACACGAGAAATTGTGTAAAGTGTTAATATGTAGTAAAAACATAAGAAAATCTCCCGATTCCGTCATTTACTATCGAATCGACATAACGCCAGATCGTCACAGTGGTCGCTTTTCTCTCTGGAACGGTTACATTTATCGTCTGCAAGCCCTTGTCGCGTGATGCGGTATGCAGAGTCACTACAAGCGGCATAGTAGAACACTGAAGAAGCATCTAAATTTATGCAATCGCCCAGTAAGAAGAGCTACATTTCAAGTTTTAGTTATCGATTAATGAATTATTGGGCGGTTTGGTGCCTTGGACCAGACCGAGGACCTTAAGATTTTGCATGAACCGAGGACTGGCAGCCAGGTAACACGAGAAATTGTGTAAAGTGTTAATATGTAGTAAAAACCTAAGAAAATCTCCCATTTCCGTCATTTACTATCGAATCGACATAACGCCAGATCGTCACAGTGGTCGCTTTTCTCTCTGAAACGGTTACATTTATCGTCTGCAAGCCGTTGTCGCGTGATGCGGTATGCAGACACAGTACAAGCAGCACACTAGAACACAGAATAAGAATCTACGTTGATGCAATCGGCCAGTAAGAAGAGCTACATTTCAAGTTTTAGTTATCGATTAATGAATTATTGGGCGGTATGGTGCCTTGGACCAGACCGAGGACTTTAAAATTTTGCATGAACCGAGGACTGGCAGCCAGGTAACACCAGAAATTGTGTAAAGTGTTAATATGTAGTAAAAACCTAAGAAAATCTCCCGTTTCCGTCATTTACTATCGAATCGACATAACGCCAGATCGTCACATTGGTCGCTTTTCTCTCTGAAACGGGTACATTTATCGTCTGCAAGCCCTTGTCGCGTGATGCGGTATGCAGACACAGTACAAGCAGCACACTAGAACACAGAATAAGAATCTACGTTGATGCAATCGGCCAGTAAGAAGAGCTACATTTCAAGTTTTAGTTATCGATTAATGAATTATTGGGCGTTTTGGTGCCTTGGACCAGACCGAGGACCTTAAGATTTTGCATGAACCGAGGACTGGCAGCCAGGTAACACGAGAAATTGTGTAAAGTGTTAATATGTAGTAAAAACCTAAGAAAATCTTCCGTTTCCGTCATTTACTATCGAATCGACATAACGCCAGATCGTCATAGTGGTCGCTTTTCTCTCTGAAACGGTTACATTTATCGTCTGCAAGCCGTTGTCGCGTGATGCGGTATGCAGACACAGTACAAGCAGCACACTAGAACACAGAATAAGAATCTACGTTGATGCAATCGGCCAGTAAGAAGAGCTACATTTCAAGTTTTAGTTATCGATTAATGAATTATTGGGCGGTTTGGTGCCTTGGACCAGACCGAGGACCTTAAGATTTTGCATGAACCGAGGACTGGCAGCCAGGTAACACGAGAAATTGTGTAAAGTGTTAATATGTAGTAAAAACCTAAGAAAATCTCCCGTTTCCGTCATTTACTATCGAATCGACATAACGCCAGATCGTCACAGTTGTCGCTTTTGTCTCTGAAACGGTTACATTTATCGTCTGCAAGCCCTTGTCGCGTGATGCGGTATGCAGACACAGTACAAGCAGCACACTAGAACACAGAATAGGAATCTACGTTGATGCAATCGGCCAGTAAGAAGAGCTACATTTCAAGTTTTAGTTATCGATTAATGAATTATTGGGCGGTCTGGTGCCTTGGACCAGACCGAGGACCTTAAGATTTTGCATGAACCGAGGAATGGCAGCCAGGTAACACGAGAAATTGTGTAAAGTGTTAATATGTAGTAAAAACCTAAGAAAATCTCCCGTTTCCGTCATTTACTATCGAATCGACATAACGCCAGATCGTCACAGTGGTCGCTTTTCTCTCTGAAACGGTTACATTTATCGTCTGCAAGCCGTTGTCGCGTGATGCGGTATGCATACACAGTACAAGCAGCACACTAGAACACAGAATAAGAATCTACGTTGATGCAATCGGCCAGTAAGAAGAGCTACATTTCAAGTTTTAGTTATCAATTAATGAATAATTGGGCGGTTTGGTGCCTTGGACCAGACCGAGGACCTTAAGATTTTGCATGAACCGAGGACTGGCAGCCAGGTAACACGAGAAATTGTGTAAAGTGTTAATATGTAGTAAAAACCTAAGAAAATCTCCCGTTTCCGTCATTTACTATCGAATCGACATAACGCCAGATCGTCACATTGGTCGCTTTTCTCTCTGAAACGGTTACATTTATCGTCTGCGAGCCCTTGTCGCGTGATGCGGTATGCAGGGACAGTGCAAGCAGCACACTAGAACACAGAATAAGAATCTACGTTGATGCAATCGGCCAGTAAGAAGAGCTACATTTCAAGTTTTAGTTGTCGATTAATGAATTATTGGGCGGTTTGGTGCCTTGGACCAGACCAAGGACCTTAAGATTTTGCATGAGCCGAAGACTGGCAGCCAGGTAACACGAGAAATTGTGTAAAGTGTTAATATGTAGTAAAAACCTAAGAAAATCTCCCGTTTCCGTCATTTACTATCGAATCGACATAACGCCAGATCGTCACAGTGGTCGCTTTTCTCTCTGAAACGGCGGTTACATTTATCGTCTGCAAGCCGTTGTCGCGTGATGCGGTATGCAGACACAGTACAAGCAGCACACTAGAACACAGAATAAGAATCTACGTTGATGCAATCGGCCAGTAAGAAGAGCTACATTTCAAGTTTTAGTTATCGATTAATGAATTATTGGGCGTTTTGGTGCCTTGGACCAGACCGAGGACCTTAAGATTTTGCATGAACCGAGGACTGGCAGCCAGGTAACACGAGAAATTGTGTAAAGTGTTAATATGTAGTAAAAACCTAAGAAAATCTCCCGTTTCCCTCATTTACTATCGAATCGACATAACGCCAGATCGTCACAGTGGTCGCTTTTCTCTCTGAAATGGTTACATTTATCGTCTGCAAGCCGTTGTCGCGTGATGCGGTATGCAGACACAGTACAAGCAGCACACTAGAACACAGAATAAGAATCTACGTTGATGCAATCGGCCAGTAAGAAGAGCTACATTTCAGGTTTAGTTATCGATTAATGAATTATTGGGCGGTTTGGTGCCTTGGACCAGACCGAGGACCTTAAGATTTTGCATGAACCGAGGACTGGCAGCCAGGTAACACGAGAAATTGTGTAAAGTGTTAATATGTAGTAAAAACCTAAGAAAATCTCCCGTTTCCGTCATTTACTATCGAATCGACATAACGCCAGATCGTCACATTGGTCGCTTTTCTCTCTGAAACGTTTACATTTATCGTCTGCAAGCCGTTGTCGCGTGATGCGGTATGCAGAGTCACTACAAGCAGCATAGTAGAACACTGAAGAAGCATCTAAGTTTATGCAATCGCCCAGTAAGAAGAGCTACATTTCAAGTTTTAGTTATCGATTAATGAATTATTGGGCGGTTTGGTGCCTTGGACCAGACTGAGGACCTTAAGATTTTGCATGAACCGAGGACTGGCAGCCAGGTAACACGAGAAATTGTGTAAAGTGTTAATATGTAGTAAAAACCTAAGAAAATCTCCCGTTTCCGTCATTTACTATCGAATCGACATAACGCCAGATCGTCACAGTGGTCGCTTTTCTCTCTGAAACGGTTACATTTATCGTCTGCAAGCCCTTGTCGCGTAATGTGGTATGCAGACACAGCACAAGCAGCACACTAGAACACAGAATAAGAATCTACGTTGATGCAATCGGCCAGTAAGAAGAGCTACATTTCAAGTTTTAGTTATCGATTAATGAATTATTGGGCGGTTTGGTGCCTTGGACCAGACCGAGGACCTTAAGATTTTGCATGAACCGAGGACTGGCAACCAGGTAACACGAGAAATTGTGTAAAGTGTTAATATGTAGTAAAAACCTAAGAAAATCTCCCGTTTCCGTCATTTACTATCGAATCGACATAACGCCAGATCGTCACAGTGGTCAGTTTTCTCTCTGAAACGGTTACATTTATCGTCTGCAAGCCGTTGTCGCGTGATGCGGTATGCAGACACAGTACAAGCAGCACACTAGAACACAGAATAAGAATCTACGTTGATGCAATCGGCCAGTAAGAAGAGCTACATTTCAAGTTTTAGTTATCGATTAATGAATTATTGGGCGGTTTGGTGCCTTGGACCAGACCGAGGACCTTAAGAGTATACATGAACCGAGGACTGGCAGCCAGGTAACACGAGAAATTGTGTAAAGTGTTAACATGTAATAAAAACCTAAGAAAATCTCCCATTTCCGTCATTTACTATCGAATCGACGTAACGCCAGATCGCCACAGTGGTCGCTTTTCTCTCTGAAACGGTTACATTTATCGTCTGCAAGCCCTTGTCGCGTGATGCGGTATGCAGACACAGTACAAGCAGCACACTAGAACACAGAATAAGAATCTACGTTGATGCAATCGGCCAGTAAGAAGAGCTACATTTCAAGTTTTAGTTATCGATTAATGAATTATTGGGCGGTTTGGTGCCTTGGACCAGACCGAGGACCTTAAGATTTTGCATGAACCGAGGACTGGCAGCCAGGTAACACGAGAAATTGTGTAAAGTGTTAATATGTAGTAAAAACCTAAGAAAATCTCCCGTTTCCGTCATTTACTATCGAATCGACTTAACGCCAGATCGTCACAGTGGTCGCTTTTCTCTCTGAAACGGTTACATTTATCGTCTGCAAGCCCTTGTCGCGTGATGCGGCATGCAGAGTCACTACAAGCGGCATAGTAGAACACTGAAGAAGCATCTAAGTTTATGCAATCGCCCAGTAAGAAGAGCTACATTTGAAGTTTTAGTTATCGATTAATGAATTATTGGGCGGTTTGGTGCCTTGGACCAGACCGAGGACCTTGAGATTTTGCATGAACCGAGGACTGGCAGCCAGGTAACACGAGAAATTGTGTAAAGTGTTAATATGTAGTAAAAACCTAAGAAAATCTCCCGTTTCCGTCATTTACTATCGAATCGACATAACGCCAGATCGTCACAGTGGTCGCTTTTCTCTCTGAAACGGTTACATTTATCGTCTGCAAGCCCTTTTCGCGTGATGCGGTATGCAGACACAGTACAAGCAGCACACTAGAACACAGAATAAGAATCTACGTTGATGCAATCGGCCAGTAAGAAGAGCTACATTTCAAGTTTTAGTTATCGATTAATGAATTATTGGGCGGTTTGGTGCCTTGGACCAGACCGAGGACCTTAAGATTTTGCATGAACCGAGGACTGGCAGCCAGGTAACACGAGAAATTGTGTAAAGTGTTAATATGTAGTAAAAACCTAAGAAAATCTCCCATTTCCGTCATTTACTATCGAATCGACGTAACGCCAGATCGTCACAGTGGTCGCTTTTCTCTCTGAAACGGTTACATTTATCGTCTGCAAGCCCTTGTCGCGTGATGCGGTATGCAGACACAGTACAAGCAGCACACTAGAACACAGAATAAGAATCTACGTTGATGCAATCGGCCAGTAAGAAGAGCTACATTTCAAGTTTTAGTTATCGATTAATGAATTATTGGGCGCTTTGGTGCCTTGGACCAGACCGAGGACCTTAAGATTTTGCATGAACCGAGGACTGGCAGCCAGGTAACACGAGAAATTGTGTAAAGTGTTAATATGTAGTAAAAACCTAAGAAAATCTCCCGTTTCCGTCATTTACTATCGAATCGACTTAACGCCAGATCGTCACAGTGGTCGCTTTTCTCTCTGAAACGGTTACATTTATCGTCTGCAAGCCCTTGTCGCGTGATGCGGTATGCAGAGTCACTACAAGCGGCATAGTACAACACTGAAGAAGCTTCTAAGTTTATGCAATCGCCCAGTAAGAAGAGCTACATTTGAAGTTTTAGTTATCGATTAATGAATTATTGGGCGGTTTGGTGCCTTGGACCAGACCGAGGACCTTGAGATTTTGCATGAACCGAGGACTGGCAGCCAGGTAACACGAGAAATTGTCTAAAGTGTTAATATGTAGTAAAAACCTAAGAAAACCTCACGTTTCCGTCATTTACTATCGAATCGACATAACGCCAGATCGTCACATTGGTCGCTTTTCTCTCTGAAACGGTTACATTTATCGTCTGCAAGCCCTTGTCGCGTGATGCGGTATGCAGACACAGTACAAGCAGCACACTAGAACACAGAATAAGAATCTACGTTGATGCAATCGGCCAGTAAGGAGAGCTACATTTCAAGTTTTAGTTATCGATTAATGAATTATTGGGCGGTTTGGTGCCTTGGACCAGACCGAGGACCTTAAGATTTTGCATGAACCGAGGACTGGCAGCCAGGTAACACGAGAAATTGTGTAAAGTGTTAATATGTAGTAAAAACCTAAGAAAATCTCCCGTTTCCGTCATTTACTATCGAATCGACATAACGCCAGATCGTCACATTGGTCGCTTTTCTCTCTGAAACGTTTACATTTATCGTCTGCAAGCCCTTGTCGCGTGATGCGGTATGCAGACACAGTACAAGCAGCACACTAGAACACAGAATAAGAATCTACGTTGATGCAATCGGCCAGTAAGAAGAGCTACATTTCAAGTTTTAGTTATCGATTAATGAATTATTGGGCGGTTTGGTGCCTTGGACCAGACCGAGGACCTTAAGATTTTGCATGAACCGAGCACTTGCAGCCAGGTAACACGAGAAATTGTGTAAAGTGTTAATATGTACTAAAAACCTAAGAAAATCTCCTGTTTCCGTCATTTACTATCGGATCGACATAACGCCAGATCGTCACAGTGGTCGCTTTTCTCTCTGAAACGGTTACATTTATCGTCTGCAAGCCCATGTCGCGTGATGCGGTATGCAGAGTCACTACAAGCGGCATAGTAGAACACTGAAGAAGCATCTAAGTTTATGCAATCGCCCAGAAAGAAGAGCTACATTTCAAGTTTTAGTTATCGATAAATGAATTATTGGGCGGTTTGGTGCCTTGGACCAGACCGAGGACCTTAAGATTTTGCATGAACCGAGGACTGGCAGCCAGGTAACACCAGAAATTGTGTAAAGTGTTAATATGTAGTAAAAACCTAAGAAAATCTCCCGTTTCCGTCATTTACTATCGAATCGACATAACGCCAGATCGTCACAGTGGTCGCTTTTCTCTCTGAAACGGTTACATTTATCGTCTGCAAGCCCTTGTCGCGTGATGCGGTATGCAGACACAGTACAAGCAGCACACTAGAACACAGAATAAGAATCTACGTTGATGCAATCGGCCAGTAAGAAGAGCTACATTTCAAGTTTTAGTTATCGATTAATGAATTATTGGGCGGTTTGGTGCCTTGGACCAGACCGAGGACCTTAAGATTTTGCATGAACCGAGGACTGGCAGCCAGGTAACACGAGAAATTGTGTAGTGTGTTAATATGTAGTAAAAACCCAAGAAAATCTCCCGTTTCCGTCATTTACTATCGAATCGACATAAAGCCAGATCGTCACAGTGGTCGCTTTTCTCTCTGAAACGGTTACATTTATCGTCTGCAAGCCCTTGTCGCGTGATGCGGTATGCAGAGTCACTACAAGCGGCATAGTAGAACACTGAAGAAGCATCTAAGTTTATGCAATCGGCCAGTAAGAAGAGCTACATTTCAAATTTTAGTTATCGATTAATGAATTATTGGGCGGTTTGGTGCCTTGGACCTGACCGAGGACCTTAAGATTTTGCATGAGCCCAGGACTGGCGGCCAGGTAACACGAGAAATTGTGTAAAGTGTTAATATGTAGTAAAAACCTAAGAAAATCTCCCGTTTCCGTCATTTACTATCGAATCGTCATAACGCCAGATCGTCACAGTGGTCGCTTTTCTCTCTGAAACGGTTACATTTATCGTCTGCAAGCCCTTGTCGCGTGATGCGGTATGCAGACACAGTACAAGCAGCACACTAGAACACAGAATAAGAATCTACGTTGATGCAATCGGCCAGTAAGAAGAGCTACATTTCAAGTTTTAGTTATCGATTAATGAATTATTGGGCGGTTTGGTGCCTTGGACCAGACCGAGGCCCTTAAGATTTTGCATGAACCGAGGACTGGCAGCCAGGTAACACGAGAAATTGTGTAAAGTGTTAATATGTAGTAAAAACCTAAGAAAATCTCCCGTTTCCGTCATTTACTATCGAATCGACATAACGCCAGATCGTCACAGTGGTCGCTTTTCTCTCTGAAACGGTTACATTTATCGTCTGCAAGCCGTTGTCGCGTGATGCGGTATGCAGACACAGTACAAGCAGCACACTAGAACACAGAATAAGAATCTACGTTGATGCAATCGGCCAGTAAGAAGAGCTACATTTCAAGTTTTAGTTATCGATTAATGAAATATTGGGCCGATTGGTGCCTTGGACCAGACCGAGGACCTTAAGATTTTGCATGAACCAAGGACTGGCAGCCAGGTAATACGAGAAATTGTGTAAAGTGTTAATATGTAGTAAAAACCTAAGAAAATCTCCCGTTTCCGTCATTTACTATCGAATCGACATAACGCCAGATCGTCACATTGGTCGCTTTTCTCTCTGAAACGGTTACATTTATCGTCTGCAAGCCCGTGTCGCGTGATGCGGTATGCAGGCACAGTACAAGCAGCACACTAGAACACAGAATAAGAATCTACGTTGATGGAATCGGCCAGTAAGAAGAGCTACATTTCAAGTTTTAGTTATCGGTTAATGATTTATTGGGCGGTTTGGTGCCTTGGACCAGACCGAGGACCTTAAGATTTTGCATGAACCGAGGACTGGCAGCCAGGTAACACGAGAAATTGTGTAAAGTGTTAATATGTAGTAAAAACCTAAGAAAATCTCCCGTTTCCGTCATTTACTATCGAATCGACATAACGCCAGATCGTCACAGTGGTCGCTTTTCTCTCTGAAACGGTTACATTTATCGTCTGCAAGCCCTTGTCGCGTGATGCGGTATGCAGAGTCACTACAAGCGGCATAGTAGAACACTGAAGAAGCATCTAAGTTTATGCAATCGCCCAGTAAGAAGAGCTACATTTCAAGTTTTAGTTATCGATTAATGAATTATTGTGCGGTTTGGTGCCTTGGACCAGACCGAGGACCTTAAGATTTTGCATGAACCGAGGACTGGCAGCCAGGTAACACGAGAAATTGTGTAAAGTGTTAATATGTAGTAAAAACCTAAGAAAATCTTCCGTTTCCGTCATTTACTATCGAATCGACATAACGCCAGATCGTCACAGTGGTCGCTTTTCTCTCTGAAACGGTTACATTTATCGTCTGCAAGCCGTTGTCGCGTGATGCGGTATGCAGACACAGTACAAGCAGCACACTAGAACACAGAATAAGAATCTACGTTGATGCAATAGGCCAGTAAGAAGAGATACATTTCAAGTTTTAGTTATCGATTAATGAATTATTGGGCGGTTTGGTGCCCTGGACCAGACCGAGGACCTTAAGATTTTGCATGAACCGAGGACTGGCAGCCAGGTAACACGAGAGATTGTGTAAAGTGTTAATATGTAGTAAAAACCTAAGAAAATCTCCCGTTTCCGTCATTTACTATCGAATCGACATAACGCCAGATCGACACATTGGTCGCTTTTCTCTCTGAAACGGTTACATTTATCGTCTGCAAGCCCTTGTCGCGTGATGCGGTATGCAGACACAGTACAAGCAGCACACTAGAACACAGAATAAGAATCTACGTTGATGCAATCGGCCAGTAAGAAGAGCTACATTTCAAGTTTTAGTTATCGATTAATGAATAATTGGGCGGTTTTGTGCCATGGACCAGACCGAGGACCTTAAGATTTTGCATGAACCGAGGACTGGCAGCCAGGTAACACGAGAAATTGTGTAAAGTGTTAATATGTAGTAAAAACCTAAGAAAATCTCCCGTTTCCGTCATTTACTATCGAATCGACCTAACGCCAGATCGTCACAGTGGTCGCTTTTCTCTCTGAAACGGTTACATTTATCGTCTGCAAGCCGTTGTCGCGTGATGCGGCATGCAGACACAGTACAAGCAGCACACTAGAACACAGAATAAGAATCTACGTTGATGCAATCGACCAGTAAGAAGAGCTACATTTCAAGTTTTAGTTATCGATTAATGAATTATTGGGCGGTTTGGTGCCTTGGACCAGACCGAGGACCTTAAGATTTTGCATGTACCGAGGACTGGCAGCCAGGTAACACGAGAAATTGTGTAAAGTGTTAATATGTAGTAAAAACCTAAGAAAATCTCCCGTTTCCGTCATTTACTATCGAATCGACATAACGCCAGATCGTCACAGTGGTCGCTTTTCTCTCTGAAACGGTTACATTTATCGTCTGCAAGCCGTTGTCACGTGATGCGCTATGCAGACACAGTACAAGCAGCACACTAGAACACAGAATAAGAATCTACGTTGATGCAATCGGCCAGTAAGAAGAGCTAGATTTCAAGTTTTAGTTATCGATTAATGAATTATTGGGCGGTTTGGTGCCTTGGACCAGACCGAGGACCTTAAGATTTTGCATGAACCGAGGACCGGCAGCCAGGTAACACGAGAAATTGTGTAAAGTGTTAATATGTAGTAAAAACCTAAGAAAATCTCCCGTTTCCGTCATTTACTATCGAATCGACATAACGCCAGATCGTCACAGTGGTCGCTTTTCTCTCTGAAACGGTTACATTTATCGTCTGCAAGCCGTTGTCGCGTGATGCGGTATGCAGACACAGTACAAGCAGCACACTAGAACACAGAATAAGAATCTACGTTGATGGAATCGGCCAGTAAGAAGAGCTACATTTCAAGTTTTAGTTATCGGTTAATGAATTATTGGGCGGTTTGGTGCCTTGGACCAGACCGAGGACCTTAAGATTTTGCATGAACCGAGGACTGGCAGCCAGGTAACACGAGAAATTGTGTAAAGTGTTAATATGTAGTAAAAACCTAAGAAAATCTCCCGTTTCCGTCATTTACTATCGAATCGACATAACGCCAGATCGTCACAGTGGTCGCTTTTCTCTCTGAAACGGTTACATATATCGTCTGCAAGCCCTTGTCGCGTGATGCGGTATGCAGAGTCACTACAAGCGGCATAGTAGAACACTGAAGAAGCATCTAAGTTTATGCAATCGCCCAGTAAGAAGAGCTACATTTCAAGTTTTAGTTATCGATTAATGAATTATTGTGCGGTTTGGTGCCTTGGACCAGACCGAGGACCTTAAGATTTTGCATGAACCGAGGACTGGCAGCCAGGTAACACGAGAAATTGTGTAAAGTGTTAATATGTAGTAAAAACCTAAGAAAATCTTCCGTTTCCGTCATTTACTATCGAATCGACATAACGCCAGATCGTCACAGTGGTCGCTTTTCTCTCTGAAACGGTTACATTTATCGTCTGCAAGCCGTTGTCGCGTGATGCGGTATGCAGACACAGTACAAGCAGCACACTAGAACACAGAATAAGAATCTACGTTGATGCAATAGGCCAGTAAGAAGAGATACATTTCAAGTTTTAGTTATCGATTAATGAATTATTGGGCGGTTTGGTGCCCTGGACCAGACCGAGGACCTTAAGATTTTGCATGAACCGAGGACTGGCAGCCAGGTAACACGAGAGATTGTGTAAAGTGTTAATATGTAGTAAAAACCTAAGAAAATCTCCCGTTTCCGTCATTTACTATCGAATCGACATAACGCCAGATCGACACATTGGTCGCTTTTCTCTCTGAAACGGTTACATTTATCGTCTGCAAGCCCTTGTCGCGTGATGCGGTATGCAGACACAGTACAAGCAGCACACTAGAACACAGAATAAGAATCTACGTTGATGCAATCGGCCAGTAAGAAGAGCTACATTTCAAGTTTTAGTTATCGATTAATGAATAATTGGGCGGTTTTGTGCCATGGACCAGACCGAGGACCTTAAGATTTTGCATGAACCGAGGACTGGCAGCCAGGTAACACGAGAAATTGTGTAAAGTGTTAATATGTAGTAAAAACCTAAGAAAATCTCCCGTTTCCGTCATTTACTATCGAATCGACCTAACGCCAGATCGTCACAGTGGTCGCTTTTCTCTCTGAAACGGTTACATTTATCGTCTGCAAGCCGTTGTCGCGTGATGCGGCATGCAGACACAGTACAAGCAGCACACTAGAACACAGAATAAGAATCTACGTTGATGCAATCGGCCAGTAAGAAGAGCTACATTTCAAGTTTTAGTTATCGATTAATGAATTATTGGGCGGTTTGGTGCCTTGGACCAGACCGAGGACCTTAAGATTTTGCATGTACCGAGGACTGGCAGCCAGGTAACACGAGAAATTGTGTAAAGTGTTAATATGTAGTAAAAACCTAAGAAAATCTCCCGTTTCCGTCATTTACTATCGAATCGACATAACGCCAGATCGTCACATTGGTCGCTTTTCTCTCTCAAACGGTTACATTTATCGTCTGCAAGCCCTTGTCGCGTGATGCGGTATGCAGACACAGTACAAGCAGCACACTAGAACACAGAATAAGAATCTACGTTGATGGAATCGGCCAGTAAGGAGAGCTACATTTCAAGTTTTAGTTATCGGTTAATGAATTATTGGGCGGTTTGGTGCCTTGGACCAGACCGAGGACCTTAAGATTTTGCATGAACCGAGGACTGGCAGCCAGGTAACACGAGAAATTGTGTAAAGTGTTAATATGTAGTAAAAACCTAAGAAAATCTCCCGTTTCCGTCATTTACTATCGAATCGACCTAACGCCAGATCGTCACAGTGGTCGCTTTTCTCTCTGAAACGGTTACATTTATCGTCTGCAAGCCCTTGTCGCGTGATGCGGTATGCAGAGTCACTACAAGCGGCATAGTACAACACTGAAGAAGCATCTAAGTTTATGCAATCGCCCAGTAAGAAGAGCTACATTTGAAGTTTTAGTTATCGATTAATGAATTATTGGGCGGTTTGGTGCCTTGGACCAGACCGAGGACCTTGAGATTTTGCATGAACCGAGGACTGGCAGCCAGGTAACACGAGAAATTGTCTAAAGTGTTAATATGTAGTAAAAACCTAAGAAAACCTCCCGTTTCCGTCATTTACTATCGAAGCGACATAACGCCAGATCGTCACATTGGTCGCTTTTCTCTCTGAAACGGTTACATTTATCGTCTGCAAGCCCTTGTCGCGTGATGCGGTATGCAGACACAGTACAAGCAGCACACTAGAACACAGAATAAGAATCTACGTTGATGCAATCGGCCAGTAAGAAGAGCTACATTTCAAGTTTTAGTTATCGATTAATGAATTATTGGGCGGTTTGGTGCCTTGGACCAGACCGAGGACCTTAAGATTTTGCATGAACCGAGGACTGGCAGCCAGGTAACACGAGAAATTGTGTAAAGTGTTAATATGTAGTAAAAACTTAAGAAAATCTCCCGTTTCCGTAATTTACTATCGAATCGACATAACGCCAGATCGTCACATTGGTCGCTTTTCTCTCTGAAACGTTTACATTTATCGTCTGCAAGCCCTTGTCGCGTGATGCGGTATGCAGACACAGTACAAGCAGCACACTAGAACACAGAATAAGAATCTACGTTGATGCAATCGGCCAGTAAGAAGAGCTACATTTCAAGTTTTAGTTATCGATTAATGAATTATTGGGCGGTTTGGTGCCTTGGACCAGACCGAGGACCTTAAGATTTTGCATGAACCGAGCACTGGCAGCCAGGTAACACGAGAAATTGTGTAAAGTGTTAATATGTAGTAAAAACCTAAGAAAATCTCCCGTTTCCGTCATTTACTATCGAATCGACATAACGCCAGATCGTCACAGTGGTCGCTTTTCTCTCTGAAACGGTTACATTTATCGTCTGTAAGCCCTTGTCGCGTGATGCGGTATGCAGAGTCACTACAAGCGGCATAGTAGAACACTGAAGAAGCATCTAAGTTTATGCAATCGCCCAGTAAGAAGAGCTACATTTCAAGTTTTAGTTATCGATAAATGAATTATTGGGCGGTTTGGTGCCTTGGACCAGACCGAGGACCTTAAGATTTTGCATGAACCGAGGACTGGCAGCCAGGTAACACGAGAAATTGTGTAAAGTGTTAATATGTAGTAAAAACCTAAGAAAATCTCCCGTTTCCGTCATTTACTATCGAATCGACATAACGCCAGATCGTCACAGTGGTCGCTTTTCTATCTGAAACGGTTACATTTATCGTCTGCAAGCCCTTGTCGCGTGATGCGGTATGCAGACAAAGTACAAGCAGCACACTAGAACACAGAATAAGAATCTACGTTGGTGCAATCGGCCAGTAAGAAGAGCTACATTTCAAGTTTTAGTTTACCGATTAATGAATTATTGGGCGGTTTGGTGCCTTGGACCAGACCGAGGACCTTAAGATTTTGCATGAACCGAGGACTGGCAGCCAGGTAACACGAGAAATTGTGTAAAGTGTTAATATGTAGTAAAAACCCAAGAAAATCTCCCGTTTCCGTCATTTACTATCGAATCGACATAACGCCAGATCGTCACAGTGGTCGCTTTTCTCTCTGAAACGGTTACATTTATCGTCTGCAAGCCCTTGTCGCGTGATGCGGTATGCAGAGTCACTACAAGCGGCATAGTAGAACACTGAAGAAGCATCTAAGTTTATGCAATCGCCCAGTAAGAAGAGCTACATTTCAAATTTTAGTTATCGATTAATGAATTATTGGGCGGTTTGGTGCCTTGGACCAGACCGAGGACCTTAAGATTTCGCATGAGCCCAGGCCTGGCAGCCAGGTAACACGAGAAATTGTGTAAAGTGTTAATATGTAGTAAAAACCTAAGAAAATCTCCCGTTTCCGTCATTTACTATCGAATCGACATAACGCCAGATCGTCACATTGGTCGCTTTTCTCTCTGAAACGGTTACATTTATCGTCTGCAAGCCCTTGTCGCGTGATGCGGTATGCAGACACAGTACAAGCAGCACACTAGAACACAGAATAAGGATCTACGTTGATGCAATCGGCCAGTAAGAAGAGCTACATTTCAAGTTTTAGTTATCGATTAATGAATTATTGGGCGGTTTGGTGCCCTGGACCAGACCGAGGACCTTAAGATTTTGCATGAACCGAGGACTGGCAGCCAGGTAACACGAGAGATTGTGTAAAGTGTTAATATGTAGTAAAAACCTAAGAAAATCTCCCGTTTCCGTCATTTACTATCGAATCGACATAACGCCAGATCGACACATTGGTCGCTTTTCTCTCTGAAACGGTTACATTTATCGTCTGCAAGCCCTTGTCGCGTGATGCGGTATGCAGACACAGTACAAGCAGCACACTAGAACACAGAATAAGAATCTACGTTGATGCAATCGGCCAGTAAGAAGAGCTACATTTCAAGTTTTAGTTATCGATTAATGAATAATTGGGCGGTTTTGTGCCATGGACCAGACCGAGGACCTTAAGATTTTGCATGAACCGAGGACTGGCAGCCAGGTAACACGAGAAATTGTGTAAAGTGTTAATATGTAGTAAAAACCTAAGAAAATCTCCCGTTTCCGTCATTTACTATCGAATCGACCTAACGCCAGATCGTCACAGTGGTCGCTTTTCTCTCTGAAACGGTTACATTTATCGTCTGCAAGCCGTTGTCGCGTGATGCGGCATGCAGACACAGTACAAGCAGCACACTAGAACACAGAATAAGAATCTACGTTGATGCAATCGACCAGTAAGAAGAGCTACATTTCAAGTTTTAGTTATCGATTAATGAATTATTGGGCGGTTTGGTGCCTTGGACCAGACCGAGGACCTTAAGATTTTGCATGTACCGAGGACTGGCAGCCAGGTAACACGAGAAATTGTGTAAAGTGTTAATATGTAGTAAAAACCTAAGAAAATCTCCCGTTTCCGTCATTTACTATCGAATCGACATAACGCCAGATCGTCACAGTGGTCGCTTTTCTCTCTGAAACGGTTACATTTATCGTCTGCAAGCCGTTGTCACGTGATGCGCTATGCAGACACAGTACAAGCAGCACACTAGAACACAGAATAAGAATCTACGTTGATGCAATCGGCCAGTAAGAAGAGCTAGATTTCAAGTTTTAGTTATCGATTAATGAATTATTGGGCGGTTTGGTGCCTTGGACCAGACCGAGGACCTTAAGATTTTGCATGAACCGAGGACCGGCAGCCAGGTAACACGAGAAATTGTGTAAAGTGTTAATATGTAGTAAAAACCTAAGAAAATCTCCCGTTTCCGTCATTTACTATCGAATCGACATAACGCCAGATCGTCACAGTGGTCGCTTTTCTCTCTGAAACGGTTACATTTATCGTCTGCAAGCCGTTGTCGCGTGATGCGGTATGCAGACACAGTACAAGCAGCACACTAGAACACAGAATAAGAATCTACGTTGATGGAATCGGCCAGTAAGAAGAGCTACATTTCAAGTTTTAGTTATCGGTTAATGAATTATTGGGCGGTTTGGTGCCTTGGACCAGACCGAGGACCTTAAGATTTTGCATGAACCGAGGACTGGCAGCCAGGTAACACGAGAAATTGTGTAAAGTGTTAATATGTAGTAAAAACCTAAGAAAATCTCCCGTTTCCGTCATTTACTATCGAATCGCCATAACGCCAGATCGTCACAGTGGTCGCTTTTCTCTCTGAAACGGTTACATATATCGTCTGCAAGCCCTTGTCGCGTGATGCGGTATGCAGAGTCACTACAAGCGGCATAGTAGAACACTGAAGAAGCATCTAAGTTTATGCAATCGCCCAGTAAGAAGAGCTACATTTCAAGTTTTAGTTATCGATTAATGAATTATTGTGCGGTTTGGTGCCTTGGACCAGACCGAGGACCTTAAGATTTTGCATGAACCGAGGACTGGCAGCCAGGTAACACGAGAAATTGTGTAAAGTGTTAATATGTAGTAAAAACCTAAGAAAATCTTCCGTTTCCGTCATTTACTATCGAATCGACATAACGCCAGATCGTCACAGTGGTCGCTTTTCTCTCTGAAACGGTTACATTTATCGTCTGCAAGCCGTTGTCGCGTGATGCGGTATGCAGACACAGTACAAGCAGCACACTAGAACACAGAATAAGAATCTACGTTGATGCAATAGGCCAGTAAGAAGAGATACATTTCAAGTTTTAGTTATCGATTAATGAATTATTGGGCGGTTTGGTGCCCTGGACCAGACCGAGGACCTTAAGATTTTGCATGAACCGAGGACTGGCAGCCAGGTAACACGAGAGATTGTGTAAAGTGTTAATATGTAGTAAAAACCTAAGAAAATCTCCCGTTTCCGTCATTTACTATCGAATCGACATAACGCCAGATCGACACATTGGTCGCTTTTCTCTCTGAAACGGTTACATTTATCGTCTGCAAGCCCTTGTCGCGTGATGCGGTATGCAGACACAGTACAAGCAGCACACTAGAACACAGAATAAGAATCTACGTTGATGCAATCGGCCAGTAAGAAGAGCTACATTTCAAGTTTTAGTTATCGATTAATGAATAATTGGGCGGTTTTGTGCCATGGACCAGACCGAGGACCTTAAGATTTTGCATGAACCGAGGACTGGCAGCCAGGTAACACGAGAAATTGTGTAAAGTGTTAATATGTAGTAAAAACCTAAGAAAATCTCCCGTTTCCGTCATTTACTATCGAATCGACCTAACGCCAGATCGTCACAGTGGTCGCTTTTCTCTCTGAAACGGTTACATTTATCGTCTGCAAGCCGTTGTCGCGTGATGCGGCATGCAGACACAGTACAAGCAGCACACTAGAACACAGAATAAGAATCTACGTTGATGCAATCGGCCAGTAAGAAGAGCTACATTTCAAGTTTTAGTTATCGATTAATGAATTATTGGGCGGTTTGGTGCCTTGGACCAGACCGAGGACCTTAAGATTTTGCATGTACCGAGGACTGGCAGCCAGGTAACACGAGAAATTGTGTAAAGTGTTAATATGTAGTAAAAACCTAAGAAAATCTCCCGTTTCCGTCATTTACTATCGAATCGACATAACGCCAGATCGTCACATTGGTCGCTTTTCTCTCTCAAACGGTTACATTTATCGTCTGCAAGCCCTTGTCGCGTGATGCGGTATGCAGACACAGTACAAGCAGCACACTAGAACACAGAATAAGAATCTACGTTGATGGAATCGACCAGTAAGGAGAGCTACATTTCAAGTTTTAGTTATCGGTTAATGAATTATTGGGCGGTTTGGTGCCTTGGACCAGACCGAGGACTTTAAGATTTTGCATGAACCGAGGACTGGCAGCCAGGTAACACGAGAAATTGTGTAAAGTGTTAATATGTAGTAAAAACCTAAGAAAATCTCCCGTTTCCGTCATTTACTATCGAATCGACCTAACGCCAGATCGTCACAGTGGTCGCTTTTCTCTCTGAAACGGTTACATTTATCGTCTGCAAGCCCTTGTCGCGTGATGCGGTATGCAGAGTCACTACAAGCGGCATAGTACAACACTGAAGAAGCATCTAAGTTTATGCAATCGCCCAGTAAGAAGAGCTACATTTGAAGTTTTAGTTATCGATTAATGAATTATTGGGCGGTTTGGTGCCTTGGACCAGACCGAGGACCTTGAGATTTTGCATGAACCGAGGACTGGCAGCCAGGTAACACGAGAAATTGTCTAAAGTGTTAATATGTAGTAAAAACCTAAGAAAACCTCCCGTTTCCGTCATTTACTATCGAAGCGACATAACGCCAGATCGTCACATTGGTCGCTTTTCTCTCTGAAACGGTTACATTTATCGTCTGCAAGCCCTTGTCGCGTGATGCGGTATGCAGACACAGTACAAGCAGCACACTAGAACACAGAATAAGAATCTACGTTGATGCAATCGGCCAGTAAGAAGAGCTACATTTCAAGTTTTAGTTATCGATTAATGAATTATTGGGCGGTTTGGTGCCTTGGACCAGACCGAGGACCTTAAGATTTTGCATGAACCGAGGACTGGCAGCCAGGTAACACGAGAAATTGTGTAAAGTGTTAATATGTAGTAAAAACTTAAGAAAATCTCCCGTTTCCGTAATTTACTATCGAATTGACATAACGCCAGATCGTCACATTGGTCGCTTTTCTCTCTGAAACGTTTACATTTATCGTCTGCAAGACCTTGTCGCGTGATGCGGTATGCAGACACAGTACAAGCAGCACACTAGAACACAGAATAAGAATCTACGTTGATGCAATCGGCCAGTAAGAAGAGCTACATTTCAAGTTTTAGTTATCGATTAATGAATTATTGGGCGGTTTGGTGCCTTGGACCAGACCGAGGACCTTAAGATTTTGCATGAACCGAGCACTGGCAGCCAGGTAACACGAGAAATTGTGTAAAGTGTTAATATGTAGTAAAAACCTAAGAAAATCTCCCGTTTCCGTCATTTACTATCGAATCGACATAACGCCAGATCGTCACAGTGGTCGCTTTTCTCTCTGAAACGGTTACATTTATCGTCTGTAAGCCCTTGTCGCGTGATGCGGTATGCAGAGTCACTACAAGCGGCATAGTAGAACACTGAAGAAGCATCTAAGTTTATGCAATCGCCCAGTAAGAAGAGCTACATTTCAAGTTTTAGTTATCGATAAATGAATTATTGGGCGGTTTGGTGCCTTGGACCAGACCGAGGACCTTAAGATTTTGCATGAACCGAGGACTGGCAGCCAGGTAACACGAGAAATTGTGTAAAGTGTTAATATGTAGTAAAAACCTAAGAAAATCTCCCGTTTCCGTCATTTACTATCGAATCGACATAACGCCAGATCGTCACAGTGGTCGCTTTTCTATCTGAAACGGTTACATTTATCGTCTGCAAGCCCTTGTCGCGTGATGCGGTATGCAGACAAAGTACAAGCAGCACACTAGAACACAGAATAAGAATCTACGTTGGTGCAATCGGCCAGTAAGAAGAGCTACATTTCAAGTTTTAGTTTACCGATTAATGAATTATTGGGCGGTTTGGTGCCTTGGACCAGACCGAGGACCTTAAGATTTTGCATGAACCGAGGACTGGCAGCCAGGTAACACGAGAAATTGTGTAAAGTGTTAATATGTAGTAAAAACCCAAGAAAATCTCCCGTTTCCTTCATTTACTATCGAATCGACATAACGCCAGATCGTCACAGTGGTCGCTTTTCTCTCTGAAACGGTTACATTTATCGTCTGCAAGCCCTTGTCGCGTGATGCGGTATGCAGAGTCACTACAAGCGGCATAGTAGAACACTGAAGAAGCATCTAAGTTTATGCAATCGCCCAGTAAGAAGAGCTACATTTCAAATTTTAGTTATCGATTAATGAATTATTGGGCGGTTTGGTGCCTTGGACCAGACCGAGGACCTTAAGATTTCGCATGAGCCCAGGCCTGGCAGCCAGGTAACACGAGAAATTGTGTAAAGTGTTAATATGTAGTAAAAACCTAAGAAAATCTCCCGTTTCCGTCATTTACTATCGAATCGACATAACGCCAGATCGTCACATTGGTCGCTTTTCTCTCTGAAACGGTTACATTTATCGTCTGCAAGCCCTTGTCGCGTGATGCGGTATGCAGACACAGTACAAGCAGCACACTAGAACACAGAATAAGGATCTACGTTGATGCAATCGGCCAGTAAGAAGAGCTACATTTCAAGTTTTAGTTATCGATTAATGAAATATTGGGCGGTTTGGTGCCTTGGACCAGACCGAGGACCTTAAGATTTTGCATGAACCGAGGACTGGCAGCCAGGTAACACGAGAAATTGTGTAAAGTGTTAATATGTAGTAAAAACCTAAGAAAATCTCCCGTTTCCGTCATTTACTATCGAATCGACATAACGCCAGATCGACACATTGGTCGCTTTTCTCTCTGAAACGGTTACATTTATCGTCTGCAAGCCCTTGTCGCGTGATGCGGTATGCAGACACAGTACAAGCAGCACACTAGAACACAGAATAAGAATCTACGTTGATGCAATCGGCCAGTAAGAAGAGCTACATTTCAAGTTTTAGTTATCGATTAATGAATTATTGGGCGGTTTAGTGCCTTGGACCAGACCGAGGACCTTAAGATTTTGCATGAACCGAGGACTGGCAGCCAGGTAACACGAGAAATTGTGTAAAGTGTTAATATGTAGTAAAAACCTAAGAAAATCTCCCGTTTCCGTCATTTACTATCGAATCGACATAACGCCAGATCGTCACAGTGGTCGCTTTTCTCTCTGAAACGGTTACATTTATCGTCTGCAAGCCGTTGTCGCGTGATGCGGTATGCAGACACAGTACAAGCAGCACACTAGAACACAGAATAAGAATCTACGTTGATGCAATCGGCCAGTAAGAAGAGCTACATTTCAAGTTTTAGTTATCGATTAATGAATTATTGGGCGGTTTGGTGCCTTGGACCAGACCGAGGACCTTAAGATTTTGCATGAACCAAGGACTGGCAGCCAGGTAATACGAGAAATTGTGTAAAGTGTTAATATGTAGTAAAAACCTAAGAAAATCTCCCGTTTCCGTCATTTACTATCGAATCGACATAACGCCAGATCGTCACAGTGGTCGCTTTTCTCTCTGAAACGGTTACATTTATCGTCTGCAAGCCCTTGTCGCGTGATGCGGTATGCAGAGTCACTACAAGCGGCATATTAGAACACTGAAGAAGCATCTAAGTTTATGCAATCGCCCAGTAAGAAGAGCTACATTTCAAGTTTTAGTTATCGATTAATGAATTATTGTGCGGTTTGGTGCCTTGGACCAGACCGAGGACCTTAAGATTTTGCATGAACCGAGGACTGGCAGCCAGGTAACACGAGAAATTGTGTAAAGTGTTAATATGTAGTAAAAACCTAAGAAAATCTTCCGTTTCCGTCATTTACTATCGAATCGACATAACGCCAGATCGTCACAGTGGTCGCTTTTCTCTCTGAAACGGTTACATTTATCGTCTGCAAGCCGTTGTCGCGTGATGCGGTATGCAGACACAGTACAAGCAGCACACTAGAACACAGAATAAGAATCTACGTTGATGCAATAGGCCAGTAAGAAGAGATACATTTCAAGTTTTAGTTATCGATTAATGAATTATTGGGCGGTTTGGTGCCCTGGACCAGACCGAGGACCTTAAGATTTTGCATGAACCGAGGACTGGCAGCCAGGTAACACGAGAAATTGTCTAAAGTGTTAATATGTAGTAAAAACCTAAGAAAATCTCCCGTTTCCGTCATTTACTATCGAATCGACATAACGCCAGATCGTCACATTGGTCGCTTTTCTCTCTGAAACGGTTACATTTATCGTCTGCAAGCCCTTGTCGCGTGATGCGGTATGCAGACACAGTACAAGCAGCACACTAGAACACAGAATAAGAATCTACGTTGATGCAATCGGCCAGTAAGAAGAGCTACATTTCAAGTTTTAGTTATCGATTAATGAATTATTGGGCGGTTTGGTGGCATGGACCAGACCGAGGACCTTAAGATTTTGCATGAACCGAGGACTGGCAGCCAGGTAACACGAGAAATTGTGTAAAGTGTTAATATGTAGTAAAAACCTAAGAAAATCTCCCGTTTCCGTCATTTACTATCGAATCGACCTAACGCCAGATCGTCACAGTGGTCGCTTTTCTCTCTGAAACGGTTACATTTATCGTCTGCAAGCCGTTGTCGCGTGATGCGGCATGCAGACACAGTACAAGCAGCACACTAGAACACAGAATAAGAATCTACGTTGATGCAATCGGCCAGTAAGAAGAGCTACATTTCAAGTTTTAGTTATCGATTAATGAATTATTGGGCGGTTTGGTGCCTTGGACCAGACCGAGGACCTTAAGATTTTGCATGAACCGAGGACTGGCAGCCAGGTAACACGAGAAATTGTGTAAAGTGTTAATATGTAGTAAAAACCTAAGAAAATCTCCCGTTGCCGTCATTTACTATCGAATCGACATAACGCCAGATCGTCACAGTGGTCGCTTTTCTCTCTGAAACGGTTACATTAATCGTCTGCAAGCCGTTGTCGCGTGATGCGGTATGCAGACACAGTACAAGCAGCACACTAGAACACAGAATAAGAATCTACGTTGATGCAATCGGCCAGTAAGAAGAGCTACATTTCAAGTTTTAGTTATCGATTAATGAATTATTGGGCGGTTTGGTGCCTTGGACCAGACCGAGGACCTTAAGATTTTGCATGAACCGAGGACTGGCAGCCAGGTAACACGAGAAATTGTGTAAAGTGTTAATATGTAGTAAATACCTAAGAAAATCTCCCGTTTCCGTCATTTACTATCGAATCGACATAACGCCAGATCGTCACATTGGTCGCTTTTCTCTCTGAAACGGTTACACTTATCGTCTGCAAGCCCTTGTCGCGTGATGCGGTATGCAGACACAGTACAAGCAGCACACTAGAACACAGAATAAGAATCTACGTTGATGCAATCGGCCAGTAAGAAGAGCTACATTTCAAGTTTTAGTTATCGATTAATGAATTATTGGGCGGTTTGGTGCCTTGGACCAGACCGAGGACCTTAAGATTTTGCATGAACCGAGGACTGGCAGCCAGGTAACACGAGAAATTGTGTAAAGTGTTAATATGTAGTAAAAACCTAAGAAAACCTCCCGTTTCCGTCATTTACTATCGAATCGACATAACGCCAGATCGTCACAGTGGTCGCTTTTCTCTCTGAAACGGTTACATTTATCGTCTGCAAGCCCTTGTCGCGTGATACGGTATGCAGAGTCACTACAAGCGGCATAGTAGAACACTGAAGAAGCATCTAAGTTTATGCAATCGCCCAGTAAGAAGAGCTACATTTCAAATATTAGTTATCGATTAATGAATTATTGGGCGGTTTGGTGCCTTGGACCAGACCGAGGACCTTAAGATTTTGCATGAGCCCAGGACTGGCAGCCAGGTAACACGAGAAATTGTGTAAAGTGTTAATATGTAGTAAAAACCTAAGAAAATCTCCCGTTTCCGTCATTTACTATCGAATCGACATAACGCCAGATCGTCACATTGGTCGCTTTTCTCTCTGAAACGGTTACATTTATCGTCTGCAAGCCCTTGTCGCGTGATGCGGTATGCAGACACAGTACAAGCAGCACACTAGAACACAGAATAAGGATCTACGTTGATGCAATCGGCCAGTAAGAAGAGCTACATTTCAAGTTTTAGTTATCGATTAATGAATTATTGGGCGGTTTGGTGCCTTGGACCAAACCGAGGACCTTAAGATTTTGCATGAACCGAGGACTGGCAGCCAGGTAACACGAGAAATTGTGTAAAGTGTTAATATGTAGTAAAAACCTAAGAAAATCTCCCGTTTCCGTCATTTACTATCGAATCGACATAACGCCAGATCGTCTCAGTGGTCGCTTTTCTCTCTGAAACGGTTACATTTATCGTCTGCAAGCCCTTGTCGCGTGATGCGGTATGCAGACACAGTACAAGCAGCACACTAGAACACAGAATAAGAATCTACGTTGATGCAATCGGCCAGTAAGAAGAGCTACATTTCAAGTTTTAGTTATCGATTAATGAATTATTGGGCGGTTTGGTGCCTTGGACCAGTCGAGGACCTTAAGATTTTGCATGAACCGAGGACTGGCAGCCAGGTAACACGAGAAATTGTGTAAAGTGTTAATATGTAGTAAAAACCTAAGAAAATCTCCCGTTTCCGTCATTTACTATCGAATCGACATAACGCCAGATCGTCACAGTGGTCGCTTTTCTCTCTGAAACGGTTACATTTATCGTCTGCAAGCCGTTGTCGCGTGATGCGGTATGCAGACACAGTACAAGCAGCACACTAGAACACAGAATAAGAATCTACGTTGATGCAATCGGCCAGTAAGAAGAGCTACATTTCAAGTTTTAGTTATCGATTAATGAATTATTGGGCGGTTTGGTGCCTTGGACCAGACCGAGGACCTTAAGATTTTGCATGAACCAAGGACTGGCAGCCAGGTAATACGAGAAATTGTGTAAAGTGTTAATATGTAGTAAAAACCTAAGAAATTCTCCCGTTTCCGTCATTTACTATCGAATCGACATAACGCCAGATCGTCACATTGGTCGCTTTTCTCTCTGAAACGGTTACATTTATCGTCTGCAAGCCCTTGTCGCGTGATGCGGTATGCAGACACAGTACAAGCAGCACACTAGAACACAGAATAAGAACCTACGTTGATGGAATCGGCCAGTAAGAAGAGCTACATTTCAAGTTTTAGTTATCGGTTAATGAATTATTCGGCCGTTTGGTGCCTTGGACCAGACCGAAGACCTTAAGATTTTGCATGAACCGAGGACTGGCAGCCAGGTAACACGAGAAATTGTGTAAAGTGTTAATATGTAGTAAAAACCTAAGAAAATCTCCCGTTTCCGTCATTTACTATCGAATCGACATAACGCCAGATCGTCACAGTGGTCGCTTTTCTCTCTGAAACGGTTACATTTATCGTCTGCAAGCCCTTGTCGCGTCATGCGGTATGCAGAGTCACTACAAGCGGCATAGTAGAACACTGAAGAAGCATCTAAGTTTATGCAATCGCCCAGTAAGAAGAGCTACATTTCAAGTTTTAGTTATCGATTAATGAATTATTGTGCGGTTTGGTGCCTTGGACCAGACCGAGGACCTTAAGATTTTGCATGAACCGAGGACTGGCAGCCAGGTAACACGAGAAATTGTGTAAAGTGTTAATATGTAGTAAAAACCTAAGAAAATCTTCCGTTTCCGTCATTTACTATCGAATCGACATAACGCCAGATCGTCACAGTGGTCGCTTTTCTCTCTGAAACGGTTACATTTATCGTCTGCAAGCCGTTGTCGCGTGATGCGGTATGCAGACACAGTACAAGCAGCACACTAGAACACAGAATAAGAATCTACGTTGATGCAATAGGCCACTAAGAAGAGATACATTTCAAGTTTTAGTTATCGATTAATGAATTATTGGGCGGTTTGGTGCCCTGGACCAGACCGAGGACCTTAAGATTTTGCATGAACCGAGGACTGGCAGCCAGGTAACACGAGAAATTGTGTAAAGTGTTAATATGTAGTAAAAACCTAAGAAAATCTCCCGTTTCCGTCATTTACTATCGAATCGACATAACGCCAGATCGTCACATTGGTCGCTTTTCTCTCTGAAACGGTTACATTTATCGTCTGCAAGCCCTTGTCGCGTGATGCGGTATGCAGACACAGTACAAGCAGCACACTAGAACACAGAATAAGAATCTACGTTGATGCAATCGGCCAGTAAGAAGAGCTACATTTCAAGTTTTAGTTATCGATTAATGAATTATTGGGCGGTTTGGTGCCATGGACCAGACCGAGGACCTTAAGATTTTGTATGAACCGAGGACTGGCAGCCAGGTAACACGAGAAATTGTGTAAAGTGTTAATATGTAGTAAAAACCTAAGAAAATCTCCCGTTTCCGTCATTTACTATCGAATCGACATAACGCCAGATCGTCACAGTGGTCGCTTTTCTCTCTGAAACGGTTACATTTATCGTCTGCAAGCCGTTGTCGCGTGATGCGGCATGCAGACACAGTACAAGCAGCACACTAGAACACAGAATAAGAATCTACGTTGATGCAATCGGCCAGTAAGAAGAGCTACATTTCAAGTTTTAGTTATCGATTAATGAATTATTGGGCGGTTTGGTGCCTTGGACCAGACCGAGGACCTTAAGATTTTGCATGAACCGAGGACTGGCAGCCAGGTAACACGAGAAATTGTGTAAAGTGTTAATATGTAGTAAAAACCTAAGAAAATCTCCCGTTTCCGTCATTTACTATCGAATCGACATAACGCCAGATCGTCACAGTGGTCGCTTTTCTCTCTGAAACGGTTACATTTATCGTCTGCAAGCCGTTGTCGCGTGATGCGGTATGGAGACACAGTACAAGCAGCACACTAGAACACAGAATAAGAATCTACGTTGATGCAATCGGCCAGTAAGAAGAGCTACATTTCAAGTTTTAGTTATCGATTAATGAATTATTGGGCGGTTTGGTGCCTTGGACCAGACCGAGGACCTTAAGATTTTGCATGAACCGAGGACTGGCAGCCAGGTAACACGAGAAATTGTGTAAAGTGTTAATATGTAGTAAAAACCTAAGAAAATCTCCCGTTTCCGTCATTTACTATCGAATCGACATAACGCCAGATCGTCACATTGGTCGCTTTTCTCTCTGAAACGGTTACATTTATCGTCTGCAAGCCCTTGTCGCGTGATGCGGTATGCAGACACAGTACAAGCAGCACACTAGAACACAGAATAAGAATCTACGTTGATGCAATCGGCCAGTAAGAAGAGCTACATTTCAAGTTTTAGTTATCGATTAATGAATTATTGGGCGGTTTGGTGCCTTGGACCAGTCGAGGACCTTAAGATTTTGCATGAACCGAGGACTGGCAGCCAGGTAACACGAGAAATTGTGTAAAGTGTTAATATGTAGTAAAAACCTAAGAAAATCTCCCGTTTCCGTCATTTACTATCGAATCGACATAACGCCAGATCGTCACAGTGGTCGCTTTTCTCTCTGAAACGGTTACATTTATCGTCTGCAAGCCGTTGTCGCGTGATGCGGTATGCAGACACAGTACAAGCAGCACACTAGAACACAGAATAAGAATCTACGTTGATGCAATCGGCCAGTAAGAAGAGCTACATTTCAAGTTTTAGTTATCGATTAATGAATTATTGGGCGGTTTGGTGCCTTGGACCAGACCGAGGACCTTAAGATTTTGCATGAACCAAGGACTGGCAGCCAGGTAATACGAGAAATTGTGTAAAGTGTTAATATGTAGTAAAAACCTAAGAAATTCTCCCGTTTCCGTCATTTACTATCGAATCGACATAACGCCAGATCGTCACATTGGTCGCTTTTCTCTCTGAAACGGTTACATTTATCGTCTGCAAGCCCTTGTCGCGTGATGCGGTATGCAGACACAGTACAAGCAGCACACTAGAACACAGAATAAGAACCTACGTTGATGGAATCGGCCAGTAAGAAGAGCTACATTTCAAGTTTTAGTTATCGGTTAATGAATTATTCGGCCGTTTGGTGCCTTGGACCAGACCGAGGACCTTAAGATTTTGCATGAACCGAGGACTGGCAGCCAGGTAACACGAGAAATTGTGTAAAGTGTTAATATGTAGTAAAAACCTAAGAAAATCTCCCGTTTCCGTCATTTACTATCGAATCGACATAACGCCAGATCGTCACAGTGGTCGCTTTTCTCTCTGAAACGGTTACATTTATCGTCTGCAAGCCCTTGTCGCGTCATGCGGTATGCAGAGTCACTACAAGCGGCATAGTAGAACACTGAAGAAGCATCTAAGTTTATGCAATCGCCCAGTAAGAAGAGCTACATTTCAAGTTTTAGTTATCGATTAATGAATTATTGTGCGGTTTGGTGCCTTGGACCAGACCGAGGACCTTAAGATTTTGCATGAACCGAGGACTGGCAGCCAGGTAACACGAGAAATTGTGTAAAGTGTTAATATGTAGTAAAAACCTAAGAAAATCTTCCGTTTCCGTCATTTACTATCGAATCGACATAACGCCAGATCGTCACAGTGGTCGCTTTTCTCTCTGAAACGGTTACATTTATCGTCTGCAAGCCGTTGTCGCGTGATGCGGTATGCAGACACAGTACAAGCAGCACACTAGAACACAGAATAAGAATCTACGTTGATGCAATAGGCCACTAAGAAGAGATACATTTCAAGTTTTAGTTATCGATTAATGAATTATTGGGCGGTTTGGTGCCCTGGACCAGACCGAGGACCTTAAGATTTTGCATGAACCGAGGACTGGCAGCCAGGTAACACGAGAAATTGTGTAAAGTGTTAATATGTAGTAAAAACCTAAGAAAATCTCCCGTTTCCGTCATTTACTATCGAATCGACATAACGCCAGATCGTCACATTGGTCGCTTTTCTCTCTGAAACGGTTACATTTATCGTCTGCAAGCCCTTGTCGCGTGATGCGGTATGCAGACACAGTACAAGCAGCACACTAGAACACAGAATAAGAATCTACATTGATGGAATCGGCCAGTAAGAAGAGCTACATTTCAAGTTTTAGTTATCGGTTAATGAATTATTCGGCCGTTTGGTGCCTTGGACCAGACCGAGGACCTTAAGATTTTGCATGAACCGAGGACTGGCAGCCAGGTAACACGAGAAATTGTGTAAAGTGTTAATATGTAGTAAAAACCTAAGAAAATCTCCCGTTTCCGTCATTTACTATCGAATCGACATAACGCCAGATCGTCACAGTGGTCGCTTTTCTCTCTGAAACGGTTACATTTATCGTCTGCAAGCCCTTGTCGCGTCATGCGGTATGCAGAGTCACTACAAGCGGCATAGTAGAACACTGAAGAAGCATCTAAGTTTATGCAATCGCCCAGTAAGAAGAGCTACATTTCAAGTTTTAGTTATCGATTAATGAATTATTGTGCGGTTTGGTGCCTTGGACCAGACCGAGGACCTTAAGATTTTGCATGAACCGAGGACTGGCAGCCAGGTAACACGAGAAATTGTGTAAAGTGTTAATATGTAGTAAAAACCTAAGAAAATCTTCCGTTTCCGTCATTTACTATCGAATCGACATAACGCCAGATCGTCACAGTGGTCGCTTTTCTCTCTGAAACGGTTACATTTATCGTCTGCAAGCCGTTGTCGCGTGATGCGGTATGCAGACACAGTACAAGCAGCACACTAGAACACAGAATAAGAATCTACGTTGATGCAATAGGCCACTAAGAAGAGATACATTTCAAGTTTTAGTTATCGATTAATGAATTATTGGGCGGTTTGGTGCCCTGGACCAGACCGAGGACCTTAAGATTTTGCATGAACCGAGGACTGGCAGCCAGGTAACACGAGAAATTGTGTAAAGTGTTAATATGTAGTAAAAACCTAAGAAAATCTCCCGTTTCCGTCATTTACTATCGAATCGACATAACGCCAGATCGTCACATTGGTCGCTTTTCTCTCTGAAACGGTTACATTTATCGTCTGCAAGCCCTTGTCGCGTGATGCGGTATGCAGACACAGTACAAGCAGCACACTAGAACACAGAATAAGAATCTACGTTGATGCAATCGGCCAGTAAGAAGAGCTACATTTCAAGTTTTAGTTATCGATTAATGAATTATTGGGCGGTTTGGTGCCATGGACCAGACCGAGGACCTTAAGATTTTGCATGAACCGAGGACTGGCAGCCAGGTAACACGAGAAATTGTGTAAAGTGTTAATATGTAGTAAAAACCTAAGAAAATCTCCCGTTTCCGTCATTTACTATCGAATCGACATAACGCCAGATCGTCACAGTGGTCGCTTTTCTCTCTGAAACGGTTACATTTATCGTCTGCAAGCCCTTGTCGCGTCATGCGGTATGCAGAGTCACTACAAGCGGCATAGTAGAACACTGAAGAAGCATCTAAGTTTATGCAATCGCCCAGTAAGAAGAGCTACATTTCAAGTTTTAGTTATCGATTAATGAATTATTGTGCGGTTTGGTGCCTTGGACCAGACCGAGGACCTTAAGATTTTGCATGAACCGAGGACTGGCAGCCAGGTAACACGAGAAATTGTGTAAAGTGTTAATATGTAGTAAAAACCTAAGAAAATCTTCCGTTTCCGTCATTTACTATCGAATCGACATAACGCCAGATCGTCACAGTGGTCGCTTTTCTCTCTGAAACGGTTACATTTATCGTCTGCAAGCCGTTGTCGCGTGATGCGGTATGCAGACACAGTACAAGCAGCACACTAGAACACAGAATAAGAATCTACGTTGATGCAATAGGCCACTAAGAAGAGATACATTTCAAGTTTTAGTTATCGATTAATGAATTATTGGGCGGTTTGGTGCCCTGGACCAGACCGAGGACCTTAAGATTTTGCATGAACCGAGGACTGGCAGCCAGGTAACACGAGAAATTGTGTAAAGTGTTAATATGTAGTAAAAACCTAAGAAAATCTCCCGTTTCCGTCATTTACTATCGAATCGACATAACGCCAGATCGTCACATTGGTCGCTTTTCTCTCTGAAACGGTTACATTTATCGTCTGCAAGCCCTTGTCGCGTGATGCGGTATGCAGACACAGTACAAGCAGCACACTAGAACACAGAATAAGAATCTACGTTGATGCAATCGGCCAGTAAGAAGAGCTACATTTCAAGTTTTAGTTATCGATTAATGAATTATTGGGCGGTTTGGTGCCATGGACCAGACCGAGGACCTTAAGATTTTGCATGAACCGAGGACTGGCAGCCAGGTAACACGAGAAATTGTGTAAAGTGTTAATATGTAGTAAAAACCTAAGAAAATCTCCCGTTTCCGTCATTTACTATCGAATCGACATAACGCCAGATCGTCACAGTGGTCGCTTTTCTCTCTGAAACGGTTACATTTATCGTCTGCAAGCCGTTGTCGCGTGATGCGGCATGCAGACACAGTACAAGCAGCACACTAGAACACAGAATAAGAATCTACGTTGATGCAATCGGCCAGTAAGAAGAGCTACATTTCAAGTTTTAGTTATCGATTAATGAATTATTGGGCGGTTTGGTGCCTTGGACCAGACCGAGGACCTTAAGATTTTGCATGAACCGAGGACTGGCAGCCAGGTAACACGAGAAATTGTGTAAAGTGTTAATATGTAGTAAAAACCTAAGAAAATCTCCCGTTTCCGTCATTTACTATCGAATCGACATAACGCCAGATCGTCACAGTGGTCGCTTTTCTCTCTGAAACGGTTACATTTATCGTCTGCAAGCCGTTGTCGCGTGATGCGGTATGGAGACACAGTACAAGCAGCACACTAGAACACAGAATAAGAATCTACGTTGATGCAATCGGCCAGTAAGAAGAGCTACATTTCAAGTTTTAGTTATCGATTAATGAATTATTGGGCGGTTTGGTGCCTTGGACCAGACCGAGGACCTTAAGATTTTGCATGAACCGAGGACTGGCAGCCAGGTAACACGAGAAATTGTGTAAAGTGTTAATATGTAGTAAATACCTAAAAAATCTCCCGTTTCCGTCATTTACTATCGAATCGACATAACGCCAGATCGTCACATTGGTCGCTTTTCTCTCTGAAACGGTTACATTTATCGTCTGCAAGCCCTTGTCGCGTGATGCGGTATGCAGACACAGTACAAGCAGCACACTAGAACACAGAATAAGAATCTACGTTGATGGAATCGGCCAGTAAGAAGAGCTACATTTCAAGTTTTAGTTATCGGTTAATGAATTATTCGGCCGTTTGGTGCCTTGGACCAGACCGAGGACCTTAAGATTTTGCATGAACCGAGGACTGGCAGCCAGGTAACACGAGAAATTGTGTAAAGTGTTAATATGTAGTAAAAACCTAAGAAAATCTCCCGTTTCCGTCATTTACTATCGAATCGACATAACGCCAGATCGTCACAGTGGTCGCTTTTCTCTCTGAAACGGTTACATTTATCGTCTGCAAGCCCTTGTCGCGTCATGCGGTATGCAGAGTCACTACAAGCGGCATAGTAGAACACTGAAGAAGCATCTAAGTTTATGCAATCGCCCAGTAAGAAGAGCTACATTTCAAGTTTTAGTTATCGATTAATGAATTATTGTGCGGTTTGGTGCCTTGGACCAGACCGAGGACCTTAAGAATTTGCATGAACCGAGGACTGGCAGCCAGGTAACACGAGAAATTGTGTAAAGTGTTAATATGTAGTAAAAACCTAAGAAAATCTTCCGTTTCCGTCATTTACTATCGAATCGACATAACGCCAGATCGTCACAGTGGTCGCTTTTCTCTCTGAAACGGTTACATTTATCGTCTGCAAGCCGTTGTCGCGTGATGCGGTATGCAGACACAGTACAAGCAGCACACTAGAACACAGAATAAGAATCTACGTTGATGCAATAGGCCACTAAGAAGAGATACATTTCAAGTTTTAGTTATCGATTAATGAATTATTGGGCGGTTTGGTGCCCTGGACCAGACCGAGGACCTTAAGATTTTGCATGAACCGAGGACTGGCAGCCAGGTAACACGAGAAATTGTGTAAAGTGTTAATATGTAGTAAAAACCTAAGAAAATCTCCCGTTTCCGTCATTTACTATCGAATCGACATAACGCCAGATCGTCACATTGGTCGCTTTTCTCTCTGAAACGGTTACATTTATCGTCTGCAAGCCCTTGTCGCGTGATGCGGTATGCAGACACAGTACAAGCAGCACACTAGAACACAGAATAAGAATCTACGTTGATGCAATCGGCCAGTAAGAAGAGCTACATTTCAAGTTTTAGTTATCGATTAATGAATTATTGGGCGGTTTGGTGCCATGGACCAGACCGAGGACCTTAAGATTTTGCATGAACCGAGGACTGGCAGCCAGGTAACACGAGAAATTGTGTAAAGTGTTAATATGTAGTAAAAACCTAAGAAAATCTCCCGTTTCCGTCATTTACTATCGAATCGACATAACGCCAGATCGTCACAGTGGTCGCTTTTCTCTCTGAAACGGTTACATTTATCGTCTGCAAGCCGTTGTCGCGTGATGCGGCATGCAGACACAGTACAAGCAGCACACTAGAACACAGAATAAGAATCTACGTTGATGCAATCGGCCAGTAAGAAGAGCTACATTTCAAGTTTTAGTTATCGATTAATGAATTATTGGGCGGTTTGGTGCCTTGGACCAGACCGAGGACCTTAAGATTTTGCATGAACCGAGGACTGGCAGCCAGGTAACACGAGAAATTGTGTAAAGTGTTAATATGTAGTAAAAACCTAAGAAAATCTCCCGTTTCCGTCATTTACTATCGAATCGACATAACGCCAGATCGTCACAGTGGTCGCTTTTCTCTCTGAAACGGTTACATTTATCGTCTGCAAGCCCTTGTCGCGTGATGCGGTATGGAGACACAGTACAAGCAGCACACTAGAACACAGAATAAGAATCTACGTTGATGCAATCGGCCAGTAAGAAGAGCTACATTTCAAGTTTTAGTTATCGATTAATGAATTATTGGGCGGTTTGGTGCCTTGGACCAGACCGAGGACCTTAAGATTTTGCATGAACCGAGGACTGGCAGCCAGGTAACACGAGAAATTGTGTAAAGTGTTAATATGTAGTAAATACCTAAGAAAATCTCCCGTTTCCGTCATTTACTATCGAATCGACATAACGCCAGATCGTCACATTGGTCGCTTTTCTCTCTGAAACGGTTACACTTATCGTCTGCAAGACCTTGTCGCGTGATGCGGTATGCAGACACAGTACAAGCAGCACACTAGAACACAGAATAAGAATCTACGTTGATGCAATCGGCCAGTAAGAAGAGCTACATTTCAAGTTTTAGTTATCGATTAATGAATTATTGGGCGGTTTGGTGCCTTGGACCAGACCGAGGACCTTAAGATTTTGCATGAACCGAGGACTGGCAGCCAGGTAACACGAGAAATTGTGTAAAGTGTTAATATGTTGTAAAAACCTAAGAAAATCTCCCGTTTCCGTCATTTACTATCGAATCGACATAACGCCAGATCGTCACAGTGGTCGCTTTTCTCTCTGAAACGGTTACATTTATCGTCTGCAAGCCCTTGTCGCGTGATGCGGTATGCAGAGTCACTACAAGCGGCGTAGTAGAACACTGAAGAAGCATCTAAGTTTATGCAATCGCCCAGTAAGAAGAGCTACATTTCAAGTTTTAGTTATCGATTAATGAATTATTGGGCGGTTTGGTGCCTTGGACCAGACCGAGGACCTTAAGATTTTGCATGAGCCGAGGACTGGCAGCCAGGTAACACGAGAAATTGTGTAAAGTGTTAATATGTAGTACAAACCTAAGAAAATCTCCCGTTTCCGTCATTTACTATCGAATCGACATAACGCCAGATCGTCACAGTGGTCGCTTTTCTCTCTGAAACGGTTACATTTATCGTCTGCAAGCCCTTGTCGCGTGATGCGGTATGCAGACACAGTACAAGCAGCACACTAGAACACAGAATAAGAATCTACGTTGATGCAATCGGCCAGGAAGAAGAGCTACATTTCGAGTTTTAGTTATCGATTAATGAATTATTGGGCGGTTTGGTGCCTTGGACCAGACCGAGGACCTTAAGATTTTGCATGAACCGAGGACAGGCAGCCAGGTAACACGAGAAATTGTGTATAGTGTTAATATGTAGTAAAAACCTAAGAAAATCTCCCGTTTCCGTCATTTACTATCTAATCGACATAACGCCAGATCGTCACAGTGGTCGCTTTTCTCTCTGAAACGGTTACATTTATCGTCTGCAAGCCCTTGTCGCGTGATGCGGTATGCAGACACAGTACAAGCAGCACACTAGAACACAGAATAAGAATCTACGTTGATGCAATCGGCCAGTAAGAAGAGCTACATTTCAAGTTTTAGTTATCGATTAATGAATTATTGGGCGGTTTGGTGCCATGGACCAGACCGAGGACCTTAAGATTTTGCATGAACCGAGGACTGGCAGCCAGGTAACACGAGAAATTGTGTAAAGTGTTAATATGTAGTAAAAACCTAAGAAAATCTCCCGTTTCCGTCATTTACTATCGAATCGACCTAACGCCAGATCGTCACAGTGGTCGCTTTTCTCTCTGAAACGGTTACATTTATCGTCTGCAAGCCGTTGTCGCGTGATGCGGCATGCAGACACAGTACAAGCAGCACACTAGAACACAGAATAAGAATCTACGTTGATGCAATCGGCCAGTAAGAAGAGCTACATTTCAAGTTTTAGTTATCGATTAATGAATTATTGGGCGGTTTGGTGCCTTGGACCAGACCGAGGACCTTAAGATTTTGCATGAACCGAGGACTGGCAGCCAGGTAACACGAGAAATTGTGTAAAGTGTTAATATGTAGTAAAAACCTAAGAAAATCTCCCGTTTCCGTCATTTACTATCGAATCGACATAACGCCAGATCGTCACAGTGGTCGCTTTTCTCTCTGAAACGGTTACATTTATCGTCTGCAAGCCCTTGTCGCGTGATGCGGTATGCAGACACAGTACATGTGGTGGTGGTTAGTGTTTAACGTCCCGTCGACAACGAGGTCATTAGAGACGGAGCGCAAGCTCGGGTTAGGGAAGGATTGGGAAGGAAATCGGCCGTGCCCTTTCAAAGGAACCATCCCAGCATTTGCCTGAAAACGATTTAGGGAAATCACGGAAAACCTAAATCAGGATGGCCGGAGACGGGATTGAACCGTCGTCCTCCCGAATGCGAGTCCAGTGTGCTAACCACTGCGCCACCTCGCTCGGTAGACACAGTACAAGCAGCACACTAGAACACAGAATAAGAATCTACGTTGATGCAATCGGCCAGTAAGAAGAGCTACATTTCAAGTTTTAGTTATCGATTAATGAATTATTTTGCGGTTTGGTGCCTTGGACCAGACCGAGGACCTTAAGATTTTGCATGAACCGAGGACTGGCAGCCAGGTAACACGAGAAATTGTGTAAAGTGTTAATATGTAGTAAATACCTAAGAAAATCTACCGTTTCCGTCATTTACTATCGAATCGACATAACGCCAGATCGTCACATTGGTCGCTTTTCTCTCTGAAACGGTTACACTTATCGTCTGCAAGACCTTGTCGCGTGATGCGGTATGCAGACACAGTACAAGCAGCACACTAGAACACAGAATAAGAATCTACGTTGATGCAATCGGCCAGTAAGAAGAGCTACATTTCAAGTTTTAGTTATCGATTAATGAATAATTGGGCGGTTTGGTGCCTTGGACCAGACCGAGGACCTTAAGATTTTGCATGAACCGAGGACTGGTAGCCAGGTAACACGAGAAATTGTGTAAAGTGTTAATATGTAGTAAAAACCTAAGAAAATCTCCCGTTTCCGTCATTTACTATCGAATCGACATAACGCCAGATCGTCACAGTGGTCGCTTTTCTCTCTGAAACGGTTACATTTATCGTCTGCAAGCCCTTGTCGCGTGATGCGGTATGCAGAGTCACTACAAGCGGCGTAATAGAACACTGAAGAAGCATCTAAGTTTATGCAATCGCCCAGGAAGAAGAGCTACATTTCAAGTTTTAGTTATCGATTAATGAATTATTGGGCGGTTTGGTGCCTTGGACCAGACCGAGGACCTTAAGATTTTGCATGAGCCGAGGACTGGCAGCCAGGTAACACGAGAAATTGTGTAAAGTGTTAATATGTAGTAAAAACCTAAGAAAATCTCCCGTTTCCGTCATTTACTATCGAATCGACATAACGCCAGATCGTCACAGTGGTCGCTTTTTTCTCTGAAACGGTTACATTTATCGTCTGCAAGCCGTTGTCGCGTGATGCGGTATGCAGACACAGTACAAGCAGCACACTAGAACACAGAATAAGAATCTACGTTGATGCAATCGGCCAGGAAGAAGAGCTACATTTCAAGTTTTAGTTATCGATTAATGAATTATTGGGCGGTTTGGTGCCTTGGACCAGACCGAGGACCTTAAGATTTTGCATGAGCCGAGGACTGGCAGCCAGGTAACACGAGAAATTGTGTATAGTGTTAATATGTAGTAAAAACCTAAGAAAATCTCCCGTTTCCGTCATTTACTATCGAATCGACATAACGCCAGATCGTCACAGTGGTCGCTTTTCTCTCTGAAACGGTTACATTTATCGTCTGCAAGCCCTTGTCGCGTGATGCGGTATAAAGAGTCACTACAAGCGGCATAGTAGAACACTGAAGAAGCATCTAAGTTTATGCAATCGCCCAGTAAGAAGAGCTACATTTCAAGTTTTAGTTATCGATTAATGAATTATTGGGCGGTTTGGTGCCTTGGACCAGACCGAGGACCTTAAGATTTTGCATGAACCGAGGACTGGCAGCCAGGTAACACGAGAAATTGTGTAAAGTGTTAATATGTTGTAAAAACCCAAGAAAATCTCCCGTTTCCTACATTTACTATCGAATCGACATAACGCCAGATCGTCACAGTGGTCGCTTTTCTCTCTGAAACGGTTACATTTATCGTCTGCAAGCCCTTGTCGCGTGATGCGGTATGCAGAGTCACTACAAGCGGCATAGTAGAACACTGAAGAGGCATCTAAGTTTATGCAATCGCCCAGTAAGAAGAGCTACATTTCAAATTTTAGTTATCGATTAATGAATTATTGGGCGGTTTGGTGCCTTGGACCAGACCGAGGACCTTAAGATTTTGCATGAGCCGAGGACTGGCAGCCAGGTAACACGAGAAATTGTGTAAAGTGTTAATATGTAGTAAAAACCTAAGAAAATCTCCCGTTTCCGTCATTTACTATCGAATCGACATAACGCCAGATCGTCACATTGGTCGCTTTTCTCTCTGAAACGGTTACATTTATCGTCTGCAAGCCGTTGTCGCGTGATGCGGTATGCAGACACAGTACAAGCAGCACACTAGAACACAGAATAAGGATCTACGTTGATGCAATCGGCCAGTAAGAAGAGCTACATTTCAAGTTTTAGTTATCGATTAATGAATTATTGGGCGGTTTGGTGCCTTGGACCAGACCGAGGACCTTAAGATTTTGCATGAACCGAGGACAGGCAGCCAGGTAACACGAGAAATTGTGTATAGTGTTAATATGTAGTAAAAACCTAAGAAAATCTCCCGTTTCCGTCATTTACTATCGAATCGACATAACGCCAGATCGTCACAGTGGTCGCTTTTCTCTCTGAAACGGTTACATTTATCGTCTGCAAGCCCTTGTCGCGTGATGCGGTATGCACAGTCACCACAAGCGGCATAGTAGAACACTGAAGAAGCATCTAAGTTTATGCAATCGCCCAGTAAGAAGAGCTACATTTCAAATATTAGTTATCGATTAATGAATTATTGGGCGGTTTGGTGCCTTGGACCAGACCGAGGACCTTAAGATTTTGCATGAGCCGAGGACTGGCAGCCAGGTAACACGAGAAATTGTATAAAGTGTTAATATGTAGTAAAAACCTAAGAAAATCTCCCGTTTCCGTCATTTACTATCGAATCGACATAACGCCAGATCGTCACATTGGTCGCTTTTCTCTCTGAAACAGTTACATTTATCGTCTGCAAGCCCTAATCGCGTGATGCGGTATGCAGACACAGTACAAGCAGCACACTAGAACACAGAATAAGAATCTACGTTGATGCAATCGGCCAGTAAGAAGAGCTACATTTCAAGTTTTAGTTATCGATTAATGAATTATTGGGCGGTTTGGTGCCTTGGACCAGACCGAGGACCTTAAGATTTTGCATGAACCGAGGACTGGCAGCCAGGTAACACGAGAAATTGTGTAAAGTGTTAATATGTAGTAAAAACCTAAGAAAATCTCCCGTTTCCGTCATTTACTATCGAATCGACATAACGCCAGATCGTCACAGTGGTCGCTTTTCTCTCTGAAACGGTTACATTAATCGTCTGCAAGCCCTTGTCGCGTGATGCGGTATGCAGACACAGTACAAGCAGCACACTAGAACACAGAATAAGAATCTACGTTGATGCAATCGGCCAGTAAGAAGAGCTACATTTCAAGTTTTAGTTATCGATTAATGAATTATTGGGCGGTTTGGTGCCTTGGACCAGACCGAGGACCTTAAGATTTTGCATGAACCGAGGACTGGCAGCCAGGTAACACGAGAAATTGTGTAAAGTGTTAATATGTAGTAAAAACCTAAGAAAATCTCCCGTTTCCGTCATTTACTATCGAATCAACATAACGCCAGATCGTCACAGTGGTCGCTTTTCTCTCTGAAACGGTTACATTTATCGTCTGCAAGCCCTTGTCGCGTGATGCGGTATGCAGACACAGTACAAGCAGCACACTAGAACACAGAATAAGAATCTACGTTGATGCAATCGGCCAGTAAGAAGAGCTACATTTCAAGTTTTAGTTATCGATTAATGAATTATTGGGCGGTTTGGTGCCTTGGACCAGACCGAGGACCTTAAGATTTTGCATGAACCGAGGACTGGCAGCCAGGTAACACGAGAAATTGTGTAAAGTGTTAATATGTAGTAAAAACCTAAGAAAATCTTCCGTTTCCGTCATTTACTATCGAATCGACATAACGCCAGATCGTCACAGTGGTCGCTTTTCTCTCTGAAACGGTTACATTTATCGTCTGCAAGCCGTTGTCGCGTGATGCGGTATGCAGACACAGTACAAGCAGCACACTAGAACACAGAATAAGAATCTACGTTGATGCAATAGGCCACTAAGAAGAGATACATTTCAAGTTTTAGTTATCGATTAATGAATTATTGGGCGGTTTGGTGCCCTGGACCAGACCGAGGACCTTAAGATTTTGCATGAACCGAGGACTGGCAGCCAGGTAACACGAGAAATTGTGTAAAGTGTTAATATGTAGTAAAAACCTAAGAAAATCTCCCGTTTCCGTCATTTACTATCGAATCGACATAACGCCAGATCGTCACATTGGTCGCTTTTCTCTCTGAAACGGTTACATTTATCGTCTGCAAGCCCTTGTCGCGTGATGCGGTATGCAGACACAGTACAAGCAGCACACTAGAACACAGAATAAGAATCTACGTTGATGCAATCGGCCAGTAAGAAGAGCTACATTTCAAGTTTTAGTTATCGATTAATGAATTATTGGGCGGTTTGGTGCCATGGACCAGACCGAGGACCTTAAGATTTTGCATGAACCGAGGACTGGCAGCCAGGTAACACGAGAAATTGTGTAAAGTGTTAATATGTAGTAAAAACCTAAGAAAATCTCCCGTTTCCGTCATTTACTATCGAATCGACATAACGCCAGATCGTCACAGTGGTCGCTTTTCTCTCTGAAACGGTTACATTTATCGTCTGCAAGCCGTTGTCGCGTGATGCGGTGTGCAGACTCAGTACAAGCAGCACACTAGAACACAGAATAAGAATCTACGTTGATGCAATCGGCCAGTAAGAAGAGCTACATTTCAAGTTTTAGTTATCGATTAATGAATTATTGGGCGGTTTGGTGCCTTGGACCAGACCGAGGACCTTAAGATTTTGCATGAACCGAGGACTGGCAGCCAGGTAACACGAGAAATTGTGTAAAGTGTTAATATGTAGTAAAAACCTAAGAAAATCTCCCGTTTCCGTCATTTACTATCGAATCGACATAACGCCAGATCGTCACAGTGGTCGCTTTTCTCTCTGAAACGGTTACATTTATCGTCTGCAAGCCCTTGTCGCGTGATGCGGTATGCAGAGTCACTACAAGCGGCATAGTAGAACACTGAAGAAGCATCTAAGTTTATGCAATCGCCCATTAAGAAGAGCTACATTTCAAGGTTTTGTTATCGATTAATGAATTATTGGGCGGTTTGGTGCCTTGGACCAGACCGAGGACCTTAAGATTTTGCATGAACCGAGGACTGGCAGCCAGGTAACACGAGAAATTGTGTAAAGTGTTAATATGTAGTAAAAACCTAAGAAAATCTCCCGTTTCCGTCATTTACTATCGAATCGACATAACGCCAGATCGTCACATTGGTCGCTTTTCTCTCTGAAACGGTTACATTTATCGTCTGCAAGCCCTAATCGCGTGATGCGGTATGCAGACACAGTACAAGCAGCACACTAGAACACAGAATAAGGATCTACGTTGATGCAATCGGCCAGTAAGAAGAGCTACATTTCAAGTTTTAGTTATCGATTAATGAATTATTGGGCGGTTTGGTGCCTTGGACCAGACCGAGGACCTTAAGATTTTGCATGAACCGAGGACTGGCAGCCAGGTAACACGAGAAATTGTGTAAAGTGTTAATATGTTGTAAAAACCTAAGAAAATCTCCCGTTTCCGTCATTTACTATCGAATCGACATAACGCCAGATCGTCACAGTGGTCGCTTTTCTCTCTGAAACGGTTACATTTATCGTCTGCAAGCCCTTGTCGCGTGATGCGGTATGCAGACACAGTACAAGCAGCACACTAGAACACAGAATAAGAATCTACGTTGATGCAATCGGCCAGTAAGAAGAGCTACATTTCAAGTTTTAGTTATCGATTAATGAATTATTGGGCGGTTTGGTGCCTTGGACCAGACCGAGGACCTTAAGATTTTGCATGAACCGAGGACTGGCAGCCAGGTAACACGAGGAATTGTGTAAAGTGTTAATATGTAGTAAAAACCTAAGAAAATCTCCCGTTTCCGTCATTTACTATCGAATCGACATAACGCCAGATCGTCACAGTGGTCGCTTTTCTCTCTGAAACGGTTACATTTATCGTCTGCAAGCCCTTGTCGCGTGATGCGGTATGCACAGTCACCACAAGCGGCATAGTAGAACACTGAAGAAGCATCTAAGTTTATGCAATCGCCCAGTAAGAAGAGCTACATTTCAAGTTTTAGTTATCGATTAATGTATTATTGGGCGGTTTGGTGCCTTGGACCAGACCGAGGACCTTAAGATTTTGCATGAACCGAGGACTGGCAGCCAGGTAACACGAGAAATTGTGTAAAGTGTTAATATGTATAAAAACCTAAGAAAATCTCCCGTTTCCTTCATTTACTATCGAATCGACATAACGCCAGATCGTCACATTGGTCGCTTTTCTCTCTGAAACGGTTACATTTATCGTCTGCAAGCCCTTGTCGCGTGATGCGGTATGCAGACACAGTACAAGCAGCACACTAGAACACAGAATAAGAATCTACGTTGATGCAATCGGCCAGTAAGAAGAGCTACATTTCAAGTTTTAGTTATCGATTAATGAATTATTGGGCGGTTTGGTGCCTTGGACCAGACCGAGGACCTTAAGATTTTGCATGAACCGAGGACTGGCAGCCAGGTAACACGAGAAATTGTGTAAAGTGTTAATATGTAGTAACAACCCAAGAAAATCTCCCGTTTCCGTCATTTACTATCGAATCGACATAACGCCAGATCGTCACAGTGGTCGCTTTTCTCTCTGAAACGGTTACATTTATCGTCTGCAAGCCCTTGTCGCGTGATGCGGTATGCAGAGTCACTACAAGCGGCATAGTAGAACACTGAAGAAGCATCTAAGTTTATGCAATCGCCCAGTAAGAAGAGCTACATTTCAAATTTTAGTTATCGATTAATGAATTATTGGGCGGTTTGGTGCCTTGGACCAGACCGACGACCTTAAGATTTTGCATGAACCGAGGACTGGCAGCCAGGTAACACGAGAAATTGTGTAAAGTGTTAATATGTAGTAAAAACCTAAGAAAATCTCCCGTTTCCGTCATTTACTATCGAATCGACATAACGCCAGATCGTCACATTGGTCGCTTTTCTCTCTGAAACGGTTACATTTATCGTCTGCAAGCCCTAATCGCGTGATGCGGTATGCAGACACAGTACAAGCAGCACACTAGAACACAGAATAAGGATCTACGTTGATGCAATCGGCCAGTAAGAAGAGCTACATTTCAAGTTTTAGTTATCGATTAATGAATTATTGGGCGGTTTGGTGCCTTGGACCAGACCGAGGACCTTAAGATTTTGCATGAACCGAGGACTGGCAGCCAGGTAACACGAGAAATTGTGTAAAGTGTTAATATGTTGTAAAAACCTAAGAAAATCTCCCGTTTCCGTCATTTACTATCGAATCGACATAACGCCAGATCGTCACAGTGGTCGCTTTTCTCTCTGAAACGGTTACATTTATCGTCTGCAAGCCCTTGTCGCGTGATGCGGTATGCAGACACAGTACAAGCAGCACACTAGAACACAGAATAAGAATCTACGTTGATGCAATCGGCCAGTAAGAAGAGCTACATTTCAAGTTTTAGTTATCGATTAATGAATTATTGGGCGGTTTGGTGCCTTGGACCAGACCGAGGACCTTAAGATTTTGCATGAACCGAGGACTGGCAGCCAGGTAACACGAGGAATTGTGTAAAGTGTTAATATGTAGTAAAAACCTAAGAAAATCTCCCGTTTCCGTCATTTACTATCGAATCGACATAACGCCAGATCGTCACAGTGGTCGCTTTTCTCTCTGAAACGGTTACATTTATCGTCTGCAAGCCCTTGTCGCGTGATGCGGTATGCACAGTCACCACAAGCGGCATAGTAGAACACTGAAGAAGCATCTAAGTTTATGCAATCGCCCAGTAAGAAGAGCTACATTTCAAGTTTTAGTTATCGATTAATGTATTATTGGGCGGTTTGGTGCCTTGGACCAGACCGAGGACCTTAAGATTTTGCATGAACCGAGGACTGGCAGCCAGGTAACACGAGAAATTGTGTAAAGTGTTAATATGTATAAAAACCTAAGAAAATCTCCCGTTTCCTTCATTTACTATCGAATCGACATAACGCCAGATCGTCACATTGGTCGCTTTTCTCTCTGAAACGGTTACATTTATCGTCTGCAAGCCCTTGTCGCGTGATGCGGTATGCAGACACAGTACAAGCAGCACACTAGAACACAGAATAAGAATCTACGTTGATGCAATCGGCCAGTAAGAAGAGCTACATTTCAAGTTTTAGTTATCGATTAATGAATTATTGGGCGGTTTGGTGCCTTGGACCAGACCGAGGACCTTAAGATTTTGCATGAACCGAGGACTGGCAGCCAGGTAACACGAGAAATTGTGTAAAGTGTTAATATGTAGTAAAAACCTAAGAAAATCTCCCGTTTCCGTCATTTACTATCGAATCGACATAACGCCAGATCGTCACAGTGGTCGCTTTTCTCTCTGAAACGGTTACATTTATCGTCTGCAAGCCCTTGTCGCGTGATGCGGTATGCAGACACAGTACAAGCAGCACACTAGAACACAGAATAAGAATCTACGTTGATGCAATCGGCCAGTAAGAAGAGCTACATTTCAATTTTTTGTTATCGATTAATGAATTATTGGGCGGTTTGGTGCCTTGGACCAGACCGAGGACCTTAAGATTTTGCATGAACCGAGGACTGGCAGCCAGGTAACACGAGAAATTGTGTAAAGTGTTAATATGTAGTAAAAACCCAAGAAAATCTCCCGTTTCCGTCATTTACTATCGAATCGACATAACGCCAGATCGTCACAGTGGTCGCTTTTCTCTCTGAAACGGTTACATTTATCGTCTGCAAGCCCTTGTCGCGTGATGCGGTATGCAGAGTCACTACAAGCGGCATAGTAGAACACTGAAGAAGCATCTAAGTTTATGCAATCGCCCAGTAAGAAGAGATACATTTCAAGTTTTAGTTATCGATTAATGAATTATTGGGCGGTTTGGTGCCCTGGACCAGACCGAGGACCTAAAGATTTTGCATGAACCGAGGACTGGCAGCCAGGTAACACGAGAAATTGTGTAAAGTGTTAATATGTAGTAAAAACCTAAGAAAATCTCCCGTTTCCGTCATTCACTATCGAATCGACATAACGCCAGATCGTCACATTGGTCGCTTTTCTCTCTGAAACGGTTACATTTATCGTCTGCAAGCCCTTGTCGCGTGATGCGGTATGCAGACACAGTACAAGCAGCACACTAGAACACAGAATAAGAATCTACGTTGATGCAATCGGCCAGTAAGAGGAGCTACATTTCAAGTTTTAGTTATCGATTAATGAATTATTGGGCGGTTTGGTGCCTTGGACCAGACCGAGGACCTTAAGATTTTGCATGAGCCGAGGACTGGCAGCCAGGTAACACGAGAAATTGTGTAAAGTGTTAATATGTAGCAAAAACCTAAGAAAATCTCCCGTTTCCGTCATTTACTATCGAATCGACATAACGCCAGATCGTCACAGTGGTCGCTTTTCTCTCTGAAACGGTTACATTTATCGTCTACAAGCCGTTGTCGCGTGATGCGGTATGCAGACACAGTACAAGCAGCACACTAGAACACAGAATAAGAATCTACGTTGATGCAATCGGCCAGTAAGAAGAGCTACATTTCAAGTTTTAGTTATCGATTAATGAATTATTGGGTTGTTTGGTGCCTTGGACCAGACCGAGGACCTTAAGATTTTGCATGAACCGAGGACTGGCAGCCAGGTAACACGAGAAATTGTGTAAAGTGTTAATATGTAGTAAATACCTAAGAAAATCTCCCGTTTCCGTCATTTACTATCGAATCGACATAACGCCAGATCGTCACATTGGTCGCTTTTCTCTCTGAAACGGTTACACTTATCGTCTGCAAGCCCTTGTCGCGTGATGCGGTATGCAGACACAGTACAAGCAGCACACTAGAACACAGAATAAGAATCTACGTTGATGCAATCGGCCAGTAAGAAGAGCTACATTTCAAGTTTTAGTTATCGATTAATGAATTATTGGGCGGTTTGGTGCCTTGGACCAGACCGAGGACCTTAAGATTTTGCATGAACCGAGGACTGGCAGCCAGGTAACACGAGAAATTGTGTAAAGTGTTAATATGTAGTAAAAACCTAAGAAAATCTCCCGTTTCCGTCATTTACTATCGAATCGACATAACGCCAGATCGTCACAGTGGTCGCTTTTCTCTCTGAAACGGTTACATTTATCGTCTGCAAGTCCTTGTCGCGTGATGCGGTATGCAGAGTCACTACAAGCGGCGTAGTAGAACACTGAAGAAGCATCTAACTTTATGCAATCGCCCAGTAAGAAGAGCTACATTTCAAGTTTTAGTTATCGATTAATGAATTATTGGGCGGTTTGGTGCCTTGGACCAGACCGAGGACCTTAAGATTTTGCATGAGCCGAGGACTGGCAGCCAGGTAACACGAGAAATTGTGTAAAGTGTTAATATGTAGTAAAAACCTAAGAAAATCTCCCGTTTCCGTCATTTACTATCGAATCGACATAACGCCAGATCGTCACAGTGGTCGCTTTTCTCTCTGAAACGGTTACATTTATCGTCTGCAAGCCGTTGTTGCGTGATGCGGTATGCAGACACAGTACAAGCAGCACACTAGAACACAGAATAAGAATCTACGTTGATGCAATCGGCCATGAAGAAGAGCTACATTTCAAGTTTTAGTTATCGATTAATGAATTATTGGGCGGTTTGGTGCCTTGGACCAGACCGAGGACCTTAAGATTTTGCATGAACCGAGGACTGGCAGCCAGGTAACACGAGAAATTGTGTAAAGTGTTAATATGTAGTAAAAACCTAAGAAAATCTCCCGTTTCCGTCATTTACTATCGAATCGACATAACGCCAGATCGTCACAGTGGTCGCTTTTCTCTCTGAAACGGTTACATTTATCGTCTGCAAGCCCTTGTCGCGTGATGCGGTATGCAGAGTCACTACAAGCGGCATAGTAGAACACTGAAGAAGCATCTAAGTTTATGCAATCGCCCATTAAGAAGAGCTACATTTCAAGGTTTAGTTATCGATTAATGAATTATTGGGCGGTTTGGTGCCTTGGACCAGACCGAGGACCTTAAGATTTTGCATGAACCGAGGACTGGCAGCCAGGTAACACGAGAAATTGTGTAAAGTGTTAATATGTAGTAAAAACCTAAGAAAATCTCCCGTTTCCGTCATTTACTATCGAATCGACATAACGCCAGATCGTCACAGTGGTCGCTTTTCTCTCTGAAACGGTTACATTTATCGTCTGCAAGCCCTTGTCGCGTGATGCGGTATGCAGACACAGTACAAGCACCACACTAGAACACAGAATAAGGATCTACGTTGATGCAATCGGCCAGTAAGAAGAGCTACATTTCAAGTTTTAGTTATCGATTAATCAATTATTGGGCGGTTTGGTGCCTTGGACCAGGCCGAGGACCTTAAGATTTTGCATGAACCGAGGACTGGCAGCCAGGTAACACGAGAAATTGTGTAAAGTGTTAATATGTAGTAAAAACCTAAGAAAATCTCCCGTTTCCGTCATTTACTATCGAATCGACATAACGCCAGATCGTCACAGTGGTCGCTTTTCTCTCTGAAACGGTTACATTTATCGTCTGCAAGCCCTTGTCGCGTGATGCGGTATGCAGACACAGTACAAGCAGCACACTAGAACACAGAATAAGAATCTACGTTGATGCAATCGGCCAGTAAGAAGAGCTACATTTCAAGTTTTTGTTATCGATTAATGAATTATTGGGTGGTTTGGTGCCTTGGACCAGACCGAGGACCTTAAGATTTTGCATGAACCGAGGACTGGCAGCCAGGTAACACGAGAAATTGTGTAAAGTGTTAATATGTAGTAAAAACCTAAGAAAATCTCCCGTTTCCGTCATTTACTATCGAATCGACATAACGCCAGATCGTCACAGTGGTCGCTTTTCTCTCTGAAACGGTTACATTTATCGTCTGCAAGCCCTTGTCGCGTGATGCGGTATGCAGACACAGTACAAGCAGCACACTAGAACACAGAATAAGGATCTACGTTGATGCAATCGGCCAGTAAGAAGAGCTACATTTCAAGTTTTAGTTATCGATTAATGAATTATTGGGCGGTTTGGTGCCTTGGACCAGACCGAGGACCTTAAGATTTTGCATGAACCGAGGACTGGCAGCCAGGTAACACGAGAAATTGTGTAAAGTGTTAATATGTAGTAAAAACCTAAGAAAATCTCCCGTTTCCGTCATTTACTATCGAATCGACATAACGCCAGATCGTCACAGTGGTCGCTTTTCTCTCTGAAACGGTTACATTTATCGTCTGCAAGCCCTTGTCGCGTGATGCGGTATGCAGAGTCACTACAAGCGGCATAGTAGAACACTGAAGAAGCATCTAAGTTTATGCAATCGCCCAGTAAGAAGAGCTACATTTCAAGTTTTAGTTATCGATTAATGAATTATTGGGCGGTTTGGTGCCTTGGACCAGACCGAGGACCTTAAGATTTTGCATGAACCGAGGACTGGCAGCCAGGTAACACGAGAAATTGTGTAAAGTGTTAATATGTAGTAAAAACCTAAGAGAATCTCCCGTTTCCGTCATTTACTATCGAATCGACATAACGCCAGATCGTCACAGTGGTCGCTTTTCTCTCTGAAACGGTTACATTTATCGTCTGCAAGCCCTTGTCGCGTGATGCGGTATGCAGACACAGTACAAGCAGCACACTAGAACACAGAATAAGGATCTACGTTGATGCAATCGGCCAGTAAGAAGAGCTACATTTCAAGTTTTAGTTATCGATTAATGAATTATTGGGCGGTTTGGTGCCTTGGACCAGACCGAGGACCTTAAGATTTTGCATGAACCGAGGACTGGCAGCCAGGTAACACTAGAAATTGTGTAAAGTGTTAATATGTAGTAAAAACCTAAGAAAATCTCCCGTTTCCGTCATTTACTATCGAATCGACATAACGCCAGATCGTCACAGTGGTCGCTTTTCTCTCTGAAACGGTTACATTTATCGTCTGCAAGCCCTTGTCGCGTGATGCTGTATGCAGACACAGTACAAGCAGCACACTAGAACACAGAATAAGAATCTACGTTGATGCAATCGGCCAGTAAGAAGAGCTACATTTCAAGTTTTAGTTATCGATTAATGAATTATTGGGCGGTTTGGTGCCTAGGACCAGACCGAGGACCTTAAGATTTTGCATGAACCGAGGACTGGCAGCCAGGTAACACGAGAAATTGTGTAAAGTGTTAATATGTAGTAAAAACCCAAGAAAATCTCCCGTTTCCGTCATTTACTATCGAATCGACATAACGCCAGATCGTCACAGTGGTCGCTTTTCTCTCTGAAACGGTTACATTTATCGTCTGCAAGCCCTTGTCGCGTGATGCGGTATGCACAGTCACCACAAGCGGCATAGTAGAACACTGAAGAAGCATCTAAGTTTATATAATCGCCCAGTAAGAAGAGCTACATTTCAAGTTTTAGTTATCGATTAATGAATTATTGGGCGGTTTGGTGCCTTGGACCAGACCGAGGACCTTAAGATTTTGCATGAACCGAGGACTGGCAGCCAGGTAAGACGAGAAATTGTGTAAAGTGTTAATATGTAGTAAAAACCTAAGAAAATCTCCCGTTTCCGTCATTTACTATCGAATCGACATAACGCCAGATCGTCAATTTGGTCGCTTTTCTCTCTGAAACGGTTACATTTATCGTCTGCAAGCCCTTGTCGCGTGATGCGGTATGCAGACACAGTACAAGCAGCACACTAGAACACAGAATAAGAATCTACGTTGATGCAATCGGCCAGTAAGAAGAGCTACATTTCAAGTTTTAGTTATCGATTAATGAATTATTGGGCGGTTTGGTGCCTTGGACCAGACCGAGGACCTTAAGATTTTGCATGAACCGAGGACTGGCAGCCAGGTAACACCAGAAATTGTGTAAAGTGTTAATATGTATAAAAACCTAAAAAAATCTCCCGTTTCCTTCATTTACTATCGAATCGACATAACGCCAGATCGTCACATTGGTCGCTTTTCTCTCTGAAACGGTTACATTTATCGTCTGCAAGCCCTTGTCGCGTGATGCGGTATGCAGAGTCACTACAAGGGGCATAGTAGAACACTGAAGAAGCATCTAAGTTTATGCAATTGCCCAGTAAGAAGAGCTACATTTCAAGTTTTAGTTATCGATTAATGAATTATTGGGCGGTTTGGTGCCTTGGACCAGACCGAGGACCTTAAGATTTTGCATGAACCGAGGACTGGCAGCCAGGTAACACGAGAAATTGTGTAAAGTGTTAATATGTAGTAAAAACCTAAGGAAATCTCCCGTTTCCGTCATTTACTATAGAATCGACATAACGCCAGATCGTCACAGTGGTCGCTTTTCTCTCTGAAACGGTTACATTTATCGTCTGCAAGCCCTTGTCGCGTGATGCGGTATGCAGACACAGTACAAGCAGCACACTAGAACACAGAATAAGAATCTACGTTGATGCAATCGGCCAGTAAGAAGAGCTACATTTCAAGTTTTAGTTATCGATTAATGAATTATTGGGCGGTTTGGTGCCTTGGACCAGACCGAGGACCTTACGATTTTGCATGAACCGAGGACTGGCAGCCAGGTAACACGAGAAATTGTGTAAAGTGTTAATATGTAGTAAAAACCCAAGAAAATTTCCCGTTTCCGTCATTTACTATCGAATCGACATAACGCCAGATCGTCACAGTGGTCGCTTTTCTCTCTGAAACGGTTACATTTATCGTCTGCAAGCCCTTGTCGCGTGATGCGGTATGCAGAGTCACTACAAGGGGCATAGTAGAACACTGAAGAAGCATCTAAGTTTATGCAATCGCCCAGTAAGAAGAGATACATTTCAAGTTTTAGTTATCGATTAATGAATTATTGGGCGGTTTGGTGCCTTGGACCAGACCGAGGACCTTAAGATTTTGCATGAACCGAGGACTGGCAGCCAGGTAACACGAGAAATTGTGTAAAGTGTTAATATGTAGTAAAAACCTAAGAAAATCTTTCGTTTCCGTCATTTACTATCGAATCGACATAACGCCAGATCGTCACAGTGGTCGCTTTTCTCTCTGAAACGGTTACATTTATCGTCTGCAAGCCGTTGTCGCGTGATGCGGTATGCAGACACAGTACAAGCAGCACACTAGAACACAGAATAAGAATCTACGTTGATGCAATCGGCCAGTAAGAAGAGCTACATTTCAAGTTTTAGTTATCGATTAATGAATTATTGGGCGGTTTGGTGCCTTGGACCAGACCGAGGACCTTAAGATTTTGCATGAGCCGAGGACTGGCAGCCAGGTAACACGAGAAATTGTGTAAAGTGTTAATATGTAGTCAAAACCTAAGAAAATCTCCCGTTTCCGTCATTTACTATCGAATCGACATAACGCCAGATCGTCACATTGGTCGTTTTTCTCTCTGAAACGGTTACATTTATTGTCTGCAAGCCCTTGTCGCGTGATGCGGTATGCAGACACAGTACAAGCAGCACACTAGAACACAGAATAAGGATCTACGTTGATGCAATCGGCCAGTAAGGAGAGCTACATTTCAAGTTTTAGTTATCGATTAATGAATTATTGGGCGGTTTGGTGCCTTGGACCAGACCGAGGACCTTAAGATTTTGCATGAACCGAGGACTGGCAGCCAGGTAACACGAGAAATTGTGTAAAGTGTTAATATGTAGTAAAAACCTAAGAAAATCTCCCGTTTCCGTCATTTACTATCGAATCGACATAACGCCAGATCGTCACAGTGGTCGCTTTTCTCTCTGAAACGGTTACATTTATCGTCTGCAAGCCCTTGTCGCGTGATGCGGTATGCAGAGTCACTACAAGCGGCATAGTAGAACACTGAAGAAGCATCTAAGTTTATGCAATCGCCCAGTAAGAAGAGCTACATTTCAAGTTTTAGTTATCGATTAATGAATTATTGGGCGGTTTGGTGCCTTGGACCAGACCGAGGACCTTAAGATTTTGCATGAACCGAGGACTGGCAGCCAGGTAACACGAGAAATTGTGTAAAGTGTTAATATGTAGTAAAAACCTAAGAGAATCTCCCGTTTCCGTCATTTACTATCGAATCGACATAACGCCAGATCGTCACAGTGGTCGCTTTTCTCTCTGAAACGGTTACATTTATCGTCTGCAAGCCCTTGTCGCGTGATGCGGTATGCAGAGTCACTACAAGGGGCATAGTAGAACACTGAAGAAGCATCTAAGTTTATGCAATTGCCCAGTAAGAAGAGCTACATTTCAAGTTTTAGTTATCGATTAATGAATTATTGGGCGGTTTGGTGCCTTGGACCAGACCGAGGACCTTAAGATTTTGCATGAACCGAGGACTGGCAGCCAGGTAACACGAGAAATTGTGTAAAGTGTTAATATGTAGTAAAAACCTAAGAAAATCTCCCGTTTCCGTCATTTACTATAGAATCGACATAACGCCAGATCGTCACAGTGGTCGCTTTTCTCTCTGAAACGGTTACATTTATCGTCTGCAAGCCCTTGTCGCGTGATGCGGTATGCAGACACAGTACAAGCAGCACACTAGAACACAGAATAAGAATCTACGTTGATGCAATCGGCCAGTAAGAAGAGCTACATTTCAAGTTTTAGTTATCGATTAATGAATTATTGGGCGGTTTGGTGCCTTGGACCAGACCGAGGACCTTACGATTTTGCATGAACCGAGGACTGGCAGCCAGGTAACACGAGAAATTGTGTAAAGTGTTAATATGTAGTAAAAACCCAAGAAAATTTCCCGTTTCCGTTATTTACTATCGAATCGACATAACGCCAGATCGTCACAGTGGTCGCTTTTCTCTCTGAAACGGTTACATTTATCGTCTGCAAGCCCTTGTCGCGTGATGCGGTATGCAGAGTCACTACAAGGGGCATAGTAGAACACTGAAGAAGCATCTAAGTTTATGCAATCGCCCAGTAAGAAGAGCTACATTTCAAGTTTTAGTTATCGATTAATGAATTATTGGGCGGTTTGGTGCCTTGGACCAGACCGAGGACCTTACGATTTTGCATGAACCGAGGACTGGCAGCCAGGTAACACGAGAAATTGTGTAAAGTGTTAATATGTAGTAAAAACCCAAGAAAATTTCCCGTTTCCGTCATTTACTATCGAATCGACATAACGCCAGATCGTCACAGTGGTCGCTTTTCTCTCTGAAACGGTTACATTTATCGTCTGCAAGCCCTTGTCGCGTGATGCGGTATGCAGAGTCACTACAAGGGGCATAGTAGAACACTGAAGAAGCATCTAAGTTTATGCAATCGCCCAGTAAGAAGAGATACATTTCAAGTTTTAGTTATCGATTAATGAATTATTGGGCGGTTTGGTGCCTTGGACCAGACCGAGGACCTTAAGATTTTGCATGAACCGAGGACTGGCAGCCAGGTAACACGAGAAATTGTGTAAAGTGTTAATATGTAGTAAAAACCTAAGAAAATCTCCCGTTTCCGTCATTTACTATCGAATCGACATAACGCCAGATCGTCACAGTGGTCGCTTTTCTCTCTGAAACGGTTACATTTATCGTCTGCAAGCCGTTGTCGCGTGATGCGGTATGCAGACACAGTACAAGCAGCACACTAGAACACAGAATAAGAATCTACGTTGATGCAATCGGCCAGTAAGAAGAGCTACATTTCAAGTTTTAGTTATCGATTAATGAATTATTGGGCGGTTTGGTGCCTTGGACCAGACCGAGGACCTTAAGATTTTGCATGAGCCGAGGACTGGCAGCCAGGTAACACGAGAAATTGTGTAAAGTGTTAATATGTAGTAAAAACCTAAGAAAATCTCCCGTTTCCGTCATTTACTATCGAATCGATATAACGCCAGATCGTCACCGTGGTCGCTTTTCTCTCTGAAACGGTTACAATTATCGTCTGCAAGCCCTTGTCGCGTGATGCGGTATGCAGACACAGTACAAGCAGCACACTAGAACACAGAATTAGAATCTACGTTGATACAATCGGCCAGTAAGAAGAGCTACATTTCAAGTTTTAGTTATCGATTAATGAATTATTGGGCGGTTTGGTGCCTTGGACCAGACCGAGGACCTTAAGATTTTGCATGAACCGAGGACTGGCAGCCAGGTAACACGAGAAATTGTGTAAAGTGTTAATATGTAGTAAAAACCTAAGAAAATCTCCCGTTTCCGTCATTAACTATCGAATCGACATAACGCCAGATCGTCACATTGGTCGCTTTTCTCTCCGAATCGGTTACATTTATCGTCTGCAAGCCCTTGTCGCGTGATGCGGTATTCAGACACAGTACAAGCAGCACACTAGAACACAGAATAAGAATCTACGTTGATGCAATCGGCCAGTAAGGAGAGCTACATTTCAAGTTTTTGTTATCGATTAATGAATTATTGGGCGGTTTGGTGCCTTGGACCAGACCGAGGACCTTAAGATTTTGCATGAACCGAGGACTGGCAGCCAGGTAACACGAAAATTGTGTAAAGTGTTAATATGTAGTAAAAACCTAAGAAAATCTTCCGTTTCCGTCATTTACTATCGAATCGACATAACGCCAGATCGTCACAGTGGTCGCTTTTGTCTCTGAAACGGTTACATTTATCGTCTGCAAGCCCTTGTCGCGTGATGCGGTATGCAGAGTCACTACAAGCGGCATAGTAGAACACTGAAGAAGCATCTAAGTTTATGCAATCGCCCAGTAAGAAGAGCTACATTTCAAGTTTTAGTTATCGATTAATGAATTATTGGGCGGTTTGGTGCCTTGGACCAGACCGAGGACCTTAAGATTTTGCATGAACCGAGGACTGGCAGCCAGGTAACACGAGAAATTGTGTAAAGTGTTAATATGTAGTAAAAACCTAAGAAAATCTCCCGTTTCCGTCATTTACTATCGAATCGATATAACGCCAGATCGTCACCGTGGTCGCTTTTCTCTCTGAAACGGTTACAATTATCGTCTGCAAGCCCTTGTCGCGTGATGCGGTATGCAGACACAGTACAAGCAGCACACTAGAACACAGAATTACAATCTACGTTGATACAATCGGCCAGTAAGAAGAGCTACATTTCAAGTTTTAGTTATCGATTAATGAATTATTGGGCGGTTTGGTGCCTTGGACCAGACCGAGGACCTTAAGATTTTGCATGAACCGAGGACTGGCAGCCAGGTAACACGAGAAATTGTGTAAAGTGTTAATATGTAGTAAAAACCTAAGAAAATCTCCCGTTTCCGTCATTAACTATCGAATCGACATAACGCCAGATCGTCACATTGGTCGCTTTTCTCTCCGAATCGGTTACATTTAGCCCTTGTCGCGTGATGCGGTATTCAGACACAGTACAAGCAGCACACTAGAACACAGAATAAGAATCTACGTTGATGCAATCGGCCAGTAAGGAGAGCTACATTTCAAGTTTTTGTTATCGATTAATGAATTATTGGGCGGTTTGGTGCCTTGGACCAGACCGAGGACCTTAAGATTTTGCATGAACCGAGGACTGGCAGCCAGGTAACACGAAAATTGTGTAAAGTGTTAATATGTAGTAAAAACCTAAGAAAATCTCCCGTTTCCGTCATTTACTATCGAATCGACATAACGCCAGATCGTCACAGTGGTCGCTTTTGTCTCTGAAACGGTTACATTTATCGTCTGCAAGCCCTTGTCGCGTGATGCGGTATGCAGAGTCACTACAAGCGGCATAGTAGAACACTGAAGAAGCATCTAAGTTTATGCAATCGCCCAGTAAGAAGAGCTACATTTCAAGTTTTAGTTATCGATTAATGAATTATTGGGCGGTTTGGTGCCTTGGACCAGACCGAGGACCTTAAGATTTTGCATGAACCGAGGACTGGCAGCCAGGTAACACGAGAAATTGTGTAAAGTGTTAATATGTAGTAAAAACCTAAGAAAATCTCCCGTTTCCGTCATTTACTATCGAATCGACATAACGCCAGATCGTCACAGTGGTCGCTTTTCTCTCTGAAACGGTTACATTTATCGTCTGCAAGCCCTTGTCGCGTGATGCGGTATGCAGACACAGTACAAGCAGCACACTAGAACACAGAATAAGAATCTACGTTGATGCAATCGGCCAGTAAGAAGAGCTACATTTCAAGTTTTAGTTATCGATTAATGAATTATTGGGCGGTTTGGTGCCTTGGACCAGACCGAGGACCTTAAGATTTTGCATGAACCGAGGACTGGCAGCCAGGTAACACGAGAAATTGTGTAAAGTGTTAATATGTAGTAAAAACCTAAGAAAATCTCCCGTTTCCGTCATTTACTATCGAATCGACATAACGCCAGATCGTCACAGTGGTCGCTTTTCTCTCTGAAATGGTTACATTTATCGTCTGCAAGCCCTTGTCGCGTGATGCGGTATGCAGACACAGTACAAGCAGCACACTAGAACACAGAATAAGAATCTACGTTGATGCAATCGGCCAGTAAGAAGAGCTACATTTCAAGTTTTAGTTATCGATTAATGAATTATTGGGCGGTTTGGTGCCTTGGACCAGACCGAGGACCTTAAGATTTTGCATGAACCGAGGACTGGCAGACAGGTAACACGAGAAACTGTGTAAAGTGTTAATATGTAGTAAAAACTTAAGAAAATCTCCCGTTTCCTTCATTTACTATCGAATCGACATAACGCCAGATCGTCACAGTGGTCGCTTTTCTCTCTGAAACGGTTACATTTATCGTCTGCAAGCCCTTGTCGCGTGATGCGGTACGCAGAGTCACTACAAGCGGCATAGTAGAACACTGAAGAAGCATCTAAGTTTATGCAATCGCCCAGTAAGAATAGCTACATTTCAAGTTTTTGTTATCGATTAATGTATTATTGGGCGGTTTGGTGCCTTGGACCAGACCGAGGACCTTAAGATTTTGCATGAACCGAGGACTGGCAGCCAGGTAACACGAGAAATTGTGTAAAGTGTTAATATGTAGTAAAAACCTAAGAAAATCTCCCGTTTCCGTCATTTACTATCGAATCGACATAACGCCAGATCGTCACATTGGTCGCTTTTCTCTCTGAAACGGTTACATTTATCGTCTGCAAGCCCTTGTCGCGTGATGCGGTATGCAGACACAGTACAAGCAGCACACTAGAACACAGAATAAGAATCTACGTTGATGCAATCGGCCAGTAAGAAGAGCTACATTTCAAGTTTTAGTTATCGACTAATGAATTATTGGGCGGTTTGGTGCCTTGGACCAGACCGAGGACCTTAAGATTTTGCATGAACCGAGGACTGGCAGCCAGGTAACACGAGAAATTGTGTAAAGTGTTAATATGTAGTAAAAACCTAAGAAAATCTCCCGTTTCCGTCATTTACTATCGAATCGACATAACGCCAGATCGTCACATTGGTCGCTTTTCTCTCTGAAACGGTTACATTTATCGTCTGCAAGCCGTTGTCGCGTGATGCGGTGTGCAGACACAGTACAAGCAGCACACTAGAACACAGAATAAGAATCTACGTTGATGCAATCGGCCAGTAAGAAGAGCTACATTTCAAGTTTTAGTTATCGATTAATGAATTATTGGGCGGTTTGGTGCCTTGGACCAGACCGAGGACCTTAAGATTTTGCATGAACCGAGGACTGGCAGCCAGGTAACACGAGAAATTGTGCAAAGTGTTAATATGTAGTAAAAACCTAAGAAAATCTCCCGTTCCCGTCATTTACTATCGAATCGTTATAACGCCAGATCGTCACAGTGGTCGCTTTTCTCTCTGAAACGGTTACATTTATCGTCTGCAAGCCCTTGTCGCGTGATGCGGTATGCAGACACAGTACAAGGAGCACACTAGAACACAGAATAAGAATCTACGTTGATGCAATCGGCCAGTAAGGAGAGCTACATTTCAAGTTTTAGTTATCGATTAATGAATTATTGGGCGGTTTGGTGCCTTGGACCAGACCGAGGACCTTAAGATTTTGCATGAACCGAGGACTGGCAGCCAGGTAACACGAGAAATTGTGTAAAGTGTTAATATGTAGTAACAACCTAAGAAAATCTCCCGTTTCCGTCATTTACTATCGAATCGACATAACGCCAGATCGTCACATTGGTCGCTTTTCTCTCTGAAACGGTTACATTTATCGTCTGCAAGCCCTTGTCGCGTGATGCGGTATGCAGACACAGTACAAGCAGCACACTAGAACACAGAATAAGAATCTACGTTGATGCAATCGGCCAGTAAGAAGAGCTACATTTCAAGTTTTAGTTATCGATTAATGAATTATTGGGCGGTTTGGTGCCTTGGACCAGACCGAGGACCTTAAGATTTTGCATGAACCGAGGACTGGCAGCCAGGTAACACGAAAATTGTGTAAAGTGTTAATATGTAGTAAAAACCTAAGAAAATCTCCCGTTTCCGTCATTTACTATCGAATCGACATAACGCCAGATCGTCACATTGGACGCTTTTCTCTCTGAAACGGTTACATTTATCGTCTGCAAGCCCTTGTCGCGTGATGCGGTATGCAGACACAGTACAAGCAGAACACTAGAACACAGAATAAGAATCTACGTTGATGCAATCGGCCAGTAAGAAGAGCTACATTTCAAGTTTTAGTTATCGATTAATGAATTATTGGGCGGTTTGGTGCCTTGGACCAGACCGAGGACCTTAAGATTTTGCATGAACCGAGGACTGGCAGCCAGGTAACACGAGAAATTGTGTAAAGTGTTAATATGTAGTAAAAACCTAAGAAAATCTCCCGTTTCCGTCATTTACTATCGAATCGACATAACGCCAGATCGTCACATTGGTCGCTTTTCTCTCTGAAACGGTTACATTTATCGTCTGCAAGCCCTTGTCGCGTGATGCGGTATGCAGAGTCACTACAAGCGGCATAGTAGAACACTGAAGAAGCATCTAAGTTTATGCAATCGCCCAGTAAGAAGAGCTACATTTCAAGTTTTAGTTATCGATTAATGAATTATTGGGCGGTTTGGTGCCTTGGACCAGACCGAGGACCTTAAGATTTTGCATGAACCGAGGACTGGCAGCCAGGTAACACGAGAAATTGTGTAAAGTGTTAATATGTAGTAAAAACCTAAGAAAATCTCCCGTTTCCGTCATTTACTATCGAATCGACATAACGCCAGATCGTCACAGTGGTCGCTTTTCTCTCTAAAACGGTTACATTTATCGTCTGCAAGCCCTTGTCGCGTGATGCGGTATGCAGTCACAGTACAAGCAGCACACTAGAACACAGAATAAGAATCTACGTTGATGCAATCGGCCAGTAAGAAGAGCTACATTTCAAGTTTTAGTTATCGATTAATGAATTATTGGGCGGTTTGGTGCCTTGGACCAGACCGAGGACCTTAAGATTTTGCATAAACCGAGGACTGGCAGCCAGGTAACACGAGAAATTGTGCAAAGTGTTAATATGTAGTAAAAACCTAAGAAAATCTCCCGTTTCCGTCATTTACTATCGAATCGATATAACGCCAGATCGTCACAGTGGTCGCTTTTCTCTCTGAAACGGTTACATTTATCGTCTGCAAGCCCTTGTCGCGTGATGCGGTATGCAGACACAGTACAAGCAGCACACTAGAACACAGAATAAGAATCTACGTTGATGCAATCGGCCAGTAAGAATAGCTACATTTCAAGTTTTAGTTATCGATTAATGAATTATTGGGCGGTTTGGTGCCTTGGACCAGACCGAGGACCTTAAGATTTTGCATGAACCGAGGACTGGCAGCCAGGTAACACGAGAAATTGTGTAAAGTGTTAATATGTAGTAAAAACCTAAGAAAATCTCCCGTTTCCGTCATTTACTATCGAATCGACATAACGCCAGATCGTCACATTGGTCGCTTTTCTCTCTGAAACGGTTACATTTATCGTCTGCAAGCCGTTGTCGCGTGATGCGGTATGCAGACACAGTACAAGCAGCACACTAGAACACAGAATAAGAATCTACGTTGATGCAATCGGCCAGTAAGAAGAGCTACATTTCAAGTTTTAGTTATCGATTAATGAATTATTGGGCGGTTTGGTGCCTTGGACCAGACCGAGGACCTTAAGATTTTGCATGAACCGAGGACTGGCAGCCAGGTAACACGAGAAATTGTGTAAAGTGTTAATATGTAGTAAAAACCTAAGAAAATCTCCCGTTTCCGTCATTTACTATCGAATCGACATAACGCCAGATCGTCACAGTGGTCGCTTTTCTCTCTGAAACGGTTACATTTATCGTCTGCAAGCCCTTGTCGCGTGATGCGGTATGCAGAGTCACTACAAGCGGCATAGTAGAACACTGAAGAAGCATCTAAGTTTATGCAATCGCCCAGTAAGAAGAGCTACATTTCAAGTTTTAGTTATCGATTAATGAATTATTGGGCGGTTTGGTGCCTTGGACCAGACCGAGGACCTTAAGATTTTGCATGAACCGAGGACTGGCAGCCAGGTAACACGAGAAATTGTGTAAAGTGTTAATATGTAGTAAAAACCTAAGAAAATCTCCCGTTTCCGTCATTTACTATCGAATCGACATAACGCCAGATCGTCACAGTGGTCGCTTTTCTCTCTAAAACGGTTACATTTATCGTCTGCAAGCCCTTGTCGCGTGATGCGGTATGCAGTCACAGTACAAGCAGCACACTAGAACACAGAATAAGAATCTACGTTGATGCAATCGGCCAGTAAGAAGAGCTACATTTCAAGTTTTAGTTATCGATTAATGAATTATTGGGCGGTTTGGTGCCTTGGACCAGACCGAGGACCTTAAGATTTTGCATGAACCGAGGACTGGCAGCCAGGTAACACGAGAAATTGTGTAAAGTGTTAATATGTAGTAAAAACCTAAGAAAATCTCCCGTTTCCGTCATTTACTATCGAATCGACATAACGAAAGATCGTCACATTGGTCGCTTTTCTCTCTGAAACGGTTACATTTATCGTCTGCAAGCCCTTGTCGCGTGATGCGGTATGCAGAGTCACTACAAGCGGCATAGTAGAACACTTAAGAAGCATCTAAGTTTATGCAATCGGCCAGTAAGAAGAGCTATATTTCAAGTTTTAGTTATCGATTAATGAATTATTGGGCGGTTTGGTGCCTTGGACCAGACCGAGGACCTTAAGATTTTGCATGAGCCGAGGACTGGCAGCCAGGTAACACGAGAAATTGTGTAAAGTGTTAATATGTAGTAAAAACCTAAGAAAATCTCCCGTTTCCGTCATTTACTATCGAATCGACATAACGCCAGATCGTCACATTGGTCGCTTTTCTCTCTGAAACGGTTACATTTATCGTCTGCAAGCCGTTATCACGTGATGCGGTGTGCAGACACAGTACAAGCAGCACACTAGAACACAGAATAAGAATCTACGTTGATGCAATCGGCCAGTAAGAAGAGCTCTATTTCAAGTTTTAGTTATCGATTAATGAATTATTGGGCGGTTTGGTGCCTTGGACCTGACCGAGGACCTTAAGATTTTGCATGACCCGAGGACTGGCAGCGAGGTAACACGAGAAATTGTGCAAAGTGTTAATATGTAGTAAAAACCTAAGACAATCTCCCGTTTCCGTCATTTACTATCGAATCGATATAACGCCAGATCGTCACAGTGGTCGCTTTTCTCTCTGAAACGGTTACATTTATCGTCTGCAAGCCCTTGTCGCGTGATGCGGTATGCAGACACAGTACAAGCAGCACACTAGAACACAGAATAAGAATCTACGTTGATGCAATCGGCCAGTAAGAAGAGCTACATTTCAAGTTTTAGTTATCGATTAATGAATTATTGGGCCTTTTGGTGCCTTGGACCAGACCGAGGACCTTAAGATTTTGCATGAACCGAGGACTGGCAGCCAGGTAACACCAGAAATTGTGTAAAGTGTTAATATGTAGTAAAAACCTAAGAAAATCTCCCGTTTCCGTCATTTACTATCGAATCGACATAACGCCCGATCGTCACATTGGTCGCTATTCTCTCTGAAACGGTTACATTTATCGTCTGCAAGCCGTTGTCGCGTGATGCGGTATGCAGACACAGTACAAGCAGCACACTAGAACACAGAATAAGAATCTACGTTGATGCAATCGGCCAGTAAGAAGAGCTACATTTCAAGTTTTAGTTATCGATTAATGAATTATTGGGCGGTTTGGTGCCTTGGACCAGACCGAGGACCTTAAGATTTTGCATGAACCGAGGACTGGCAGCCAGGTAACACGAGAAATTGTGTAAAGTGTTAATATGTAGTAAAAACCTAAGAAAATCTCCCGTTTCCGTCATTTACTATCGAATCGACATAACGCCAGATCGTCACATTGGTCGCTTTTCTCTCTGAAACGGTTACATTTATCGTCTGCAAGCCCTTGTCGCGTGATGCGGTATGCAGACACAGTACAAGCAGCACACTAGAACACAGAATAAGAATCTACGTTGATGCAATCGGCCAGTAAGAAGAGCTACATTTCAAGTTTTAGTTATCGATTAATGAATTATTGGGCGGTTTGGTGCCTTGGACCAGACCGAGGACCTTAAGATTTTGCATGAACCGAGGACTGGCAGCCAGGTAACACCAGAAATTGTGTAAAGTGTTAATATGTAGTAAAAACCTAAGAAAATCTCCCGTTTCCGTCATTTACTATCGAATCGACATAACGCCCGATCGTCACATTGGTCGCTATTCTCTCTGAAACGGTTACATTTATCGTCTGCAAGCCCTTGTCGCGTGATGCGGTATGCAGACACAGTACAAGCAGCACACTAGAACACAGAATAAGAATCTACGTTGATGCAATCGGCCAGTAAGAAGAGCTACATTTCAAGTTTTAGTTATCGATTAATGAATTATTGGGCGGTTTGGTGCCTTGGACCAGACCGAGGACCTTAAGATTTTGCATGAACCGAGGACTGGCAGCCAGGTAACACGAGAAATTGTGTAAAGTGTTAATATGTAGTAAAAACCTAAGAAAATTTCCCGTTTCCGTCATTTACTATCGAATCGACATAACGCCATATCGTCACAGTGGTCGCTTTTCTCTCTGAAACGGTTACATTTATCGTCTGCAAGCCCTTGTCGCTCGATGCGGTATGCAGACACAGTACAAGCAGCACACTAGAACACAGAATAAGAATCTACGTTGATGCAATCGGCCAGTAAGAAGAGCTACATTTCAAGTTTTAGTTATCGATTAATGAATTATTGGGCGGTTTGGTGCCTTGGACCAGACCGAGGACCTTAAGATTTTGCATGAACCGAGGACTGGCAGCCAGGTAACACGAGAAATTGTGTAAAGTGTTAATATGTAGTAAAAACCTAAGAAAATCTCCCGTTTCCGTCATTTACTATCGAATCGACATAACGCCAGATCGTCACATTGGTCGCTTTTCTCTCTGAAACGGTTACATTTATCGTCTGCAAGCCCTTGTCGCGTGATGCGGTATGCAGAGTCACTACAAGCGGCATAGTAGAACACTGAAGAAGCATCTAAGCTTATGCAATCGCCCAGTAAGAAGAGCTACATTTCAAGTTTTAGTTATCGATTAATGAATTATTGGGCGGTTTGGTGCCTTGGACCAGACCGAGGACCTTAAGATGTTGCACGAACCGAGGACTGGCAGCCAGGTAACACGAGAAATTGTGTAAAGTGTTAATATGTAGTAAAAACCTAAGAAAATCTCTCGTTTCCGTCATTTACTATCGAATCGACATAACGCCAGATCGTCACATTGGTCGCCTTTCTCTCTGAAACGGTTACATTTATCGTCTGCAAGCCGTTGTCGCGTGATGCGGTATGCAGACACAGTACAAGCAGCACATTAGAACACAGAATAAGAATCTACGTTGATGCAATCGGCCAGTAAGAAGAGCTACATTTCAAGTTTTAGTTATCGATTAATGAATTATTGGGCGGTTTGGTGCCTTGGACCAGACCGAGGACCTTAAGATTTTGCATGAACCGAGGACTGGCAGCCAGGTAACACGAGAAATTGTGTAAAGTGTTAATATGTAGTAAAAACCTAAGAAAATCTCCCGTTTCCGTCATTTACTATCGAATCGACATAACGCCAGATCGTCACAGTGGTCGCTTTTCTCTCTGAAACGGTTACATTTATCGTCTGCAAGCCCTTGTCGCGTGATGCGGTATGCAGACACAGTACAAGCAGCACACTAGAACACAGAATAAGAATCTACGTTGATGCAATCGGCCAGTAAGAAGAGCTACATTTCAAGTTTTAGTTATCGATTAGTGAATTATTGGGCGGTTTGGTGCCTTGGACCAGACCGAGGACCTTAAGATTTTGCATGAACCGAGGACTGGCAGCCAGGTAACACGAGAAATTGTGTAAAGTGTTAATATGTAGTAAAAACCCAAGAAAATCTCCCGTTTCCGTCATTTACTATCGAATCGACATAACGCCAGATCGTCACAGTGGTCGCTTTTCTCTCTGAAACGGTTACATTTATCGTCTGCAAGCCCTTGTCGCGTGATGCGGTATGCAGAGTCACTACAAGCGGCATAGTAGAACACTGAAGAAGCATCTAAGTTTATGCAATCGGCCAGTAAGAAGAGCTACATTTCAAGATTTAGTTATCGATTAATGAATTATTGGGCGGTTTGGTGCCTTGGACCAGACCGAGGACCTTAAGATTTTCCATGAACCGAGGACTGGCAGCCTGGTAACACGAGAAATTGTGTAAAGTGTTAGTATGTAGTAAAAACCTAAGAAAATCTCCCGTTTCCGTCATTTACTATCGAATCCACATAACGCCAGATCGTCACAGTGGTCGCTTTTCTCTCTGAAACGGTTACATTTATCGTCTGCAAGCCCTTGTCGCGTGATGCGGTATGCAGAGTCACTACAAGCGGCATAGTAGAACACTGAAGAAGCATCTAAGTTTATGCAATCGGCCAGTAAGAAGAAATACATTTCAAGTTTTAGTTATCGATTAATGAATTATTGGGCGGTCTGGTGCCTTGGACCAGACCGAGGACCTTAAGATTTTGCATGAACCGAGGACTGGCAGCCAGGTAACACGAGAAATTGTGTAAAGTGTTAATATGTAGTAAAAACCTAAGAAAATCTCCCGTTTCCGTCATTTACTATCGAATCGACATAACGCCAGATCGTCACATTGGTCGCTTTTCTCTCTGAAACGGTTACATTTATCGTCTGCAAGCCCTTGTCGCGTGATGCGGTATGCAGACACAGTACAAGCAGCACACTAGAACACAGAATAAGAATCTACGTTGATGCAATCGGCCAGTAAGAAGAGCTACATTTCAAGTTTTAGTTATCGATTAATGAATTATTGGGCGGTTTGGTGCCTTGGACCAGACCGAGGACCTTAAGATTTTGCATGAACCGAGGACTGGCAGCCAGGTAACACGAGAAATTGTGTAAAGTGTTAATATGTAGTAAAAACCTAAGAAAATCTCCCGTTTCTGTCATTTACTATCGAATCGACATAACGCCAGATCGTCACAGTGGTCGCTTTTATCTCTGAAACGGTTACATTTATCGTCTGCAAGCCCTTGTCGCGTGATGCGGTATGCAGAGTCACTACAAGCGGCATATAAGAACACCGAAGAAGCATCTAAGTTTATGCAATCGTCCAGTAAGAAGAGCTACATTTCAAGTTTTAGTTACCGATTAATGAATTATTGGGCGGTTTGGTGCCTTGGACCAGACCGAGGACCTTAAGATTTTGCATGAACCGAGGACTGGCAGCCAGGTAACACGAGAAATTGAGTAAAGTGTTAATATGTAGTAAAAACCTAAGAAAATCTCCCGTTTCCGTCATTTACTATCGAATCGACATAACGCCAGATCGTCACAGTGGTCGCTTTTCTCTCTGAAACGGTTACATTTATCGTCTGCAAGCCCTTGTCGCGTGATGCGGTATGCAGACACAGTACAAGCAGCACACTAGATCACAGAATAAGGATCTACGTTGATGTAATCGGCCACTAAGAAGAGCTACATTTCAAGTTTTAGTTATCGATTAATGAATTATTGGGCGGTTTGGTGCCTTGGACCAGACCGAGGACCTTAAGATTTTGCATGAACCGAGGACTGGCAGCCAGGTAACACCAGAAATTGTGTAAAGTGTTAATATGTAGTAAAAACCTAAGAAAATCTCCCGTTTCCGTCATTTACTATCGAATCGACATAACGCCAGATCGTCACATTGGTCGCTTTTCTCTCTGAAACGGTTACATTTATCGTCTGCAAGCCGTTGTCGCGTGATGCGGTATGCAGACACAGTACAAGCAGCACACTAGAACACAGAATAAGAATCTACGTTGATGCAATCGGCCAGTAAGAAGAGCTACATTTCAAGTTTTAGTTATCGATTAATGAATTATTGGGCGGTTTGGTGCCTTGGACCAGACCGAGGACCTTAAGATTTTGCAAGAACCGAGGACTGGCAGCCAGGTAACACGAGAAATTGTGTAAAGTGTTAATATGTAGTAAAAACCCAAGAAAATCTCCCGTTTCCGTCATTTACTATCGAATCGACATAACGCCAGATCGTCACAGTGGTCGCTTTTCTCTCTGAAACGGTTACATTTATCGTCTGCAAGCCCTTGTCGCGTGATGCGGTATGCAGAGTCACTACAAGCGGCATAGTAGAACACTGAAGAAGCATCTAAGTTTATGCAATCGCCCAGTAAGAAGAGCTACATTTCAAGTTTTAGTTATCGATTAATGAATTATTGGGCGGTTTGGTGCCTTGGACCAGACCGAGGACCTTAAGATTTTGCATGAACCGAGGACTGGCAGCCAGGTAACACGAGAAATTGTGTAAAGTGTTAGTATGTAGTAAAAACCTAAGAAAATCTCCCGTTTCCGTCATTTACTATCGAATCGACATAACGCCAGATCGTCACAGTGGTCGCTTTTCTCTCTGAAACGGTTACATTTATCGTCTGCAAGCACTTGTCGCGTGATGCGGTATGCAGAGTCACTACAAGCGGCATAGTAGAACACTGAAGAAGCATCTAAGTTTATGCAATCGCCCAGTAAGAAGAGCTACATTTCAAGTTTTAGTTATCGATTAATGAATTATTGGGCGGTTTGGTGCCTTGGACCAGACCGAGGACCTTAAGATTTTGCATGAACCGAGGACTGGCAGCCAGGTAACACGAGAAATTGTGTAAAGTGTTAATATGTAGTAAAAACCTAAGAAAATCTCACGTTTCCGTCATTTACTATCGAATCGACATAACGCCAGATCGTCACATTGGTCGCTTTTCTCTCTGAAACGGTTACATTTATCGTCTGCAAGCCGTTGTCGCGTGATGCGGTATGCAGACACAGTACAAGCAGCACACTAGAACACAGAATAAGAATCTACGTTGATGCAATCGGCCAGTAAGAAGAGCTACATTTCAAGTTTTAGTTATCGATTAATGAATTATTGGGCGGTTTGGTGCCTTGGACCAGACCGAGGACCTTAAGATTTTGCATGAACCGAGGACTGGCAGCCAGGTAACACGAGAAATTGTGTAAAGTGTTAATATGTAGTAAAAACTTAAGAAAATCTCCCGTTTCCGTCATTTACTATCGAATCGACATAACGCCAGATCGTCACAGTGGTCGCTTTTCTCTCTGAAACGGTTACATTTATCGTCTGCAAGCCCTTGTCGCGTGATGCGGTATGCAGAGTCACTACAAGCGGCATAGTAGAACACTGAAGAAGCATCTAAGTTTATGCAATCGCCCAGTAAGAAGAGCTACATTTCAAGTTTTAGTTACCGATTAATGAATTATTGGGCGGTTTGGTGCCTTGGACCAGACCGAGGACCTTAAGATTTTGCATGAACCGAGGACTGGCAGCCAGGTAACACGAGAAATTGTGTAAAGTGTTAATATGTAGTAAAAACCTAAGAAAATCTCCCGTTTCCGTCATTTACTATCGAATCGACATAACGCCAAATCGTCACATTGGTCGCTTTTCTCTCTGAAACGGTTACATTTATCGTCTGCAAGCCGTTGTCGCGTGACGCGGTATGCAGACACAGTACAAGCAGCACACTAGAACACAGAATAAGAATCTACGTTGATGCAATCGGGCAGTAAGAAGAGCTACATTTCAAGTTTTAGTTATCGATTAATGAATTATTGGGCGGTTTGGTGCCTTGGACCAGACCGAGGACCTTAAGATTTTGCATGAACCGAGGACTGGCAGCCAGGTAACACGAGAAATTGTGCAAAGTGTTAATATGTAGTAACAACCTCAGAAAATCTCCCGTTTCCGTCATTTACTATCGAATCGATATAACGCCAGATCGTCACAGTGGTCGCTTTTCTCTCTGAAACGGTTACATTTATCGTCTGCAAGTCCTTGTCGCGTGATGCGGTATGCAGACACAGTACAAGCAGCACACTAGAACACAGAATAAGAATCTACGTTGATGCAATCGGCCAGTAAGAAGAGCTACATTTCAAGTTTTAGTTATCGATTAATGAATTATTGGGCGGTTTGGTGCCTTGGACCAGACCGAGGACCTTAAGATTTTGCATGAACCGAAGACTGGCAGCCAGGTAACACGAGAAATTGTGTAAAGTGTTAATATGTAGTAAAAACCTAAGAAAATCTCCCGTTTCTGTCATTTACTATCGAATCGACATAACGCCAGATCGTCACAGTGGTCGCTTTTCTCTCTGAAACGGTTACATTTATCGTCTGCAAGCCCTTGTCGCGTGATGCGGTATGCAGACACAGTACAAGCAGCACACTAGAACACAGAATAAGAATCTACGTTGATGCAATCGGCCAGTAAGAAGAGCTACATTTCAAGTTTTAGTTATCGATTAATGAATTATTGGGCGGTTTGGTGCCTTGGACCAGACCGAGGACCTTAAGATTTTGCATGAACCGAGGACTGGCAGCCAGGTAACACGAGAAATTGTGTAAAGTGTTAGTATGTAGTAAAAACCTAAGAAAATCTCCCGTTTCCGTCATTTACTATCGAATCCACATAACGCCAGATCGTCACAGTGGTCGCTTTTCTCTCTGAAACGGTTACATTTATCGTCTGCAAGCCCTTGTCGCGTGATGCGGTATGCAGAGTCACTACAAGCGGCATAGTAGAACACTGAAGAAGCATCTAAGTTTATGCAATCGGCCAGTAAGAAGAGCTACATTTCAAGTTTTAGTTATCGATTAATGAATTATTGGGCGGTTTGGTGCCTTGGACCAGACCGAGGACCTTAAGATTTTGCATGAACCGAGGACTGGCAGCCAGGTAACACGAGAAATTGTGTAAAGTGTTAATATGTAGTAAAAACCTAAGAAAATCTCCCGTTTCCGTCATTTACTATCGAATCGACATAACGCCAGATCGTCACAGTGGTCGCTTTTATCTCTGAAACGGTTACATTTATCGTCTGCAAGCCCTTGTCGCGTGATGCGGTATGCAGAGTCACTACAAGCGGCATATAAGAACACCGAAGAAGCATCTAAGTTTATGCAATCGCCCAGTAAGAAGAGCTACATTTCAAGTTTTAGTTACCGATTAATGAATTATTGGGCGGTTTGGTGCCTTGGACCAGACCGAGGACCTTAAGATTTTGCATGAACCGAGGACTGGCAGCCAGGTAACACGAGAAATTGTGTAAAGTGTTAATATGTAGTAAAAACCTAAGAAAATCTCCCGTTTCCGTCATTTACTATCGAATCGACATAACGCCAGATCGTCACAGTGGTCGCTTTTCTCTCTGAAACGGTTACATTTATCGTCTGCAAGCCCTTGTCGCGTGATGCGGTATGCAGACACAGTACAAGCAGCACACTAGATCACAGAATAAGGATCTACGTTGATGTAATCGGCCACTAAGAAGAGCTACATTTCAAGTTTTAGTTATCGATTAATGAATTATTGGGCGGTTTGGTGCCTTGGACCAGACCGAGGACCTTAAGATTTTGCATGAACCGAGGACTGGCAGCCAGGTAACACGAGAAATTGTGTAAAGTGTTAATATGTAGTAAAAACCTAAGAAAATCTCTCGTTTCCGTCATTTACTATCGAATCGACATAACGCCAGATCGTCACAGTGGTCGCCTTTCTCTCTGAAACGGTTACATTTATCGTCTGCAAGCCGTTGTCGCGTGATGCGGTATGCAGACACAGTACAAGCAGCACACTAGAACACAGAATAAGAATCTACGTTGATGCAATCGGCCAGTAAGGAGTGCTACATTTCAAGCTTTAGTTATCGATTAATGAATTATTGGGCGGTTTGGTGCCTTGGACCAGACCGAGGACCTTAAGATTTTGCATGAACCGAGGACTGGCAGCCAGGTAACATGAGAAATTGTGTAAAGTGTTAATATGTAGTAAAAACCTAAGAAAATCTCCCGTTTCCGTCATTTACTATCGAATCGACATAACGCCAGATCGTCACATTGGTCGCTTTTCTCTCTGAAACGGTTACATTTATCGTCTGCAAGCCGTTGTCGCGTGATGCGGTATGCAGACACAGTACAAGCAGTACACTAGAACACAGAATAAGAATCTACGTTGATGCAATCGGCCAGTAAGAAGAGCTACATTTCAAGTTTTAGTTATCGATTAATGAATTATTGGGCGGTTTGGTGCCTTGGACCAGACCGAGGACCTTAAGATTTTGCATGAACCGAGGACTGGCAGCCAGGTAACACGAGAAATTGTGTAAAGTGTTAATATGTAGTAAAAACCCAAGAAAATCTCCCGTTTCCGTCATTTACTATCGAATCGACATAACGCCAGATCGTCACAGTGGTCGCTTTTCTCTCTGAAACGGTTACATTTATCGTCTGCAAGCCCTTGTCGCGTGATGCGGTATGCAGAGTCACTACAAGCGGCATAGTAGAACACTGAAGAAGCATCTAAGTTTATGCAATCGCCCAGTAAGAAGAGCTACATTTCAAGTTTTAGTTATCGATTAATGAATTATTGGGCGGTTTGGTGCCTTGGACCAGACCGAGGACCTTAAGATTTTGCATGAACCGAGGACTGGCAGCCAGGTAACACGAGAAATTGTGTAAAGTGTTAGTATGTAGTAAAAACCTAAGAAAATCTCCCGTTTCCGTCATTTACTATCGAATCGACATAACGCCAGATCGTCACAGTGGTCGCTTTTCTCTCTGAAACGGTTACATTTATCGTCTGCGAGCACTTGTCGCGTGATGCGGTATGCAGAGTCACTACAAGCGGCATAGTAGAACACTGAAGAAGCATCTAAGTTTATGCAATCGCCCAGTAAGAAGACCTACATTTCAAGTTTTAGTTATCGATTAATGAATTATTGGGCGGTTTGGTGCCTTGGACCAGACCGAGGACCTTAAGATTTTGCATGAACCGAGGACTGGCAGCCAGGTAACACGAGAAATTGTGTAAAGTGTTAATATGTAGTAAAAACCTAAGAAAATCTCACGTTTCCGTCATTTACTATCGAATCGACATAACGCCAGATCGTCACAATGGTCGCTTTTCTCTCTGAAACGGTTACATTTATCGTCTGCAAGCCGTTGTCGCGTGATGCGGTATGCAGACACAGTACAAGCAGCACACTAGAACACAGAATAAGAATCTACGTTGATGCAATCGGCCAGTAAGAAGAGCTACATTTCAAGTTTTAGTTATCGATTAATGAATTATTGGGCGGTTTGGTGCCTTGGACCAGACCGAGGACCTTAAGATTTTGCATGAACCGAGGACTGGCAGCCAGGTAACACGAGAAATTGTGTAAAGTGTTAATATGTAGTAAAAACCTAAGAAAATCTCCCGTTTCCGTCATTTACTATCGAATCGACATAACGCCAGATCGTCACAGTGGTCGCTTTTCTCTCTGAAACGGTTACATTTATCGTCTGCAAGCCCTTGTCGCGTGATGCGGTATGCAGAGTCACTACAAGCGGCATAGTAGAACACTGAAGAAGCATCTAAGTTTATGCAATCGCCCAGTAAGAAGAGCTACATTTCAAGTTTTAGTTACCGATTAATGAATTATTGGGCGGTTTGGTGCCTTGGACCAGACCGAGGACCTTAAGATTTTGCATGAACCGAGGACTGGCAGCCAGGTAACACGAGAAATTGTGTAAAGTGTTAATATGTAGTAAAAACCTAAGAAAATCTCCCGTTTCCGTCATTTACTATCGAATCGACATAACGCCAAATCGTCACATTGGTCGCTTTTCTCTCTGAAACGGTTACATTTATCGTCTGCAAGCCATTGTCGCGTGATGCGGTATGCAGACACAGTACAAGCAGCACACTAGAACACAGAATAAGAATCTACGTTGATGCAATCGGCCAGTAAGAAGAGCTACATTTCAAGTTTTAGTTATCGATTAATGAATTATTGGGCGGTTTGGTGCCTTGGACCAGACCGAGGACCTTAAGATTTTGCATGAACCGAGGACTGGCAGCCAGGTAACACGAGAAATTGTGCAAAGTGTTAATATGTAGTAAAAACCTCAGAAAATCTCCCGTTTCCGTCATTTACTATCGAATCGATATAACGCCAGATCGTCACAGTGGTCGCTTTTCTCTCTGAAACGGTTACATTTATCGTCTGCAAGTCCTTGTCGCGTGATGCGGTATGCAGACACAGTACAAGCAGCACACTAGAACACAGAATAAGAATCTACGTTGATGCAATCGGCCAGTAAGAAGAGCTACATTTCAAGTTTTAGTTATCGATTAATGAATTATTGGGCGGTTTGGTGCCTTGGACCAGACCGAGGACCTTAAGATTTTGCATGAACCGAAGACTGGCAGCCAGGTAACACGAGAAATTGTGTAAAGTGTTAATATGTAGTAAAAACCTAAGAAAATCTCCCGTTTCTGTCATTTACTATCGAATCGACATAACGCCAGATCGTCACAGTGGTCGCTTTTCTCTCTGAAACGGTTACATTTATCGTCTGCAAGCCCTTGTCGCGTGATGCGGTATGCAGACACAGTACAAGCAGCACACTAGAACACAGAATAAGAATCTACGTTGATGCAATCGGCCAGTAAGAAGAGCTACATTTCAAGTTTTAGTTATCGATTAATGAATTATTGGGCGGTTTGGTGCCTTGGACCAGACCGAGGACCTTAAGATTTTGCATGAACCGAGGACTGGCAGCCAGGTAACACGAGAAATTGTGTAAAGTGTTAATATGTAGTAAAAACCTAAGAAAATCTCCCGTTTCCGTCATTTACTATCGAATCGACATAACGCCAGATCGTCACAGTGGTCGCTTTTAGCTCTGAAACGGTTACATTTATCGTCTGCAAGCCCTTGCCGCGTGATGCGGTATGCAGACACAGTACAAGCAGCACACTAGAACACAGAATAAGAATCTACGTTGATGCAATCGGCCAGTAAGAAGAGCTACATTTCAAGTTTTAGTTATCGATTAATGAATTATTGGGCGGTTTGGTGCCTTGGACCAGACCGAGGACCTTAAGATTTTGCATGAACCGAGGACTGGCAGCCAGGTAACACGAGAAATTGTGTAAAGTGTTAATATGTAGTAAAAACCTAAGAAAATTTCCCGTTTCCGTCATTTACTATCGAATCGACATAACGCCAGATCGTCACATTGGTCGCTTTTCTCTCTGAAACGGTTACATTTATCGTCTGCAAGCCCTTGTCGCGTGATGCGGTATGCAGACACAGTACAAGCAGCACACTAGAACACAGAATAAGAATCTACGTTGATGCAATCGGCCAGTAAGAAGAGCTACATTTCAAGTTTTAGTTATCGATTAATGAATTATTGGGCGGTTTGGTGCCTTGGACCAGACCGAGGACCTTAAGATTTTGCATGAACCGAGGACTGGCAGCCAGGTAACACGAGAAATTGTGTAAAGTGTTAATATGTAGTAAAAACTTAAGAAAATCTCCCGTTTCCGTCATTTACTATCGAATCGACATAACGCCAGATCGTCACAGTGGTCGCTTTTCTGTCTGAAACGGTTACATTTATCGTCTGCAAGCCCTTGTCGCGTGTTGCGGTATGCAGAGTCACTACAAGCGGCATAGTAGAACACTGAAGAAGCATCTAAGTTTATGCAATCGCCCAGTAAGAAGAGCTACATTTCAAGTTTTAGTTATCGATTAATGAATTATTGGGCGGTTTGGTGCCTTGGACCAGACCGAGGACCTTAAGATTTTGCATGAGCCGAGGACTGGCAGCCAGGTAACACGAGAAATTGTGTAAAGTGTTAATATGTAGTAAAAACCTAAGAAAATCTCCCGTTTCCGTAATTTACTATCGAATCGACATAACGCCAGATCGTCACATTGGTCGCTTTTCTCTCTGTAACGGTTACATTTATCGTCTGCAAGCCCTTGTCGCGTGATGCGGTATGCAGACACAGTACAAGCAGCACACTAGAACACAGAATAAGGATCTACGTTGATGCAATCGGCCAGTAAGAAGAGCTACATTTCAAGTTTTAGTTATCGATTAATGAATTATTGGGCGGTTTGGTGCCTTGGACCAGACCGAGGACCTTAAGATTTTGCATGAACCGAGGACTGGCAGCCAGGTAACACGAGAAATTGTGTAAAGTGTTAATATGTAGTAAAAACCTAAGAAAATCTCCCGTTTCCGTCATTTACTATCGAATCGACATAACGCCAGATCGTCACAGTGGTCGCTTTTCTCTCTGAAACGGTTACATTTATCGTCTGCAAGCCCTTGTCGCGTGATGCGGTATACAGACACAGTACAAGCAGCACACTAGAACACAGAATAAGAATCTACGTTGATGCAATCGGCCAGTAAGAAGAGCTACATTTCAAGTTTTAGTTATCGATTAATGAATTATTGGGCGGTTTGGTGCCTTGGACCAGACCGAGGACCTTAAGATTTTGCATGAGCCGAGGACTGGCAGCCAGGTAACACGAGAAATTGTGTAAAGTGTTAATATGTAGTAAAAACCTAAGAAAATCTCCCGTTTTCGTCATTTACTATCGAATCGACATAACGCCAGATCGTCACATTGGTCGCTTTTCTCTCTGAAACGGTTACATTTATCGTCTGCAAGCCCTTGTCGCGCGATGCGGTATGCAGACACAGTACAAGCAGCACACTAGAACACAGAATAAGGATCTACGTTGATGCAATCGGCCAGTAAGAAGAGCTACATTTCAAGTTTTAGTTATCGATTAATGAATTATTGGGCGGTTTGGTGCCTTGGACCAGACCGAGGACCTTAAGATTTTGCATGAACCGAGGACTGGCAGCCAGGTAACACCAGAAATTGTGTAAAGTGTTAATATGTAGTAAAAACCTAAGAAAATCTCCCGTTTCCGTCATTTACTATCGAATCGACATAACGCCAGATCGTCACAGTGGTCGCTTTTCTCTCTGAAACGGTTACATTTATCGTCTGCAAGCCCTTGTCGCGTGATGCGGTATACAGACACAGTACAAGCAGCACACTAGAACACAGAATAAGAATCTACGTTGATGCAATCGGCCAGTAAGAAGAGCTACATTTCAAGTTTTAGTTATCGATTAATGAATTATTGGGCGGTTTGGTGCCTTGGACCAGACCGAGGACCTTAAGATTTTGCATGAACCGAGGACTGGCAGCCAGGTAACACGAGAAATTGTGTAAAGTGTTAATATGTAGTAAAAACCCAAGAAAATCTCCCGTTTCCGTCATTTACTATCGAATCGACATAACGCCAGATCGTCACAGTGGTCGCTTTTCTCTCTGAAACGGTTACATTTATCGTCTGCAAGCCCTTGTCGCGTGATGCGGTATGCAGAGTCACTACAAGCGGCATAGTACAACACTGAAGAAGCATCTAAGTTTATGCAATCGCCCAGTAAGAAGAGCTACATTTCAAGTTTTAGTTATCGATTAATGAATTATTGGGCGGTTTGGTGCCTTGGACCAGACCGAGGACCTTAAGATTTTGCATGAGCCGAGGACTGGCAGCCAGGTAACACGAGAAATTGTGTAAAGTGTTAATATGTAGTAAAAACCTAAGAAAATCTCCCGTTTCCGTCATTTACTATCGAATCGACATAACGCGAGAACGTCACATTGGTCGCTTTTCTCTCTGAAACGGTTACATTTATCGTCTGCAAGCCCTTGTCGCGTGATGCGGTATGCAGACACAGTACAAGCAGCACACTAGCACACAGAATAAGGATCTACGTTGATGCAATCGGCCAGTAAGAAGAGCTACATTTCAAGTTTTAGTTATCGATTAATGAATTATTGGGCGGTTTGGTGCCTTGGACCAGACCGAGGCCCTTAAGATTTTGCATGAGCCGAGGACTGGCAGCCAGGTAACACGAGAAATTGTGTAAAGTGTTAATATGTAGTAAAAACCTAAGAAAATCTCCCGTTTCCGTCATTTACTATCGAATCGACATAACGCCAGATCGTCACATTGGTCGCTTTTCTCTCTGAAACGGTTACATTTATCGTCTGCAAGCCCATGTCGCGTGATGCGGTATGCAGACACAGTACAAGCAGCACACTAGAACACAGAATAAGAATCTACGTTGATGCAATCGGCCAGTAAGAAGAGCTACATTTCAAGTTTTAGTTATCGATTAATGAATTATTGGGCGGTTTGGTGCCTTGGACCAGACCGAGGACCTTAAGATTTTGCATGAACCGAGGACTGGCAGCCAGGTAACACGAGAAATTGTGTAAAGTGTTAATATGTAGTAAAAACCTAAGAAAATCTCCCGTTTCCGTCATTTACTATCGAATCGACATAACGCCAGATCGTCACATTGGTCGCTTTTCTCTCTGAAACGGTTACATTTATCGTCTGCAAGCCCTTGTCGCGTGATGCGGTATGCAGACACAGTACAAGCAGCACACTAGAACACAGAATAAGAATCTACGTTGATGCAATCGGCCAGTAAGAAGAGCTACATTTCAAGTTTTAGTTATCGATTAATGAATTATTGGGCGGTTTGGTGCCTTGGACCAGACCGAGGACCTTAAGATTTTGCATGAACCGAGCACTGGCAGCCAGGTAACACGAGAAATTGTGTAAAGTGATAATATGTAGTAAAAACCTAAGAAAATCTCCCGTTTCCGTCATTTACTATCGAATCGACATAACGCCAGATCGTCACAGTGGTCGCTTTTCTCTCTGAAACGGTTACATTTAACGTCTGCAAGCCCTTGTCGCGTGATGCGGTATACAGACACAGTACAAGCAGCACACTAGAACACAGAATAAGAATCTACGTTGATGCAATCGGCCAGTAAGGAGAGCTACATTTCAAGTTTTAGTTATCGATTAATGAATTATTGGGCGGTTTGGTGCCTTGGACCAGACCGAGGACCTTAAGATTTTGCATGAACCGAGGACTGGCAGCCAGGTAACACGAGAAATTGTGTAAAGTGTTAATATGTAGTAAAAACCCAAGAAAATCTCCCGTTTCCGTCATTTACTATCGAATCGACATAACGCCAGATCGTCACAGAGGTCGCTTTTCTCTCTGAAACGGTTACATTTATCGTCTGCAAGCCCTTGTCGCGTGATGCGGTATGCAGAGTCACTACAAGCGGCATAGTACAACACTGAAGAAGCATCTAAGTTTATGCAATCGCCCAGTAAGAAGAGCTACATTTCAAGTTTTAGTTATCGATTAATGAATTATTGGGCGGTTTGGAGCCTTGGACCAGACCGAGGACCTTGAGATTTTGCATGAGCCGAGGACTGGCAGCCAGGTAACACGAGAAATTGTGTAAAGTGTTAATATGTAGTAAAAACCTAAGAAAATCTCCCGTTTCCGTCATTTACTATCGAATCGACATAACGCCAGATCGTCACATTGGTCGCTTTTCTCTCTGAAACGGTTACATTTATCGTCTGCAAGCCCTTGTCGCGTGATGCGGTATGCAGACACAGTACAAGCAGCACACTAGCACACAGAATAAGGATCTACGTTGATGCAATCGGCCAGTAAGAAGAGCTACATTTCAAGTTTTAGTTATCGATTAATGAATTATTGGGCGGTTTGGTGCCTTGGACCAGACCGAGGACCTTAAGATTTTGCATGAGCCGAGGACTGGCAGCCAGGTAACACGAGAAATTGTGTAAAGTGTTAATATGTAGTAAAAACCTAAGAAAATCTCCCGTTTCCGTCATTTACTATCGAATCGACATAACGCCAGAACGTCACATTGGTCGCTTTTCTCTCTGAAACGGTTACATTTATCGTCTGCAAGCCCTTGTCGCGTGATGCGGTATGCAGACACAGTACAAGCAGCACACTAGCACACAGAATAAGGATCTACGTTGATGCAATCGGCCAGTAAGAAGAGCTACATTTCAAGTTTTAGTTATCGATTAATGAATTATTGGGCGGTTTGGTGCCTTGGACCAGACCGAGGACCTTAAGATTTTGCATGAACCGAGGACTGGCAGCCAGGTAACACGAGAAATTGTGTAAAGTGTTAATATGTAGTAAAAACCCAAGAAAATCTCCCGTTTCCGTCATTTACTATCGAATCGACATAACGCCAGATCGTCACAGTGGTCGCTTTTCTCTCTGAAACGGTTACATTTATCGTCTGCAAGCCCTTGTCGCGTGATGCGGTATGCAGAGTCACTACAAGCGGCACAGTACAACACTGAAGAAGCATCTAAGTTTATGCAATCGCCCAGTAAGAAGAGCTACATTTCAAGTTTTAGTTATCGATTAATGAATTATTGGGCGGTTTGGTGCCTTGGACCAGACCGAGGACCTTAAGATTTTGCATGAGCCGAGGACTGGCAGCCAGGTAACACGAGAAATTGTGTAAAGTGTTAATATGTAGTAAAAACCTAAGAAAATCTCCCGTTTCCGTCATTTACTATCGAATCGACATAACGCCAGTACGTCACATTGGTCGCTTTTCTCTCTGAAACGGTTACATTTATCGTCTGCAAGCCCTTGTCGCGTGATGCGGTATGCAGACACAGTACAAGCAGCACACTAGCACACAGAATAAGGATCTACGTTGATGCAATCGGCCAGTAAGAAGAGCTACATTTCAAGTTTTAGTTATCGATTAATGAATTATTGGGCGGTTTGGTGCCTTGGACCAGACCGAGGACCTTAAGATTTTGCATGAGCCGAGGACTGGCAGCCAGGTAACACGAGAAATTGTGTAAAGTGTTAATATGTAGTAAAAACCTAAGAAAATCTCCCGTTTCCGTCATTTACTATCGAATCAACATAACGCCAGATCGTCACATTGGTCGCTTTTCTCTCTGAAACGGTTACATTTATCGTCTGCAAGCCCTTGTCGCGTGATGCGGTATGCAGACACAGTACAAGCAGCACACTAGAACACAGAATAAGAATCTACGTTGATGCAATCGGCCAGTAAGAAGAGCTACATTTCAAGTTTTAGTTATCGATTAATGAATTATTGGGCGGTTTGGTGCCTTGGACCAGACCGAGGACCTTAAGATTTTGCATGAACCGAGGACTGGCAGCCAGGTAACACGAGAAATTGTGTAAAGTGTTAATATGTAGTAAAAACCTAAGAAAATCTCCCGTTTCCGTCATTTACTATCGAATCGACATAACGCCAGATCGTCACATTGGTCGCTTTTCTCTCTGAAACGGTTACATTTATCGTCTGCAAGCCCATGTCGCGTGATGCGGTATGCAGACACAGTACAAGCAGCACACTAGAACACAGAATAAGAATCTACGTTGATGCAATCGGCCAGTAAGAAGAGCTACATTTCAAGTTTTAGTTATCGATTAATGAATTATTGGGCGGTTTGGTGCCTTGGACCAGACCGAGGACCTTAAGATTTTGCATGAACCGAGGACTGGCAGCCAGGTAACACGAGAAATTGTGTAAAGTGTTAATATGTAGTAAAAACCCAAGAAAATCTCCCGTTTCCGTCATTTACTATCGAATCGACATAACGCCAGATCGTCACAGTGGTCGCTTTTCTCTCTGAAACGGTTACATTTATCGTCTGCAAGCCCTTGTCGCGTGATGCGGTATGCAGAGTCACTACAAGCGGCATAGTAGAACACTGAAGAAGCATCTAAGTTTATGCAATCGCGCAGTAAGAAGAGCTACATTTCAAGTTTTAGTTATCGATTAATGAATTATTGGGCGGTTTGGTGCCTTGGACCAGACCGAGGACCTTAAGATTTTGCATGAGCCGAGGACTGGCAGCCAGGTAACACGAGAAATTGTGTAAAGTGTTAATATTTAGTAAAAACCTAAGAAAATCTCCCGTTTCCGTCATTTACTATCGAATCGACATAACGCCAGAACGTCACATTGGTCGCTTTTCTCTCTGAAACGGTTACATTTATCGTCTGCAAGCCCTTGTCGCGTGATGCGGTATGCAGACACAGTACAAGCAGCACACTAGCACACAGAATAAGGATCTACGTTGATGCAATCGGCCAGTAAGAAGAGCTACATTGCAAGTTTTAGTTATCGATTAATGAATTATTGGGCGGTTTGGTGCCTTGGACCAGACCGAGGACCTTAAGATTTTGCATGAGCCGAGGACTGGCAGCCAGGTAACACGAGAAATTGTGTAAAGTGTTAATATGTAGTAAAAACCTAAGAAAATCTCCCGTTTCCGTCATTTACTATCGAATCGACATAACGCCAGATCGTCACATTGGTCGCTTTTCTCTCTGAAACGGTTACATTTATCGTCTGCAAGCCCTTGTCGCGTGATGCGGTATGCAGACACAGTACAAGCAGCACACTAGAACACAGAATAAGAATCTACGTTGATGCAATCGGCCAGTAAGAAGAGCTACATTTCAAGTTTTAGTTATCGATTAATGAATTATTGGGCGGTTTGGTGCCTTGGACCAGACCGAGGACCTTAAGATTTTGCATGAACCGAGCACTGGCAGCCAGGTAACACGAGAAATTGTGTAAAGTGATAATATGTAGTAAAAACCTAAGAAAATCTCCCGTTTCCGTCATTTACTATCGAATCGACATAACGCCAGATCGTCACAGTGGTCGCTTTTCTCTCTGAAACGGTTACATTTAACGTCTGCAAGCCCTTGTCGCGTGATGCGGTATACAGACACAGTACAAGCAGCACACTAGAACACAGAATAAGAATCTACGTTGATGCAATCGGCCAGTAAGAAGAGCTACATTTCAAGTTTTAGTTATCGATTAATGAATTATTGGGCGGTTTAGTGCCTTGGACCAGACCGAGGACCTTAAGATTTTGCATGAACCGAGGACTGGCAGCCAGGTAACACGAGAAATTGTGTAAAGTGTTAATATGTAGTAAAAACCCAAGAAAATCTCCCGTTTCCGTCATTTACTATCGAATCGACATAACGCCAGATCGTCACAGAGGTCGCTTTTCTCTCTGAAACGGTTACATTTATCGTCTGCAAGCCCTTGTCGCGTGATGCGGTATGCAGAGTCACTACAAGCGGCATAGTACAACACTGAAGAAGCATCTAAGTTTATGCAATCGCCCAGTAAGAAGAGCTACATTTCAAGTTTTAGTTATCGATTAATGAATTATTGGGCGGTTTGGTGCCTTGGACCAGACCGAGGACCTTAAGATTTTGCATGAGCCGAGGACTGGCAGCCAGGTAACACGAGAAATTGTGTAAAGTGTTAATATGTAGTAAAAACCTAAGAAAATCTCCCGTTTCCGTCATTTACTATCGAATCGACATAACGCCAGATCGTCACATTGGTCGCTTTTCCCTCTGAAACGGTTACATTTATCGTCTGCAAGCCCTTGTCGCGTGATGCGGTATGCAGACACAGTACAAGCAGCACACTAGCACACAGAATAAGGATCTACGTTGATGCAATCGGCCAGTAAGAAGAGCTACATTTCAAGTTATAGTTATCGATTAATGAATTATTGGGCGGTTTGGTGCGTTGGACCAGACCGAGGACCTTAAGATTTTGCATGAGCCGAGGACTGGCAGCCAGGTAACACGAGAAATTGTGTAAAGTGTTAATATGTAGTAAAAACGTAAGAAAATCTCCCGTTTCCGTCATTTACTATCGAATCGACATAACGCCAGATCGTCACATTGGTCGCTTTTCTCTCTGAAACGGTTACATTTATCGTCTGCAAGCCCTTGTCGCGTGATGCGGTATGCAGACACAGTACAAGCAGCACACTAGAACACAGAATAAGAATCTACGTTGATGCAATCGGCCAGTAAGAAGAGCTACATTTCAAGTTTTAGTTATCGATTAATGAATTATTGGGCGGTTTGGTGCCTTGGACCAGACCGAGGACCTTAAGATTTTGCATGAACCGAGGACTGGCAGCCAGGTAACACGAGAAATTGTGTAAAGTGTTAATATGTAGTAAAAACCTAAGAAATTCTCCCGTTTCCGTCATTTACTATCGAATCGACATAACGCCAGATCGTCACATTGGTCGCTTTTCTCTCTGAAACGGTTACATTTATCGTCTGCAAGCCCATGTCGCGTGATGCGGTATGCAGACACAGTACAAGCAGCACACTAGAACACAGAATAAGAATCTACGTTGATGCAATCGGCCATTAAGAAGAGCTACATTTCAAGTTTTAGTTATCGATTAATGAATTATTGGGCGGTTTGGTGCCTTGGACCAGACCGAGGACCTTAAGATTTTGCATGAACCGAGGACTGGCAGCCAGGTAACACGAGAAATTGTGTAAAGTGTTAATATGTAATAAAAACCTAAGAAAATCTCCCGTTTCCGTCATTTACTATCGAATCGACATAACGCCAGATCGTCACATTGGTCGCTTTTCTCTCTGAAACGGTTACATTTATCGTCTGCAAGCCCTTGTCGCGTGATGCGGTATGCAGACACAGTACAAGCAGCACACTAGAACACAGGATAAGAATCTACGTTGATGCAATCGGCCAGTAAGAAGAGCTACATTTCAAGTTTTAGTTATCGATTAATGAATTATTGGGCGGTTTGGTGCCTTCGACCAGACCGAGGACCTTAAGATTTTGCATGAACCGAGGACTGGCAGCCAGGTAACACGAGAAATTGTGTAAAGTGTTAATATGTAGTAAAAACCTAAGAAAATCTCCCGTTTCCGTCATTTACTATCGAATCGACATAACGCCAGATCGTCACATTGGTCGCTTTTCTCTCTGAAACGGTTACATTTATCGTCTGCAAGCCCTTGTCGCGTGATGCGGTATGCAGAGTCACTACAAGCGGCATAGTAGAACACTGAAGAAGCATCTAATTTTATGCAATCGCCCAGTAAGAAGAGCTACATTTCAAGGTTTAGTTATCGATTAATGAATTATTGGGCGGTTTGGTGCCTTGGACCAGACCGAGGACCTTAAGATTTTGCATGAACCGAGGACTGGCAGCCAGGTAACACGAGAAATTGTGTAAAGTGTTAATATGTAGTAAAAACCTAAGAAAATCTCCCGTTTCCGTCATTTACTATCGAATCGACATAACGCCAGATCGTCACAGTGGTCGCTTTTCTCTCTGAAACGGTTACATTTATCGTCTGCAAGCCCTTGTCGCGTGATGCGGTATGCAGACACAGTACAAGCAGCACACTAGAACACAGAATAAGAATCTACGTTGATGCAATCGGCCAGTAAGAAGGGCTACATTTCAAGTTTTAGTTATCGATTAATGAATTATTGGGCGGTTTGGTGCCTTGGACCAGACCGAGGACCTTAAGTATTTGCATGAACCGAGGACTGGCAGCCAGGTAACACGAGAAATTGTGTAAAGTGTTAATATGTAGTAAAAACCCAAGAAAATCTCCCGTTTCCGTAATTTACTATCGAATCGACATAACGCCAGATCGTCACAGTGGTCGCTTCTCTCTCTGAAACGGTTACATTTATTGTCTGCAAGCCCGTGTCGCGTGATGCGGTATGCAGAGTCACTACAAGCGGCATAGTAGAACACTGAAGAAGCATCTAAGTTTATGCAATCGCCCAGTAAGAAGAGCTACATTTCAAATTTAGTTATAGATTAATGAATTATTGGGCGGTTTGGTGCCTTGGACCAGACCGAGGACCTTAAGATTTTGCATGAGCCGAGGACTGGCAGCCAGGTAACACGAGAAATTGTGTAAAGTGTTAATATGTAGTAAAAACCCAAGAAAATCTGCCGTTTCCGTCATTTACTATCGAATCGACATAACGCCAGATCGTCACAGTGGTCGCTTTTCTCTCAGAAACGGTTACATTTATCGTCTGCAAGCCCTTGTCGCGTGATGCGGTATGCAGACACAGTACAAGCAGCACACTAGAACACAGAATAAGGATCTACGTTGATGCAATCGGCCAGTAAGAAGAGCTACATTTCAAGTTTTAGTTATCGATTAATGAATTAATGGGCGGTTTGGTGCCTTGGACCAGACCGAGGACATTAAGATTTTGCATGAACCGAGGACTGGCAGCCAGGTAACACGATAAATTGTGTAAAGTGTTAATATGTAGTAAAAACCTAAGAAAATCTCCCGTTTCCGTCATTTACTATCGAATCGGCATAACGCCAGATCGTCACATTGGTCGCTTTTCTCTCTGAAACGGTTACATTTATCGTCTGCAAGCCCTTGTCGCGTGATGCGGTATGCAGACACAGTACAAGCAGCACACTAGAACACAGGATAAGAATCTACGTTGATGCAATCGGCCAGTAAGAAGAGCTACATTTCAAGTTTTAGTTATCGATTAATGAATTATTGGGCGGTTTGGTGCCTTGGACCAGACCGAGGACCTTAAGATTTTGCATGAACCGAGGACTGGCAGCCAGGTGCCACCAGAAATTGTGTAAAGTGTTAATATGTAGTAAAAACCTAAGAAAATCTCCCGTTTCCGTCATTTACTATCGAATCGACATAACGCCAGATCGTCACATTGGTCGCTTTTCTCTCTGAAACGGTTACATTTATCGTCTGCAAGCCCTTGTCGCGTGATGCGGTATGCAGACACAGTACAAGCAGCACACTAGAACACAGAATAAGAATCTACGTTGATGCAATCGGCCAGTAAGAAGAGCTACATTTCAAGTTTTAGTTATCGATTAATGAATTATTGGGCGGTTTGATGCCTTGGACCAGACCGAGGACCTTAAGATTTTGCATGAACCGAGGACTGGCAGCCAGGTAACACCAGATATTGTGTAAAGTGTTAATATGTAGTAAAAACCTAAGAAAATCTCCCGTTTCCGTCATTTACTATCGAATCGACATAACGCCAGATCGTCACATTGGTCGCTTTTCTCTCTGAAACGGTTACATTTAGCGTCTGCAAGCCCTGTCGCGTGATGCGGTATGCAGACACAGTACAAGCAGCACACTAGAACACAGAATAAGAATCTACGTTGATGCAATCGGCCAGTAAGAAGAGCTACATTTCAAGTTTTAGTTATCGATTAATGAATTATTGGGCGGTTTGATGCCTTGGACCAGACCGAGGACCTTAAGATTTTGCATGAACCGAGGACTGGCACCCAGGTAACACGAGAAATTGTGTAAAGTGTTAATATGTAGTAAAATCCTAAGAAAATCTCCCGTTTCCGTCATTTACTATCGAATCGACATAACGCCAGATCGTCACAGTGGTCGCTTTTCTCTCTGAAACGGTTACATTTATCGTCTGCAAACCCTTGTCGCGTGATGCGGTATGCAGAGTCACTACAAGCGGCATAGTAGAACACTGAAGAAGCATCTAAGTTTATGCAATCGCCCAGTAAGTAGAGCTACATTTCAAGTTTTAGTTATCGATTAATGAATTAATGGGCGGTTTGGTGCCTTGGACCAGACCGAGGACCTTAAGATTTTGCATGAACCGAGGACTGGCAGCCAGGTACCACGAGAAATTGTGTAAAGTGTTAATATGTAGTAAAAACCCAAGAAAATCTCCCGTTTCCGTCATTTACTATCGAATCGACATAACGCCAGATCGTCACATTGGTCGCTTTTCGCTCTGAAACGGTTACATTTATCGTCTGCAAGCCCTTGTCGCGTGATGCGGTATGCAGACACAGTACAAGCAGCACACTAGAACACAGAATAAGAATCTACGTTGATGCAATCGGCCAGTAAGAAGAGCTACATTTCAAGTTTTAGTTATCGATTAATGAATTATTGGGCGGTTTGGTGCCTTCGACCAGACCGAGGACCTTAAGATTTTGCATGAACCGAGGACTGGCAGCCAGGTAACACGAGAAATTGTGTAAAGTGTTAATATGTAGTAAAAACCTAAGAAAATCTCCCGTTTCCGTCATTTACTATCGAATCGACATAACGCCAGATCGTCACATTGGTCGCTTTTCTCTCTGAAACGGTTACATTTATCGTCTGCAAGCCCTTGTCGCGTGATGCGGTATGCAGAGTCACTACAAGCGGCATAGTAGAACACTGAAGAAGCATCTAATTTTATGCAATCGCCCAGTAAGAAGAGCTACATTTCAAGGTTTAGTTATCGATTAATGAATTATTGGGCGGTTTGGTGCCTTGGACCAGACCGAGGACCTTAAGATTTTGCATGAACCGAGGACTGGCAGCCAGGTAACACGAGAAATTGTGTAAAGTGTTAATATGTAGTAAAAACCTAAGAAAATCTCCCGTTTCCGTCATTTACTATCGAATCGACATAACGCCAGATCGTCACAGTGGTCGCTTTTCTCTCTGAAACGGTTACATTTATCGTCTGCAAGCCCTTGTCGCGTGATGCGGTATGCAGACACAGTACAAGCAGCACACTAGAACACAGAATAAGAATCTACGTTGATGCAATCGGCCAGTAAGAAGAGCTACATTTCAAGTTTTAGTTATCGATTAATGAATTATTGGGCGGTTTGGTGCCTTGGACCAGACCGAGGACCTTAAGTATTTGCATGAACCGAGGACTGGCAGCCAGGTAACACGAGAAATTGTGTAAAGTGTTAATATGTAGTAAAAACCCAAGAAAATCTCCCGTTTCCGTAATTTACTATCGAATCGACATAACGCCAGATCGTCACAGTGGTCGCTTCTCTCTCTGAAACGGTTACATTTATTGTCTGCAAGCCCGTGTCGCGTGATGCGGTATGCAGAGTCACTACAAGCGGCATAGTAGAACACTGAAGAAGCATCTAAGTTTATGCAATCGCCCAGTAAGAAGAGCTACATTTCAAATTTAGTTATAGATTAATGAATTATTGGGCGGTTTGGTGCCTTGGACCAGACCGAGGACCTTAAGATTTTGCATGAGCCGAGGACTGGCAGCCAGGTAACACGAGAAATTGTGTAAAGTGTTAATATGTAGTAAAATCCCAAGAAAATCTGCCGTTTCCGTCATTTACTATCGAATCGACATAACGCCAGATCGTCACAGTGGTCGCTTTTCTCTCAGAAACGGTTACATTTATCGTCTGCAAGCCCTTGTCGCGTGATGCGGTATGCAGACACAGTACAAGCAGCACACTAGAACACAGAATAAGGATCTACGTTGATGCAATCGGCCAGTAAGAAGAGCTACATTTCAAGTTTTAGTTATCGATTAATGAATTAATGGGCGGTTTGGTGCCTTGGACCAGACCGAGGACCTTAAGATTTTGCATGAACCGAGGACTGGCAGCCAGGTAACACGATAAATTGTGTAAAGTGTTAATATGTAGTAAAAACCTAAGAAAATCTCCCGTTTCCGTCATTTACTATCGAATCGACATAACGCCAGATCGTCACATTGGTCGCTTTTCTCTCTGAAACGGTTACATTTATCGTCTGCAAGCCCTTGTCGCGTGATGCGGTATGCAGACACAGTACAAGCAGCACACTAGAACACAGAATAAGAATCTACGTTGATGCAATCGGCCAGTAAGAAGAGCTACATTTCAAGTTTTAGTTATCGATTAATGAATTATTGGGCGGTTTGGTGCCTTGGACCAGACCGAGGACCTTAAGATTTTGCATGAACCGAGGACTGGCAGCCAGGTAACACCAGAAATTGTGTAAAGTGTTAATATGTAGTAAAAACCTAAGAAAATCTCCCGTTTCCGTCATTTACTATCGAATCGACATAACGCCAGATCGTCACATTGGTCGCTTTTCTCTCTGAAACGGTTACATTTATCGTCTGCAAGCCCTTGTCGCGTGATGCGGTATGCAGACACAGTACAAGCAGCACACTAGAACACAGAATAAGAATCTACGTTGATGCAATCGGCCAGTAAGAAGAGCTACATTTCAAGTTTTAGTTATCGATTAATGAATTATTGGGCGGTTTGATGCCTTGGACCAGACCGAGGACCTTAAGATTTTGCATGAACCGAGGACTGGCAGCCAGGTAACACCAGATATTGTGTAAAGTGTTAATATGTAGTAAAAACCTAAGAAAATCTCCCGTTTCCGTCATTTACTATCGAATCGACATAACGCCAGATCGTCACATTGGTCGCTTTTCTCTCTGAAACGGTTACATTTAGCGTCTGCAAGCCCTGTCGCGTGATGCGGTATGCAGACACAGTACAAGCAGCACACTAGAACACAGAATAAGAATCTACGTTGATGCAATCGGCCAGTAAGAAGAGCTACATTTCAAGTTTTAGTTATCGATTAATGAATTATTGGGCGGTTTGGTGCCTTGGACCAGACCGAGGACCTTAAGATTTTGCATGAACCGAGGACTGGCAGCCAGGTAACACGAGAAATTGTGTAAAGTGTTAATATGTAGTAAAAACCTAAGAAAATCTCCCGTTTCCGTCATTTACTATCGAATCGACATAACGCCAGATCGTCACATTGGTCGCTTTTCTCTCTGAAACGGTTACTTTTGTCGTCTGCAAGCCCTTGTCGCGTGATGCGGTATGCAGAGTCACTACAAGCGGCATAGTAGAACACTGAAGAAGCTTCTAAGTTTATGCAATCGCCCAGCAAGAAGAGCTACATTTCAAGGTTTAGTTATCGATTAATGAATTTTTGGGCGGTTTGGTGCCTTGGACCAGACCGAGGACCTTAAGATTTTGCATGAACCGAGGACTGGCACCCAGGTAACACGAGAAATTGTGTAAAGTGTTAATATGTAGTAAAATCCTAAGAAAATCTCCCGTTTCCGTCATTTACTATCGAATCGACATAACGCCAGATCGTCACAGTGGTCGCTTTTCTCTCTGAAACGGTTACATTTATCGTCTGCAAACCCTTGTCGCGTGATGCGGTATGCAGAGTCACTACAAGCGGCATAGTGGAACACTGAAGAAGCATCTAAGTTTATGCAATCGCCCAGTAAGTAGAGCTACATTTCAAGTTTTAGTTATCGATTAATGAATTAATGGGCGGTTTGGTGCCTTGGACCAGACCGAGGACCTTAAGATTTTGCATGAACCGAGGACTGGCAGCCAGGTACCACGAGAAATTGTGTAAAGTGTTAATATGTAGTAAAAACCCAAGAAAATCTCCCGTTTCCGTCATTTACTATCGAATCGACATAACGCCAGATCGTCACATTGGTCGCTTTTCGCTCTGAAACGGTTACATTTATCGTCTGCAAGCCCTTGTCGCGTGATGCGGTATGCAGACACAGTACAAGCAGCACACTAGAACACAGAATAAGAATCTACGTTGATGCAATCGGCCAGTAAGAAGAGCTACATTTCAAGTTTTAGTTATTGATTAATGAATTATTGGGCGGTTTGGTGCCTTGGACCAGACCGAGGACCTTAAGATTTTGCATGAACCGAGGACTGGCAGCCAGGTAACACGAGAAATTGTGTAAAGTGTTAATATGTACTAAAAACCTAAGAAAATCTCCCGTTTCCGTCATTTACTATCGAATCGACATAACGCCAGATCGTCACATTGGTCGCTTTTCTCTCTGAAACGGTTACATTTATCGTCTGCAAGCCCTTGTCGCGTGATGCGGTATGCAGACACAGTACAAGCAGCACACTAGAACACAGAATAAGAATCTACGTTGATGCAATCGGCCAGTAAGGAGAGCTACATTTCAAGTTTTAGTTATCGATTAATGAATTATTGGGCGGTTTGGTGCCTTGGACCAGACCGAGGACCTTAAGATTTTGCATGAACCGAGGACTGGCAGCCAGGTAACACGAGAAATTGTGTAAAGTGTTAATATGTAGTAAAAACCTAAGAAAATCTCCCGTTTCCGTCATTTACTATCGAATCGACATAACGCCAGATCGTCACATTGGTCGCTTTTCTCTCTGAAACGGTTACATTAATCGTCTGCAAGCCCTTGTCGCGTGATGCGGTATGCAGACACAGTACAAGCAGCACACTAGAACACAGATTAAGAATCTACGTTGATGCAATCGGCCAGTAAGAAGAGCTACATTTCAAGTTTTTATTATCGATTAATGAATTATTGGGCGGTTTGGTGCCTTGGACCAGACCGAGGACCTTAAGATTTTGCATGAACCGAGGACTGGCAGCCAGGTAACACCAGAAATTGTGTAAAGTGTTAATATGTAGTAAAAACCTAAGAAAATCTCCCGTTTCCGTCATTTACTATCGAATCGACATAACGCCAGATCGTCACATTGGTCGCTTTTCTCTCTGAAACGGTTACATTTATCGTCTGCAAGCCCTTGTCGCGTGATGCGGTATGCAGACACAGTACAAGCAGCACACTAGAACACAGGATAAGAAGCTACGTTGATGCAATCGGCCAGTAAGGAGAGCTACATTTCAAGTTTTAGTTATCGATTAATGAATTATTGGGCGGTTTGGTGCCTTGGACCAGACCGAGGACCTTAAGATTTTGCATGAACCGAGGACTGGCAGCCAGATAACACGAGAAATTGTGTAAAGTGTTAATATGTAGTAAAAACCTAAGAAAATCTCCCGTTTCCGTCATTTACTATCGAATCGACATAACGCCAGATCGTCACAGTGGTCGCTTTTCTCTCTGAAACGGTTACATTTATCGTCTGCAAGCCCTTGTCGCGTGATGCGGTATGCAGACACAGTACAAGCGGCACACTAGAACACAGAATAAGAATCTACGTTGATGCAATCGGCCAGTAAGAAGAGCTACATTTCAAGTTTTAGTTATCGATTAATGAATTATTGGGCGGTTTGGTGCCTTGGACCAGACCGAGGACCTTAAGATTTTGCATGAACCGAGGACTGGCAGCCAGGTAACACGAGAAATTGTGTAAAGTGTTAATATGTAGTAAAAACCTAAGAAAATCTCCCGTTTCCGTCATTTACTATCGAATCGACATAACGCCAGATCGTCACAGTGGTCGCTTTTCTCTCTGAAACGGTTACATTTATCGTCTGCAAGCCGTTGTCGCGTGATGCGGTATGCAGACACAGTACAAGCAGCACACTAGAACACAGAATAAGAATCTACGTTGATGCAATCGGCCAGTAAGAAGAGCTACATTTCAAGTTTTAGTTATCGATTAATGAATTATTGGGCGGTTTGGTGCCTTGGACCAGACCGAGGACCTTAAGATTTTGCATGAACCGAGGACTGGCAGCCAGGTAACACGAGAAATTGTGTAAAGTGTTAATATGTACTAAAAACCTAAGAAAATCTCCCGTTTCCGTCATTTACTATCGAATCGACATAACGCCAGATCGTCACATTGGTCGCTTTTCTCTCTGAAACGGTTACATTTATCGTCTGCAAGCCCTTGTCGCGTGATGCGGTATGCAGACACAGTACAAGCAGCACACTAAAACACAGAATAAGAATCTACGTTGATGCAATCGGCCAGTAAGAAGAGCTACATTTCAAGTTTTAGTTATCGATTAATGAATTATTGGGCGGTTTGGTGCCTTGGACCAGACCGAGGACCTTAAGATTTTGCATGAACCGAGGACTGGCAGCCAGGTAACACGAGAAATTGTGTAAAGTGTTAATATGTAGTAAAAACCTAAGAAAATCTCCCGTTTCCGTCATTTACTATCGAATCGACATAACGCCAGATCGTCACATTGGTCGCTTTTCTCTCTGAAACGGTTACATTTATCGTCTGCAAGCCCTTGTCGCGTGATGCGGTATGCAGACACAGTACAAGCAGCACACTAGAACACAGAATAAGAATCTACGTTGATGCAATCGGCCAGTAAGAAGAGCTACATTTCAAGTTTTAGTTATCGATTAATGAATTATTGGGCGGTTTGGTGCCTTGGACCAGACCGAGGACCTTAAGATTTTGCATGAACCGAGGACTGGCAGCCAGGTAACACGAGAAATTGTGTAAAGTGTTAATATGTAGTAAAAACCTAAGAAAATCTCCCGTTTCCGTCAATTACTATCGAATCGACATAACGCCAGATCGTCACAGTGGTCGCTTTTCTCTCTGAACGGTTACATTTATCGTCTGCAAGCCCTTGTCGCGTGATGCGGTATGCAGACACAGTACAAGCAGCACACTAGAACACAGAATAAGAATCTACGTTGATGCAATCGGCCAGTAAGAAGAGCTACATTTCAAGTTTTTGTTATCGATTAATGAATTATTGGGCGGTTTGGTGCCTTGGACCAGACCGAGGACCTTAAGATTTTGCATGAGCCGAGGACTGGCAGCCAGGTAACACGAGAAATTGTGTAAAGTGTTAATATGTAGTAAAAACCTAAGAAAATCTCCCGTTTCCGTCATTTACTATCGAATCGACATAACGCCAGATCGTCACATTGGTCGCTTTTCTCTCTGAAACGATTACATTTATCGTCTGCAAGCCCTTGTTGCGTGATGCGGTATGCAGACACAGTACAAGCAGCACACTAGAACACAGAATAAGGATCTACGTTGATGCAATCGGCCAGTAAGAAGAGCTACATTTCAAGTTTTAGTTATCGATTAATGAATTATTGGGCGGTTTGGAGCCTTGGACCAGACCGAGGACCTTAAGATTTTGCATGAACCGAGGACTGGCAGCCAGGTAACACGAGAAATTGTGTAAAGTGTTAATATGTAATAAAAACCCAAGAAAATCTCCCGTTTCCGTCATTTACTATCGAATCGACATAACGCCAGATCGTCACAGTGGTCGCTTTTCTCTCTGAAACGGTTACATTTATCGTCTGCAAGCCCTTGTCGCATGATGCGGTATGCAGACACAGTACAAGCAGCACACTAGAACACAGAATAAGAATCTACGTTGATGCAATCGGCCAGTAAGAAGAGCTACATTTCAAGTTTTAGTTATCGATTAATGAATTATTGGGCGGTTTGGTGCCTTGGACCAGACCGAGGACCTTAAGATTTTGCATGAACCGAGGACTGGCAGCCAGGTAACACGAGAAATTGTGTAAAGTGTTAATATGTAGTAAAAACCTAAGAAAATCTCCCGTTTCCGTCATTTACTATCGAATCGACATAACGCCAGATCGTCACAGTGGTCGCTTTTCTCTCTGAAACGGTTACATTTATCGTCTGCAAGCCGTTGTCGCGTGATGCGGTATGCAGACACAGTACAAGCAGCACACTAGAACACAGAATAAGAATCTACGTTGATGCAATCGGCCAGTAAGAAGAGCTACATTTCAAGTTTTAGTTATCGATTAATGAATTATTGGGCGGTTTGGTGCCTTGGACCAGACCGAGGACCTTAAGATTTTGCATGAACCGAGGACTGGCAGCCAGGTAACACGAGAAATTGCGTAAAGTGTTAATATGTAGTAAAAACCTAAGAAAATCTCCCGTTTCCGTCATTTACTATCGAATTGACATAACGCCAGATCGTCACATTGGTCGCTTTTCTCTCTGAAACGGTTACATTTATCGTCTGCAAGCCCTTGTCGCGTGATGCGGTATGCAGACACAGTACAAGCAGCACACTAGAACACAGAATAAGAATCTACGTTGATGCAATCGGCCAGTAAGAAGAGCTACATTTCAAGTTTTAGTTATCGATTAATGAATTATTGGGCGGTTTGGTGCCTTGGACCAGACCGAGGACCTTAAGATTTTGCATGAACCGAGGACTGGCAGCCAGGTAACACGAGAAATTGTGTAAAGTGTTAATATGTAGTAAAAACCTAAGATCATCTCCCGTTTCCGTCATTTACTATCGAATCGACATAACGCCAGATCGTCACATTGGTCGCTTTTCTCTCTGAAACGGTTACATTTATCGTCTGCAAGCCCTTGTCGCGTGATGCGGTATGCAGACACAGTACAAGCAGCACACTAGAACACAGAATAAGAATCTACGTTGATGCAATCGGCCAGTAAGAAGAGCTACATTTCAAGTTTTAGTTATCGATTAATGAATTATTGGGCGGTTTGGTGCCTTGGACCAGACCGAGGACCTTAAGATTTTGCATGAACCGAGGACTGGCAGCCAGGTAACACGAGAAATTGTGTAAAATGTTAATATGTAGTAAAAACCTAAGAAAATCTCCCGTTTCCGTCATTTACTATCGAATCGACATAACGCCAGATCGTCACATTGGTCGCTTTTCTCTCTGAAACGGTTACATTTATCGTCTGCAAGCCCTTGTCGCGTGATGCGGTATGCAGACACAGTACAAGCAGCACACTAGAACACAGAATAAGAATCTACGTTGATGCAATCGGCCAGTAAGAAGAGCTACATTTCAAGTTTTTGTTATCGATTAATGAATTATTGGGCGGTTTGGTGCCTTGGACCAGACCGAGGACCTTAAGATTTTGCATGAACCGAGGACTGGCAGCCAGGTAACACGAGAAATTGCGTAAAGTGTTAATATGTAGTAAAAACCTAAGAAAATCTCCCGTTTCCGTCATTTACTATCGAATTGACATAACGCCAGATCGTCACATTGGTCGCTTTTCTCTCTGAAACGGTTACATTTATCGTCTGCAAGCCCTTGTCGCGTGATGCGGTATGCAGACACAGTACGAGCAGCACACTAGAACACAGAATAAGAATCTACGTTGATGCAATCGGCCAGTAAGAAGAGCTACATTTCAAGTTTTAGTTATCGATTAATGAATTATTGGGCGGTTTGGTGCCTTGGACCAGACCGAGGACCTTAAGATTTTGCATGAACCGAGGACTGGCAGCCAGGTAACACGAGAAATTGTGTAAAATGTTAATATGTAGTAAAAACCTAAGAAAATCTCCCGTTTCCGTCATTTACTATCGAATCGACATAACGACAGATCGTCACATTGGTCGCTTTTCACTCTGAAACGGTTACATTTATCGTCTGCAAGCCGTTGTCGCGTGATGCGGTATGCAGACACAGTACAAGCAGCACACTAGAACACAGAATAAGAATCTACGTTGATGCAATCGGCCAGTAAGAAGAGCTACATTTCAAGTTTTAGTTATCGATTAATGAATTATTGGGCGGTTTGGTGCCTTGGACCAGACCGAGGACCTTAAGATTTTGCATGAACCGAGAACTGGCAGCCAGGTAACACCAGAAATTGTGTAAAGTGTTAATATGTAGTAAAAACCTAAGATAATCTCCCGTTTCCGTCATTTACTATCGAATCGACATAACGCCAGATCGTCACATTGGTCGCTTTTCTCTCTGAAACGGTAGCATTTATCGTCTGCAAGCCCTTGTCGCGTGATGCGGTATGCAGACACAGTACAAGCAGCACACTAGAACACAGAATAAGAATTTACGTTGATGCAATCGGCCAGTAAGAAGAGCTACATTTCAAGTTTTAGTTATCGATTAATGAATTATTGGACGGTTTGGTGCCTTGGACCAGACCGAGGACCTTCAGATTTTGCATGAACCGAGGACTGGCAGCCAGGTAAAACGAGAAATTGTGTAAAGTGTTAATATGTAGTAAAAACCTAAGAAAATCTCCCGTTTCCGTCATTTACTATCGAATCGACATAACGCCAGATCGTCACATTGGTCGCTTTTCGCTCTGAAACGGTTACATTTATCGTCTGCAAGCCCTTGTCGCGTGATGCGGTATGCAGACACAGTACAAGCAGCACACTAGAACACAGAATAAGAATCTACGTTGATGCAATCGGCCAGTAAGAAGAGCTACATTTCAAGTTTTAGTTATCGATTAATGAATTATTGGGCGGTTTGGTGCCTTGGACCAGACCGAGGACCTTAAGATTTTGCATGAACCGAGGACTGGCAGCCAGGTAACACGAGATATTGTGTAAAGTGTTAATATGTAGTACAAACCTAAGAAAATCTCCCGTTTCCGTCATTTACTATCGAATTGACATAACGCCAGATCGTCACATTGGTCGCTTTTCTCTCTGAAACGGTTACATTTATCGTCTGCAAGCCCTTGTCGCGTGATGCGGTATGCAGACACAGTACAAGCAGCACACTAGAACACAGAATAAGAATCTACGTTGATGCAATCAGCCAGTAAGAAGAGCTACATTTCAAGTTTTAGTTATCGATTAATGAATTATTGGACGGTTTGGTGCCTTGGACCAGACCGAGGACCTTAAGATTTTGCATGAACCGAGGACTGGCAGCCAGGTAAAACGAGAAATTGTGTAAAGTGTTAATATGTAGTAAAAACCTAAGAAAATCTCCCGTTCCCGTCATTTACTATCGAATCGACATAACGCCAGATCGTCACATTGGTCTCTTTTCTCTCTGAAACGGTTACATTTATCGTCTGCAAGCCCTTGTCGCGTTATGCGGTATGCAGACACAGTACAAGCAGCACACTAGAACACAGAATAAGAATCTACGTTGATGCAATCGGCCAGTAAGAAGAGCTACATTTCAAGTTTTAGTTATCGATTAATGAATTATTGGGCGGTTTGGTGCCTTGGACCAGACCGAGGACCTTAAGATTTTGCATGAACCGAGGACTGGCAGCCAGGTAACACGAGAAATTGTGTAAAGTGTTAATATGTAGTAAAAACCTAAGAAAATCTCCCGTTTCCGTCATTTACTATCGAATCGACATATCGCGAGATCGTCACAGTGGTCGCTTTTCTCTCTGAAACGGTTACATTTATCGTCTGCAAGCCGTTGTCGCGTGATGCGGTATGCAGACACAGTACAAGCAGCACACTAGAACACAGAATAAGAATCTACGTTGATGCAATCGGCCAGTAAGAAGAGCTACATTTCAAGTTTTAGTTATCGATTAATGAATTATTGGGCGGTTTGGTGCCTTGGACCAGACCGAGGACCTTAAGATTTTGCATGAACCGAGGACTGGCAGCCAGGTAACACGAGAAATTGTGTAAAATGTTAATATGAAGTAAAAACCTAAGAAAATCTCCCGTTTCCGTCATTTACTATCGAATCGACATAACGCCAGATCGTCACATTGGTCGCTTTTCTCTCTGAAACGGTTACATTTATCGTCTGCAAGCCCTTGTCGCGTGATGCGGTATGCAGACACAGTACAAGCAGCACACTAGAACACAGAATAAGAATCTACGTTGATGCAATCGGCCAGTAAGAAGAGCTACATTTCAAGTTTTTGTTATCGATTAATGAATTATTGGGCGGTTTGGTGCCTTGGACCAGACCGAGGACCTTAAGATTTTGCATGAACCGAGGACTGGCAGCCAGGTAACACGAGAAATTGCGTAAAGTGTTAATATGTAGTAAAAACCTAAGAAAATCTCCCGTTTCCGTCATTTACTATCGAATTGACATAACGCCAGATCGTCACATTGGTCGCTTTTCTCTCTGAAACGGTTACATTTATCGTCTGCAAGCCCTTGTCGCGTGATGCGGTATGCAGACACAGTACGAGCAGCACACTAGAACACAGAATAAGAATCTACGTTGATGCAATCGGCCAGTAAGAAGAGCTACATTTCAAGTTTTAGTTATCGATTAATGAATTATTGGGCGGTTTGGTGCCTTGGACCAGACCGAGGACCTTAAGATTTTGCATGAACCGAGGACTGGCAGCCAGGTAACACGAGAAATTGTGTAAAATGTTAATATGTAGTAAAAACCTAAGAAAATCTCCCGTTTCCGTCATTTACTATCGAATCGACATAACGCCAGATCGTCACATTGGTCGCTTTTCTCTCTGAAACGGTTACATTTATCGTCTGCAAGCCCTTGTCGCGTGATGCGGTATGCAGACACAGTACAAGCAGCACACTAGAACACAGAATAAGAATCTACGTTGATGCAATCGGCCAGTAAGAAGAGCTACATTTCAAGTTTTTGTTATCGATTAATGAATTATTGGGCGGTTTGGTGCCTTGGACCAGACCGAGGACCTTAAGATTTTGCATGAACCGAGGACTGGCAGCCAGGTAACACGAGAAATTGTGTAAAATGTTAATATGTAGTAAAAACCTAAGAAAATCTCCCGTTTCCGTCATTTACTATCGAATCGACATAACGCCAGATCGTCACATTGGTCGCTTTTCTCTCTGAAACGGTTACATTTATCGTCTGCAAGCCCTTGTCGCGTGATGCGGTATGCAGACACAGTACAAGCAGCACACTAGAACACAGAATAAGAATCTACGTTGGTGCAATCGGCCAGTAAGAAGAGCTACATTTCAAGTTTTTGTTATCGATTAATGAATTATTGGGCGGTTTGGTGCCTTGGACCAGACCGAGGACCTTAAGATTTTGCATGAACCGAGGACTGGCAGCCAGGTAACACGAGAAATTGCGTAAAGTGTTAATATGTAGTAAAAACCTAAGAAAATCTCCCGTTTCCGTCATTTACTATCGAATTGACATAACGCCAGATCGTCACATTGGTCGCTTTTATCTCTGAAACGGTTACATTTATCGTCTGCAAGCCCTTGTCGCGTGATGCGGTATGCAGACACAGTACGAGCAGCACACTAGAACACAGAATAAGAATCTACGTTGATGCAATCGGCCAGTAAGAAGAGCTACATTTCAAGTTTTAGTTATCGATTAATGAATTATTGGACGGTTTGGTGCCTTGGACCAGACCGAGGACCTTAAGATTTTGCATGAACCGAGGACTGGCAGCCAGGTAAAACGAGAAATTGTGTAAAGTGTTAGTATGTAGTAAAAACCTAAGATAATCTCCCGTTTCCGTCATTTACTATCGAATCGACATAACGCCAGATCGTCACATTGGTCGCTTTTCTCTCTGAAACGGTTACATTTATCGTCTGCAAGCCCTTGTCGCGTGATGCGGTATGCAGACACAGTACAAGCAGCACACTAGAACACAGAATAAGAATCTACGTTGATGCAATCGGCCAGTAAGAAGAGCTACATTTCAAGTTTTTGTTATCGATTAATGAATTATTGGGCGGTTTGGTGCCTTGGACCAGACCGAGGACCTTAAGATTTTGCATGAACCGAGGACTGGCAGCCAGGTAACACGAGATATTGTGTAAAGTGTTAATATGTAGTACAAACCTAAGAAAATCTCCCGTTTCCGTCATTTACTATCGAATTGACATAACGCCAGATCGTCACATTGGTCGCTTTTCTCTCTGAAACGGTTACATTTATCGTCTGCAAGCCCTTGTCGCGTGATGCGGTATGCAGACACAGTACAAGCAGCACACTAGAACACAGAATAAGAATCTACGTTGATGCAATCGGCCAGTAAGAAGAGCTACATTTCAAGTTTTAGTTATCGATTAATGAATTATTGGACGGTTTGGTGCCTTGGACCAGACCGAGGACCTTAAGATTTTGCATGAACCGAGGACTGGCAGCCAGGTAAAACGAGAAATTGTGTAAAGTGTTAGTATGTAGTAAAAACCTAAGAAAATCTCCCGTTTCCGTCATTTACTATCGAATCGACATAACGCCAGATCGTCACATTGGTCGCTTTTCTCTCTGAAACGGTTACATTTATCGTCTGCAAGCCCTTGTCGCGTGATGCGGTATGCAGACACAGTACAAGCAGCACACTAGAACACAGAATAAAAATCTACGTTGATGCAATCGGCCAGTAAGAAGAGCTACATTTCAAGTTTTTGTTATCGATTAATGAATTATTGGGCGGTTTGGTGCCTTGGACCAGACCGAGGACCTTAAGATTTTGCATGAACCGAGGACTGGCAGCCAGGTAACACGAGAAATTGTGTAAAGTGTTAATATGTAGTACAAACCTAAGAAAATCTCCCGTTTCCGTCATTTACTATCGAATTGACATAACGCCAGATCGTCACAGTGGTCGCTTTTCTCTCTGAAACGGTTACATTTATCGTCTGCAAGCCCTTGTCGCGTGATGCGGTATGCAGACACAGTACAAGCAGCACACTAGAACACAGAATAAGAATCTACGTTGATGCAATCGGCCAGTAAGAAGAGCTACATTTCAAGTTTTAGTTATCGATTAATGAATTATTGGGCGGTTTGGTGCCTTGGACCAGACCGAGGACCTTAAGATTTTGCATGAACCGAGGACTGGCAGCCAGGTAACACGAGAAATTGTGTAAAGTGTTAATATGTAGTAAAAACCTAAGATAATCTCCCGTTTCCGTCATTTACTATCGAATCGACATAACGCCAGATCGTCACATTGGTCGCTTTTCTCTCTGAAACGGTTACATTTATCGTCTGCAAGCCCTTGTCGCGTGATGCGGTATGCAGACACAGTACAAGCAGCACACTAGAACACAGAATAAGAATCTACGTTGATGCAATCGGCCAGTAAGAAGAGCTACATTTCAAGTTTTAGTTATCGATTAATGAATTATTGGGCGGTTTGGTGCCTTGGACCAGACCGAGGACCTTAAGATTTTGCATGAACCGAGGACTGGCAGCCAGGTAACACCAGAAATTGTGTAAAGTGTTAATATGTAGTAAAAACCTAAGAAAATCTCCCGTTTCCGTCATTTACTATCGAATCGACATAACGCCAGATCGTCACATTGGTCGCTTTTCTCTCTGAAACGGTTACATTTATCGTCTGCAAGCCCTTGTCGCTTGATGCGGTATGCAGACACAGTACAAGCAGCACACTAGAACACAGAATAAGAATCTACGTTGATGCAATCGGCCAGTAAGAAGAGCTACATTTCAAGTTTTAGTTATCGATTAATGAATTATTGGGCGGTTTGGTGCCTTGGACCAGACCGAGGACCTTAAGATTTTGCATGAACCGAGGACTGGCAGCCAGGTAACACGAGAAATTGTGTAAAGTGTTAATATGTAGTAAAAACCTAAGAAAATCTCCCGTTTCCGTCATTTACAATCGAATCGACATAACGCCAGATCGTCACAGTGGTCGCTTTTCTCTCTGAAACGGTTACATTTATCGTCTGCAAGCCCTTGTCGCGTGATGCGGTATGCAGACACAGTACAAGCAGCACACTAGAACACAGAATAAGAATCTACGTTGATGCAATCGGCCAGTAAGAAGAGCTACATTTCAAGTTTTAGTTATCGATTAATGAATTATTGGGCGGTTTGGTGCCTTGGACCAGACCGAGGACCTTAAGATTTTGCATGAACCGAGGACTGGCAGCCAGGTAACACGAGAAATTGCGTAAAGTGTTAATATGTAGTAAAAACCTAAGAAAATCTCCCGTTTCCGTCATTTACTATCGAATTGACATAACGCCAGATCGTCACATTGGTCGCTTTTCTCTCTGAAACGGTTACATTTATCGTCTGCAAGCCCTTGTCGCGTGATGCGGTATGCAGACACAGTACAAGCAGCACACTAGAACACAGAATAAGAATCTACGTTGATGCAATCGGCCAGTAAGAAGAGCTACATTTCAAGTTTTAGTTATCGATTAATGAATTATTGGGCGGTTTGGTGCCTTGGACCAGACCGAGGACCTTAAGATTTTGCATGAACCGAGGACTGGCAGCCAGGTAACACGAGAAATTGTGTAAAATGTTAATATGTAGTAAAAACCTAAGAAAATCTCCCGTTTCCGTCATTTACTATCGAATCGACATAACGCCAGATCGTCACATTGGTCGCTTTTCTCTCTGAAACGGTTACATTTATCGTCTGCAAGCCCTTGTCGCGTGATGCGGTATGCAGACACAGTACAAGCAGCACACTAGAACACAGAATAAGAATCTACGTTGAAGCAATCGGCCAGTAAGAAGAGCTACATTTCAAGTTTTTGTTATCGATTAATGAATTATTGGGCGGTTTGGTGCCTTGGACCAGACCGAGGACCTTAAGATTTTGCATGAACCGAGGACTGGCAGCCAGGTAACACGAGAAATTGCGTAAAGTGTTAATATGTAGTAAAAACCTAAGAAAATCTCCCGTTTCCGTCATTTACTATCGAATTGACAGAACGCCAGATCGTCACATTGGTCGCTTTTCTCTCTGAAACGGTTACATTTATCGTCTGCAAGCCCTTGTCGCGTGATGCGGTATGCAGACACAGTACGAGCAGCACACTAGAACACAGAATAAGAATCTACGTTGATGCAATCGGCCAGTAAGAAGAGCTACATTTCAAGTTTTAGTTATCGATTAATGAATTATTGGGCGGTTTGGTGCCTTGGACCAGACCGAGGACCTTAAGATTTTGCATGAACCGAGGACTGGCAGCCAGGTAACACGAGAAATTGTGTAAAATGTTAATATGTAGTAAAAACCTAAGAAAATCTCCCGTTTCCGTCATTTACTATCGAATCGACATAACGCCAGATCGTCACATTGGTCGCTTTTCTCTCTGAAACGGTTACATTTATCGTCTGCAAGCCCTTGTCGCGTGATGCGGTATGCAGACACAGTACAAGCAGCACACTAGAACACAGAATAAGAATCTACGTTGATGCAATCGGCCAGTAAGAAGAGCTACATTTCAAGTTTTTGTTATCGATTAATGAATTATTGGGCGGTTTGGTGCCTTGGACCAGACCGAGGACCTTAAGATTTTGCATGAACCGAGGACTGGCAGCCAGGTAACACGAGATATTGTGTAAAGTGTTAATATGTAGTACAAACCTAAGAAAATCTCCCGTTTCCGTCATTTACTATCGAATTGACATAACGCCAGATCGTCACATTGGTCGCTTTTCTCTCTGAAACGGTTTCATTTATCGTCTGCAAGCCCTTGTCGCGTGATGCGGTATGCAGACACAGTACAAGCAGCACACTAGAACACAGAATAAGAATCTACGTTGATGCAATCGGCCAGTAAGAAGAGCTACATTTCAAGTTTTAGTTATCGATTAATGAATTATTGGACGGTTTGGTGCCTTGGACCAGACCGAGGACCTTAAGATTTTGCATGAACCGAGGACTGGCAGCCAGGTAAAACGAGAAATTGTGTAAAGTGTTAGTATGTAGTAAAAACCTAAGATAATCTCCCGTTTCCGTCATTTACTATCGAATCGACATAACGCCAGATCGTCACATTGGTCGCTTTTCTCTCTGAAACGGTTACATTTATCGTCTGCAAGCCCTTGTCGCGTGATGCGGTATGCAGACACAGTACAAGCAGCACACTAGAACACAGAATAAGAATCTACGTTGATGCAATCGGCCAGTAAGAAGAGCTACATTTCAAGTTTTTGTTATCGATTAATGAATTATTGGGCGGTTTGGTGCCTTGGACCAGACCGAGGACCTTAAGATTTTGCATGAACCAAGGACTGGCAGCCAGGTAACACGAGATATTGTGTAAAGTGTTAATATGTAGTACAAACCTAAGAAAATCTCCCGTTTCCGTCATTTACTATCGAATTGACATAACGCCAGATCGTCACATTGGTCGCTTTTCTCTCTGAAACGGTTGCATTTATCGTCTGCAAGCCCTTGTCGCGTGATGCGGTATGCAGACACAGTACGAGCAGCACACTAGAACACAGAATAAGAATCTACGTTGATGCAATCGGCCAGTAAGAAGAGCTACATTTCAAGTTTTAGTTATCGATTAATGAATTATTGGGCGGTTTGGTGCCTTGGACCAGACCGAGGACCTTAAGATTTTGCATGAACCGAGGACTGGCAGCCAGGTAACACGAGAAATTGTGTAAAATGTTAATATGTAGTAAAAACCTAAGAAAATCTCCCGTTTCCGTCATTTACTATCGAATCGACATAACGCCAGATCGTCACATTGGTCGCTTTTCTCTCTGAAACATGCAGACACAGTACAAGCAGCACACTAGAACACAGAATAAGAATCTACGTTGATGCAATCGGCCAGTAAGAAGAGCTACATTTCAAGTTTTTGTTATCGATTAATGAATTATTGGGCGGTTTGGTGCCTTGGACCAGACCGAGGACCTTAAGATTTTGCATGAACCGAGGACTGGCAGCCAGGTAACACGAGATATTGTGTAAAGTGTTAATATGTAGTACAAACCTAAGAAAATCTCCCGTTTCCGTCATTTACTATCGAATTGACATAACGCCAGATCGTCACATTGGTCGCTTTTCTCTCTGAAACGGTTGCATTTATCGTCTGCAAGCCCTTGTCGCGTGATGCGGTATGCAGACACAGTACGAGCAGCACACTAGAACACAGAATAAGAATCTACGTTGATGCAATCGGCCAGTAAGAAGAGCTACATTTCAAGTTTTAGTTATCGATTAATGAATTATTGGGCGGTTTGGTGCCTTGGACCAGACCGAGGACCTTAAGATTTTGCATGAACCGAGGACTGGCAGCCAGGTAACACGAGAAATTGTGTAAAATGTTAATATGTAGTAAAAACCTAAGAAAATCTCCCGTTTCCGTCATTTACTATCGAATCGACATAACGCCAGATCGTCACATTGGTCGCTTTTCTCTCTGAAACGGTTACATTTATCGTCTGCAAGCCCTTGTCGCGTGATGCGGTATGCAGACACAGTACAAGCAGCACACTAGAACACAGAATAAGAATCTACGTTGATGCAATCGGCCAGTAAGAAGAGCTACATTTCAAGTTTTTGTTATCGATTAATGAATTATTGGGCGGTTTGGTGCCTTGGACCAGACCGAGGACCTTAAGATTTTGCATGAACCGAGGACTGGCAGCCAGGTAACACGAGATATTGTGTAAAGTGTTAATATGTAGTACAAACCTAAGAAAATCTCCCGTTTCCGTCATTTACTATCGAATTGACATAACGCCAGATCGTCACATTGGTCGCTTTTCTCTCTGAAACGGTTTCATTTATCGTCTGCAAGCCCTTGTCGCGTGATGCGGTATGCAGACACAGTACAAGCAGCACACTAGAACACAGAATAAGAATCTACGTTGATGCAATCGGCCAGTAAGAAGAGCTACATTTCAAGTTTTAGTTATCGATTAATGAATTATTGGACGGTTTGGTGCCTTGGACCAGACCGAGGACCTTAAGATTTTGCATGAACCGAGGACTGGCAGCCAGGTAAAACGAGAAATTGTGTAAAGTGTTAGTATGTAGTAAAAACCTAAGATAATCTCCCGTTTCCGTCATTTACTATCGAATCGACATAACGCCAGATCGTCACATTGGTCGCTTTTCTCTCTGAAACGGTTACATTTATCGTCTGCAAGCCCTTGTCGCGTGATGCGGTATGCAGACACAGTACAAGCAGCACACTAGAACACAGAATAAGAATCTACGTTGATGCAATCGGCCAGTAAGAAGAGCTACATTTCAAGTTTTTGTTATCGATTAATGAATTATTGGGCGGTTTGGTGCCTTGGACCAGACCGAGGACCTTAAGATTTTGCATGAACCAAGGACTGGCAGCCAGGTAACACGAGATATTGTGTAAAGTGTTAATATGTAGTACAAACCTAAGAAAATCTCCCGTTTCCGTCATTTACTATCGAATTGACATAACGCCAGATCGTCACATTGGTCGCTTTTCTCTCTGAAACGGTTGCATTTATCGTCTGCAAGCCCTTGTCGCGTGATGCGGTATGCAGACACAGTACAAGCAGCACACTAGAACACAGAATAAGAATCTACGTTGATGCAATCGGCCAGTAAGAAGAGCTACATTTCAAGTTTTAGTTATCGATTAATGAATTATTGGACGGTTTGGTGCCTTGGACCAGACCGAGGACCTTAAGATTTTGCATGAACCGAGGACTGGCAGCCAGGTAAAACGAGAAATTGTGTAAAGTGTTAGTATGTAGTAAAAACCTAAGAAAATCTCCCGTTTCCGTCATTTACTATCGAATCGACATAACGCCAGATCGTCACATTGGTCGCTTTTCTCTCTGAAACGGTTACATTTATCGTCTGCAAGCCCTTGTCGCGTGATGCGGTATGCAGACACAGTACAAGCAGCACACTAGAACACAGAATAAAAATCTACGTTGATGCAATCGGCCAGTAAGGAGAGATACATTTCAAGTTTTTGTTATCGATTAATGAATTATTGGGCGGTTTGGTGCCTTGGACCAGACCGAGGACCTTAAGATTTTGCATGAACCGAGGACTGGCAGCCAGGTAACACGAGAAATTGTGTAAAGTGTTAATATGTAGTACAAACCTAAGAAAATCTCCCGTTTCCGTCATTTACTATCGAATTGACATAACGCCAGATCGTCACAGTGGTCGCTTTTCTCTCTGAAACGGTTACATTTATCGTCTGCAAGCCCTTGTCGCGTGATGCGGTATGCAGACACAGTACAAGCAGCACACTAGAACACAGAATAAGAATCTACGTTGATGCAATCGGCCAGTAAGAAGAGCTACATTTCAAGTTTTAGTTATCGATTAATGAATTATTGGGCGGTTTGGTGCCTTGGACCAGACCGAGGACCTTAAGATTTTGCATGAACCGAGGACTGGCAGCCAGGTAACACCAGAAATTGTGTAAAGTGTTAATATGTAGTAAAAACCTAAGATAATCTCCCGTTTCCGTCATTTACTATCGAATCGACATAACGCCAGATCGTCACATTGGTCGCTTTTCTCTCTGAAACGGTTACATTTATCGTCTGCAAGCCCTTGTCGCGTGATGCGGTATGCAGACACAGTACAAGCAGCACACTAGAACACAGAATAAGAATCTACGTTGATGCAATCGGCCAGTAAGAAGAGCTACATTTCAAGTTTTAGTTATCGATTAATGAATTATTGGGCGGTTTGGTGCCTTGGACCAGACCGAGGACCTTAAGATTTTGCATGAACCGAGGACTGGCAGCCAGGTAACACCAGAAATTGTGTAAAGTGTTAATATGTAGTAAAAACCTAAGAAAATCTCCCGTTTCCGTCATTTACTATCGAATCGACATAACGCCAGATCGTCACATTGGTCGCTTTTCTCTCTGAAACGGTTACATTTATCGTCTGCAAGCCCTTGTCGCTTGATGCGGTATGCAGACACAGTACAAGCAGCACACTAGAACACAGAATAAGAATCTACGTTGATGCAATCGGCCAGTAAGAAGAGCTACATTTCAAGTTTTAGTTATCGATTAATGAATTATTGGGCGGTTTGGTGCCTTGGACCAGACCGAGGACCTTAAGATTTTGCATGAACCGAGGACTGGCAGCCAGGTAACACGAGAAATTGTGTAAAGTGTTAATATGTAGTAAAAACCTAAGAAAATCTCCCGTTTCCGTCATTTACAATCGAATCGACATAACGCCAGATCGTCACAGTGGTCGCTTTTCTCTCTGAAACGGTTACATTTATCGTCTGCAAGCCCTTGTCGCGTGATGCGGTATGCAGAGTCACTACAAGCGGCATAGTAGAACACTGAAGAAGCATCTAAGTTTATGCAATCGCCCAGTAAGAAGAGCTACATTTCAAGTTTTAGTTATCGATTAATGAATTATTGGGCGGTTTGGTGCCTTGGACCAGACCGAGGACCTTAAGATTTAGCATGAGACGATGACTGGCAGCCAGGTAACACGAGAAATTGTGTAAAGTGTTAATATGTAGTAAAAACCTAAGAAAATCTCCCGTTTCCGTCATTTACTATCGAATCGACATAACGCCTGATCGTCACAGTGGTCGCTTTTCTCTCTGAAACGGTTACATTTATCGTCTGCAAGCCCTTGTCGCGTGATGCGGTATGTAGACACAGTACAAGCAGCACACTAGAACACAGAATAAGAATCTACGTTGATGCAATCGGCCAGTAAGAAGAGCTACATTTCAAGTTTTAGTTATCGATTAATGAATTATTGGGCGGTTTGGTGCCTTGGACCAGACCGAGGACCTTAAGATTTTGCATGAACCGAGGACTGGCAGCCAGGTAACACGAGAAATAGTGTAAAGTGTTACTATGTAGTAAAAACCTAAGAAAATCTCCCGTTTCCGTCATTTACTATCGAATCGACATTACGCCAGATCGTCACATTGGTCGCTTTTCTCTCTGAAACGGTTACATTTATCGTCTGCAAGCCCTTGTCGCGTGATGCGGTATGCAGACTAAGTACAAGCAGCACACTAGAACACAGAATAAAAATCTACGTTGATGCAATCGGCCAGTAAGAAGAGATACATTTCAAGTTTTTGTTATCGATTAATGAATTATTGGGCGGTTTGGTGCCTTGGACCAGACCGAGGACCTTAAGATTTTGCATGAACCGAGGACTGGCAGCCAGGTAACACGAGAAATTGTGTAAAGTGTTAATATGTAGTACAAACCTAAGAAAATCTCCCGTTTCCGTCATTTACTATCGAATTGACATAACGCCAGATCGTCACAGTGGTCGCTTTTCTCTCTGAAACGGTTACATTTATCGTCTGCAAGCCCTTGTCGCGTGATGCGGTATGCAGACACAGTACAAGCAGCACACTAGAACACAGAATAAGAATCTACGTTGATGCAATCGGCCAGTAAGAAGAGCTACATTTCAAGTTTTTGTTATCGATTAATGAATTATTGGGCGGTTTGGTGCCTTGGACCAGACCGAGGACCTTAAGATTTTGCATGAACCGAGGACTGGCAGCCAGGTAACACCAGAAATTGTGTAAAGTGTTAATATGTAGTAAAAACCTAAGATAATCTCCCGTTTCCGTCATTTACTATCGAATCGACATAACGCCAGATCGTCACATTGGTCGCTTTTCTCTCTGAAACGGTTACATTTATCGTCTGCAAGCCCTTGTCGCGTGATGCGGTATGCAGACACAGTACAAGCAGCACACTAGAACACAGAATAAGAATCTACGTTGATGCAATCGGCCAGTAAGAAGAGCTACATTTCAAGTTTTAGTTATCGATTAATGAATTATTGGGCGGTTTGGTGCCTTGGACCAGACCGAGGACCTTAAGATTTTGCATGAACCGAGGACTGGCAGCCAGGTAACACCAGAAATTGTGTAAAGTGTTAATATGTAGTAAAAACCTAAGAAAATCTCCCGTTTCCGTCATTTACTATCGAATCGACATAACGCCAGATCGTCACATTGGTCGCTTTTCTCTCTGAAACGGTTACATTTATCGTCTGCAAGCCCTTGTCGCTTGATGCGGTATGCAGACACAGTACAAGCAGCACACTAGAACACAGAATAAGAATCTACGTTGATGCAATCGGCCAGTAAGAAGAGCTACATTTCAAGTTTTAGTTATCGATTAATGAATTATTGGGCGGTTTGGTGCCTTGGACCAGACCGAGGACCTTAAGATTTTGCATGAACCGAGGACTGGCAGCCAGGTAACACGAGAAATTGTGTAAAGTGTTAATATGTAGTAAAAACCTAAGAAAATCTCCCGTTTCCGTCATTTACAATCGAATCGACATAACGCCAGATCGTCACAGTGGTCGCTTTTCTCTCTGAAACGGTTACATTTATCGTCTGCAAGCCCTTGTCGCGTGATGCGGTATGCAGAGTCACTACAAGCGGCATAGTAGAACACTGAAGAAGCATCTAAGTTTATGCAATCGCCCAGTAAGAAGAGCTACATTTCAAGTTTTAGTTATCGATTAATGAATTATTGGGCGGTTTGGAGCCTTGGACCAGACCGAGGACCTTAAGATTTTGCATGAGACGATGACTGGCAGCCAGGTAACACGAGAAATTGTGTAAAGTGTTAATATGTAGTAAAAACCTAAGAAAATCTCCCGTTTCCGTCATTTACTATCGAATCGACATAACGCCTGATCGTCACAGTGGTCGCTTTTCTCTCTGAAACGGTTACATTTATCGTCTGCAAGCCCTTGTCGCGTGATGCGGTATGTAGACACAGTACAAGCAGCACACTAGAACACAGAATAAGAATCTACGTTGATGCAATCGGCCAGTAAGAAGAGCTACATTTCAAGTTTTAGTTATCGATTAATGAATTATTGGGCGGTTTGGTGCCTTGGACCAGACCGAGGACCTTAAGATTTTGCATGAACCGAGGACTGGCAGCCAGGTAACACGAGAAATAGTGTAAAGTGTTACTATGTAGTAAAAACCTAAGAAAATCTCCCGTTTCCGTCATTTACTATCGAATCGACATTACGCCAGATCGTCACAGTGGTCGCTTTTCTCTCTGAAACGGTTACATTTATCGTCTGCAAGCCGTTGTCGCGTGATGCGGTATGCAGACACAGTACAAGCAGCACACTAGAACACAGAATAAGAATCTACGTTGATGCAATCGGCCAGTAAGAAGAGCTACATTTCAAGTTTTAGTTATCGATTAATGAATTATTGGGCGGTTTGGTGCCTTGGACCAGACCGAGGACCTTAAGATTTTGCATGAACCGAGGACTGGCAGCCAGGTAACACCAGAAATTGTGTAAAGTGTTAATATGTAGTAAAAACCTAAGATAATCTCCCGTTTCCGTCATTTACTATCGAATCGACATAACGCCAGATCGTCACATTGGTCGCTTTTCTCTCTGAAACGGTTACATTTATCGTCTGCAAGCCCTTGTCGCGTGATGCGGTATGCAGACACAGTACAAGCAGCACACTAGAACACAGAATAAGAATCTACGTTGATGCAATCGGCCAGTAAGAAGAGCTACATTTCAAGTTTTAGTTATCGATTAATGAATTATTGGGCGGTTTGGTGCCTTGGACCAGACCGAGGACCTTAAGATTTTGCATGAACCGAGGACTGGCAGCCAGGTAACACGAGAAATTGTGTAAAATGTTAATATGTAGTAAAAACCTAAGAAAATCTCCCGTTTCCGTCATTTACTATCGAATCGACATAACGCCAGATCGTCACATTGGTCGCTTTTCTCTCTGAAACGGTTACATTTATCGTCTGCAAGCCCTTGTCGCGTGATGCGGTATGCAGACACAGTACAAGCAGCACACTAGAACACAGAATAAGAATCTACGTTGATGCAATCGGCCAGTAAGAAGAGCTACATTTCAAGTTTTTGTTATCGATTAATGAATTATTGGGCGGTTTGGTGCCTTGGACCAGACCGAGGACCTTAAGATTTTGCATGAACCGAGGACTGGCAGCCAGGTAACACGAGAAATTGCGTAAAGTGTTAATATGTAGTAAAAACCTAAGAAAATCTCCCGTTTCCGTCATTTACTATCGAATTGACATAACGCCAGATCGTCACATTGGTCGCTTTTCTCTCTGAAACGGTTACATTTATCGTCTGCAAGCCCTTGTCGCGTGATGCGGTATGCAGACACAGTACGAGCAGCACACTAGAACACAGAATAAGAATCTACGTTGATGCAATCGGCCAGTAAGAAGAGCTACATTTCAAGTTTTAGTTATCGATTAATGAATTATTGGGCGGTTTGGTGCCTTGGACCAGACCGAGGACCTTAAGATTTTGCATGAGCCGAGGACTGGCAGCCAGGTAACACGAGAAATTGTGTAAAGTGTTAATATGTAGTAAAAACCTAAGAAAATCTCCCGTTTCCGTCATTTACTATCGAATCGACATAACGCCAGATCGTCACAGTGGTCGCTTTTCTCTCTGAAACGGTTACATTTATCGTCTGCAAGCCCTTGTCGCGTGATGCGGTATGCAGACACAGTACAAGCAGCACACTAGAACACAGAATAAGAATCTACGTTGATGCAATCGGCCAGTAAGAAGAGCTACATTTCAAGTTTTAGTTATCGATTAATGAATTATTGGGCGGTTTGGTGCCTTGGACCAGACCGAGGACCTTAAGATTTTGCATGAACCGAGGACTGGCAGCCAGGTAACACGAGAAATAGTGTAAAGTGTTATTATGTAGTAAAAACCTAAGAAAATCTCCCGTTTCCGTCATTTACTATCGAATCGACATTACGCCAGATCGTCACAGTGGTCGCTTTTCTCTCTGAAACGGTTACATTTATCGTCTGCAAGCCGTTGTCGCGTGATGCGGTATGCAGACACAGTACAAGCAGCACACTAGAACACAGAATAAGAATCTACGTTGATGCAATCGGCCAGTAAGAAGAGCTACATTTCAAGTTTTAGTTATCGATTAATGAATTATTGGGCGGTTTGGTGCCTTGGACCAGACCGAGGACCTTAAGATTTTGCATGAACCGAGGACTGGCAGCCAGGTAACACGAGAAATTGTGTAAAGTGTTAATATGTAGTAAAAACCTAAGAAAATCTCCCGTTTCCGTCATTTACTATCGAATCGACATTACGCCAGATCGTCACAGTGGTCGCTTTTCTCTCTGAAACGTTTACATTTATCGTCTGCAAGCCGTTGTCGCGTGATGCGGTATGCAGACACAGTACAAGCACCACACTAGAACACAGAATAAGAATCTACGTTGATGCAATCAGCCAGTAAGAAGAGCTACATTTCAAGTTTTAGTTATCGATTAATGAATTATTGGGCGGTTTGGTGCCTTGGACCAGACCGAGGACCTTAAGATTTTGCATGAACCGAGGACTGGCAGCCAGGTAACACCAGAAATTGTGTAAAGTGTTATTATGTAGTAAAAACCTAAGAAAATCTCCCGTTTCCGTCATTTACTATCGAATCGACATAACGCCAGATCGTCACATTGGTCGCTTTTCTCTCTGAAACGGTTACATTTATCGTCTGCAAGCCCTTGTCGCGTGATGCGGTATGCAGACACAGTACAAGCAGCACACTAGAACACAGAATAAGAATCTACGTTGATGCAATCGGCCAGTAAGAAGAGCTACATTTCAAGTTTTAGTTATCGATTAATGAATTATTGGGCGGTTTGGTGCCTTGGACCAGACCGAGGACCTTAAGATTTTGCATGAACCGAGGACTGGCAGCCAGGTAACACCAGAAATTGTGTAAAGTGTTAATATGTAGTAAAAACCTAAGAAAATCTCCCGTTTCCGTCATTTACTATCGAATCGACATAACGCCAGATCGTCACATTGGTCGCTTTTCTCTCTGAAACGGTTACATTTATCGTCTGCAAGCCCTTGTCGCTTGATGCGGTATGCAGACACAGTACAAGCAGCACACTAGAACACAGAATAAGAATCTACGTTGATGCAATCGGCCAGTAAGAAGAGCTACATTTCAAGTTTTAGTTATCGATTAATGAATTATTGGGCGGTTTGGTGCCTTGGACCAGACCGAGGACCTTAAGATTTTGCATGAACCGAGGACTGGCAGCCAGGTAACACGAGAAATTGTGTAAAGTGTTAATATGTAGTAAAAACCTAAGAAAATCTCCCGTTTCCGTCATTTACTATCGAATCGACATAACGCCAGATCGTCACAGTGGTCGCTTTTCTCTCTGAAAAGGTTACATTTATCGTCTGCAAGCCCTTGTCGCGTGATGCGGTATGCAGAGTCACTACAAGCGGCATAGTAGAACACTGAAGAAGCATCTAAATATATGCAATCGCCTAGTAAGAAGAGCTACATTTCAAGTTTTAGTTATCGATTAATGAATTATTGGGCGGTTTGGTGCCTTGGACCAGACCGAGGACCTTAAGATTTTGCATGAACCGAGGACTGGCAGCCAGGTAACACGAGAAATTGTGTAAAGTGTTAATATGTAGTAAAAACCTAAGAAAATCTCCCGTATCCGTCATTTACTATCGAATCGACATAACGCCAGATCGTCACAGTGGTCGCTTTTCTCTCTGAAACGGTTACATTTATCGTCTGCAAGCCCTTGTCGCGTGATGCGGTATGCAGACACAGTACAAGCAGCACACTAGAACACAGAATAAGAATCTACGTTGATGCAATCGGCCAGTAAGAAGAGCTACATTTCAAGTTTTAGTTATCGATTAATGAATTATTGGGCGGTTTGGTGCCTTGGACCAGACCGAGTACCTTAAGATTTTGCATGAACCGAGGACTGGCAGCCAGGTAACACGAGAAATAGTGTAAAGTGTTATTATGTAGTAAAAACCTAAGAAAATCTCACGTTTCCGTCATTTACTATCGAATCGACATAACGCCAGATCGTCACAGTGGTCGCTTTTCTCTCTGAAACGGTTACATTTATCGTCTGCAAGCCGTTGTCGCGTTATGCGGTATGCAGACACAGTACAAGCAGCACACTAGAACACAGAATAAGAATCTACGTTGATGCAATCGGCCAGTAAGAAGAGCTACATTTCAAGTTTTAGTTATCGATTAATGAATTATTGGGCGGTTTGGTGCCTTGGACCAGACCGAGGACCTTAAGATTTTGCATGAACCGAGGACTGGCAGCCAGGTAACACGAGAAATTGTGTAAAGTGTTAATATGTAGTAAAAACCTAAGAAAATCTCCCGTTTCCATCATTTACTATCGAATCGACATAACGCCAGATCGTCACATTGGTCGCTTTTCTCTCTGAAACGGTTACATTTATCGTCTGCAAGCCCCTATCGCGTGATGCGGTATGCAGACACAGTACAAGCAGCACACTAGAACACAGAATAAGAATCTACGTTGATGCAATCGGCCAGTAAGAAGAGCTACATTTCAAGTTTTAGTTATCGATTAATGAATTATTGGGCGGTTTGGTGCCTTGGACCAGACCGAGGACCTTAAAGTTTGCATGAACCGAGGACTGGCAGCCAGGTAACACGAGAAATTGTGTAAAGTGTTAATATGTAGTAAAAACCTAAGAAAATCTCCCGTTTCCGTCATTTACTATCGAATCGACATAACGCCAGATCGTCACAGTGGTCGCTTTTCTCTCTGAAACGATTACATTTATCGTCTGCAAGCCCTTGTCGCGTGATGCGGTATGCAGAGTCACTACAAGCGGCATAGTAGAACACTGAAGAAGCATCTAACTTTATGCAATCGCCCAGTAAGAAGAGCTACATTTCAAGTTTTAGTTATCGATTAATGAATTATTGGGCGGTTTGGTGCCTTGGACCAGACCGAGGACCTTAAAATTTTGCATGAACCGAGGACTGGCAGCCAGGTAACACGAGAAATTGTGTAAAGTGTTAATATGTAGTAAAAACCTAAGAAAATCTCCCGTTTCCGTCATTTACTATCGAATCGACATAACGCCAGATCGTCACAGTGGTCGCTTTTCTCTCTGAAACGGTTACATTTATCGTCTGCAAGCCCTTGTCGCGTGATGCGGTATGCAGACACAGTACAAGCAGCACACTAGAACACAGAATAAGAATCTACGTTGATGCAATCGGCCAGTAAGAAGAGCTACATTTCAAGTTTTAGTTATCGATTAATGAATTATTGGGCGGTTTGGTGCCTTGGACCAGACCGAGGACCTTAAGATTTTGCATGAACCGAGGACTGGCAGCCAGGTAACACGAGAAATTGTGTAAAGTGTTAATATGTAGTAAAAACCTAAGAAAATCTCCCGTTTCCGTCATTTACTATCGAATCGACATAACGCCAGATCGTCACAGTGGTCGCTTTTCTCTCTGAAACGGTTACATTTATCGTCTGCAAGCCCTTGTCGCGTGATGCGGTATGCAGAGTCACTACAAGCGGCATAGTAGAACACTGAAGAAGCATCTAACTTTATGCAATCGCCCAGTAAGAAGAGCTACATTTCAAGTTTTAGTTATCGATTAATGAATTATTGGGCGGTTTGGTGCCTTGGACCAGACCGAGGACCTTAAAATTTTGCATGAACCGAGGACTGGCAGCCAGGTAACACGAGAAATTGTGTAAAGTGTTAATATGTAGTTAAACCTAAGAAAATCTCCCGTTTCCGTCATTTACTATCGAATCGACATAACGCCAGATCGTCACATTGGTCGCTTTTCTCTCTGAAACGGTTACATTTATCGTCTGCAAGCCCCTATCGCGTGATGCGGTATGCAGACACAGTACAAGCAGCACACTAGAACACAGAATAAGAATCTACGTTGATGCAATCGGCCAGTAAGAAGAGCTACATTTCAAGTTTTAGTTATCGATTAATGAATTATTGGGCGGTTTGGTGCCTTGGACCAGACCGAGGACCTTAAAGTTTGCATGAACCGAGGACTAGCAGCCAGGTAACACGAGAAATTGTGTAAAGTGTTAATATGTAGTAAAAACCTAAGAAAATCTCCCGTTTCCGTCATTTACTATCGAATCGACATAACGCCAGATCGTCACAGTGGTCGCTTTTCTCTCTGAAACGGTTACATTTATCGTCTGCAAGCCCTTGTCGCGTGATGCGGTATGCAGAGTCACTACAAGCGGCATAGTAGAACACTGAAGAAGCATCTAACTTTATGCAATCGCCCAGTAAGAAGAGCTACATTTCAAGTTTTAGTTATCGATTAATGAATTATTGGGCGGTTTGGTGCCTTGGACCAGACCGAGGACCTTAAAATTTTGCATGAACCGAGGACTGGCAGCCAGGTAACACGAGAAATTGTGTAAAGTGTTAATATGTAGTAAAAACCTAAGAAAATCTCCCGTTTCCGTCATTTACTATCGAATCGACATAACGCCAGATCGTCACAGTGGTCGCTTTTCTCTCTGAAACGGTTACATTTATCGTCTGCAAGCCCTTGTCGCGTGATGCGGTATGCAGACACAGTACAAGCAGCACACTAGAACACAGAATAAGAATCTACGTTGATGCAATCGGCCAGTAAGAAGAGCTACATTTCAAGTTTTAGTTATCGATTAATGAATTATTGGGCGGTTTGGTGCCTTGGACCAGACCGAGGACCTTAAGATTTTGCATGAACCGAGGACTGGCAGCCAGGTAACACGAGAAATTGTGTAAAGTGTTAATATGTAGTAAAAACCTAAGAAAATCTCCCGTTTCCGTCATTTACTATCGAATCGACATAACGCCAGATCGTCACAGTGGTCGCTTTTCTCTCTGAAACGGTTACATTTATCGTCTGCAAGCCCTTGTCGCGTGATGCGGTATGCAGAGTCACTACAAGCGGCATAGTAGAACACTGAAGAAGCATCTAACTTTATGCAATCGCCCAGTAAGAAGAGCTACATTTCAAGTTTTAGTTATCGATTAATGAATTATTGGGCGGTTTGGTGCCTTGGACCAGACCGAGGACCTTAAAATTTTGCATGAACCGAGGACTGGCAGCCAGGTAACACGAGAAATTGTGTAAAGTGTTAATATGTAGTAAAAACCTAAGAAAATCTCCCGTTTCCGTCATTTACTATCGAATCGACATAACGCCAGATCGTCACAGTGGTCGCTTTTCTCTCTGAAACGGTTACATTTATCGTCTGCAAGCCCTTGTCGCGTGATGCGGTATGCAGACACAGTACAAGCAGCACACTAGAACACAGAATAAGAATCTACGTTGATGCAATCGGCCAGTAAGAAGAGCTACATTTCAAGTTTTAGTTATCGATTAATGAATTATTGGGCGGTTTGGTGCCTTGGAGCAGACCGAGGACCTTAAGATTTTGCATGAACCGAGGACTGGCAGCCAGGTAACACCAGAAATTGTGTAAAGTGTTAATATGTAGTAAAAACAGAAGAGAATCTCCCGTTTCCGTCATTTACTATCGAATCGACATAACGCCAGATCGTCACAGTGGTCGCTTTTCTCTCTGAAACGGTTACATTTATCGTCTGCAAGCCCTTGTCGCGTGATGCGGAATGCAGAGTCACTACAAGCGGCATAGTAGAACACTGAAGAAGCATCTAAGTTTATGCAATCGCCCAGTAAGAAGAGCTACATTTCAAGTTTTAGTTATCGATTAATGAATTATTGGGCGGTTTGGTGCCTTGGACCAGACCGAGGACGTTAAGATGTTGCATGAGCCGAGGACTGGCAGCCAGGTAACACGAGAAATTGTGTAAAGTGTTAATATGTAGTAAAAACCTAAGAAAATCTCCCGTTTACCTCATTTAATATCGAATCGACATAACGCCAGATCGTCACATTGGTCGCTTTTCTCTCTGAAACGGTTACATTTATCGTCTGCAAGCCCTTGTCGCGTGATGCGGTATGCAGACACAGTACAAGCAGCACACTAGAACACAGAATAAGAATCTACGTTGATGCAATCGGCCAGTAAGAAGAGCTACATTTCAAGTTTTAGTTATCGATTAATGAATTATTGGGCGGTTTGGTGCCTTGGACCAGACCGAGGACCTTAAGATTTTGCATGAACCGAGGACTGGCAGCCAGGTAACACCAGAAATTGTGTAAAGTGTTAATATGTAGTAAAAACCTAAGAAAATCTCCCGTTTCCGTCATTTACTATCGAATCGACATAACGCCAGATCGTCACAGTGGTCGCTTTTCTCTCTGAAACGGTTACATTTATCGTCTGCAAGCCCTTGTCGCGTGATGCGGTATGCAGAGTCACTACAAGCGGCATAGTAGAACACTGAAGAAGCATCTAAGTTTATGCAATCGGCCAGTAAGAAGAGCTACATTTCAAGTTTTAGTTATCGATTAATGAATTATTGGGCGGTTTGGTGCCTTGGACCAGACCGAGGACCTTAAGATTTTGCATGAACCGAGGACTGGCAGCCAGGTAACACGAGAAATTGTGTAAAGTGTTAATATGTAGTAAAAACCTAAGAAAATCTCCCGTTTCCGTCATTTACTATCGAATCGACATAACGCCAGATCGTCACAGTGGTCGCTTTTCTCTCTGAAACGGTTACATTTATCGTCTGCAAGCCCTTGTCGCGTGATGCGGTATGCAGACACAGTACAAGCAGCACACTAGAACACAGAATAAGAATCTACGTTGATGCAATCGGCCAGAAAGAAGAGCTACATTTCAAGTTTTAGTTATCGATTAATGAATTATTGGGCGGTTTGGTGCCTTGGACCAGACCGAGGACCTTAAGATTTTGCATGAACCGAGGACTGGCAGCCAGGTAACACGAGAAATTGTGTAAAGTGTTAATATGTAGTAAAAACCTAAGAAAATCTCCCGTTTCCGTCATTTACTATCGAATCGACATAACGCCAGATCGTCACAGTGGTCGCTTTTATCTCTGAAACGGTTACATTTATCGTCTGCAAGCCCTTGTCGCGTGATGCGGTATGCAGACACAGTACAAGAAGCACACTAGAACACAGAATAAGAATCTACGTTGATGCAATCGGCCAGTAAGAAGAGCTACAATTCAAGTTTTAGTTATCGATTAATGAATTATTGGGCGGTTTGGTGCCTTGGACCAGACCGAGGACCTTAAAATTTTGCATGAACCGAGGACTGGCAGCCAGGTAACACGAGAAATTGTGTAAAGTGTTAATATGTAGTAAAAACCTAAGAAAATCTCCCGTTTCCGTCATTTACTATCGAATCGACATAACGCCAGATCGTCACATTGGTCGCTTTTCTCTCTGAAACGGTTACATTTAACGTCTGCAAGCCCTTGTCGCGTGATGCGGTATGCAGACACAGTACAAGCAGCACACTAGAACACAGAATAAGAATCTACGTTGATGCAATCGGCCAGTAAGAAGAGCTACATTTCAAGTTTTAGTTATCGATTAATGAATTATTGGGCGGTTTGGTGCCTTGGACCAGACCGAGGACCTTAAGATGTTGCATGAGCCGAGGACTGGCAGCCAGGTAACACGAGAAATTGTGTAAAGTGTTAATATGTAGTAAAAACCTAAGAAAATCTCCCGTTTCCGTCATTTACTATCGAATCGACATAACGCCAGATCGTCACATTGGTCGCTTTTCTCTCTGAAACGGTTACATTTATCGTCTGCAAGCCGTTGTCGCGTGATGCGGAATGCAGACACAGTACAAGCAGCACACTAGAACACAGAATAAGAATCTACGTTGATGCAATCGGCCAGTTAGAAGAGCTACATTTCAAGTTTTAGTTATCGATTAATGAATTATTGGGCGGTTTGGTGCCTTGGACCAGACCGAGGACCTTAAGATTTTGCATGAACCGAGGACTGGCAGCCAGGTAACACCAGAAATTGTGTAAAGTGTTAATATGTAGTAAAAACCAAAGAAAATCTCCCGTTTCCGTCATTTACTATCGAATCGACATAACGCCAGATCGTCACAGTGGTCGCTTTTCTCTCTGAAACGGTTACATTTATCGTCTGCAAGCCCTTGTCGCGTGATGCGGTATGCAGAGTCACTACAAGCGGCATAGTAGAACACTGAAGAAGCATCTAAGTTTATGCAATCGCCCAGTAAGAAGAGCTACATTTCAAGTTTTAGTTATCGATTAATGAATTATTGGGCGGTTTGGTGCCTTGGACCAGACCGAGGACCTTAAGATTTTGCATGAACCAAGGACTGGCAGCCAGGTAACACGAGAAATTGTGTAAAGTGTTAATATGTAGTAAAAACCTAAGAAAATCTCCCGTTTCCGTCATTTACTATCGAATCGACATAACGCCAGATCGTCACAGTGGTCGCTTTTCTCTCTGAAACGGTTACATTTATCGTCTGCAAGCCCTTGTCGCGTGATGCGGTATGCAGACACAGTACAAGCAGCACACTAGAACACAGAATAAGAATCTACGTTGATGCAATCGGCCAGTAAGAAGAGCTACATTTCAAGTTTTAGTTATCGATTAATGAATTATTACGCGGTTTGGTGCCTTGGACCAGACCGAGGACCTTAAGACTTTGCATGAACCGAGGACTGGCAGCCAGGTAACACGAGAAATTGTGTAAAGTGTTAATATGTAGTAAAAACCTAAGAAAATCTCCCGTTTCCGTCATTTACTATCGAATCGACATAACGCCAGATCGTCACAGTGGTCGCTTTTCTCTCTGAAACGGTTACATTTATCGTCTGCAAGCCCTTTTCGCGTGATGCGGTATGCAGACACAGTACAAGCAGCACACTAGAACACAGAATAAGAATCTACGTTGATGCAATCGGCCAGTAAGAAGTGCTACATTTCAAGTTTTAGTAATCGATTAATGAATTATTGGGCGGTTTGGTGCCTTGGACCAGACCGAGGACCTTAAGATTTTGCATGAACCGAGGACTGGCAGCCAGGTAACACGAGAAATTGTGTAAAGTGTTAATATGTAGTAAAAACCTAAGAAAATCTCCCGTTTCCGTCATTTACTATCGAATCGACATAAAGCCAGATCGTCACAGTGGTCGCTTTTCTCTCTGAAACGGTTACATTTATCGTCTGCAAGCCGTTGTCGCGTGATGCGGTATGCAGACACAGTACAAGCAGCACACTAGAACACAGAATAAGAATCTACGTTGATGCAATCGGCAAGTAAGAAGAGCTACATTTCAAGTTTTAGTTATCGATTAATGAATTATTGGGCGGTTTGGTGCCTTGGACCAGACCGAGGACCTTAAGATTTTGCATGAACCGAGGACTTGCAGCCAGGTAACACGAGAAATTGTGTAAAGTGTTAATATGTAGTAAAAACCTAAGAAAATCTCCCGTTTCCGTCATTTACTATCGAATCGACATAACGCCAGATCGTCACATTGGTCGCTTTTCTCTCTGAAACGGTTACATTTATCGTCTGCAAGCCCTTGTCGCGTGATGCGGTATGCAGACACAGTACAAGCAGCACACTAGAACACAGAATAAGAATCTACGTTGATGCAATCGGCCAGTAAGAAGAGCTACATTTCAAGTTTTAGTTATCGATTAATGAATTATTGGGCGGTTTGGTGCCTTGGACCAGACCGAGGACCTTAAGATTTTGCATGAACCGAGGACTGGCAGCCAGGTAACACGAGAAATTGTGTAAAGTGTTAATATGTAGTAAAAACCTAAGAAAATCTCCCGTTTCCGTCATTTACTATCGAATCGACATAACGCCAGATCGTCACATTGGTCGCTTTTCTCTCTGAAACGGTTACATTTATCGTCTGCAAGCCCTTGTCGCGTGATGCGGTATGCAGACACAGTACAAGCAGCACACTAGAACACAGAATAAGAATCTACGTTGATGCAATCGGCCAGTAAGAAGAGCTACATTTCAAGTTTTAGTTATCGATTAATGAATTATTGGGCGGTTTGGTGCCTTGGACCAGACCGAGGACCTTAAGATTTTGCATGAACCGAGGACTGGCAGCCAGGTAACACCAGAAATTGTGTAAAGTGTTAATATGTAGTAAAAACCTAAGAAAATCTCCCGTTTCCGTCATTTACTATCGAATCGACATAACGCCGGATCGTCACACTGGTCGCTTTTCTCTCTGAAACGGTTACATTTATCGTCTGCAAGCCCTTGTCGCGTGATGCGGTATGCAGAGTCACTACAAGCGGCATAGTAGAACACTGAAGAAGCATCTAAGTTTATGCAATCACCCAGTAAGAAGGGCTACATTTCAAGTTTTAGTTATCGATTAATGAATTATTGGGCGGTTTGGTGCCTTGGACCAGACCGAGGACCTTAAGAATTTGCATGAACCGAGGACTGGCAGCCAGGTAACACGAGAAATTGTGTAAAGTGTTAATATGTAGTAAAAACCTAAGAAAATCTCCCGTGTCCGTCATTTACTATCGAATCGACATAACGCCAGATCGTCACAGTGGTCGCTTTTCTCTCTGAAACGGTTACATTTATCGTCTGTAAGCCCTTGTCGCGTGATGCGGTATGCAGACACAGTACAAGCAGCACACTAGAACACAGAATAAGAATCTACGTTGATGCAATCGGCCAGTAAGAAGAGCTACATTTCAAGTTTTAGTTATCGATTAATGAATTATTGGGCGGTTTGGTGCCTTGGACCAGACCGAGGACCTTAAGATTTTGCATGAACCGAGGACTGGCAGCTAGGTAACACGAGAAGTTGTGTAAAGTGTTAATATGTAGTAAAAACCCAAGAAAATCTCCCGTTTCCGTCATTTACTATCGAATCGGCATAACGCCAGATCGTCACATTGGTCGCTTTTCTCTCTGAAACGGTTACATTTATCGTCTGCAAGCCCTTGTCGCGTGATGCGGTATGCAGACACACTACAACCAGCACACTAGAACACAGAATAAGAATCTACGTTGATGCAATCGGCCAGTAAGAAGAGCTACATTTCAAGTTTTAGTTATCGATTAATGAATTATTGGGCGGTTTGGTGCCTTGGACCAGACCGAGGACCTTAAGATTTTGCATGAACCGAGGACTGGCAGCCAGGTAACACGAGAAATTGTGTAAAGTGTTAATATGTAGTAAAAACCTAAGAAAATCTCCCGTTTCCGTCATTTACTATCGAATCGACATAACGCCAGATCGTCACATTGGTCGCTTCTCTCTCTGAAACGGTTACATTTATCGTCTGCAAGCCCTTGTCGCGTGAAGCGGTATGCAGACAAAGTACAAGCAGCACACTAGAACACAGAATAATAATCTACGTTGATGCAATCGGCCAGTAAGAAGAGCTACATTTCAAGTTTTAGTTATCGATTAATGAATTATTGGGCGGTTTGGTGCCTTGGACCAGACCGAGGACCTTAAGATTTTGCATGAACCGAGGACTGGCAGCCAGGTAACACGAGAAATTGTGTAAAGTGTTAATATGTAGTAAAAACCTAAGAAAATCTCCCGTTTCCGTCATTTACTATCGAATCGACATAACGCCAGATCGTCACAGTGGTCGCTTTTATGTCTGAAACGGTTACATTTATCGTCTGAAAGCCCTTGTCGCGTGATGCGGTATGCAGAGTCACTACAAGCGGCATAGTAGAACACTGAAGAAGCATCTAAGTTTATGCAATCGCCCAGTAAGAAGAGCTACATTTCAAGTTTTAGTTATCGATTAATGAATTATTGGGCGGTTTGGTGCCTTGGACCAGACCGAGGACCTTAAGATTTTGCATGAACCGAGGACTGGCAGCCAGGTAACACGAGAAATTGTGTAAAGTGTTAATATGTAGTAAAAACCTAAGAAAATCTCCCGTTTCCGTCATTTACTATCGAATCGACATAACGCCAGATCGTCACAGTGGTCGCTTTTCTCTCTGAAACGGTTACATTTATCGTCTGCAAACATTTGTCGCGTGATGCGGTATGCAGACACAGTACAAGCAGCACACTAGAACACAGAATAATAATCTACGTTGATGCAATCGGCCAGTAAGAAGAGCTACATTTCAAGTTTTAGTTATCGATTAATGAATTATTGGGCGGTTTGGTGCCTTGGACCAGACCGAGGACCTTAAGACTTTGCATGAACCGAGGACTGGCAGCCAGGTAACACGAGAAATTGTGTAAAGTGTTAATATGTAGTAAAAACCTAAGAAAATCTCCCGTTTCCGTCATTTACTATCGAATCGACATAACGCCAGATCGTCACAGTGGTCGCTTTTCTCTCTGAAACGGTTACATTTATCGTCTGCAAGCCCTTGTCGCGTGATGCGGTATGCAGACACAGTACAAGCAGCACACTAGAACACAGAATAAGAATCTACGTTGATGCAATCGGCCAGTAAGAAGAGCTACATTTCAAGTTTTAGTAATCGATTAATGAATTATTGGGCGGTTTGGTGCCTTGGACCAGACCGAGGACCTTAAGATTTTGCATGAACCGAGGACTGGCAGCCAGGTAACACGAGAAATTGTGTAAAGTGTTAATATGTAGTAAAAACCTAAGAAAATCTCCCGTTTCCGTCATTTACTATCGAATCGAAATAAAGCCAAATCGTCACAGTGGTCGCTTTTCTCTCTGAAACGGTTACATTTATCGTCTGCAAGCCGTTGTCGCGTGATGCGGTATGCAGACACAGTACAAGCAGCACACTAGAACACAGAATAAGAATCTACGTTGATGCAATCGGCAAGTAAGAAGAGCTACATTTCAAGTTTTAGTTATCGATTAATGAATTATTGGGCGGTTTGGTGCCTTGGACCAGACCGAGGACCTTAAGATTTTGCATGAACCGAGGACTTGCAGCCAGGTAACACGAGAAATTGTGTAAAGTGTTAATATGTAGTAAAAACCTAAGAAAATCTCCCGTTTCCGTCATTTACTATCGAATCGACATAACGCCAGATCGTCACATTGGTCGCTTTTCTCTCTGAAACGGTTACATTTATCGTCTGCAAGCCCTTGTCGCGTGATGCGGTATGCAGACACAGTACAAGCAGCACACTAGAACACAGAATAAGAACCTACGTTGATGCAATCGGCCAGTAAGAAGAGCTACATTTCAAGTTTTAGTTATCGATTAATGAATTATTGGGCGGTTTGGTGCCTTGGACCAGACCGAGGACCTTAAGATTTTGCATGAACCGAGGACTGGCAGCCAGGTAACACGAGAAATTGTGTAAAGTGTTAATATGTAGTAAAAACCTAAGAAAATCTCCCGTTTCCGTCATTTACTATCGAATCGACATAACGCCAGATCGTCACACTGGTCGCTTTTCTCTCTGAAACGGTTACATTTATCGTCTGCAAGCCCTTGTCGCGTGATGCGGTATGCAGAGTCACTACAAGCGGCATAGTAGAACACTGAAGAAGCATCTAAGTTTATGCAATCACCCAGTAAGAAGGGCTACATTTCAAGTTTTAGTTATCGATTAATGAATTATTGGGCGGTTTGGTGCCTTGGACCAGACCGAGGACCTTAAGAATTTGCATGAACCGAGGACTGGCAGCCAGGTAACACGAGAAATTGTGTAAAGTGTTAATATGTAGTAAAAACCTAAGAAAATCTCCCGTGTCCGTCATTTACTATCGAATCGACATAACGCCAGATCGTCACAGTGGTCGCTTTTCTCTCTGAAACGGTTACATTTATCGTCTGTAAGCCCTTGTCGCGTGATGCGGTATGCAGACACAGTACAAGCAGCACACTAGAACACAGAATAAGAATCTACGTTGATGCAATCGGCCAGTAAGAAGAGCTACATTTCAAGTTTTAGTTATCGATTAATGAATTATTGGGCGGTTTGGTGCCTTGGACCAGACCGAGGACCTTAAGATTTTGCATGAACCGAGGACTGGCAGCTAGGTAACACGAGAAGTTGTGTAAAGTGTTAATATGTAGTAAAAACCCAAGAAAATCTCCCGTTTCCGTCATTTACTATCGAATCGACATAACGCCAGATCGTCACATTGGTCGCTTTTCTCTCTGAAACGGTTACATTTATCGTCTGCAAGCCCTTGTCGCGTGATGCGGTATGCAGACACACTACAACCAGCACACTAGAACACAGAATAAGAATCTACGTTGATGCAATCGGCCAGTAAGAAGAGCTACATTTCAAGTTTTAGTTATCGATTAATGAATTATTGGGCGGTTTGGTGCCTTGGACCAGACCGAGGACCTTAAGATTTTGCATGAACCGAGGACTGGCAGCCAGGTAACACGAGAAATTGTGTAAAGTGTTAATATGTAGTAAAAACCTAAGAAAATCTCCCGTTTCCGTCATTTACTATCGAATCGACATAACGCCAGATCGTCACATTGGTCGCTTCTCTCTCTGAAACGGTTACATTTATCGTCTGCAAGCCCTTGTCGCGTGAAGCGGTATCCAGACAAAGTACAAGCAGCACACTAGAACACAGAATAATAATCTACGTTGATGCAATCGGCCAGTAAGAAGAGCTACATTTCAAGTTTTAGTTATCGATTAATGAATTATTGGGCGGTTTGGTGCCTTGGACCAGACCGAGGACCTTAAGATTTTGCATGAACCGAGGACTGGCAGCCAGGTAACACGAGAAATTGTGTAAAGTGTTAATATGTAGTAAAAACCTAAGAAAATCTCCCGTTTCCGTCATTTACTATCGAATCGACATAACGCCAGATCGTCACAGTGGTCGCTTTTATGTCTGAAACGGTTACATTTATCGTCTGCAAGCCCTTGTCGCGTGATGCGGTATGCAGAGTCACTACAAGCGGCATAGTAGAACACTGAAGAAGCATCTAAGTTTATGCAATCGCCCAGTAAGAAGAGCTACATTTCAAGTTTTAGTTATCGATTAATGAATTATTGGGCGGTTTGGTGCCTTGGACCAGACCGAGGACCTTAAGATTTTGCATGAACCGAGGACTGGCAGCCAGGTAACACGAGAAATTGTGTAAAGTGTTAATATGTAGTAAAAACCTAAGAAAATCTCCCGTTTCCGTCATTTACTATCGAATCGACATAACGCCAGATCGTCACAGTGGTCGCTTTTCTCTCTGAAACGGTTACATTTATCGTCTGCAAACATTTGTCGCGTGATGCGGTATGCAGACACAGTACAAGCAGCACACTAGAACACAGAATAATAATCTACGTTGATGCAATCGGCCAGTAAGAAGAGCTACATTTCAAGTTTTAGTTATCGATTAATGAATTATTGGGCGGTTTGGTGCCTTGGACCAGACCGAGGACCTTAAGACTTTGCATGAACCGAGGACTGGCAGCCAGGTAACACGAGAAATTGTGTAAAGTGTTAATATGTAGTAAAAACCTAAGAAAATCTCCCGTTTCCGTCATTTACTATCGAATCGACATAACGCCAGATCGTCACAGTGGTCGCTTTTCTCTCTGAAACGGTTACATTTATCGTCTGCAAGCCCTTGTCGCGTGATGCGGTATGCAGACACAGTACAAGCAGCACACTAGAACACAGAATAAGAATCTACGTTGATGCAATCGGCCAGTAAGAAGAGCTACATTTCAAGTTTTAGTAATCGATTAATGAATTATTGGGCGGTTTGGTGCCTTGGACCAGACCGAGGACCTTAAGATTTTGCATGAACCGAGGACTGGCAGCCAGGTAACACGAGAAATTGTGTAAAGTGTTAATATGTAGTAAAAACCTAAGAAAATCTCCCGTTTCCGTCATTTACTATCGAATCGAAATAAAGCCAAATCGTCACAGTGGTCGCTTTTCTCTCTGAAACGGTTACATTTATCGTCTGCAAGCCGTTGTCGCGTGATGCGGTATGCAGACACAGTACAAGCAGCACACTAGAACACAGAATAAGAATCTACGTTGATGCAATCGGCCAGTAAGAAGAGCTACATTTCAAGTTTTAGTTATCGATTAATGAATTATTGGGCGGTTTGGTGCCTTGGACCAGACCGAGGACCTTAAGATTTTGCATGAACCGAGGACTGGCAGCCAGGTAACACGAGAAATTGTGTAAAGTGTTAATATGTAGTAAAAACCTAAGAAAATCTCCCGTTTCCGTCATTTACTATCGAATCGACATAACGCCAGATCGTCACATTGGTCGCTTTTCTCTCTGAAACGGTTACATTTATCGTCTGCAAGCCCTTGTCGCGTGATGCGGTATGCAGACACAGTACAAGCAGCACACTAGAACACAGAATAAGAATCTACGTTGATGCAATCGGCCAGTAAGAAGAGCTACATTTCAAGTTTTAGTTATCGATTAATGAATTATTGGGCGGTTTGGTGCCTTGGACCAGACCGAGGACCTTAAGATTTTGCATGAACCGAGGACTGGCAGCCAGGTAACACGAGAAATTGTGTAAAGTGTTAATATGTAGTAAAAACCTAAGAAAATCTCCCGTTTCCGTCATTTACTATCGAATCGACATAACGCCAGATCGTCACATTGGTCGCTTTTCTCTCTGAAACGGTTACATTTATCGTCTGCAAGCCCTTGTCGCGTGATGCGGTATGCAGACACAGTACAAGCAGCACACTAGAACACAGAATAAGAATCTACGTTGATGCAATCGGCCAGTAAGAAGAGCTACATTTCAAGTTTTAGTTATCGATTAATGAATTATTGGGCGGTTTGGTGCCTTGGACCAGACCGAGGACCTTAAGATTTTGCATGAACCGAGGACTGGCAGCCAGGTAACACCAGAAATTGTGTAAAGTGTTAATATGTAGTAAAAACCTAAGAAAATCTCCCGTTTCCGTCATTTACTATCGAATCGACATAACGCCAGATCGTCACACTGGTCGCTTTTCTCTCTGAAACGGTTACATTTATCGTCTGCAAGCCCTTGTCGCGTGATGCGGTATGCAGAGTCACTACAAGCGGCATAGTAGAACACTGAAGAAGCATCTAAGTTTATGCAATCACCCAGTAAGAAGGGCTACATTTCAAGTTTTAGTTATCGATTAATGAATTATTGGGCGGTTTGGTGCCTTGGACCAGACCGAGGACCTTAAGAATTTGCATGAACCGAGGACTGGCAGCCAGGTAACACGAGAAATTGTGTAAAGTGTTAATATGTAGTAAAAACCTAAGAAAACTCCCGTGTCCGTCATTTACTATCGAATCGACATAACGCCAGATCGTCACAGTGGTCGCTTTTCTCTCTGAAACGGTTACATTTATCGTCTGTAAGCCCTTGTCGCGTGATGCGGTATGCAGACACAGTACAAGCAGCACACTAGAACACAGAATAAGAATCTACGTTGATGCAATCGGCCAGTAAGAAGAGCTACATTTCAAGTTTTAGTTATCGATTAATGAATTATTGGGCGGTTTGGTGCCTTGGACCAGACCGAGGACCTTAAGATTTTGCATGAACCGAGGACTGGCAGCTAGGTAACACGAGAAGTTGTGTAAAGTGTTAATATGTAGTAAAAACCCAAGAAAATCTCCCGTTTCCGTCATTTACTATCGAATCGACATAACGCCAGATCGTCACATTGGTCGCTTTTCTCTCTGAAACGGTTACATTTATCGTCTGCAAGCCCTTGTCGCGTGATGCGGTATGCAGACACACTACAACCAGCACACTAGAACACAGAATAAGAATCTACGTTGATGCAATCGGCCAGTAAGAAGAGCTACATTTCAAGTTTTAGTTATCGATTAATGAATTATTGGGCGGTTTGGTGCCTTGGACCAGACCGAGGACCTTAAGATTTTGCATGAACCGAGGACTGGCAGCCAGGTAACACGAGAAATTGTGTAAAGTGTTAATATGTAGTAAAAACCTAAGAAAATCTCCCGTTTCCGTCATTTACTATCGAATCGACATAACGCCAGATCGTCACATTGGTCGCTTCTCTCTCTGAAACGGTTACATTTATCGTCTGCAAGCCCTTGTCGCGTGAAGCGGTATCCAGACAAAGTACAAGCAGCACACTAGAACACAGAATAATAATCTACGTTGATGCAATCGGCCAGTAAGAAGAGCTACATTTCAAGTTTTAGTTATCGATTAATGAATTATTGGGCGGTTTGGTGCCTTGGACCAGACCGAGGACCTTAAGATTTTGCATGAACCGAGGACTGGCAGCCAGGTAACACGAGAAATTGTGTAAAGTGTTAATATGTAGTAAAAACCTAAGAAAATCTCCCGTTTCCGTCATTTACTATCGAATCGACATAACGCCAGATCGTCACAGTGGTCGCTTTTATGTCTGAAACGGTTACATTTATCGTCTGCAAGCCCTTGTCGCGTGATGCGGTATGCAGAGTCACTACAAGCGGCATAGTAGAACACTGAAGAAGCATCTAAGTTTATGCAATCGCCCAGTAAGAAGAGCTACATTTCAAGTTTTAGTTATCGATTAATGAATTATTGGGCGGTTTGGTGCCTTGGACCAGACCGAGGACCTTAAGATTTTGCATGAACCGAGGACTGGCAGCCAGGTAACACGAGAAATTGTGTAAAGTGTTAATATGTAGTAAAAACCTAAGAAAATCTCCCGTTTCCGTCATTTACTATCGAATCGACATAACGCCAGATCGTCACAGTGGTCGCTTTTCTCTCTGAAACGGTTACATTTATCGTCTGCAAACATTTGTCGCGTGATGCGGTATGCAGACACAGTACAAGCAGCACACTAGAACACAGAATAATAATCTACGTTGATGCAATCGGCCAGTAAGAAGAGCTACATTTCAAGTTTTAGTTATCGATTAATGAATTATTGGGCGGTTTGGTGCCTTGGACCAGACCGAGGACCTTAAGACTTTGCATGAACCGAGGACTGGCAGCCAGGTAACACGAGAAATTGTGTAAAGTGTTAATATGTAGTAAAAACCTAAGAAAATCTCCCGTTTCCGTCATTTACTATCGAATCGACATAACGCCAGATCGTCACAGTGGTCGCTTTTCTCTCTGAAACGGTTACATTTATCGTCTGCAAGCCCTTGTCGCGTGATGCGGTATGCAGACACAGTACAAGCAGCACACTAGAACACAGAATAAGAATCTACGTTGATGCAATCGGCCAGTAAGAAGAGCTACATTTCAAGTTTTAGTAATCGATTAATGAATTATTGGGCGGTTTGGTGCCTTGGACCAGACCGAGGACCTTAAGATTTTGCATGAACCGAGGACTGGCAGCCAGGTAACACGAGAAATTGTGTAAAGTGTTAATATGTAGTAAAAACCTAAGAAAATCTCCCGTTTCCGTCATTTACTATCGAATCGAAATAAAGCCAAATCGTCACAGTGGTCGCTTTTCTCTCTGAAACGGTTACATTTATCGTCTGCAAGCCGTTGTCGCGTGATGCGGTATGCAGACACAGTACAAGCAGCACACTAGAACACAGAATAAGAATCTACGTTGATGCAATCGGCCAGTAAGAAGAGCTACATTTCAAGTTTTAGTTATCGATTAATGAATTATTGGGCGGTTTGGTGCCTTGGACCAGACCGAGGACCTTAAGATTTTGCATGAACCGAGGACTGGCAGCCAGGTAACACGAGAAATTGTGTAAAGTGTTAATATGTAGTAAAAACCTAAGAAAATCTCCCGTTTCCGTCATTTACTATCGAATCGACATAACGCCAGATCGTCACATTGGTCGCTTTTCTCTCTGAAACGGTTACATTTATCGTCTGCAAGCCCTTGTCGCGTGATGCGGTATGCAGACACAGTACAAGCAGCACACTAGAACACAGAATAAGAATCTACGTTGATGCAATCGGCCAGTAAGAAGAGCTACATTTCAAGTTTTAGTTATCGATTAATGAATTATTGGGCGGTTTGGTGCCTTGGACCAGACCGAGGAACTTAAGATTTTGCATGAACCGAGGACTGGCAGCCAGGTAACACGAGAAATTGTGTAAAGTGTTAATATGTAGTAAAAACCTAAGAAAATCTCCCGTTTCCGTCATTTACTATCGAATCGACATAACGCCAGATCGTCACATTGGTCGCTTTTCTCTCTGAAACGGTTACATTTATCGTCTGCAAGCCCTTGTCGCGTGATGCGGTATGCAGACACAGTACAAGCAGCTCACTAGAACACAGAATAAGAGTCTACGTTGATGCAATCGGCCAGTAAGAAGAGCTACATTTCAAGTTTTAGTTATCGATTAATGAATTATTGGGCGGTTTGGTGCCTTGGACCAGACCGAGGACCTTAAGATTTTGCATGAACCGAGGACTGGCAGCCAGGTAACACCAGAAATTGTGTAAAGTGTTAATTTGTAGTAAAAACCTAAGAAAATCTCCCGTTTCCGTCATTTACTATCGAATCGACATAACGCCAGATCGTCACAGTGGTCGCTTTTCTCTCTGAAACGGTTACATTTATCGTCTGCAAGCCCTTGTCGCGTGATGCGGTATGCAGAGTCACTACAAGCGGCATAGTAGAACACTGAAGAAACATCTAAGTTTATGCAATGGCCCAGTAAGAAGAGCTACATTTCAAGTTTTAGTTATCGATTAATGAATTATTGGGCGGTTTGGTGCCTTGGACCAGACCGAGGACCTTAAGAATTTGCATGAACCGAGGACTGGCAGCCAGGTAACACGAGAAATTGTGTAAAGTGTTAATATGTAGTAAAAACCTAAGAAAATCTCCCGTGTCCGTCATTTACTATCGAATCGACATGACGCCAGATCGTCACAGTGGTCGCTTTTCTCTCTGAAACGGTTACATTTATCGTCTGTAAGCCCTTGTCGCGTGATGCGGTATGCAGACACAGTACAAGCAGCACACTAGAACACAGAATAAGAATCTACGTTGATGCAATCGGCCAGTAAGAAGAGCTACATTTCAAGTTTTAGTTATCGATTAATGAATTATTGGGCGGTTTGGTGCCTTGGACCAGACCGAGGACCTTAAGATTTTGCATGAACCGAGGACTGGCAGCCAGGTAACACGAGAAATTGTGTAAAGTGTTAATATGTAGTAAAAACCTAAGAAAATCTCCCGTTTCCGTCATTTACTATCGAATCGACATAACGCCAGATCGTCACATTGGTCGCTTTTCTCTCTGAAACGGTTACATTTATCGTCTGCAAGCCCTTGTCGCGTGATGCGGTATGCAGACACAGTACAACCAGCACACTAGAACACAGAATAAGAATCTACGTTGATGCAATCGGCCAGTAAGAAGAGCTACATTTCAAGTTTTAGTTATCGATTAATGAATTATTGGGCGGTTTGGTGCCTTGGACCAGACCGAGGACCTTAAGATTTTGCATGAACCGAGGACTGGCAGCCAGGTAACACGAGAAATTGTGTAAAGTGTTAATATGTAGTAAAAACCTAAGAAAATCTCCCGTCATTTACTATCGAATCGACATAACGCCAGATCGTCACATTGGTCGCTTCTCTCTCTGAAACGGTTACATTTATCGTCTGCAAGCCATTGTCGCGTGAAGCGGTATGCAGACACAGTACAAGCAGCACACTAGAACACAGAATAATAATCTACGTTGATGAAATCGGCCAGTAAGAAGAGCTACATTTCAAGTTTTAGTTATCGATTAATGAATTATTGGGCGGTTTGGTGCCTTGGACCAGACCGAGGACCTTAAGATTTTGCATGAACCGAGGACTGGCAGCCAGGTAACACCAGAAATTGTGTAAAGTGTTAATATGTAGTAAAAACCTAAGAAAATCTCCCGTTTCCGTCATTTACTATCGAATCGACATAACGCCAGATCGTCACAGTGGTCGCTTTTCTCTCTGAAACGGTTACATTTATCGTCTGCAAGCCCTTGTCGCGTGATGCGGTATGCAGAGTCACTACAAGCGGCATAGTAGAACACTGAAGATGCATCTAAGTTTATGCAATCGCCCAGTAAGAAGAGCTACATTTCAAGTTTTAGTTATCGATTAATGAATTATTGGGCGGTTTGGTGCCTTGGACCAGACCGAGGACCTTAAGATTTTGCATGAACCGAGGACTGGCAGCCAGGTAACACGAGAAATTGTTTAAAGTGTTAATGTGTAGTAAAAACCTAAGAAAATCTCCCGTTTCCGTCATTTACTATCGAATCGACATAACGTCAGATCGTCACAGTGGTCGCTGTTCTCTCTGAAACGGTTACATTTATCGTCTGCAAGCCCCTGTCGCGTGATGCGGTATGCAGACACAGTACAAGCAGCACACTAGAACACAGAATAAGAATCTACGTTGATGCAATCGGTCAGTAAGAAGAGCTACATTTCAAGTTTTAGTTATCGATTAATGAATTATTGGGCGGTTTGGTGCCTTGGACCAGACCGAGGACCTTAAGATTTTGCATGAACCGAGGACTGGCAGCCAGGTAACACGAGAAATTGTGTAAAGTGTTAATATGTAGTAAAAACCCAAGAAAATCTCCCGTTTCCGTCATTTACTATCGAATCGACATAACGCCAGATCGTCACAGTGGTCGCATTTCTCTCTGAAACGGTTACATTTATCGTCTGCAAGCCCTTGTCGCGTGATGCGGTATGCAGAGTTACTACAAGCGGCATAGTAGAACACTGAAGAAGCATCTAAGTTTATGCAATCGCCCAGTAAGAAGAGCTACATTTCAAGTTTTAGTTATCGATTAATGAATTATTGGGCGGTTTGGTGCCTTGGACCAGAACGAGGACCTTAAGATTTTGCATGAGCCGAGGACTGGCAGCCAGGTAACACGAGAAATTGTGTAAAGTGTTAATATGTAGTAAAAACCTAAGAAAATCTCCCGTTTCCGTCATTTACTATCGAATCGACATAACGCCAGATCGTCACATTGGTCGCTTTTCTCTCTGAAACGGTTACATTTATCGTCTGCAAGCCCTTGTCGCGTGATGCGGTATGCAGACACAGTACAAGCAGCACACTAGAACACAGAATAATAATCTACGTTGATGCAATCGGCCAGTAAGAAGAGCTACATTTCAAGTTTTAGTTATCGATTAATGAATTATTGGGCGGTTTGGTGCCTTGGACCAGACCGAGGACCTTAAGATTTTGCATGAACCGAGGACTGGCAGCCAGGTAACACGAGAAATTGTGTAAAGTGTTAATATGTAGTAAAAACCTAAGAAAATCTCCCGTTTCCGTCATTTACTATCGAATCGACATAACGCCAGATCGTCACAGTGGTCGCTTTTATCTCTGAAACGGTTACATTTATCGTCTGCAAGCCCTTGTCGCGTGATGCGGTATGCAGAGTCAATACAAGCGGCATAGTAGATCACTGAGGAAGCATCTAAGTTTATGCAATCGCCCAGTAAGAAGAGCTACATTTCAAGTTTTAGTTATCGATTAATGAATTATTGGGCGGTTTGGTGCCTTGGACCAGACCGAGGACCTTAAGATTTTGCATGAACCGAGGACTGGCAGCCAGGTAACACGAGAAATTGTGTAAAGTGTTAATATGTAGTAAAAACCTAAGATAATCTCCCGTTTCCGTCATTTACTATCGAGTCGACATAACGCCAGATCGTCACAGTGGTCGCTTTTCTCTCTGAAACGGTTACATTTATCGTCTGCAAGCCCTTGTCGCGTGATGCGGTATGCAGACACAGTACAAGCAGCACACTAGAACACAGAATAAGAATCTACGTTGATGCAATCGGCCAGTAAGAAGAGCTACATTTCAAGTTTTAGTTATCGATTAATGAATTATTGGCTAGTTTAGTGCCTTGGACCAGACCGAGGACCTTAAGATTTTGCATGAACCGAGGACTGGCAGCCAGGTAACACGAGAAATTGTGTAAAGTGTTAATATGTAGTAAAAACCTAAGAAAATCTCCCGTTTCCGTCATTTACTATCGAATCGATATAACGCCAGATCGTCACAGTGGTCGCTTTTCTCTCTGAAACGGTTACATTTATCGTCTGCAAGCCCTTGTCGCGTGATGCGGTATGCAGACACAGTACAAGCAGCACACTAGAACACAGAATAATAATCTACGTTGATGCAATCGGCCAGTAAGAAGAGCTACATTTCAAGTTTTAGTTATCGATTAATGAATTATTGGGCGGTTTGGTGCCTTGGACCAGACCGAGGACCTTAAGATTTTGCATGAACCGAGGACTCGCAGCCAGGTAACACGAGAAATTGTGTAAAGTGTTAATATGTAGTAAAAACCTAAGAAAATCTCCCGTTTCCGTCATTTACTATCGAATCTACATAACGTTAGATCGACACAGTGGTCGCTTTTCTCTCTGAAACGGTTACATTTATCGTCTGCAAGCCGTTGTCGCGTGATGCGGTATGCAGACACAGTACAAGCAGCACACTAGAACACAGAATAAGAATCTACGTTGATGCAATCGGCCAGTAAGAAGAGCTACATTTCAAGTTTTAGTTATCGATTAATGAATTATTGGGTGGTTTGGTGCCTTGGACCAGACCGAGGACCTTAAGATTTTGCATGAACCGAGGACTGGCAGCCAGGTAACACGAGAAATTGTGTAAAGTGTTAATATGTAGTAAAAGCCTAAGAAAATCTCCCGTTTCCGTCATTTACTATCGAATCGACATAACGCCAGATCGTCACATTGGTCGCTTTTCTCTCTGAAACGGTTACATTTATCGTCTACAAGCCCTTGTCGCGTGATGCGGTATGCAGACACATTACAAGCAGCACACTAGAACACAGAATAAGAATCTACGTTGATGCAATCGGCCAGTAAGAAGAGCTACATTTCAAGTTTTAGTTATCGATTAATGAATTATTGGGCGGTTTGGTGCCTTGGACCAGACCGAGGACCTTAAGATTTTGCATGAACCGAGGACTGGCAGCCAGGTAACACCAGAAATTGTGTAAAGTGTTAATATGTAGTAAAAACCTAAGAAAATCTCCCGTTTCCGTCATTTACTATCGAATCGACATAACGCCAGATCGTCACAGTGGTCGCTTTTCTCTCTGAAACGGTTACATTTATCGTCTGCAAGCCCTTGTCGCGTGATGCGGTATGCAGAGTCACTACAAGCGGCATAGTAGAACACTGAAGATGCATCTAAGTTTATGCAATCGCCCAGTAAGAAGAGCTACATTTCCAGTTTTAGTTATCGATTAATGAATTATTGGGCGGTTTGGTGCCTTGGACCAGACCGAGGACCTTAAGATTTTGCATGAACCGAGGACTGGCAGCCAGGTAACACGAGAAATTGTTTAAAGTGTTAATGTGTAGTAAAAACCTAAGAAAATCTCCCGTTTCCGTCATTTACTATCGAATCGACATAACGTCAGATCGTCACAGTGGTCGCTGTTCTCTCTGAAACGGTTACATTTATCGTCTGCAAGCCCCTGTCGCGTGATGCGGTATGCAGACACAGTACAAGCAGCACACTAGAACACAGAATAAGAATCTACGTTGATGCAATCGGTCAGTAAGAAGAGCTACATTTCAAGTTTTAGTTATCGATTAATGAATTATTGGGCGGTTTGGTGCCTTGGACCAGACCGAGGACCTTAAGATTTTGCATGAACCGAGGACTGGCAGCCAGGTAACACGAGAAATTGTGTAAAGTGTTAATATGTAGTAAAAACCCAAGAAAATCTCCCGTTTCCGTCATTTACTATCGAATCGACATAACGCCAGATCGTCACAGTGGTCGCATTTCTCTCTGAAACGGTTACATTTATCGTCTGCAAGCCCTTGTCGCGTGATGCGGTATGCAGAGTTACTACAAGCGGCATAGTAGAACACTGAAGAAGCATCTAAGTTTATGCAATCGCCCAGTAAGAAGAGCTACATTTCAAGTTTTAGTTATCGATTAATGAATTATTGGGCGGTTTGGTGCCTTGGACCAGACCGAGGACCTTAAGATTTTGCATGAACCGAGGACTGGCAGCCAGGTAACACGAGAAATTGTGTAAAGTGTTAATATGTATTAAAAACCTAAGAAAATCTCCCGTTTCCGTCATTTACTATCGAATCGACATAACGCCAGATCGTCACAGTGGTCGCTTTTCTCTCTGAAACGGTTACATTTATCGTCTGCAAGCCCTTGTCGCGTGATGCGGTATGCAGACACAGTACAAGCAGCACACTAGAACACAGAATAAGAATCTACGTTGATGCAATCGGCCAGTAAGAAGAGCTACATTTCAAGTTTTAGTTATCGATAAATGAATTATTGGGCGGTTTGGTGCCTTGGACCAGACCGAGGACCTTAAGATTTTGCATGAACCGAGGACTGGCAGCCAGGTAACACGAGAAATTGTGTAAAGTGTTAATATGTAGTAAAAACCTAAGAAAATCTCCCGTTTCCGTCATTTACTATCGAATCGACATAACGCCAGATCGTCACAGTGGTCGCTTTTCTCTCTGAAACGGTTACATTTATCGTCTGCAAGCCCTTGTCGCATGATGTGGTATGCAGACACAGTACAAGCAGCACACTAGAACACAGAATAAGAATCTACGTTGATGCAATCGGCCAGTAAGAAAAGCTACATTTCAAGTTTTAGTTATCGATTAATGAATTATTGGGCGGTTTGGTGCCTTGGACCAGACCGAGGACCTTAAGATTTTGCATGAACCGAGGACTGGCAGCCAGGTAACACGAGAAATTGTGTAAAGTGTTAATATGTAGTAAAAACCTAAGAAAATCTCCCGTTTCCGTCATTTACTATCGAATCTACATAACGTTAGATCGACACAGTGGTCGCTTTTCTCTCTGAAACGGTTACATTTATCGTCTGCAAGCCGTTGTCGCGTGATGCGGTATGCAGACACAGTACAAGCAGCACACTAGAACACAGAATAAGAATCTACGTTGATGCAATCGGCCAGTAAGAAGAGCTACATTTCAAGTTTTAGTTATCGATTAATGAATTATTGGGCGGTTTGGTGCCTTGGACCAGACCGAGGATCTTAAGATTTTGCATGAACCGAGGACTGGCAGCCAGGTAACACGAGAAATTGTGTAAAGTGTTAATATGTAGTAAAAGCCTAAGAAAATCTCCCGTTTCCGTCATTTACTATCGAATCGACATAACGCCAGATCGTCACATTGGTCGCTTTTCTCTCTGAAACGGTTACATTTATCGTCTGCAAGCCCTTGTCGCGTGATGCGGTATGCAGACACAGTACAAGCAGCACACTAGAACACAGAATAAGAATCTACGTTGATGCAATCGGCCAGTAAGAAGAGCTACATTTCGAGTTTTAGTTATCGATTAATGAATTATTGGGCGGTTTGGTGCCTTGGACCAGACCGAGGACCTTAAGATTTTGCATGAACCGAGGACTGGCAGCCAGGTAACACGAGAAATTGTGTAAAGTGTTAATATGTAGTAAAAACCTAAGAAAATCTCCCGTTTCCGTCATTTACTATCGAATCGACATAACGCCAGATCGTCACAGTGGTCGCTTTTCTCTCTGAAACGGTTACATTTATCGTCTGCAAGCCCTTGTCGCGTGATGCGGTATGCAGAGTCACTACAAGCGGCATAGTAGAACACTGAAGAAGCATCTAAGTTTATGCAATCGCCCAGTAAGAAGAGCTACATTTCAAGTTTTAGTTATCGATTAATGAATTATTGGGCGGTTTGGTGCCTTGGACCAGACCGAGGACCTTAAGATTTTGCATGAGCCGAGGACTGGCAGCCAGGTAACACGAGAAATTGTGTAAAGTGTTAATATGTAGTAAAAACCTAAGAAAATCTCCCGTTTCCGTCATTTACTATCGAATCGACATAACGCCAGATCGTCACATTGGTCGCTTTTCTCTCTGAAACGGTTACATTTATCGTCTGCAAGCCCTTGTCGCATGATGCGGTATGCAGACACAGTACAAGCAGCACACTAGAACACAGAATAATAATCTACGTTGATGCAATCGGCCAGTAAGAAGAGCTACATTTCAAGTTTTAGTTATCGATTAATGAATTATTGGGCGGTTTGGTGCCTTGGACCAGACCGAGGACCTTAAGATTTTGCATGAACCGAGGACTGGCAGCCAGGTAACACGAGAAATTGTGTAAAGTGTTAATATGTAGTAAAAACCTAAGAAAATCTCCCGTTTCCGTCATTTACTATCGAATCTACATAACGTTAGATCGACACAGTGGTCGCTTTTCTCTCTGAAACGGTTACATTTATCGTCTGCAAGCCGTTGTCGCGTGATGCGGTATGCAGACACAGTACAAGCAGCACACTAGAACACAGAATAAGAATCTACGTTGATGCAATCGGCCAGTAAGAAGAGCTACATTTCAAGTTTTAGTTATCGATTAATGAATTATTGGGCGGTTTGGTGCCTTGGACCAGACCGAGGACCTTAAGATTTTGCATGAACCGAGGACTGGCAGCCAGGTAACACGAGAAATTGTGTAAAGTGTTAATATGTAGTAAAAGCCTAAGAAAATCTCCCGTTTCCGTCATTTACTATCGAATCGACATAACGCCAGATCGTCACATTGGTCGCTTTTCTCTCTGAAACGGTTACATTTATCGTCTGCAAGCCCTTGTCGCGTGATGCGGTATGCAGACACAGTACAAGCAGCACACTAGAACACAGAATAAGAATCTACGTTGATGCAATCGGCCAGTAAGAAGAGCTACATTTCGAGTTTTAGTTATCGATTAATGAATTATTGGGCGGTTTGGTGCCTTGGACCAGACCGAGGACCTTAAGATTTTGCATGAACCGAGGACTGGCAGCCAGGTAACACGAAAAATTGTGTAAAGTGTTAATATGTAGTAAAAACCTAAGAAAATCTCCCGTTTCCGTCATTTACTATCGAATCGACATAACGCCAGATCGTCACAGTGGTCGCTTTTCCCTCTGAAACGGTTACATTTACCGTCTGCAAGCCCTTGTCGCGTGATGCGGTATGCAGAGTCACTACAAGCGGCATAGTAGAACACTGAAGATGCATCTAAGTTTATGCAATCGCCCAGTAAGAAAAGCTACATTTCAAGTTTTAGTTATCGATTAATGAATTATTGGGCGGTTTGGTGCCTTGGACCAGACCGAGGACCTTAAGATTTTGCATGAACCGAGGACTGGCAGCCAGGTAACACGAGAAATTGTTTAAAGTGTTAATGTGTAGTAAAAACCTAAGAAAATCTCCCGTTTCCGTCATTTACTATCGAATCGACATAACGCCAGATCGTCACAGTGGTCGCTTTTCTCTCTGAAACGGTTACATTTATCGTCTGCAAGCCCTTGTCGCGTGATGCGGTATGCAGACACAGTACAAGCAGCACACTAGAACACAGAATAAGAATCTACGTTGATGCAATCGGTCAGTAAGAAGAGCTACATTTCAAGTTTTAGTTATCGATTAATGAATTATTGGGCGGTTTGGTGCCTTGGACCAGACCGAGGACCTTAAGATTTTGCATGAACCGAGGACTGGCAGCCAGGTAACACGAGAAATTGTGTAAAGTGTTAATATGTAGTAAAAACCCAAGAAAATCTCCCGTTTCCGTCATTTACTATCGAATCGACATAACGCCAGATCATCACAGTGGTCGCTTTTCTCTCTGAAACGGTTACATTTATCGTCTGCAAGCCCTTGTCGCGTGATGCGGTATGCAGAGTCACTACAAGCGGCATAGTAGAACACTGAAGAAGCATCTAAGTTTATGCAATCGCCCAGTAAGAAGAGCTACATTTCAAGTTTTAGTTATCGATTAATGAATTATTGGGCGGTTTGGTGCCTTGGAATAGACCGAGGATCTTAAGATTTTGCATGAACCGAGGACTGGCAGCCAGGTAACACGAGAAATTGTGTAAAGTGTTAATATGTAGTAAAAACCTAAGAAAATCTCCCGTTTCCGTCATTTACTATCGAATCGACATAACGCCAGATCGTCACATTGGTCGCTTTTCTCTCTGAAACGGTTACATTTATCGTCTGCAAGCCCTTGTCGCATGATGCGGTATGCAGACACAGTACAAGCAGCACACTAGAATACAGAATAAGAATCTACGTTGATGCAATCGGCCAGTAAGAAGAGCTACATTTCAAGTTTTAGTTATCGATTAATGAATTATTGGGCGGTTTGGTGCCTTGGACCAGACCGAGGACCTTAAGATTTTGCATGAACCGAGGACTGGCAGCCAGGTAACACGAGAAATTGTGTAAAGTGTTAATATGTAGTAAAAACCTAAGAAAATCTCCCGTTTCCGTCATTTACTATCGAATCGACATAACGCCAGATCGTCACAGTGGTCGCTTTTCTCTCTGAAACGGTTACATTTATCGTCTGCAAGCCCTTGTCGCGTGATGCGGTATGCAGAGTCACTACAAGCGGCATAGTAGAACACTGAAGAAGCATCTAAGTTTATGCAATCGCCCAGTAAGAAGGGCTACATTTCAAGTTTTAGTTATCGATTAATGAATTATTGGGCGGTTTGGTGCCTTGGACCTGACCGAGGACCTTAAGATTTTGCATGAACCGAGGACTGGCAGCCAGGTAACACCAGGAATTGTGTAAAGTGTTAATATGTAGTAAAAACCTAAGAAAATCTCCCGTTTCCGTCATTTACTATTGAATCGACATAACGCCAGATCGTCACATTGGTCGCTTTTCTCTCTGAAACGGTTACATTTATCGTCTGCAAGCCCTTGTCGCGTGATGCGGTATGCAGACACAGTACAAGCAGCACACTAGAACACAGAATAAGAATCTACGTTGATGCAATCGGCCAGTAAGAAGAGCTACATTTCAAGTTTTAGTTATCGATTAATGAATTATTGGGCGGTTTGGTGCCTTGGACCAGACCGAGGACCTTAAGATTTTGCATGAACCGAGGACTGGCAGCCAGGTAACACGAGAAATTGTGTAAAGTGTTAATATGTAGTAAAAACCTAAGAAAATCTCCCGTTTCCGTCATTTACTATCGAATCGACATAACGCCAGATCGTCACAGTGGTCGCTTTTCTCTCTGAAACGGTTACATCTATCGTCTGCTTGCCGTTGTCGCGTGATGCGGTATGCAGACACAGTACAAGCAGCACACTAGAACACAGAATAAGAATCTACGTTGATGCAATCGGCCAGTAAGAAGAGCTACATTTCAAGTTTTAGTTATCGATTAATGAATTATTGGGCGGTTTGGTGCCTTGGACCAGACCGAGGACCTTAAGATTTTGCATGAACCGAGGACTCGCAGCCAGGTAACACGAGAAATTGTGTAAAGTGTTAATATGTAGTAAAAACCTAAGAAAATATCCCGTTTCCATCATTTACTATCGAATCGACATAACGCCAGATCGTCACAGTGGTCGCTTTTCTCTCTGAAATGGTTACATTTATCGTCTGCAAGCAGTTGTCGCGTGATGCGGTATGCAGAGTCACTACAAGCGGCATAGTAGAACACTGAAGAAGCATCTAAGTTTATGGAATCGCCCAGTAAGAAGAGCTACATTTCAAGTTTTAGTTATCGATTAATGAATTATTGGGCGGTTTGGTGCCTTGGACCAGACCGAGGACCTTAAGGTTTTGCATGAACCGAGGACTGGCAGCCAGGTAACACGAGAAATTGTGTAAAGTGTTAATATGTAGTAAAAACCTAAGAAAATCTCCCGTTTCCGTCATTTACTATCGAATCGACATAACGCCAGATCGTCACAGTGGTCGCTTTTCTCTCTGAAACGGTTACATTTATCGTCTGCAAGCCGTTGTCGTGTGATGCGGTATGCAGACACAGTACAACCAGCACACTAGAACACAGAATAAGAATCTACGTTGATGCAATCGGCCAGTAAGAAGAGCTACATTTCAAGTTTTAGTTATCGATTAATGAATTATTGGGCGGTTTGGTGCCTTGGACCAGACCGAGGACCTTAAGATTTTGCATGAACCGAGGACTGGCAGCCAGGTAACACGAGAAATTGTTTAAAGTGTTAATGTGTAGTAAAAACCTAAGAAAATCTCCCGTTTCCGTCATTTACTATCGAATCGACATAACGTCAGATCGTCACAGTGGTCGCTGTTCTCTCTGAAACGGTTACATTTATCGTCTGCAAGCCCCTGTCGCGTGATGCGGTATGCAGACACAGTACAAGCAGCACACTAGAACACAGAATAAGAATCTACGTTGATGCAATCGGTCAGTAAGAAGAGCTACATTTCAAGTTTTAGTTATCGATTAATGAATTATTGGGCGGTTTGGTGCCTTGGACCAGACCGAGGACCTTAAGATTTTGCATGAACCGAGGACTGGCAGCCAGGTAACACGAGAAATTGTGTAAAGTGTTAATATGTAGTAAAAACCCAAGAAAATCTCCCGTTTCCGTCATTTACTATCGAATCGACATAACGCCAGATCGTCACAGTGGTCGCATTTCTCTCTGAAACGGTTACATTTATCGTCTGCAAGCCCTTGTCGCGTGATGCGGTATGCAGAGTTACTACAAGCGGCATAGTAGAACACTGAAGAAGCATCTAAGTTTATGCAATCGCCCAGTAAGAAGAGCTACATTTCAAGTTTTAGTTATCGATTAATGAATTATTGGGCTGTTTGGTGCCTTGGACCAGACCGAGGACCTTAAGATTTTGCATGAGCCGAGGACTGGCAGCCAGGTAACACGAGAAATTGTGTAAAGTGTTAATATGTATTAAAAACCTAAGAAAATCTCCCGTTTCCGTCATTTACTATCGAATCGACATAACGCCAGATCGTCACAGTGGTCGCTTTTCACTCTGAAACGGTTACATTTATCGTCTGCAAGCCCTTGTCGCGTGATGCGGTATGCAGACACAGTACAAGCAGCACACTAGAACACAGAATAAGAATCTACGTTGATGCAATCGGCCAGTAAGAAGAGCTACATTTCAAGTTTTAGTTATCGATTAGTGAATTATTGGGCGGTTTGGTGCCTTGGACCAGACCGAGGACCTTAAGATTTTGCATGAACCGAGGACTGGCAGCCAGGTAACACGAGAAATTGTGTAAAGTGTTAATATGTAGTAAAAACCTAAGAAAATCTCCCGTTTCCGTCATTTACTATCGAATCGACATAACGCCAGATCGTCACAGTGGTCGCTTTTCTCTCTGAAACGGTTACATTTATCGTCTGCAAGCCCTTGTCGCATGATGTGGTATGCAGACACAGTACAAGCAGCACACTAGAACACAGAATAAGAATCTACGTTGATGCAATCGGCCAGTAAGAAAAGCTACATTTCAAGTTTTAGTTATCGATTAATGAATTATTGGGCGGTTTGGTGCCTTGGACCAGACCGAGGACCTTAAGATTTTGCATGAACCGAGGACTGGCTGCCAGGTAACACGAGAAATTGTGTAAAGTGTTAATATGTAGTAAAAACCTAAGAAAATCTCCCGTTTCCGTCATTTACTATCGAATCTACATAACGTTAGATCGACACAGTGGTCGCTTTTCTCTCTGAAACGGTTACATTTATCGTCTGCAAGCCGTTGTCGCGTGATGCGGTATGCAGACACAGTACAAGCAGCACACTAGAACACAGAATAAGAATCTACGTTGATGCAATCGGCCAGTAAGAAGAGCTACATTTCAAGTTTTAGTTATCGATTAATGAATTATTGGGCTGTTTGGTGCCTTGGACCAGACCGAGGATCTTAAGATTTTGCATGAACCGAGGACTGGCAGCCAGGTAACACGAGAAATTGTGTAAAGTGTTAATATGTAGTAAAAGCCTAAGAAAATCTCCCGTTTCCATCATTTACTATCGAATCGACATAACGCCAGATCGTCACATTGGTCGCTTTTCTCTCTGAAACGGTTACATTTATCGTCTGCAAGCCCTTGTCGCGTGATGCGGTATGCAGACACAGTACAAGCAGCACACTAGAACACAGAATAAGAATCTACGTTGATGCAATCGGCCAGTAAGAAGAGCTACATTTCGAGTTTTAGTTATCGATTAATGAATTATTGGGCGGTTTGGTGCCTTGGACCAGACCGAGGACCTTAAGATTTTGCATGAACCGAGGACTGGCAGCCAGGTAACACGAGAAATTGTGTAAAGTGTTAATATGTAGTAAAAACCTAAGAAAATCTCCCGTTTCCGTCATTTACTATCGAATCGACATAACGCCAGATCGTCACAGTGGTCGCTTTTCTCTCTGAAACGGTTACATTTATCGTCTGCAAGCCCTTGTCGCGTGATGCGGTATGCAGAGTCACTACAAGCGGCATAGTAGAACACTGAAGAAGCATCTAAGTTTATGCAATCGCCCAGTAAGAAGAGCTACATTTCAAGTTTTAGTTATCGATTAATGAATTATTGGGCGGTTTGGTGCCTTGGACCAGACCGAGGACCTTAAGATTTTGCATGAGCCGAGGACTGGCAGCCAGGTAACACGAGAAATTGTGTAAAGTGTTAATATGTAGTAAAAACCTAAGAAAATCTCCCGTTTCCGTCATTTACTATCGAATCGACATAACGCCAGATCGTCACATTGGTCGCTTTTCTCTCTGAAACGGTTACATTTATCGTCTGCAAGCCCTTGTCGCATGATGCGGTATGCAGACACAGTACAAGCAGCACACTAGAACACAGAATAATAATCTACGTTGATGCAATCGGCCAGTAAGAAGAGCTACATTTCAAGTTTTAGTTATCGATTAATGAATTATTGGGCGGTTTGGTGCCTTGGACCAGACCGAGGACCTTAAGATTTTGCATGAACCGAGGACTGGCAGCCAGGTAACACGAGAAATTGTGTAAAGTGTTAATATGTAGTAAAAACCTAAGAAAATCTCCCGTTTCCGTCATTTACTATCGAATCTACATAACGTTAGATCGACACAGTGGTCGCTTTTCTCTCTGAAACGGTTACATTTATCGTCTGCAAGCCGTTGTCGCGTGATGCGGTATGCAGACACAGTACAAGCAGCACACTAGAACACAGAATAAGAATCTACGTTGATGCAATCGGCCAGTAAGAAGAGCTACATTTCAAGTTTTAGTTATCGATTAATGAATTATTGGGCGGTTTGGTGCCTTGGACCAGACCGAGGACCTTAAGATTTTGCATGAACCGAGGACTGGCAGCCAGGTAACACGAGAAATTGTGTAAAGTGTTAATATGTAGTAAAAGCCTAAGAAAATCTCCCGTTTCCGTCATTTACTATCGAATCGACATAACGCCAGATCGTCACATTGGTCGCTTTTCTCTCTGAAACGGTTACATTTATCGTCTGCAAGCCCTTGTCGCGTGATGCGGTATGCAGACACAGTACAAGCAGCACACTAGAACACAGAATAAGAATCTACGTTGATGCAATCGGCCAGTAAGAAGAGCTACATTTCGAGTTTTAGTTATCGATTAATGAATTATTGGGCGGTTTGGTGCCTTGGACCAGACCGAGGACCTTAAGATTTTGCATGAACCGAGGACTGGCAGCCAGGTAACACGAAAAATTGTGTAAAGTGTTAATATGTAGTAAAAACCTAAGAAAATCTCCCGTTTCCGTCATTTACTATCGAATCGACATAACGCCAGATCGTCACAGTGGTCGCTTTTCCCTCTGAAACGGTTACATTTACCGTCTGCAAGCCCTTGTCGCGTGATGCGGTATGCAGAGTCACTACAAGCGGCATAGTAGAACACTGAAGATGCATCTAAGTTTATGCAATCGCCCAGTAAGAAAAGCTACATTTCAAGTTTTAGTTATCGATTAATGAATTATTGGGCGGTTTGGTGCCTTGGACCAGACCGAGGACCTTAAGATTTTGCATGAACCGAGGACTGGCAGCCAGGTAACACGAGAAATTGTTTAAAGTGTTAATGTGTAGTAAAAACCTAAGAAAATCTCCCGTTTCCGTCATTTACTATCGAATCGACATAACGCCAGATCGTCACAGTGGTCGCTTTTCTCTCTGAAACGGTTACATTTATCGTCTGCAAGCCCTTGTCGCGTGATGCGGTATGCAGACACAGTACAAGCAGCACACTAGAACACAGAATAAGAATCTACGTTGATGCAATCGGTCAGTAAGAAGAGCTACATTTCAAGTTTTAGTTATCGATTAATGAATTATTGGGCGGTTTGGTGCCTTGGACCAGACCGAGGACCTTAAGATTTTGCATGAACCGAGGACTGGCAGCCAGGTAACACGAGAAATTGTGTAAAGTGTTAATATGTAGTAAAAACCCAAGAAAATCTCCCGTTTCCGTCATTTACTATCGAATCGACATAACGCCAGATCGTCACAGTGGTCGCTTTTCTCTCTGAAACGGTTACATTTATCGTCTGCAAGCCCTTGTCGCGTGATGCGGTATGCAGAGTCACTACAAGCGGCATAGTAGAACACTGAAGAAGCATCTAAGTTTATGCAATCGCCCAGTAAGAAGAGCTACATTTCAAGTTTTAGTTATCGATTAATGAATTATTGGGCGGTTTGGTGCCTTGGAATAGACCGAGGATCTTAAGATTTTGCATGAACCGAGGACTGGCAGCCAGGTAACACGAGAAATTGTGTAAAGTGTTAATATGTAGTAAAAACCTAAGAAAATCTCCCGTTTCCGTCATTTACTATCGAATCGACATAACGCCAGATCGTCACAGTGGTCGCTTTTCTCTCTGAAACGGTTACATTTATCGTCTGCAAGCCGTTGTCGTGTGATGCGGTATGCAGACACAGTACAACCAGCACACTAGAACACAGAATAAGAATCTACGTTGATGCAATCGGCCAGTAAGAAGAGCTACATTTCAAGTTTTAGTTATCTATTAATGAATTATTGGGCGGTTTGGTGCCTTGGACCAGACCGAGGACCTTAAGATTTTGCATGAACCGAGGACTGGCAGCCAGGTAACACGAGAAATTGTGTAAAGTGTTAATATGTAGTAAAAACCTAAGAAAATCTCCCGTTTCCGTCATTTACTATCGAATCGACATAACGCCAGATCGTCACAGTGGTCGCTTTTCTCTCTGAAACGGTTACATTTATCGTCTGCAAGCCCTTGTCGCGTGATGCGGTATGCAGAGTCACTACAAGCGGCATAGTAGAACACTGAAGAAGCATCTAAGTTTATGCAATCGCCCAGCAAGAAGAGCTACATTTCAAGTTTTAGTTATCGATTAATGAATTATTGGGCGGTTTGGTGCCTTGGACCAGACCGAGGACCTTAAGATTTTGCATGAACCGAGGACTGGCAGCCAGGTAACACGAGAAATTGTGTAAAGTGTTAATATGTAGTAAAAACCTAAGAAAATCTCCCGTTTCCGTCATTTACTATCGAATCGACATAACGCCAGATCGTCACAGTGGTCGCTTTTCTCTCTGAAACGGTTACATTTATCGTCTGCAAGCCCTTGTCGCGTGATGCGGTATGCAGACACAGTACAAGCAGCACACTAGAACACAGAATAAGAATCTACGTTGATGCAATCGGCCAGTAAGAAGAGCTACATTTCAAGTTTTAGTTATCGATTAATGAATTATTGGGCGGTTTGGTGCCTTGGACCAGACCGAGGACCTTAAGATTTTGCATGAACCGAGGACTGGCAGCCAGGTAACACGAGAAATTGTGTAAAGTGTTAATATGTAGTAAAAACCTAAGAAAATCTCCCGTTTCCGTCATTTACTATCGAATCGACATAACGCCAGATCGTCACAGTGGTCGCTTTTCTCTCTGAAACGGTTACATCTATCGTCTGCTTGCCGTTGTCGCGTGATGCGGTATGCAGACACAGTACAAGCAGCACACTAGAACACAGAATAAGAATCTACGTTGATGCAATCGGCCAGTAAGATGAGCTACATTTCAAGTTTTAGTTATCGATTAATGAATTATTGGGCGGTTTGGTGCCTTGGACCAGACCGAGGACCTTAAGATTTTGCATGAACCGAGGACTGGCAGCCAGGTAACACGAGAAATTGTGTAAAGTGTTAATATGTAGTAAAAACCTAAGAAAATATCCCGTTTCCATCATTTACTATCGAATCGACATAACGCCAGATCGTCACAGTGGTCGCTTTTCTCTCTGAAATGGTTACATTTATCGTCTGCAAGCCCTTGTCGCGTGATGCGGTATGCAGAGTCACAACAAGCGGCATAGTAGAACACTGAAGAAGCACATAAGTTTATGCAATCGCCCAGTAAGAAGAGCTACATTTCAAGTTTTAGTTATCGATTAATGAATTATTGGGCGGTTTGGTGCCTTGGACCAGACCGAGGACCTTAAGGTTTTGCATGAACCGAGGACTGGCAGCCAGGTAACACGAGAAATTGTGTAAAGTGTTAATATGTAGTAAAAACCTAAGAAAATCTCCCGTTTCCGTCATTTACTATCGAATCGACATAACGCCAGATCGTCACAGTGGTCGCTTTTCTCTCTGAAACGGTTACATTTATCGTCTGCAAGCCGTTGTCGTGTGATGCGGTATGCAGACACAGTACAACCAGCACACTAGAACACAGAATAAGAATCTACGTTGATGCAATCGGCCAGTAAGAAGAGCTACATTTCAAGTTTTAGTTATCTATTAATGAATTATTGGGCGGTTTGGTGCCTTGGACCAGACCGAGGACCTTAAGATTTTGCATGAACCGAGGACTGGCAGCCAGGTAACACGAGAAATTGTGTAAAGTGTTAATATGTAGTAAAAACCTAAGAAAATCTCCCGTTTCCGTCATTTACTATCGAATCGACATAACGCCAGATCGTCACAGTGGTCGCTTTTCTCTCTGAAACGGTTACATTTATCGTCTGCAAGCCGTTGTCGCGTGATGCGGTATGCAGAGTCACTACAAGCGGAATAGTAGAACACTGAAGAAGCATCTAAGTTTATGCAATCGCCCAGCAAGAAGAGCTACATTTCAAGTTTTAGTTATCGATTAATGAATTATTGGGCGGTTTGGTGCCTTGGACCAGACCGAGGACCTTAAGATTTTGCATGAACCGAGGACTGGCAGCCAGGTAACACGAGAAATTGTGTAAAGTGTTAATATGTAGTAAAAACCTAAGAAAATCTCCCGTTTCCGTCATTTACTATCGAATCGACATAACGCCAGATCGTCACAGTGGTCGCTTTTCTCTCTGAAACGGTTACATTTATCGTCTGCAAGCCCTTGTCGCGTGATGCGGTATGCAGACACAGTACAAGCAGCACACTAGAACACAGAATAAGAATCTACGTTGATGCAATCGGCCAGTAAGAAGAGCTACATTTCAAGTTTTAGTTATCGATTAATGAATTATTGGGCGGTTTGGTGCCTTGGACCAGACCGAGGACCTTAAGATTTTGCATGAACCGAGGACTGGCAGCCAGGTAACACGAGAAATTGTGTAAAGTGTTAATATGTAGTAAAAACCTAAGAAAATCTCCCGTTTCCGTCATTTACTATCGAATCGACATAACGCCAGATCGTCACATTCGTCGCTTTTCTCTCTGAAACGGTTACATTTATCGTCTGCAAGCCGTTGTCGCGTGATGCGGTATGCAGACACAGTACAAGCAGCACACTAGAACACAGAATAAGAATCTACGTTGATGCAATCGGCCCGTAAGAAGAGCTACATTTCAAGTTTTAGTTATCGATTAATGAATTATTGGGCGGTTTGGTGCCTTGGACCAGACCGAGGACCTTAAGATTTTGCATGAACCGAGGACTGGCAGCCAGGTAACACCAGAAATTGTGTAAAGTGTTAATATGTAGTAAAAACCTAAGAAAATCTCCCGTTTCCGTCATTTACTATCGAATCGACATAACGCCAGATCGTCACATTGGTAGCTTTTCTCTCTGAAACGGTTACATTTATCGTCTGCAAGCCCTTGTCGCGTGATGCGGTATGCAGACACAGTACAAGCAGCACACTAGAACACAGAATAAGAATCTACGTTGATGCAATCGGCTAGTAAGAAGAGCTACATTTCAAGTTTTAGTTATCGATTAATGAATTATTGGGCGGTTTGGTGCCTTGGACCAGACCGAGGACCTTAAGATTTTGCATGAACCGAGGACTGGCAGCCAGGTAACACGAGAAATTGTGTAAAGTGTTAATATGTAGTAAAAACCTAAGAAAATCTCCCGTTTCCGTCATTTACTATCGAATCGACATAACGCCAGATCGTCACAGTGGTCGCTTTTCTCTCTGAAACGGTTACATTTATCGTCTGCAAGCCCTTGTCGCGTGATGCGGTATGCAGACACAGTACAAGCAGCACACTAGAACACAGAATAAGAATCTACGTTGATGCAATCGGCCGGTAAGAGGAGCTACATTTCAAGTTTTAGTTATCGATTAATGAATTATTGGGCGGTTTGGTGCCTTGGACCAGACCGAGGACCTTAAGATTTTGTATGAACCGAGGACTGGCAGCCAGGTAACACGAGAAATTGTGTAAAGTGTTAATATGTAGTAAAAACCTAAGAAAATCTCCCGTTTCCGTCATTTACTATCGAATCGACATAACGCCAGATCGTCACATTGGTCGCTTTTCTCTCTGAAACGGTTACATTTATCGTCTGCAAGCCCTTGTCGCGTGATGCGGTATGCTGACACAGTACAAGCAGCACACTAGAACACAGAATAAGAATCTACGTTGATGCAATCGGCCAGTAAGAAGAGCTATATTTCAAGTTTTAGTTATCGATTAATGAATTATTGGGCGGTTTGGTGCCTTGGACCAGACCGAGGACCTTAAGATTTTGCATGAACCGACGACTGGCAGCCAGGTAACACGAGAAATTGTGTAAAGTGTTAATATGTAGTAAAAACCTTAGAAAATCTCCCGTTTCCGTCATTTACTATCGAATCGACATAACGCCAGATCGTCACAGTGGTCGCTTTTCTCTCTGAAACGGTTACATTTATCGTCTGCAAGCCGTTGTCGCGTGACGCGGTATGCAGACACAGTACAAGCAGCACACTAGAACACAGAATAAGAATCTACGTTGATGCAATCGGCCAGTAACAAGAGCTACATTTCAAGTTTTAGTTATCGATTAATGATTTATTGGGCGGTTTGGTGCCTTGGACCAGACCGAGGACCTTAAGATTTTGCATGAACCGAGGACTGGCAGCCAGGTAACACGAGAAATTGTGTAAAGTGTTAATATGTAGTAAAAACCTAAGAAAATCTACCGTTTCCGTCATTTACTATCGAATCGACATAACGCCAGATCGTCACAGTGGTCGCTTTTCTCTCTGAAACGGTTACATTTATCGTCTGCAAGCCGTTGTCGCGTGATGCGGTATGCAGACACAGTACAAGCGGCACACTAGAACACAGAATAAGAATCTACTTTGATGCAATCGGCCAGTAAGGAGAGCTACATTTCAAGTTTTAGTTATCGATTAACGAAATATTGGGCGGTTTGGTGCCTTGGACCAGACCGAGGACCTTAAGATTTTGCATGAACCGAGGACTGGCAGCCAGGTAACACGAGAAATTGTGTAAAGTGTTAATATGTAGTAAAAACCTAAGAAAATCTCCCGTTTCCGTCATTTACTCTCGAATCGACATAACGCCAGATCGTCACATTGGTCGCTTTTCTCTCTGAAACGGTGACATTTATCGTCTGCAAGTCGTTGTCGCGTGATGCGGTATGCAGACACAGTACAAGCAGCACACTAGAACACAGAATAAGAATCTACGTTGATGGAATCGGCCAGTAAGAAGAGCTACATTTCAAGTTTTAGTTATCGATTAATGAATTATTGGGCGGTTTGGTGCCTTGGACCAGACCGAGGACCTTAAGATTTTGCATGAACCGAGGACTGGCAGCCAGGTAACACCAGAAATTGTGTAAAGTGTTAATATGTAGTAAAAGCCTAAGAAAATCTCCCGTTTCCGTCATTTACTATCGAATCGACATAACGCCAGATCGTCACAGTGGTCGCTTTTCTCTCTGAAACGGTTACATTTATCGTCTGCAAGCCGTTGTCGCGTGATGCGGTATGCAGACACAGTACAAGCAGCACACTAGAACACAGAATAAGAATCTACGATGATGCAATCGGCCAGTAAGAAGAGCTACATTTCAAGTTTTAGTTATCGATTAATGAATTATTGGGCGGTTTGGTGCCTTGGACCAGACCGAGGACCTTAAGATTTTGCATGAACCGAGGACTGGCAGCCAGGTAACACGAGAAATTGTGTAAAGTGTTAATATGTAGTAAAAACCTAAGAAAATCTCCCGTTTCCGTCATTTACTATCGAATCGACATAACGCCAGATCGTCACAGTGGTCGCTTTTCTCTCTGAAACGGTTACATTTATCGTCTGCAAGCCGTTGTCGCGTGATGCGGTATGCAGACACAGTACAAGCAGCACACTAGAACACAGAATAAGAATCTACGTTGATGCAATCGGCCAGTAAGAAGAGCTACATTTCAAGTTTTAGTTATCGATTAATGAATTATTGGGCGGTTTGGTGCCTTGGACCAGACCGAGGACCTTAAGATTTTGCATGAACCGAGGACTGGCAGCCAGGTAACACGAGAAATTGTGTAAAGTGTTAATATGTAGTAAAAACCCTAAGAAAATCTCCCGTTTCCGTCATTTACTATCGAATCGACATAACGCCAGATCGTCACATTGGTCGCTTCTCTCTCTGAAACGGTTACATTTATCGTCTGCAAGCCGTTGTCGCGTGATGCGGTATGCAGACACAGTACAAGCAGCACACTAGAACACAGAATAAGAATCTACGTTGATGCAATCGGCCAGTAAGAAGAGCTACATTTCAAGTTTTAGTTATCGATTAATGAATTATTGGGCGGTTTGGTGCCTTGGACCAGACCGAGGACCTTAAGATTTTGCATGAACCGAGGACTGGCAGCCAGGTAACACGAGAAATTGTGTAAAGTGTTAATATGTAGTAAAAACCGAAGAAAATCTCCCGTTTCCGTCATTTACTATCAAATCGACATAACGCCAGATCGTCACATTGGTCGCTTTCCTCTCTGAAACGGTTACATTTATCGTCTGCAAGCCCTTGTCGCGTGATGCGGTATGCAGACACAGTACAACCAGCACACTAGAACACAGAATAAGAATCTACGTTGATGCAATCGGCCAGTAAGAAGAGCTACATTTCAAGTTTTAGTTATCGATTAATGAATTATTGGGCGGTTTGGTGCCTTGGACCAGACCGAGGACCTTAAGATTTTGCATGAACCGAGGACTCGCAGCCAGGTAACACGAGAAATTGTGTAAAGTGTTAATATGTAGTAAAAACCTAAGAAAATCTCCCGTTTCCGTCATTTACTATCGAATCGACATAACGCCAGATCGTCACATTGGTCGTTTTTCTCTCTGAAACGGTTACATTTATCGTCTGCAAGCCGTTGTCGCGTGATGCGGTACGCAGACACAGTACAAGCAGCACACTAGAACACAGAATAAGAATCTACGTTGATGCAATCGGCCAGTAAGAAGAGCTACATTTCAAGTTTTAGTTATCGATTAATGAATAATTGGGCGGTTTGGTGCCTTGGACCAGACCGAGGACCTTAAGATTTTGCATGAACCGAGGACTGGCGGCCAGGTAACACCAGAAATTGTGTAAAGTGTTAATATGTAGTAAAAACCTAAGAAAATCTCCCGTTTCCGTCATTTACTATCGAATCGACATAACGCCAGATCGTCACATTGGTCGCTTTTCTCTCTGAAATGGTTACATTTATCGTCTGCAAGCCCTTGTCGCGTGATGCGGTATGCAGACAAAGTACAAGCAGCACACTAGAACACAGAATATGAATCTACGTTGATGCAATCGGCCAGTAAGAAGAGCTACATTTCAAGTTTTAGTTATCGATTAATGAATTATTGGGCGGTTTGGTGCCTTGGACCAGACCGAGGACCTTAAGATTTTGCATGAACCGAGGACTGGCAGCCAGGTAACACGAGAAATTGTGTAAAGTGTTAATATGTATTAAAAACCTAAGAAAATCTCCCGTTTCCGTCATTTACTATCGAATCGACATAACGCCAGATCGTCACAGTGGTCGCTTTTCTCTCTGAAACGGTTACATTTATCGTCTGCAAGCCGTTGTCGCGTGATGCGGTATGCAGACACAGTACAAGTAGCACACTAGAACACAGAATAAGAATCTACGTTGATGCAATCGGCCAGTAAGAAGAGCTACATTTCAAGTTTTAGTTATCGATTAATGAATTATTGGGCGGTTTGGTGCCTTGGACCAGACCGAGGACCTTAAGATTTTGCATGAACCGAGGACTGGCAGCCAGGTAACACGAGAAATTGTGTAAAGTGTTAATATGTAGTAAAAACCTAAGAAAATCTCCCGTTTCCGTCATTTACTATCGAATCGACATAAAGCCAGATCGTCACAGTGGTCGCTTTTCTCTCTGAAACGGTTACATTTATCGTCTGCAAGCCCTTGTCGCGTGATGCGGTATGCAGAGTCACTACAAGCGGCATAGTAGAACACTGAAGAAGCATCTAAGTTTATGCAATCGCCCAGTAAGAAGAGCTACATTTCAAGTTTTAGTTATCGATTAATGAATTATTGGGCGGTTTGGTGCCTTGGACCAGACCGAGGACCTTAAGATTTTGCATGAACCGAGGACTGGCAGCCAGGTAACACGAGAAATTGTGTAAAGTGTTAATATGTAGTAAAAACCTAAGAAAATCTCCCGTTTCCGTCATTTACTATCGAATCGACATAACGCCAGATCGTCACATTGGTCGCTTTCCTCTCTGAAACGGTTACATTTATCGTCTGCAAGTCCTTGTCGCGTGATGCGGTATTCAGACACAGTACAAGCAGCACACTAGAACACAGAATAAGAATCTACGTTGATGCAATCGGCCAGTAAGAAGATCTACATTTCAAGTTTTAGTTATCGATTAATGAATTATTGGGCGGTTTGGTGCCTTGGACCAGACCGAGGACCTTAAGATTTTGCAGGAACCGAGGACTGGCAGCCAGGTAACACGAGAAATTGTGTAAAGTGTTAATATGTAGTAAAAACTTAAGAAAATCTCCCGTTTCCGTCATTTACTATCGAATCGACATAACGCCAGATCGTCACAGTGGTCGCTTTTCTCTCTGAAACGGTTACATTTATCGTCTGCAAGCCCTTGTCGCGTGATGCGGTATGCAGACACAGTACAAGCAGCACACTAGAACACAGAATAAGAATCTACGTTGATGCAATCGGCCAGTAAGAAGAGCTACATTTCAAGTTTTAGTTATCGATTAATGAATTATTGGGCGGTTTGGTGCCTTGGACCAGACCGAGGACCTTAAGATTTTGCATGAACCGAGGACTGGCGGCCAGGTAACACCAGAAATTGTGTAAAGTGTTAATATGTAGTAAAAACCTAAGAAAATCTCCCGTTTCCGTCATTTACTATCGAATCGACATAACGCCAGATCGTCACATTGGTCGCTTTTCTCTCTGAAATGGTTACATTTATCGTCTGCAAGCCCTTGTCGCGTGATGCGGTATGCAGACAAAGTACAAGCAGCACACTAGAACACAGAATATGAATCTACGTTGATGCAATCGGCCAGTAAGAAGAGCTACATTTCAAGTTTTAGTTATCGATTAATGAATTATTGGGCGGTTTGGTGCCTTGGACCAGACCGAGGACCTTAAGATTTTGCATGAACCGAGGACTGGCAGCCAGGTAACACGAGAAATTGTGTAAAGTGTTAATATGTATTAAAAACCTAAGAAAATCTCCCGTTTCCGTCATTTACTATCGAATCGACATAACGCCAGATCGTCACAGTGGTCGCTTTTCTCTCTGAAACGGTTACATTTATCGTCTGCAAGCCGTTGTCGCGTGATGCGGTATGCAGACACAGTACAAGTAGCACACTAGAACACAGAATAAGAATCTACGTTGATGCAATCGGCCAGTAAGAAGAGCTACATTTCAAGTTTTAGTTATCGATTAATGAATTATTGGGCGGTTTGGTGCCTTGGACCAGACCGAGGACCTTAAGATTTTGCATGAACCGAGGACTGGCAGCCAGGTAACACGAGAAATTGTGTAAAGTGTTAATATGTAGTAAAAACCTAAGAAAATCTCCCGTTTCCGTCATTTACTATCGAATCGACATAAAGCCAGATCGTCACAGTGGTCGCTTTTCTCTCTGAAACGGTTACATTTATCGTCTGCAAGCCCTTGTCGCGTGATGCGGTATGCAGAGTCACTACAAGCGGCATAGTAGAACACTGAAGAAGCATCTAAGTTTATGCAATCGCCCAGTAAGAAGAGCTACATTTCAAGTTTTAGTTATCGATTAATGAATTATTGGGCGGTTTGGTGCCTTGGACCAGACCGAGGACCTTAAGATTTTGCATGAACCGAGGACTGGCAGCCAGGTAACACGAGAAATTGTGTAAAGTGTTAATATGTAGTAAAAACCTAAGAAAATCTCCCGTTTCCGTCATTTACTATCGAATCGACATAACGCCAGATCGTCACATTGGTCGCTTTCCTCTCTGAAACGGTTACATTTATCGTCTGCAAGTCCTTGTCGCGTGATGCGGTATTCAGACACAGTACAAGCAGCACACTAGAACACAGAATAAGAATCTACGTTGATGCAATCGGCCAGTAAGAAGATCTACATTTCAAGTTTTAGTTATCGATTAATGAATTATTGGGCGGTTTGGTGCCTTGGACCAGACCGAGGACCTTAAGATTTTGCAGGAACCGAGGACTGGCAGCCAGGTAACACGAGAAATTGTGTAAAGTGTTAATATGTAGTAAAAACTTAAGAAAATCTCCCGTTTCCGTCATTTACTATCGAATCGACATAACGCCAGATCGTCACAGTGGTCGCTTTTCTCTCTGAAACGGTTACATTTATCGTCTGCAAGCCCTTGTCGCGTGATGCGGTATGCAGAGTCACTACAAGCGGCATAGTAGAACACTGAAGAAGCATCTAAGTTTATGCAATCGCCCAGTAAGAAGAGCTACATTTCAAGTTTTAGTTATCGATTAATGAATTATTGGGCAGTTTGGTGCCTTGGACCAGACCGAGGACCTTAAGATATTGCATGAACCGAGGACTGGCAGCCAGGTAACACGAGAAATTGTGTAAAGTGTTAATATGTAGTAAAAACCTAAGAAAATCTCCCGTTTCCGTCATTTACTATCGAATCGACATAACGCCAGATCGTCACAGTGGTCGCTTTTCTCTCTGAAACGGTTACATTTATCGTCTGCAAGCCCTTGTCGCGTGATGCGGTATGCAGACAAAGTACAAGCAGCACACTAGAACACAGAATAAGAATCTACGTTGATGCAATCGGCCAGTAAGAAGAGCTACATTTCAAGTTTTAGTTATCGATTAATGAATTATTGGGCGGTTTGGTGCCTTGGACCAGACCGAGGACCTTAAGATTTTGCATGAACCGAGGACTGGCAGCCAGGTAACACGAGAAATTGTGTAAAGTGTTAATATGTAGTAAAAACCTAAGAAAATCTCCCGTTTCCGTCATTTACTATCGAATCGACATAACGCCAGATCGTCACAGTGGTCGCTTTTCTCTCTGAAACGGTTACATTTATCGTCTGCAAGCCCTTGTCGCGTGATGCGGTATGCAGACACAGTACAAGCAGCACACTAGAACACAGAATAAGAATCTACGTTGATGCAATCGGCCAGTAAGAAGAGCTACATTTCAAGTTTTAGTTATCGATTAATGAATTATTGGGCGGTTTGGTGCCTTGGACCAGACCGAGGACCTTAAGATTTTGCATGAACCGAGGACTGGCAGCCAGGTAACACGAGAAATTGTGTAAAGTGTTAATATGTAGTAAAAACCTAAGAAAATCTCCCGTTTCCGTCATTTACTATCGAATCGACATAACGCCAGATCGTCACATTGGTCGCTTTTCTCTCTGAAACGGTTACATTTACCGTCTGCAAGCCCTTGTCGCGTGATGCGGTATGCAGACACAGTACAAGCAGCACACTAGAACACAGAATAAGAATCTACGTTGATGCAATCGGCCAGTAAGAAGAGCTACATTTCAAGATTTAGTTATCGATTAATGAATTATTGGGCGGTTTGGTGCCTTGGACCAGACCGAGGACCTTAAGATTTTGCATGAACCGAGGACTGGCAGCCAGGTAACACGAGAAATTGTGTAAAGTGTTAATATGTAGTAAAAACCTAAGAAAATCTCCCGTTTCCGTCATTTAGTATCGAATCGACATAACGCCAGATCGTCACAGTGGTCGCTTTTCTCTCAGAAACGGTTACATTTATCGTCTGCAAGCCGTTGTCGCGTGATGCGGTATGCAGAGTCACTACAAGCGGCATAGTAGAACACTGAAGAAGCATCTAAGTTTATGCAATCGGCCAGTAAGAAGAGCTACATTTCAAGTTTTAGTTATCGATTAATGAATTATTGGGCGGTTTGGTGCCTTGGACCAGACCGAGGACCTTAAGATTTTGCATGAACCGAGGACTGGCAGCCAGGTAACACCAGAAATTGTGTAAAGTGTTAATATGTAGTAAAAACCTAAGAAAATCTCCCGTTTCCGTCATTTACTATCGAATCGACATAACGCCAGATCGTCACAGTGGTCGCTTTTCTCTCTGAAACGGTTACATTTATCGTCTGCAAGCCCTTGTCGCGTGATGCGGTATGCAGACACAGTACAAGCAGCACACTAGAACACAGAATAAGAATCTACGTTGATGCAATCGGCCAGTAAGAAGAGCTACATTTCAAGTTTTAGTTATCGATTAATGAATTATTGGGCGGTTTGGTGCCTTGGACCAGACCGAGGACCTTAAGATTTTGCATGAACCGAGGACTGGCAGCCAGGTAACACGAGAAATTGTGTAAAGTGTTAATATGTAGTAAAAACCTAAGAATATCTCCCGTTTCCGTCATTTACTATCGAATCGACATAACGCCAGATCGTCACAGTGGTCGCTTTTCTCTCTGAAACGGTTACATTTATCGTCTGCAAGCCGTTGTCGCGTGATGCGGTATGCAGACACAGTACAAGCAGCACACTAGAACACAGAATAAGAATCTACGTTGATGCAATCGGCCAGTAAGAAGAGCTACATTTCAAGTTTTAGTTATCGATTAATGAATTATTGGGCGGTTTGGTGCCTTGGACCAGACCGAGGACCTTAAGATTTTGCATGAACCGAGGACTGGCAGCCAGGTAACACGAGAAATTGTGTAAAGTGTTAATATGTAGTAAAAACCTAAGAAAATCTCCCGTTTCCGTCATTTACTATCGAATCGACATAACGCCAGATCGTCACAGTGGTCTCTTTTCTCTCTGAAACGGTTACATTTACCGTCTGCAAGCCGTTGTCGCGTGATGCGGTATGCAGACACAGTACAAGCAGCACACTAGAACACAGAATAAGAATCTACGTTGATGCAATCGGCCAGTAAGAAGAGCTACATTTCAAGTTTTAGTTATCGATTAATGAATAATTGGGCGGTTTGGTGCCTTGAACCAGACCGAGGACCTTAAGATTTTGCATGAACCGAGGACTGGCAGCCAGGTAACTTCAGAATTTGTGTAAATTGTTAATATGTAGTAAAAACCTAAGAAAATCTCCCGTTTCCGTCATTTACTATCGAATCGACATAACGCCAGATCGTCACATTGGTCGCTTTTCTCTCTGAAACGGTTACATTTATCGTCTGCAAGCCGTTGTCGCGTGATGCGGTATGCAGACACAGTACAAGCAGCACACTAGAACACAGAATAAGAATCTACGTTGATGCAATCGGCCAGTAAGAAGAGCTACATTTCAAGTTTTAGTTATCGATTAATGAATTATTGGGCGGTTTGGTGCCTTGGATCAGACCGAGGACCTTAAGATTTTGCATGAACCGAGGACTGGCAGCCAGGTAACACGAGAAATTGTGTAAAGTGTTAATATGTAGTAAAAACCTAAGAAAATCTCCCGTTTCCGTCATTTACTATCGAATCGACATAACGCCAGATCGTCACATTGGTCGCTTTTCTCTCTGAAACGGTTACATTTACCGTCTGCAAGCCCTTGTCGCGTGATGCGGTATGCAGACACAGTACAAGCAGCACACTAGAACACAGAATAAGAATCTACGTTGATGCAATCGGCCAGTAAGAAGAGCTACATTTCAAGATTTAGTTATCGATTAATGAATTATTGGGCGGTTTGGTGCCTTGGACCAGACCGAGGACCTTAAGATTTTGCATGAACCGAGGACTGGCAGCCAGGTAACACGAGAAATTGTGTAAAGTGTTAATATGTAGTAAAAACCTAAGAAAATCTCCCGTTTCCGTCATTTAATATCGAATCGACATAACGCCAGATCGTCACAGTGGTCGCTTTTCTCTCTGAAACGGTTACATTTATCGTCTGCAAGCCGTTGTCGCGTGATGCGGTATGCAGAGTCACTACAAGCGGCATAGTAGAACACTGAAGAAGCATCTAAGTTTATGCAATCGGCCAGTAAGAAGAGCTACATTTCAAGTTTTAGTTATCGATTAATGAATTATTGGGCGGTTTGGTGCCTTGGACCAGACCGAGGACCTTAAGATTTTGCATGAACCGAGGACTGGCAGCCAGGTAACACGAGAAATTGTGTAAAGTGTTAATATGTAGTAAAAACCTAAGAAAATCTCCCGTTTCCGTCATTTACTATCGAATCGACATAACGCCAGATCGTCACAGTGGTCGCTTTTCTCTCTGAAACGGTTACATTTATCGTCTGCAAGCCCTTGTCGCGTGATGCGGTATGCAGACACAGTACAAGCAGCACACTAGAACACAGAATAAGAATCTACGTTGATGCAATCGGCCAGTAAGAAGAGCTACATTTCAAGTTTTTGTTATCGATTAATGAATTATTGGGCGGTTTGGTGCCTTGGACCAGACCGAGGACCTTAAGATTTTGCATGAACCGAGGACTGGCAGCCAGGTAACACGAGAAATTGTGTAAAGTGTTAATATGTAGTAAAAACCTAAGAATATCTCCCGTTTCCGTCATTTACTATCGAATCGACATAACGCCAGATCGTCACAGTGGTCGCTTTTCTCTCTGAAACGGTTACATTTATCGTCTGCAAGCCGTTGTCGCGTGATGCGGTATGCAGACACAGTACAAGCAGCACACTAGAACACAGAATAAGAATCTACGTTGATGCAATCGGCCAGTAAGAAGAGCTACATTTCAAGTTTTAGTTATCGATTAATGAATTATTGGGCGGTTTGGTGCCTTGGACCAGACCGAGGACCTTAAGATTTTGCATGAACCGAGGACTGGCAGCCAGGTAACACGAGAAATTGTGTAAAGTGTTAATATGTAGTAAAAACCTAAGAAAATCTCCCGTTTCCGTCATTTACTATCGAATCGACATAACGCCAGATCGTCACAGTGGTCTCTTTTCTCTCTGAAACGGTTACATTTACCGTCTGCAAGCCGTTGTCGCGTGATGCGGTATGCAGACACAGTACAAGCAGCACACTAGAACACAGAATAAGAATCTACGTTGATGCAATCGGCCAGTAAGAAGAGCTACATTTCAAGTTTTAGTTATCGATTAATGAATAATTGGGCGGTTTGGTGCCTTGAACCAGACCGAGGACCTTAAGAATTTGCATGAACCGAGGACTGGCAGCCAGGTAACTTCAGAATTTGTGTAAATTGTTAATATGTAGTAAAAACCTAAGAAAATCTCCCGTTTCCGTCATTTACTATCGAATCGACATAACGCCAGATCGTCACATTGGTCGCTTTTCTCTCTGAAACGGTTACATTTATCGTCTGCAAGCCGTTGTCGCGTGATGCGGTATGCAGACACAGTACAAGCAGCACACTAGAACACAGAATAAGAATCTACGTTGATGCAATCGGCCAGTAAGAAGAGCTACATTTCAAGTTTTAGTTATCGATTAATGAATTATTGGGCGGTTTGGTGCCTTGGATCAGACCGAGGACCTTAAGATTTTGCATGAACCGAGGACTGGCAGCCAGGTAACACGAGAAATTGTGTAAAGTGTTAATATGTAGTAAAAACCTAAGAAAATCTCCCGTTTCCGTCATTTACTATCGAATCGACATAACGCCAGATCGTCACATTGGTCGCTTTTCTCTCTGAAACGGTTACATTTATCGTCTGCAAGCCCTTGTCGCGTGATGCGGTATGCAGACACAGTACAAGCAGCACACTAGAACACAGAATAAGAATCTACGTTGATGCAATCGGCCAGTAAGAAGAGCTACATTTCAAGTTATAGTTATCGATTAATGAATTATTGGGCGGTTTGGTGCCTTGGACCAGACCGAGGACCTTAAGATTTTGCATGAACCGAGGACTGGCAGCCAGGTAACACGAGAAATTGTGTAAAGTGTTAATATGTAGTAAAAACCTAAGAAAATCTCCCGTTTCCGTCATTTACTATCGAATCGACATAACGCCAGATCGTCACAGTGGTCGCTTTTCTCTCTGAAACGGTTGTCGCGTGATGCGGTATGCAGACACAGTACAAGCAGCACACTAGAACACAGAATAAGAATCTACGTTGACGCAATCGGCCAGTAAGAAGAGCTACATTTCAAGTTTTAGTTATCGATTAATGAATTATTGGGCGGTTTGGTGCCTTGGACCAGACCGAGGACCTTAAAATCTTGCATGAACCGAGGACTGGCAGCCAGGTAACACAAGAAATTGTGTAAAGTGTTAATATGTAGTAAAAACCTAAGAAAATCTCCCGTTTCCGTCATTTACTATCGAATCGACATAACGCCAGATCGTCACATTGGTCGCTTTTCTCTCTGAAACGGTTACATTTATCGTCTGCAAGCCCTTGTCGCGTGATGCGGTATGCTGACACAGTACAAGCAGCACACTAGAACACAGAATAAGAATCTACGTTGATGAAATCGGCCAGTAAGAAGAGCTACATTTCAAGTTTTAGTTATCGATTAATGAATTATTGGGCGGTTTGGTGCCTTGGACCAGACCGAGGACCTTAAGATTTTGCATGAACCGAGGACTGGCAGCCAGGTAATACCAGAAATTGTGTAAAGTGTTAACATGTAGTAAAAACCTAAGAAAATCTCCCGTTTCCGTCATTTACTATCGAATCGACATAACGCCAGATCGTCACAGTGGTCGCTTTTCTCTCTGAAACGGTTACATTTATCGTCTGCAAGCCCTTGTCGCGTGATGCGGTATGCAGACACAGTACAAGCAGCACACTAGAACACAGAATAAGAATCTACGTTGATGCAATCGGCCAGTAAGAAGAGCTACATTTCAAGTTTTAGTTATCGATTAATGAATTATTGGGCGGTTTGGTGCCTTGGAACAGACCGAGGACCTTAAGATTTTGCATGAACCGAGGACTGGCAGCCAGGTAACACGAGAAATTGTGTAAAGTGTTAATATGTAGTAAAAACCTAAGAAAATCTCCCGTTTCCGTCATTTACTATCGAATCGACATAACGCCAGATCGCCACAGTGGTCGCTTTTCTCTCTGAAACGGTTACATATATCGTCTGCAAGCCGTTGTCGCGTGATGCGGTATGCAGACACAGTACAAGCAGCACACTAGAACACAGAATAAGAATCTACGTTGATGCAATCGGCCAGTAAGAAGAGCTACATTTCAAGTTTTAGTTATCGATTAATGAATTATTGGGCGGTTTGGTGCCTTGGGCAAGACCGAGGACCTTAAGATTTTGCATGTATCGAGGACTGGGAGCCAGGTAACACGCGAAATTGTGTAAAGTGTTAATATGTAGTAAAAACCCAAGAAAATCTCCCGTTTCCGTCATTTACTATCGAATCGACATAACGCCAGATCGTCACAGTGGTCGCTTTTCTCTCTGAAACGGTTACATTTATCGTCTGCAAGCCCTTGTCGCGTGATGCGGTATGCAGAGTCACTACAAGCGGCATAGTAGAACACTGAAGAAGCATCTAAGTTTATGCAATCGCCCAGTAAGAAGAGCTACATTTCAAGTTTTAGTTATCGATTAATGAATTATTGGGCGGTTTGGTGCCTTGGACCAGACCGAGGACCTTAAGATTTTGCATGAGCCGAGGACTGGCAGCCAGGTAACACGAGAAATTGTGTAAAGTGTTAATATGTAGTAAAAACCTAAGAAAATCTCCCGTTTCCGTCATTTACTATCGAATCGACATAACGCCAGATCGTCACAGTGGTCGCTTTTCTCTCTGAAACGGTTACATATATCGTCTGCAAGCCGTTGTCGCGTGATGCGGTATGCAGACACAGTACAAGCAGCACACTAGAACACAGAATAAGAATCTACGTTGATGCAATCGGCCAGTAAGAAGAGCTACATTTCAAGTTTTAGTTATCGATTAATGAATTATTGGGTGGTTTGGTGCCTTGGACCAGACCGAGGACCTTAAGATTTTGCATGAACCGAGGACTGGCAGCCAGGTAACACGAGAAATTGTGTAAAGTGTTAATATGTAGTAAAAACCTAAGAAAATCTCCCGTTTCCGTCATTTACTATCGAATCGACATAACGCCAGATCGTCACAGTGGTCTCTTTTCTCTCTGAAACGGTTACATTTACCGTCTGCAAGCCGTTGTCGCGTGATGCGGTATGCAGACACAGTACAAGCAGCACACTAGAACACAGAATAAGAATCTACGTTGATGCAATCGGCCAGTAAGAAGAGCTACATTTCAAGTTTTAGTTATCGATTAATGAATTATTGGGCGGTTTGGTGCCTTGGACCAGACCGAGGACCTCAAGATTTTGCATGAATCGAGGACTGGGAGCCAGGTAACACGCGAAATTGTGTAAAGTGTTAATATGTAGTAAAAACCCAAGAAAATATCCCGTTTCCGTCATTTACTATCGAATCGACATAACGCCAGATCGTCACAGTGGTCGCTTTTCTCTCTGAAACGGTTACATTTATCGTCTGCAAGCCCTTGTCGCGTGATGCGGTATGCAGAGTCACTACAAGCGGCATAGTAGAACACTGAAGAAGCATCTAAGTTTATGCAATCGCCCAGTAAGAAGAGCTACATTTCAAGTTTTAGTTATCGATTAATGAATTATTGGGCGGTTTGGTGCCTTGGACCAGACCGAGGACCTTAAGATTTTGCATGAACCGAGGACTGGCAGCCAGGTAATACCAGAAATTGTGTAAAGTGTTAACATGTAGTAAAAACCTAAGAAAATCTCCCGTTTCCGTCATTTACTATCGAATCGACATAACGCCAGATCGTCACAGTGGTCGCTTTTCTCTCTGAAACGGTTACATTTATCGTCTGCAAGCCCTTGTCGCGTGATGCGGTATGCAGACACAGTACAAGCAGCACACTAGAACACAGAATAAGAATCTACGTTGATGCAATCGGCCAGTAAGAAGAGCTACATTTCAAGTTTTAGTTATCGATTAATGAATTATTGGGCGGTTTGGGGCCTTGGACCAGACCGAGGACCTTAAGATTTTGCATGAACCGAGGACTGGCAGCCAGGTAACACGAGAAATTGTGTAAAGTGTTAATATGTAGTAAAAACCTAAGAATATCTCCCGTTTCCGTCATTTACTATCGAATCGACATAACGCCAGATCGTCACAGTGGTCGCTTTTCTCTCTGAAACGGTTACATATATCGTCTGCAAGCCGTTGTCGCGTGATGCGGTAGGCAGACACAGTACAAGCAGCACACTAGAACACAGAATAAGAATCTACGTTGATGCAATCGGCCAGTAAGAACAGCTACATTTCAAGTTTTAGTTATCGATTAATGAATTATTGGGCGGTTTGGTGCCTTGGACCAGACCGAGGACCTTAAGATTTTGCATGAACCGAGGACTGGCAGCCAGGTAACACGAGAAATTGTGTAAAGTGTTAATATGTAGTAAAAACCTAAGAAAATCTCCCGTTTCCGTCATTTACTATCGAATCGACATAACGCCAGATCGTCACAGTGGTCTCTTTTCTCTCTGAAACGGTTACATTTACCGTCTGCAAGCCGTTGTCGCGTGATGCGGTATGCAGACACAGTACAAGCAGCACACTAGAACACAGAATAAGAATCTACGTTGATGCAATCGGCCAGTAAGAAGAGCTACATTACAAGTTTTAGTTATCGATTAATGAATAATTGGGCGGTTTGGTGCCTTGAACCAGACCGAGGACCTTAAGATTTTGCATGAACCGAGGACTGGCAGCCAGGTAACTCCAGAATTTGTGTAAATTGTTAATATGTAGTAAAAACCTAAGAAAATCTCCCGTTTCCGTCATTTACTATCGAATCGACATAACGCCAGATCGTCACATTGGTCGCTTTTCTCTCTGAAACGGTTACATTTATCGTCTGCAAGCCGTTGTCGTGTGATGCGGTATGCAGACACAGTACAAGCAGCACACTAGAACACAGAATAAGAATCTACGTTGATGCAATCGGCCAGTAAGAAGAGCTACATTTCAAGTTTTAGTTATCGATTAATGAATTATTGGGCGGTTTGGTGCCTTGGACCAGACCGAGGACCTTAAGATTTTGCATGAACCGAGGACTGGCAGCCAGGTAACACGAGAAATTGTGTAAACTGTTAATATGTAGTAAAAACCTAAGAAAATCTCCCGTTTCCGTCATTTACTATCGAATCGACATAACGCCAGATCGTCACAGTGGTCGCTTTTCTCTCTGAAACGGTTACATTTATCGTCTGCAAGCCCTTGTCGCGTGATGCGGTATGCAGAGTCACTACAAGCGGCATAGTAGAACACTGAAGAAGCATCTAAGTTTATGCAATCGCCCAGTAAGAAGAGCTACATTTCAAGTTTTAGTTATCGATTAATGAATTATTGGGCGGTTTGGTGCCTTGGACCAGACCGAGGACCTTAAGATTTTGCATGAACCGAGGACTGGCAGCCAGGTAACACGAGAAATTGTGTAAAGTGTTAATATGTAGTAAAAACCTAAGAAAATCTCCCGTTTCCGTCATTTACTATCGAATCGACATAACGCCAGATCGTCACATTGGTCGCTTTTCTCTCTGAAACGGTTACATTTACCGTCTGCAAGCCCTTGTCGCGTGATGCGGTATGCAGACACAGTACAAGCAGCACACTAGAACACAGAATAAGAATCTACGTTGATGCAATCGGCCAGTAAGAAGAGCTACATTTCAAGTTTTAGTTATCGATTAATGAATTATTGGGCGGTTTGGTGCCTTGGACCGGACTGAGGACCTTAAGATTTTGCATGAACAGAGGACTGGCAGCCAGGTAACACGAGAAATTGTGTAAAGTGTTAATATGTAGTAAAAACCTAAGAAAATCTCCCGTTTCCGTCATTTACTATCGAATCGACATAACGCCAGATCGTCACATTGGTCGCTTTTCTCTGTGAAACGGTTACATTTATCGTCTGCAAGCCCTTGTCGCGTGATGCGGTATGCAGACACAGTACAAGCAGCACACTAGAACACAGAATAAGAATCTACGTTGATGCAATCGGCCAGTAAGAAGAGCTACATTTCAAATTTTAGTTATCGATTAATGAATTATTGGGCGGTTTGGTGCCTTGGACCAGACCGAGGACCTTAAGATTTTGCATGAACCGAGGACTGGCAGCCAGGTAACACGAGAAATTGTGTAAAGTGTTAATATGTAGTAAAAACCCAAGAAAATCTCCGGTTTCCGTCATTTACTATCGAATCGACATAACGCCAGATCGTCACACTGGTCACTTTTCTCTCTGAAACGGTTACATTTATCGTCTGCAAGCCCTTGTCGCGTGATGCGGTATGCAGAGTCACTACAAGCGGCATAGTAGAACACTGAAGAAGCATCTAAGTTTATGCAATCGCCCAGTAAGAAGAGCTACATTTCAAGTTTTAGTTATCGATTAATGAATTATTGGTCGGTTTGATGCCTTGGACCAGACCGAGGACCTTAAGATTTTGCATGAACCGAGGACTGGCAGCCAGGTAACACGAGAAATTGTGTAAAGTGTTAATATGTAGTAAAAACCTAAGAAAATCTCCCGTTTCCGTCATTTACTATCGAATCGACATAACGCCAGATCGTCACATTGGTCGCTTTTCTCTCTGAAACGGTTACATTTATCGTCTGCAAGCCCTTGTCGCGTGATGCGGTATGCAGACACAGTACAAGCAGCACACTAGAACACAGAATAAGAATCTACGTTGATGCAATCGGCCAGTAAGAAGAGCTACATTTCAAGTTTTAGTTATCGATTAATGAATTATTGGGCGGTTTGGTGCCTTGGACCAGACCGAGGACCTTAAGATTTTGCATGAACCGAGGACTGGCAGCCAGGTAACACGAGAAATTGTGTAAAGTGTTAATATGTAGTAAAAACCCAAGAAAATCTCCCGTTTCCGTCATTTACTATCGAATCGACATAACGCCAGATCGTCACAGTGGTCGCTTATCTCTCTGAAACGGTTACATTTATCGTCTGCAAGCCCTTGTCGCGTGATGCGGTATGCAGAGTCACTACAAGCGGCATAGTAGAACACTGAAGAAGCATCTAAGTTTATGCAATCGCCCAGTAAGAAGAGCTACATTTCAAGTTTTAGTTATCGATTAATGAATTATTGGTCGGTTTGGTGCCTTGGACCAGACCGAGGACCTTAAGATTTTGCATGAACCGACGACTGGCAGCCAGGTAACACGAGAAATTGTGTAAAGTGTTAATATGTAGTAAAAACCTAAGAAAATCTCCCGTTTCCGTCATTTACTATCGAATCGACATAACGCCAGATCGTCACATTGGTCGCTTTTCTCTCTGAAACGGTTACATTTATCGTCTGCAAGCCCTTGTCGCGTGATGCGGTATGCAGACACAGTACAAGCAGCACACTAGAACACAGAATAAGAATCTACGTTGATGCAATCGGCCAGTAAGAAGAGCTACATTTCAAGTTTTAGTTATCGATTAATGAATTAATGGGCGGTTTGGTGCCTTGGACCAGACCGAGGACCTTAAGATATTGCATGAACCGAGGACTGGCAGCCAGGTAACACGAGAAATTGTGTAAAGTGTTAATATGTAGGTAAAACCTAAGAAAATCTCCCGTTTCCGTCATTTACTATCGAATCGACATAACGCCAGATCGTCACAGTGGTCGCTTTTCTCTCTAAAACGGTTACATTTATCGTCTGCAAGCCGTTGTCGCGTGATGCGGTATGCAGACACAGTACAAGCAGCACACTGGAACACAGAATAAGAATCTACGTTGATGCAATCGGCCAGTAAGAAGAGCTACATTTCAAGTTTTAGTTATCGATTAATGAATTATTGGGCGGTTTGGTGCCTTGGACCAGACCGAGGACCTTAAGATTTTGCATGAACCGAGGACTGGCAGCCAGGTAACACCAGAAATTGTGTAAAGTGTTAATATGTAGTAAAAACCTAAGAAAATCTCCCGTTTCCGTCATTTACTATCGAATCGACATAACGCCAGATCGTCACATTGGTCGCTGTTCTCTCTGAAACGGTTACATTTATCGTCTGCAAGCCCTTGTCGCGTGATGCGGTATGCAGACACAGTACAAGCAGCTCACTAGAACACAGAATAAGAATCTACGTTGATGCAATCGGCCAGTAAGAAGAGCTACATTTCAAGTTTTAGTTATCGATTAATGAATTATTGGTCGGTTTGGTGCCTTGGACCAGACCGAGGACCTTAAGATTTTGCATGAACCGAGGACTGGCAGCCAGGTAACACGAGAAATTGTGTAAAGTGTTAATATGTAGGTAAAACCTAAGAAAATCTCCCGTTTGCGTCATTTACTATCGAATCGACATAACGCCAGATCGTCACAGTGGTCGCTTTTCTCTCTGAAACGGTTACATTTATCGTCTGCAAGCCGTTGTCGCGTGATGCGGTATGCAGACACAGTACAAGCAGCACACTAGAACACAGAATAAGAATCTACGTTGATGCAATCGGCCAGTAAGAAGAGCTACATTTCAAGTTTTAGTTATCGATTAATGAATTATTGGGCGGTTCGGTGCCTTGGACCAGACCGAGGACCTTAAGATTTTGCATGAACCGAGGACTGGCAGCCAGGTAACACCAGAAATTGTGTAAAGTGTTAATATGTAGTAAAAACCTAAGAAAATCTCCCGTTTCCGTCATTTACTATCGAATCGACATAACGCCAGATCGTCACATTGGTCGCTTTTCTCTCTGAAACGGTTACATTTATCGTCTGGAAGCCCTTGTCGCGTGATGCAATATGCAGACACAGTACAAGCAGCACACTAGAACACAGAATAAGAATCTACGTTGATGCAATCGGCCAGTAAGAAGAGCTACATTTCAAGTTTTAGTTATCGATTAATGAATTATTGGGTGGTTTGGTGCCTTGGACCAGACCGAGGACCTTAAGATTTTGCATGAACCGAGGACTGGCAGCCTGGTAACACGAGAAATTGTGTAAAGTGTTAATATGTAGTAAAAACCTAAGTAAATCTCCCGTTTCCGCATTTACTATCGAATCGACATAACGCCAGATCGTCACATTGGTCGCTTTTCTCTCTGAAACGGTTACATTTATCGTCTGCAAGCCCTTGTCGCGTGATGCGGTATGCAGACACAGTACAAGCAGCACACTAGAACACAGAATAAGAATCTACGTTGATGCAATCGGCCAGTAAGAAGAGCTACATTTCAAGTTTTAGTTATCGATTAATGAATTATTGGGCGGTTTGGTGCCTTGGACCAGACCGAGGACCTTAAGATTTTGCATGAACCGAGGACTGGCAGCCAGGTAACACGAGAAATTGTGTAAAGTGTTAATATGTAGTAAAAACCTAAGAAAATCTCCCGTTTCCGTCATTTACTATCGAATCGACATAACGCCAGATCGTCACACTGGTCGCTTTTCTTTCTGAAACGGTTACATTTATCGTCTGCAAGCACTTGTCGCGTGATGCGGTATGCAGAGTCACTACAAGCGGCATAGTAGAACACTGAAGAAGCATCTAAGTTTATGCAAACGCCCAGTAAGAAGAGCTACATTTCAAGTTTTATTTATCTATTAATGAATTATTGGGCGGTTTGGTGCCTTGGACCAGACCGAGGACCTTAAGATTTTGCATGAACCGAGGACTGGCAGCCAGGTAACACGAGAAATTGTGTAAAGTGTTAATATGTAGGTAAAACCTAAGAAAATCTCCCGTTTGCGTCATTTACTATCGAATCGACATAACGCCAGATCGTCACAGTGGTCGCTTTTCTCTCTGAAACGGTTACATTTATCGTCCGCAAGCCGTTGTCGCGTGATGCGGTATGCAGACACAGTACAAGCAGCACACTAGAACACAGAATAAGAATCTACGTTGATGCAATCGGCCAGTAAGAAGAGCTACATTTCAAGTTTTAGTTATCGATTAATGAATTATTTGGCGGTTCGGTGCCTTGGACCAGACCGAGGACCTTAAGATTTTGCATGAACCGAGGACTGGCAGCCAGGTAACACCAGAAATTGTGTAAAGTGTTAATATGTAGTAAAAACCTAAGAAAATCTCCCGTTTCCGTCATTTACTATCGAATCGACATAACGCCAGATCGTCACAGTGGTCGCTTTTCTCTCTGAAACGGTTACATTTATCGTCTGCAAGCCCTTGTCGCGTGATGCAATATGCAGACACAGTACAAGCAGCACACTAGAACACAGAATAAGAATCTACGTTGATGCAATCGGCCAGTAAGAAGAGCTACATTTCAAGTTTTAGTTATCGATTAATGAATTATTGGGCGGTTTGGTGCCTTGGACCAGACCGAGGACCTTAAGATTTTGCATGAACCGAGGACTGGCAGCCAGGTAACACGAGAAATTGTGTAAAGTGTTAATATGTAGTAAAAACCTAAGAAAATCTCCAATTTCCGCATTTACTATCGAATCGACATAACGCCAGATCGTCACATTGGTCGCTTTTCTCTCTGAAACGGTTACATTTATCGTCTGCAAGCCCTTGTCGCGTGATGCGGTATGCAGACACAGTACAAGCAGCACACTAGAACACAGAATAAGAATCTACGTTGATGCAATCGGCCAGTAAGAAGAGCTACATTTCAAGTTTTAGTTATCGATTAATGAATTATTGGGCGGTTTGGTGCCTTGGACCAGACCGAGGACCTTAAGATTTTGCATGAACCGAGGACTGGCAGCCAGGTAACACGAGAAATTGTGTAAAGTGTTAATATGTAGTAAAAACCCAAGAAAATCTCTCGTTTCCGTCATTTACTATCGAATCGACATAACGGCAGATCGTCACAGTGGTCGCTTTTCTCTCTGAAACGGTTACATTTATCGTCTGCAAGCCCTTGTCGCGTGATGCGGTATGCAGAGTCACTACAAGCGGCATAGTAGAACACTGAAGAAGCATCTAAGTTTATGCAATCGCCCAGTAAGAAGAGCTACATTTCAAGTTTTAGTTATCGATTAATGAATTATTGGTCGGTTTGGTGCCTTGGACCAGACCGAGGACCTTAAGATTTTGCATGAACCGAGGACTGGCAGCCCGGTAACACGAGAAATTGTGTAAAGTGTTAATATGTAGTAAAAACCTAAGAAAATCTCCCGTTTCCGTCATTTACTATCGAATCGACATAACGCCAGATCGTCACATTGGTCGCTTTTCTCTCTGAAACGGTTACATTTATCGTCTGCAAGCCCTTGTCGCGTGATGCGGTATGCAGACACAGTACAAGCAGCACACTAGAACACAGAATAAGAATCTACGTTGATGCAATCGGCCAGTAAGAAGAGCTACATTTCAAGTTTTAGTTATCGATTAATGAATTATTGGGCGGTTTGGTGCCTTGGACCAGACCGAGGACCTTAAGATTTTGCATGAACCGAGGACTGGCAGCCAGGTAACACGAGAAATTGTGTAAAGTGTTAATATGTAGTAAAAACCCAAGAAAATCTCCCGTTTCCGTCATTTACTATCGAATCGACATAACGCCAGATCATCACAGTGGTCGCTTATCTCTCTGAAACGGTTACATTTATAGTCTGCAAGCCCTTGTCGCGTGATGCGGTATGCAGAGTCACTACAAGCGGCATAGTAGAACACTGAAGAAGCATCTAAGTTTATGCAATCGCCCAGTAAGAAGAGCTACATTTCAAGTTTTAGTTATCGATTAATGAATTATTGGTCGGTTTGGTGCCTTGGACCAGACCGAGGACCTTAAGATTTTGCATGAACCGAGGACTGGCAGCCAGGTAACACCAGAAATTGTGTAAAGTGTTAATATGTAGTAAAAACCTAAGAAAATCTCCCGTTTCCGTCATTTACTATCGAATCGACATAACGCCAGATCGTCACATTGGTCGCTTTTCTCTCTGAAACGGTTACATTTATCGTCTGCAAGCCCTTGTCGCGTGATGCGGTATGCAGACACAGTACAAGCAGCACACTAGAACACAGAATAAGAATCTACGTTGATGCAATCGGCCAGTAAGAAGAGCTACATTTCAAGTTTTAGTTATCGATTAATGAATTATTGGGCGGTTTGGTGCCTTGGACCAGACCGAGGACCTTAAGATTTTGCATGAACCGAGGACTGGCAGCCAGGTAACACGAGAAATTGTGTAAAGTGTTAATATGTAGTAAAAACCTAAGAAAATCTCCCGTTTCCGTCATTTACTATCGAATCGACATAACGCCAGATCGTCACACTGGTCGCTTTTCTTTCTGAAACGGTTACATTTATCGTCTGCAAGCACTTGTCGCGTGATGCGGTATGCAGAGTCACTACAAGCGGCATAGTAGAACACTGAAGAAGCATCTAAGTTTATGCAAACGCCCAGTAAGAAGAGCTACATTTCAAGTTTTATTTATCTATTAATGAATTATTGGGCGGTTTGGTGCCTTGGACCAGACCGAGGACCTTAAGATTTTGCATGAACCGAGGACTGGCAGCCAGGTAACACGAGAAATTGTGTAAAGTGTTAATATGTAGGTAAAACCTAAGAAAATCTCCCGTTTGCGTCATTTACTATCGAATCGACATAACGCCAGATCGTCACAGTGGTCGCTTTTCTCTCTGAAACGGTTACATTTATCGTCCGCAAGCCGTTGTCGCGTGATGCGGTATGCAGACACAGTACAAGCAGCACACTAGAACACAGAATAAGAATCTACGTTGATGCAATCGGCCAGTAAGAAGAGCTACATTTCAAGTTTTAGTTATCGATTAATGAATTATTGGGCGGTTCGGTGCCTTGGACCAGACCGAGGACCTTAAGATTTTGCATGAACCGAGGACTGGCAGCCAGGTAACACGAGAAATTGTGTAAAGTGTTAATATGTAGTAAAAACCTAAGAAAATCTCCCGTTTCCGTCATTTACTATCGAATCGACATAACGCCAGATCGTCACATTGGTCGCTTTTCTCTCTGAAACGGTTACATTTATCGTCTGCAAGCCCTTGTCGCGTGATGCGGTATGCAGACACAGTACAAGCAGCACACTAGAACACAGAATAAGAATCTACGTTGATGCAATCGGCCAGTAAGAAGAGCTACATTTCAAGTTTTAGTTATCGATTAATGAATTATTGGGCGGTTTGGTGCCTTGGACCAGACCGAGGACCTTAAGATTTTGCATGAACCGAGGACTGGCAGCCAGGTAACACGAGAAATTGTGTAAAGTGTTAATATGTAGTAAAAACCTAAGAAAATCTCCAATTTCCGCAATTACTATCGAATCGACATAACGCCAGATCGTCACACTGGTCGCTTTTCTTTCTGAAACGGTTACATTTATCGTCTGCAGGCACTTGTCGCGTGATGCGGTATGCAGAGTCACTACAAGCGGCATAGTAGAACACTGAAGAAGCATCTAAGTTTATGCAAACGCCCAGTAAGAAGAGCTACATTTCAAGTTTTAGTTATCTATTAATGAATTATTGGGCGGTTTGGTGCCTTGGACCAGACCGAGGACCTTAAGATTTTGCATGAACCGAGGACTGGCAGCCAGGTAACACGAGAAATTGTGTAAAGTGTTAATATGTAGTAAAAACCTAAGAAAATCTCCCGTTTGCGTCATTTACTATCGAATCGACATAACGCCAGATCGTCACAGTGGTCGCTTTTCTCTCTGAAACGGTTACATTTATCGTCTGCAAGCCCTTGTCGCGTGATGCGGTATGCAGACACAGTACAAGCAGCACACTAGAACACAGAATAAGAATCTACGTTGATGCAATCGGCCATTAAGAAGAGCTACATTTCAAGTTTTAGTTATCGATTAATGAATTATTGGGCGGTTTGGTGCCTTGGACCAGACCGAGGACCTTAAGATTTTGCATGAACCGAGGACTGGTAGCCAGGTAACACGAGAAATTGTGTAAAGTGTTAATATGTAGTAAAAACCTAAGAAAATCTCCCGTTTCCGCATTTACTATCGAATCGACATAACGCCAGATCGTCACATTGGTCGCTTTTCTCTCTGAAACGGTTACATTTATCGTCTGCAAGCCCTTGTCGCGTGATGCGGTATGCAGACACAGTACAAGCAGCACACTAGAACACAGAATGAGAATCTACGTTGATGCAATCGGCCAGTTAGAAGAGATACATTTCAAGTTTTAGTTATCGATTAATGAATTATTGGGCGGTTTGGTGCCTTGGACCAGACCGAGGACCTTAAGATTTTGCATGAACCGAGGACTGGCAGCCAGGTAACACGAGAAATTGCGTAAAGTGTTAATATGTAGTAAAAACCTAAGAAATCTCCCGTTTCCGTCATTTACTATCGAATCGACATATCGCCAGATCGTCACACTGGTCGCTTTTCTCTCTGAAACGGTTACATTTATCGTCTGCAAGCCCTTGTCGCGTGATGCGGTATGCAGAGTCACTACAAGCGGCATAGTAGAACACTGAAGAAGCATCTAAGTTTATGCAATCGGCCAGTAAGAAGAGCTACATTTCAAGTTTTAGTTATCGATTAATGAATTATTGGGCGGTTTGGTGCCTTGGACCAGACCGAGGACCTTAAGATTTTGCATGAACCGAATACTGGCAGCCAGGTAACACGAGAAATTGTGTAAAGTGTTAATATGTAGTAAAAACCTAAGAAAATCTCCCGTTTCCGTCATTTACTATCGAATCGACATAACGCCAGATCGTCACATTGGTCGCTTTTCTATGTGAAACGGTTACATTTATCGTCTGCAAGCCCTTGTCGCGTGATGCGGTATGCAGACACAGTACAAGCAGCACACTAGAACACAGAATAAGAATCTACGTTGATGCAATCGGCCATTAAGAAGAGCTACATTTCAAGTTTTAGTTATCGATTAATGAATTATTGGGCGGTTTGGTGCCTTGGACCAGACCGAGGACCTTAAGATATTGCATGAACCGAGGACTGGCAGCCAGGTAACACGAGAAATTGTGTAAAGTGTTAATATGTAGTAAAAACCCAAGAAAATCTCCGGTTTCCGTCATTTACTATCGAATCGACATAACGCCAGATCGTCACAGTGGTCGCTTTTCTCTCTGAAACGGTTACATTTATCGTCTGCAAGCCCTTGTCGCGTGATGCGGTACGCAGAGTCACTACAAGCGGCATAGTAGAACACTGAAGAAGCATCTAAGTTTATGCAATCGCCCAGTAAGAAGAGCTACATTTCAAGTTTTAGTTATCGATTAATGAATTATTGGGCGGTTTGGTGCCTTGGACCAGACCGAGGACCTTAAGATTTTGCATGAACCGAGGACTGGCAGCCAGGTAACACGAGAAATTGTGTAAAGTGTTAATATGTAGTAAAAACCTAAGAAAATCTCCCGTTTCCGTCATTTACTATCGAATCGACATAACGCCAGATCGTCACATTGGTCGCTTTTCTCTCTGAAACGGTTACATTTATCGTCTGCAAGCCCTTGTCGCGTGATGCGGTATGCAGACACAGTACAAGCAGCACACTAGAACACAGAATAAGAATCTACGGTGATGCAATCGGCCAGTAAGAAGAGCTACATTTCAAGTTTTAGTTATCGATTAATGAATTATTGGGCGGTTTGGTGCCTTGGACCAGACCGAGGACCTTAAGATTTTGCATGAACCGAGGTCTGGCAGCCAGGTAACACGAGAAATTGTGTAAAGTGTTAATATGTAGTAAAAACCTAAGAAAATCTCCCGTTTCCGTCATTTACTATCGAATCGACATAACGCCAGATCGTCACAGTGGTCGCTTTTCTCTCTGAAACGGTTACATTTATCGTCTGCAAGCCCTTGTCGCGTGATGCGGTATGCAGAGTCACTACAAGCGGCATAGTAGAACACTGAAGAAGCATCTAAATTTATGCAATCGCCCAGTAAGAAGAGCTACATTTCAAGTTTTAGTTACCGATTAATGACTTATTGGGCGGTTTGGTGCCTTGGACCAGACCGAGGACCTTAAGATTTAGCATTAACCGAGGACTGGCAGCCAGGTAACACGAGAAATTGTGTAAAGTGTTAATATGTAGTAAAAACCTAAGAAAATCTCCCGTTTCCGTCATTTAATATCGAATCGACATAACGCCAGATCGTCACATTGGTTGCTTTTCTCTCTGAAACGGTTACATTTACCGTCTGCAAGCCCTTGTCGCGTGATGCGGTATGCAGACACAGTACAAGCAGCACACTAGAACACAGAATAAGAATCTACGTTGAAGCAATCGGCCAGTAAGAAGAGCTACATTTCAAGTCTTAGTTATCGATTAATGAATTATTGGGCGGTTTGGTGCCTTGGACCAGACCGAGGACCTTAAGATTTTGCATGAACCGAGGACTGGCAGCCAGGTAACACCAGAAATTGTGTAAAGTGTTAATATGTAGTAAAAACCTAAGAAAATCTCCCGTTCCCGTCATTTACTATCGAATCGACATAACGCCAGATCGTCACATTGGTCGCTTTTCTCTGTGTAACGGTTACATTTATCGTCTGCAAGCCCTTGTCGCGTGAGGCGGTATGCAGACACAGTACAAGCAGCACACTAGAACACAGAATAAGAATCTACGTTGATGCAATCGGCCAGTAAGAAGAGCTACATTTCAAGTTTTAGTTATCGATTAATGAATTATTGGGCGGTTTGGTGCCTTGGACCAGACCGAGGACCTTAAGATTTTGCATGAACCGAGGACTGGCAGCCAGGTAACACGAGAAATTGTGTAAAGTGTTAATATGTAGTAAAAACCCAAGAAAATCTCCCGTTTCCGTCATTTACTATCGAATCGACATAACGCCAGATCGTCACAGTGGTCGCTTTTCTCTCTGAAACGGTTACATTTATCGTCTGCAAGCCCTTGTCGCGTGATGCGGTATGCAGAGTCACTACAAGTGGCATAGTAGAACACTGAAGAAGCATCTAAGTTTATGCAATCGCCCAGTAAGAAGAGCTACATTTCAAGTTTTAGTTATCGATTAATGAATTATTGGTCGGTTTGGTGCCTTGGACCAGACCGAGGACCTTAAGATTTTGCATGAACCGAGGACTGGCAGCCAGGTAACACAAGAAATTGTGTAAAGTGTTAATATGTAGTAAAAACCTAAGAAAATCTCCCGTTCCCGTCATTTACTATCGAATCGACATAACGCCAGATCGTCACATTGGTCGCTTTTCTCTGTGAGACGGTTACATTTATCGTCTGCAAGCCCTTGTCGCGTGAGGCGGTATGCAGACACAGTACAAGCAGCTCACTAGAACACAGAATAAGAATCTACGTTGATGCAATCGGCCAGTAAGAAGAGCTACATTTCAAGTTTTAGTTATCGATTAATGAATTATTGGGCGGTTTGGTGCCTTGGACCAGACCGAGGACCTTAAGATTTTGCATGAACCGAGGACTGGCAGGCAGGTAACACGAGAAATTGTGTAAAGTGTTAATATGTAGGTAAAACCTAAGAAAATCTCCCGTTTCCGTCATTTACTATCGAATCGACATAACGCCAGATAGCCACAGTGGTCGCTTTTCTCTCTGAAACGGTTACATTTATCGTCTGCAAGCCCTTGTCGCGTGATGCGGTATGCAGACACAGTACAAGCAGCACACTAGAACACAGAATAAGAATCTACGTTGATGCAATCGGCCAGTAAGAAGAGCTACATTTCAAGTTTTAGTTATCGATTAATGAATTATTGGGCGGTTTGGTGCCTTGGACCAGACCGAGGACCTTAAGATTTTGCATAAACCGAGGACTGGCAGCCAGGTAACACGAGAAATTGTGTAAAGTGTTAATATGTAGTAAATACCTAAGAAAATCTCCCGTTTCCGTCATTTACTATCGAATCGACATAACGCCAGATCGTCACATTGGTCGCTTTTCTCTCTGAAACGGTTACATTTATCGTCTGCAAGCCCTTGCCGCGTGATGCGGTATGCATACACAGTACAAGCAGCACACTAGAACACAGAATAAGAATCTACGTTGATGCAATCGGCCAGTAAGAAGAGCTACATTTCAAGTTTTAGTTATCGATTAATGAATAATTGGGCGGTTTGGTGCCTTGGACCAGACCGAGGACCTTAAGATTTAGCATGAACCGAGGACTGGCAGCCAGGTAACACGAGAAATTGTGTAAAGTGTTAATATGTAGTAAAAACCTAAGAAAATCTCCCGTTTCCGTCATTTACTATCGAATCGACATAACGCCAGATCGTCACAGTGGTCGCTTTTCTCTCTGAAACGGTTACATTTATCGTCTGCAAGCCCTTGTCGCGTGATGCGGTATGCAGAGTTACTACAAGCGGCATAGTAGAACACTGAAGAAGCATCTAAGTTTATGCAATCGCCCAGTAAGAAGAGCTACATTTCAAGTTTTAGTTATCGATTAATGAATTATTGGGCGGTTTGGTGCCTTGGACCAGACCGAGGACCTTAAGATTTTGCATGAACCGAGGACTGGCAGCCAGGTAACACGAGAAATTGTCTAAAGTGTTAATATGTGGTAAAAACCTAAGAAAATCTCCCGTTTCCGTCATTTACTATCGAATCGACATAACGCCAGATCGTCACAGTGGTCGCTTTTCTCTCTGAAACGGTTACATTTATCGTCTGCAAGCCCTTGTCGCGTGATGCGGTATGCAGACACAGTACAAGCAGCACACTAGAACACAGAATAAGAATCTACGTTGATGCAATCGGCCAGTAAGAAGAGCTGCAGTTCAAGTTTTAGTTATCGATTAATGAATTATTGGGCGGGTTGGTGCCTTGGACCAGACCGAGGACCTTAAGATTTTGCATGAACCGAGGACTGGCAGCCAGGTAACACGAGAAATTGTGTAAAGTGTTAATATGTAGTAAAAACCTAAGAAAATCTCCCGTTTCCGTCATTTACTATCGAATCGACATAACGCCAGATCGTCACATTGGTCGCTTTTCTCTCTGAAACGGTTACATTTATCGTCTGCAAGCCGTTGTCGCGTGATGCGGTATGCAGACACAGTACAAGCAGCACACTAGAACACAGAATAAGAATCTACGTTGATGCAATCAGCCAGTAAGAAGAGCTACATTTCAAGTTTTAGTTATCGATTAATGAATTATTGGCCGGTTTGGTGCCTTGGACGAGACCGAGGACCTTAAGATTTTGCATGAACCGAGGACTGGCAGCCAGGTAACATGAGAAATTGTGTAAAGTGTTAATATGTAGTAAAAACCTAAGAAAATCTCCCGTTTCCGTCATTTACTATCGAATCGACATAACGCCAGATCAACACATTGGTCGATTTTCTCTCTGAAACGGTTACATTTACCGTCTGCAAGCCCTTGTCGCGTGATGCGGTATGCAGACACAGTACAAGCAGCACACTAGAACACAGAATAAGAATGTAAGTTGATGCAATCGGCCAGTAAGAAGAGCTACATTTCAAGTTTTAGTTATCGATTAATGAATTATGGGGCGGTTTGTGCCTTGGACCATACCGAGGACCTTAAGATTTTGCATGAACCGAGGACTGGCAGCCAGGTAACACGGGAAATTGTGTAAAGTGTTAATATGTAGTAAAAACCTAAGAAAATCTCCCGTTTCCGTCATTTACTATCGAATCGACATAACGCCAGATCGTCACAGTGGTCGCTTTTCTCTCTGAAACGGTTACATTTATCGTCTGCAAGCCCTTGTCGCGTGATGCGGTATGCAGACACAGTACAAGCAGCACACTAGAACACAGAATAAGAATCTACGTTGATGCAATCGGCCAGTAAGAAGAGCTACATTTCAAGTTTTAGTTATCGATTAATGAATTATGCAGACACAGTACAAGCAGCACACTAGCACACAGAATAAGAATCTACGTTGATGCAATCGGCCAGTAAGAAGAGCTATATTTCAATTTTTAGTTATCGATTAATGAATTATTGGGCGGTTTGGTGCCTTGGACCAGACCGAGGACCTTAAGATTTTGCATGAACCGAGGACTGGCAGCCAGGTAACACGAGAAACTGTGTAAAGTGTTAATATGTAGTAAAAACCTAAGAAAATCTCCCGTTTCCGTCATTTACTATCGAATCGACATAACGCCAGATCGTCACAGTGGTCGCTTTTCTCTCTGACACGGTTACATTTATCGTCTGCAAGCCCTTGTCGCGTGATGCGGTATGCAGAGTCACTACAAGCGGCATAGTAGAACACTGAAGAAGCATCTAAGTTTATGCAATCGCCCAGTAAGAAGAGCTACATTTCAAGTTTTAGTTATCGATTAATGAATTATTGGGCGGTTTGGTGCCTTGAACCAGACCGAGGACCTTAAGATATTGCATGAACCGAGGACTGGCAGCCAGGTAACACGAGAAATTGTGTAAAGTGTTCATATGTAGTAAAAACCTAAGAAAATCTCCCGTTTCCGTCATTTACTATCGAATCGACATAACGCCAGATCGTCACAGTGGTCGCTTTTCTCTCTGAAACGGTTACATTTATCGTCCGCAAGCCGTTGTCGCGTGATGCGGTATGCAGACACAGTACAAGCAGCACACTAGAACACAGAATAAGAATCTACGTTGATGCAATCGGCCAGTAAGAGGTGCTACATTTCAAGTTTTAGTTATCGATTAATGAATTATTGGGCGGTTTGGTGCCTTGGACCAGACCGAGGACCTTAAGATTTTGCATGAACCGAGGACTGGCAGCCAGGTAACACGAGAAATTGTGTAAAGTGTTAATATGTAGTAAAAACCTAATAAAATCTCCCGTTTCCGTCATTTACTATCGAATCGACATAACGCCAGATCGTCACATTGGTCGCTTTTCTCTCTGAAACGGTTACATTTATCGTCTGCAAGCCCTTGTCGCGTGATGCGGTATGCAGACACAGTACAAGCAGCCCACTAGAACACAGAATAAGAATCTACGTTGATGCAATCGGCCAGTAAGAAGAGCTACATATCAAGTTTTAGTTATCGATTAATGAATTATTGGGCGGTTTGGTGCCTTGGACCAGACCGAGGACCTTAAGATTTTGCATGAACCGAGGACTGGCAGCCAGGTAACACGAGAAATTGTGTAAAGTGTTAATATGTAGTAAAAACCTAAGAAATTCTCCCGTTTCCGTCATTTACTATCGAATCGACATAACGCCAGATCGTCACAGTGGTCGCTTTTCTCTCTGAAACGGTTACATTTATCGTCTGCAAGCCCTTGTCGCGTGATGCGGTATGCAGACACAGTACAAGCAGCACACTAGAGCACAGAATAAGAATCTACGTTGATGCAATCGGCCAGTAAGAAGAGCTACATTTCAAGTTTTAGTTATCGATTAATGAATTATTGGGCGGTTTGGTGCCTTGGACCAGACCGAGGACCTTAAGATTTTGCATGAACCGAGGACTGGCAGCCAGGTAACACGAGAAATTGTGTAAAGTGTTAATTTGTAGTAAAAACCCAAGAAAATCTCCCGTTTCCGTCACTTACTATCGAATCGACATAACGCCAGATCGTCACAGTGGTCGCTTTTCTCTCTGAAACGGTTACATCTATCGTCTGCAAGCCCTTGTCGCGTGATGCGGTATGCAGAGTCACTACAAGCGGCATAGTAGGACACTGAAGAAGCATCTAAGTTTATGCAATCGCCCAGTAAGAAGAGCTACATTTCAAGTTTTAGTTATCGATTAATGAATTATTGGGTGGTTTGGTGCCTTGGACCAGACCGAGGACCTTAAGATTTTGCATGAACCGAGGACTGGCAGCCAGGTAACACGAGAAATTGTGTAAAGTTTTAATATGTAGTAAAAACCTAAGAAAATCTCCCGTTTCCGTCATTTACTATCGAATCGACATAACGCCAGATCGTCACATTGGTCGCTTTTCTCTCTGATACGGTTACATTTATCGTCTGCAAGCCATTGTCGCGTGATGCGGTATGCAGAGTCACTACAAGCGGCATAGTAGAACACTGAAGAAGCATCTAAGTTTATGCAATGGCCCAGTAAGAAGAGCTACATTTCAAGTTTTAGTTATCGATTAATGAATTATTGGTCGGTTTGGTGCCTTGGACCAGACCGAGGACCTTAAGATTTTGCATGAACCGAGGACTGGCAGCCAGGTAACACGAGAAATTGTGTAAAGTGTTAATATGTAGTAAAAACCTAAGAAAATCTCCCGTTTCCGTCATTTACTATCGAATCGACATAACGCCAGATCGTCACATTGGTCGCTTTTCTCTCTGAAACGGTTACATTTACCGTCTGCAAGCCCTTGTCGCGTGATGCGGTATGCAGACACAGTACAAGCAGCACACTAGAACACAGAATAAGAATCTACGTTGATGCAATCGGCCAGTAAGAAGAGCTACATTTCAAGTTTTAGTTATCGATTAATGAATTATTGGGTGGTTTGGTGCCTTGGACCAGACCGAGGACCTTAAGATTTTGCATGAACCGAGGACTGGCAGCCAGGTAACACGAGAAATTGTGTAAAGTGTTAATATGTAGTAAAAACCTAAGAAAATCTCCCGTTTCCGTCATTTACTATCGAATCGACATAACGCCAGATCGTCACATTGGTCGCTTTTCTCTCTGAAACGGTTACATTTATCGTCTGCAAGCCATTGTCGCGTGATGCGGTATGCAGAGTCACTACAAGCTTCATAGTAGAACACTGAAGAAGCATCTAAGTTTATGCAATCGCCCAGTAAGAAGAGCTACATTTCAAGTTTTAGTTATCGATTAATGAATTATTGGGCGGTTTGGTGCTTTGGACCAGACCGATTACCTTAAGATTTTGCATGAACCGAGGACTGGCAGCCAGGTAACACGAGAAATTGTGTAAAGTGTTAATATGTAGTAAAAACCTAAGAAAATCTCCCGTTTCCGTCATTTACTATCGAATCGACATAACGCCAGATCGTCACAGTGGTCGCTTTTCTCTCTGAAACGGTTACATTTATCGTCTGCAAGCCGTTGTCGCGTGATGCGGTATGCAGACACAGTACAAGCAGCACACTAGAACACAGAATAAGAATCTACGTTGATGCAATCGGCCAGTACGAAGAGCTACATTTCAAGTTTTAGTTATCGATTAATGAATTATTGGGCGGTTTGGTGCCTTGGACCAGACCGAGGACCTTAAGATTTTGCATGAACCGAGGACTGGCAGCCAGGTAACACGAGAAATTGTGTAAAGTGTTAATATGTAGTAAAAACCTAAGAAAATCTCCCGTTTCCGTTATTTACTATCGAATCGACATAACGCCAGATCGTCACAGTGGTCGCTTTTCTCTCTGAAACGGTTACATTTACCGTCTGCAAGCCCTTGTCGCGTGATGCGGTATGCAGACACAGTACAAGCAGCACACTAGAACACAGAATAAGAATCTACGTTGATGCAATCGGCCAGTAAGAAGAGCTACATTTCAAGTTTTAGTTATCGATTAATGAATTATTGGGCGGTTTGGTGCCTTGGACCAGACCGAGGACCTTAAGATTTTGCATGAACCGAGGACTGGCAGCCAGGTACACGAGAAATTGTGTAAAGTGTTAATATGTAGTAATAACCTAAGAAAATCTCCCGTTTCCGTCATTTACTATCGAATCGACATAACGCCAGATCGTCACAGTGGTCGCTTTTCTCTCTGAAACGGTTACATTTATCGTATGCAAGCCCTTGTCGCGTAATGCGGTATGCAGACACAGTACAAGCAGCACACTAGAACACAGAATAAGAATCTACGTTGATGCAATCGGTCAGTAAGAAGAGCTACATTTCAAGTTTTAGTTATCGATTAATGAATTATTGGGCGGTTTGGTGCCTTGGACCAGACCGAGGACCTTAAGATTTTGCATGATCCGAGGACTGGCAGCCAGGTAACACGAGAAATTGTGTAAAGTGTTAATATGTAGTAAAAACCCAAGAAAATCTCCCGTTTCCGTCATTTACTATCGAATCGACATAACGCCAGATCGTCACAGTGGTCGCTTTTCTCTCTGAAACGGTTACATTTATCGTCTGCAAGCCCTTGTCGCGTGATGCGGTATGCAGAGTCACTACAAGCGGCATAGTAGAACACTGAAGAAGCATCTAATTTTATGCAATCGGCCAGTAAGAAGAGCTACATTTCAAGTTTTAGTTATCGATTAATGAATTATTGGGCGGTTTGGTGCCTTGGACCAGACCGAGGACCTTAAGATTTTGCATGAACCGAGAACTGGCAGCCAGGTAACACCAGAAATTGTGTAAAGTGTTAATATGTAGTAAAAACCCAAGAAAATCTCCCGTTTCCGTCATTTACTATCGAATCGACATAACGCCAGATCGTCACAGTGGTCGCTTTTCTCTCTGAAACGGTTACATTTATCGTCTGCAAGCCCTTGTCGCGTGATGCGGTATGCAGAGTCACTACAAGCGGCATAGTAGAACACTGAAGAAGCATCTAAGTTTATGCAATCGCCCAGTAAGAAGAGCTACATTTCAAGTTTTAGTTATCGATTAATGAATTATTGGGCGGTTTGGTGCCTTGGACCAGACCGAGGACCTTAAGATTTTGCATGAACCGAGGACTGGCAGCCAGGTAACACGAGAAATTGTGTAAAGTGTTAATATGTAGTAAAAACCTAAGAAAATCTCCCGTTTCCGTTATTTACTATCGAATCGACATAACGCCAGATCGTCACAGTGGTCGCTTTTCTCTCTGAAACGGTTACATTTACCGTCTGCAAGCCGTTGTCGCGTGATGCGGTATGCAGACACAGTACAAGCAGCACACTAGAACACAGAATAAGAATCTACGTTGATGCAATCGGCCAGTAAGAAGAGCTACATTTCAAGTTTTAGTTATCGATTAATGAATTATTGGGCGGTTTGGTGCCTTGGACCAGACCGAGGACCTTAAGATTTTGCATGAACCGAGGACTGGCAGCCAGGTAACACGAGAAATTGTGTAAAGTGTTAATATGTAGTAATAACCTAAGAAAATCTCCCGTTTCCGTCATTTACTATCGAATCGACATAACGCCAGATCGTCACAGTGGTCGCTTTTCTCTCTGAAACGGTTACATTTATCGTATGCAAGCCCTTGTCGCGTAATGCGGTATGCAGACACAGTAAAAGCAGCACACTAGAACACAGAATAAGAATCTACGTTGATGCAATCGGCCAGTAAGAAGAGCTACATTTCAAGTTTTAGTTATCGATTAATGAATTATTGGGCGGTTTGGTGCCTTGGACCAGACCGAGGACCTTAAGATTTTGCATGAACCGAGGACTGGCAGCCAGGTAACACGAGAAATTGTGTAAAGTGTTAATATGTAGTAAAAACCCAAGAAAATCTCCCGTTTCCGTCATTTACTATCGAATCGACATAACGCCAGATCGTCACAGTGGTCGCTTTTCTCTCTGAAACGGTTACATTTATCGTCTGCAAGCCCTTGTCGCGTGATGCGGTATGCAGAGTCACTACAAGCGGCATAGTAGAACACTGAAGAAGCATCTAATTTTATGCAATCGGCCAGTAAGAAGAGCTACATTTCAAGTTTTAGTTATCGATTAATGAATTATTGGGCGGTTTGGTGCCTTGGACCAGACCGAGGACCTTAAGATTTTGCATGAACCGAGGACTGGCAGCCAGGTAACACGAGAAATTGTGTAAAGTGTTAATATGTAGTAAAAACCCAAGAAAATCTCCGGTTTCCGTTATTTACTATCGAATCGACATAACGCCAGATCGTCACAGTGGTCGCTTTTCTCTCTGAAACGGTTACATTTACCGTCTGCAAGCCCTTGTCGCGTGATGCGGTATGCAGACACAGTACAAGCAGCACACTAGAACACAGAATAAGAATCTACGTTGATGCAATCGGCCAGTAAGAAGAGCTACATTTCAAGTTTTAGTTATCGATTAATGATTTATTGGGCGGTTTGGTGCCTTGGACCAGACCGAGGACCTTAAGATTTTGCATGAACCGAGGACAGGCAGCCAGGTAACACGAGAAATTGTGTAAAGTGTTAATATGTAGTAAAAACCTAAGAAAATCTCCCGTTTCCGTCATTTACTATCGAATCGACATAACGCCAGATCGTCACATTGGTCGCTTTTCTCTCTGAAACGGTTACATTTACCGTCTGCAAGCCCTTGTCGCGTGATGCGGTATGCAGACACAGTACAAGCAGCACACTAGAACACAGAATAAGAATCTACGTTGATGCAATCGGCCAGTAAGAAGAGCTACATTTCAAGTTTTAGTTATCGATTAATGAATTATTGGGCGGTTTGGTGCCTTGGACCAGACCGAGGACCTTAAAATTTTGCATGAACCGAGGACTGGCAGCCAGGTAACACGAGAAATTGTGTAAAGTGTTAATATGTAGTAATAACCTAAGAAAATCTCCCGTTTCCGTCATTTACTATCGAATCGACATAACGCCAGATCGTCTCAGTGGTCGCTTTTCTCTCTGAAACGGTTACATTTATCGTATGCAAGCCCTTGTCGCGTAATGCGGTATGCAGACACAGTACAAGCAGCACACTAGAACACAGAATAAGAATCTACGTTGATGCAATCGGCCAGTAAGAAGAGCTACATTTCAAGTTTTAGTTATCGATTAATGAATTATTGGGCGGTTTGGTGCCTTGGACCAGACCGAGGACCTTAAGATTTTGCATGATCCGAGGACTGGCAGCCAGGTAACACGAGAAATTGTGTAAAGTGTTAATATGTAGTAAAAACCCAAGAAAATCTCCCGTTTCCGTCATTTACTATCGAATCGACATAACGCCAGATCGTCACAGTGGTCGCTTTTCTCTCTGAAACGGTTACATTTATCGTCTGCAAGCCCTTGTCGCGTGATGCGGTATGCAGAGTCACTACAAGCGGCATAGTAGAACACTGAAGAAGCATCTAAGTTTATGCAATCGCCCAGTAAGAAGAGCTACATTTCAAGTTTTAGTTATCGATTAATGAATTATTGGGCGGTTTGGTGCCTTGGACCAGACCGAGGACCTTAAGATTTTGCATGAACCGAGGACTGGCAGCCAGGTAACACGAGAAATTGTGTAAAGTGTTAATATGTAGTAAAAACCCAAGAAAATCTCCCGTTTCCGTCATTTACTATCGAATCGACATAACGCCAGATCGTCACAGTGGTCGCTTTTCTCTCTGAAACGGTTACATTTATCGTCTGCAAGCCCTTGTCGCGTGATGCGGTATGCAGAGTCACTACAAGCGGCATAGTAGAACACTGAAGAAGCATCTAATTTTATGCAATCGGCCAGTAAGAAGAGCTACATTTCAAGTTTTAGTTATCGATTAATGAATTATTGGGCGGTTTGGTGCCTTGGACCAGACCGAGGACCTTAAGATTTTGCATGAACCGAGGACTGGCAGCCAGGTAACACGAGAAATTGTGTAAAGTGTTAATATGCAGTAAAAACCCAAGAAAATCTCCGGTTTCCGTTATTTACTATCGAATCGACATAACGCCAGATCGTCACAGTGGTCGCTTTTCTCTCTGAAACGGTTACATTTACCGTCTGCAAGCCCTTGTCGCGTGATGCGGTATGCAGACACAGTACAAGCAGCACACTAGAACACAGAATAAGAATCTACGTTGATGCAATCGGCCAGTAAGAAGAGCTACATTTCAAGTTTTAGTTATCGATTAATGAATTATTGGGCGGTTTGGTGCCTTGGACCAGACCGAGGACCTTAAGATTTTGCATGAACCGAGGACTGGCAGCCAGGTAACACGAGAAATTGTGTAAAGTGTTAATATGTAGTAAAAACCTAAGAAAATCTCCCGTTTCCGTCATTTACTATCGAATCGACATAACGCCAGATCGTCACATTGGTCGCTTTTCTCTCTGAAACGGTTACATTTACCGTCTGCAAGCCCTTGTCGCGTGATGCGGTATGCAGACACAGTACAAGCAGCACACTAGAACACAGAATAAGAATCTACGTTGATGCAATCGGCCAGTAAGAAGAGCTACATTTCAAGTTTTAGTTATCGATTAATGAATTATTGGGCGGTTTGGTGCCTTGGACCAGACCGAGGACCTTAAGATTTTGCATGAACCTAGGACTGGCAGCCAGGTAACACGAGAAATTGTGTAAAGTGTTAATATGTAGTAGAAACCCAAGAAAATCTCCCGTTTCCGTCATTTACTATCGAATCGACATAACGCCAGATCGTCACAGTGGTCGCTTTTCTCTCTGAAACGGTTACATTTATCGTCTGCAAGCCGTTGTCGCGTGATGCGGTATGCAGACACAGTACAAGCAGCACACTAGAACACAGAATAAGAATCTACGTTGATGCAATCGGCCAGTAAGAAGAGTTACATTTCAAGGTTTAGTTATCGACTAATGAATTATTGGGCGGTTTGGTGCCTTGGACCAGACCGAGGACCTTAAGATTTTGCATGAACCGAGGACTGGCAGCCAGGTAACACGAGAAATTGTGTAAAGTGTTAATATGTAGTAAAAACCTAAGAAAATCTCCCGTTTCCGTCATTTACTATCGAATCGACAGAACGCCAGATCGTCACAGTGGTCGCTTTTCTCTCTGAAACGGTTACATTTATCGTCTGCAAGCCGTTGTCGCGTGATGCGGTATGCAGACACAGTACAAGCAGCACACTAGAACACAGAATAAGAATCTACGTTGATGCAATCGGCCAGTAAGAAGAGCTACATTTCAAGTTTTAGTTATCGATTAATGAATTATTGGGCGGTTTGGTGCCTTGGACCAGACCGAGGACCTTAAGATTTTGCATGATCCGAGGACTGGCAGCCAGGTAACACGAGAAATTGTGTAAAGTGTTAATATGTAGTAAAAACCCAAGAAAATCTCCCGTTTCCGTCATTTACTATCGAATCGACATAACGCCAGATCGTCACAGTGGTCGCTTTTCTCTCTGAAACGGTTACATTTATCGTCTGCAAGCCCTTGTCGCGTGATGCGGTATGCAGAGTCACTACAAGCGGCATAGTAGAACACTGAAGAAGCATCTAAGTTTATGCAATCGCCCAGTAAGAAGAGCTACATTTCAAGTTTTAGTTATCGATTAATGAATTATTGGGCGGTTTGGTGCCTTGGACCAGACCGAGGACCTTAAGATTTTGCATGAACCGAGGACTGGCAGCCAGGTAACACGAGAAATTGTGTAAAGTGTTAATATGTAGTAAAAACCCAAGAAAATCTCCCGTTTCCGTCATTTACTATCGAATCGACATAACGCCAGATCGTCACAGTGGTCGCTTTTCTCTCTGAAACGGTTACATTTATCGTCTGCAAGCCCTTGTCGCGTGATGCGGTATGCAGAGTCACTACAAGCGGCATTGTAGAACACTGAAGAAGCATCTAATTTTATGCAATCGGCCAGTAAGAAGAGCTACATTTCAAGTTTTAGTTATCGATTAATGAATTATTGGGCGGTTTGGTGCCTTGGACCAGACCGAGGACCTTAAGATTTTGCATGAACCGAGGACTGGCAGCCAGGTAACACGAGAAATTGTGTAAAGTGTTAATATGTAGTAAAAACCCAAGAAAATCTCCGGTTTCCGTTATTTACTATCGAATCGACATAACGCCAGATCGTCACAGTGGTCGCTTTTCTCTCTGAAACGGTTACATTTACCGTCTGCAAGCCCTTGTCGCGTGATGCGGTATGCAGACACAGTACAAGCAGCACACTAGAACACAGAATAAGAATCTACGTTGATGCAATCGGCCAGTAAGAAGAGCTACATTTCAAGTTTTAGTTATCGATTAATGAATTATTGGGCGGTTTGGTGCCTTGGACCAGACCGAGGACCTTAAGATTTTGCATGAACCGAGGACTGGCAGCCAGGTAACACGAGAAATTGTGTAAAGTGTTAATATGTAGTAAAAACCTAAGAAAATCTCCCGTTTCCGTCATTTACTATCGAATCGACATAACGCCAGATCGTCACATTGGTCGCTTTTCTCTCTGAAACGGTTACATTTACCGTCTGCAAGCCCTTGTCGCGTGATGCGGTATGCAGACACAGTACAAGCAGCACACTAGAACACAGAATAAGAATCTACGTTGATGCAATCGGCCAGTAAGAAGAGCTACATTTCAAGTTTTAGTTATCGATTAATGAATTATTGGGCGGTTTGGTGCCTTGGACCAGACCGAGGACCTTAAGATTTTGCATGAACCGAGGACTGGCAGCCAGGTAACACGAGAAATTGTGTAAAGTGTTAATATGTAGTAGAAACCCAAGAAAATCTCCCGTTTCCGTCATTTACTATCGAATCGACATAACGCCAGATCGTCACAGTGGTCGCTTTTCTCTCTGAAACGGTTACATTTATCGTCTGCAAGCCGTTGTCGCGTGATGCGGTATGCAGACACAGTACAAGCAGCACACTAGAACACAGAATAAGAATCTACGTTGATGCAATCGGCCAGTAAGAAGAGTTACATTTCAAGGTTTAGTTATCGACTAATGAATTATTGGGCGGTTTGGTGCCTTGGACCAGACCGAGGACCTTAAGATTTTGCATGAACCGAGGACTGGCAGCCAGGTAACACGAGAAATTGTGTAAAGTGTTAATATGTAGTAAAAACCTAAGAAAATCTCCCGTTTCCGTCATTTACTATCGAATCGACAGAACGCCAGATCGTCACAGTGGTCGCTTTTCTCTCTGAAACGGTTACATTTATCGTCTGCAAGCCGTTGTCGCGTGATGCGGTATGCAGACACAGTACAAGCAGCACACTAGAACACAGAATAAGAATCTACGTTGATGCAATCGGCCAGTAAGAAGAGCTACATTTCAAGTTTTAGTTATCGATTAATGAATTATTGGGCGGTTTGGTGCCTTGGACCAGACCGAGGACCTTAAGATTTTGCATGAACCGAGGACTGGCAGCCAGGTAACACGAGATATTGTGTAAAGTGTTAATATGTAGTAATAACCTAAGAAAATCTCCCGTTTCCGTCATTTACTATCGAATCGACATAACGCCAGATCGTCACAGTGGTCGCTTTTCTCCCTGAAACGGTTACATTTATCGTATGCAAGCCCTTGTCGCGTGATGCGGTATGCAGACACAGTACAAGCAGCACACTAGAACACAGAATAAGAATCTACGTTGATGCAATCGGCCAGTAAGAAGAGCTACATTTCAAGTTTTAGTTATCGATTAATGATTTATTGGGCGGTTTGGTGCCTTGGACCAGACCGAGGACCTTAAGATTTTGCATGAACCGAGGACTGGCAGCCAGGTAACACGAGAAATTGTGTAAAGTGTTAATATGTAGTAAAAACCCAAGAAAATCTCCCGTTTCCGTCATTTACTATCGAATCGACATAACGCCAGATCGTCACAGTGGTCGCTTTTCTCTCTGAAACGGTTACATTTATCGTCTGCAAGCCCTTGTCGCGTGATGCGGTATGCAGAGTCACTACAAGCGTCATAGTAGAACACTGAAGAAGCATCTAAGTTTATGCAATCGCCCAGTAAGAAGAGCTACATTTCAAGTTTTAGTTATCGATTAATGAATTATTGGGCGGTTTGGTGCCTTGGACCAGACCGAGGACCTTAAGATTTTGCATGAACCGAGGACCGGCAGCCAGGTAACACGAGAAATTGTGTAAAGTGTTAATATGTAGTAAAAACCCAAGAAAATCTCCGGTTTCCGTCATTTACTATCGAATCGACATAACGCCAGATCGTCACAGTGGTCGCTTTTCTCTCTGAAACGGTTACATTTATCGTCTGCAAGACCTTGTCGCGTGATGCGGTAAGCAGAGTCACTACAAGCGGCATAGTAGAACACTGAAGAAGCATCTAATTTTATGCAATCGGCCAGTAAGAAGAGCTACATTTCAAGTTTTAGTTATCGATTAATGAATTATTGGGCGGTTTGGTGCTTTGGACCAGACCGAGGACCTTAAGATTTTGCATGAACCGAGGACTGACAGCCAGGTAACACGAGAAATTGTGTAAAGTGTTAATATGTAGTAAAAACCTAAGAAAATCTCCCGTTTCCGTCATTTACTATCGAATCGACATAACGCCAGATCGTCACATTGGTCGCTTTTCTCTCTGAAACGGTTACATTTATCGTCTGCAAGCCCTTGTCGCGTGATGCGGTATGCAGACACAGTACAAGCAGCACACTAGAACACAGAATAAGAATCTACGTTGATGCAATCGGCCAGTAAGAAGAGCTACATTTCAAGTTTTAGTTATCGATTAATGAATTATTGGGCGGTTTGGTGCCTTGGACCAGACCGAGGACCTTAAGATTTTGCATGAACCGAGGACTGGCAGCCAGGTAACACGAGAAATTGTGTAAAGTGTTAATATGTAGTAAAAACCTAAGAAAATCTCCCGTTTCCGTCATTTACTATCGAATCGACATAACGCCAGATCGTCACAGTGGTCGCTTATCTCTCTGAAACGGTTACATTTATCGTCTGCAAGCCCTTGTCGCGTGATGCGGTATGCAGAGTCACTACAAGCGGCATAGTAGAACACTGAAGAAGCATCTAAGTTTATGCAATCGCCCAGTTAGAAGAACTACATTTCAAGTTTTAGTTATCGATTAATGAATTATTGGGCGGTTTGGTGCCTTGGACCAGACCGAGGACCTTAAGATTTTGCATGAACCGAGGACTGGCAGCCAGGTAACACGAGAAATTGTGTAAAGTGTTAATATGTAGTAAAAACCTAATAAAATCGCCCGTTTCCGTCATTTACTATCGAATCGACATAACGCCAGATCGTCACATTGGTCGCTTTTCTCTCTGAACCGGTTACATTTATCGTCTGCAAGCCCTTGTCACGTGATGCGGTATGCAGACACAGTACATGCAGCACACTAGAACACAGAATAAGAATCTACGTTGATGCAATCGGCCAGTAAGAAGAGCTACATTTTAAGTTTTAGTTATCGATTAATGAATTATTGGGCGGTTTGGTGCCTTGGACCAGACCGAGGCCCTTAAGATTTTGCATGAACCGAGGACTGGCAGCCAGGTAACACGAGAAATTGTGTAAAGTGTTAATATGTTGTAAAAACCCAAGAAAATCTCCCGTTTCCGTCATTTACTATCGAATCGACATAACGCCAGATCGTCACAGTGGTCGCTTTTCTCTCTGAAACGGTTACATTTATCGTCTGCAAGCCCTTGTCAAGTGATGCGTTATGCAGAGTCACTACAAGCGGCATAGTAGAACACTGAAGAAGCATCTAAGTTTATGCAATCGCCCAGTAAGAAGAGCTACATTTCAAGTTTTAGTTATCGATTAATGAATTATTGGGCGGTTTGGTGCCTTGGACCAGACCGAGGACCTTAAGATTTTGCATGAACCGAGGACTGGCAGCCAGGTAACACGAGAAATTGTGTAAAGTGTTAATATGTAGTAAAAACCTAAGAAAATCTCCCGCTTCCGTCATTTACTATCGAATCGACGTAACGCCAGATCGTCACATTGGTCGCTTTTCTCTCTGAAACGGTTACATTTATCGTCTGCAAGCCCTTGTCGCGTGATGCGGTATGCAGACACAGTACAAGCAGCACACTAGAACACAGAATAAGAATCTACGTTGATGCAATCGGCCAGTAAGAAGAGCTACATTTCAAGGTTTAGTTATCGACTAATGAATTATTGGGCGGTTTGGTGCCTTGGACCAGACCGAGGACCTTAAGATTTTGCATGAACCGAGGACTGGCAGCCAGGTAACACGAGAAATTGTGTAAAGTGTTAATATGTAGTAAAAACCAAAGAAAATCTCCCGTTTCCGTCATTTACTATCGAATCGACATAACGCCAGATCGTCACAGTGGTCGCTTTTCTCTCTGAAACGGTTACATTTATCGTCTGCAAGCCGTTGTCGCGTGATGCGGTATGCAGGCACAGTACAAGCAGCACACTAGAACACAGAATAAGATTCTACGTTGATGCAATCGGCCAGTAAGAAGAGCTACATTTCAAGTTTTAGTTATCGATTAATGAATTATTGGGCGGTTTGGTGCCTTGGACCAGACCGAGGACCTTAAGATTTTGCATGAGCCGAGGACTGGCAGCCAGGTAACACGAGAAACTGTGTAAAGTGTTAATATGTAGTAAAAACCTAAGAAAATCTCCCGTTTCCGTCATTTACTATCGAATCGACATAACGCCAGATCGTCACATTGGTCGCATTTCTCTCTGAAACGGTTACATTTATCGTCTGCAAGCCCTTGTCGCGTGATGCGGTATGCAGACACAGTACAAGCAGCCCACTAGAACACAGAATAAGAATCTACGTTGATGCAATCGGCCAGTAAGAAGAGCTACATTTCAAGTTTTAGTTATCGATTAATGAATTATTGGGCGGTTTGGTGCCTTGGACCAGACCGAGGACCTTAAGATTTTGCATGAACCGAGGACTGGCAGCCAGGTAACACGAGAAATTGTGTAAAGTGTTAATATGTAGTAAAAACCCAAGAAAATCTCCGGTTTCCGTCATTTACTATCGAATCGACATAACGCCAGATCGTCACAGTGGTCGCTTTTCTCTCTGAAACGGTTACATTTATCGTCTGCAAACCCTTGTCGCGTGATGCGGTATGCAGAGTCACTACAAGCGGCATAGTAGAACACTGAGGAAGCATCTAATTATATGCAATCGGCCAGTAAGAAGAGCTACATTTCAAGTTTTAGTTATCGATTAATGAATTATTGGGCGGTTTGGTGCTTTGGACCAGACCGAGGACCTTAAGATTTTGCATGAACCGAGGACTGGCAGCCAGGTAACACGAGAAATTGTGTAAAGTGTTAATATGTAGTAAAAACCTAAGAAAATCTCCCGTTTCCGTCATTTACTATCGAATCGACATAACGCCAGATCGTCACATTGGTCGCTTTTCTCTCTGAAACGGTTACATTTATCGTCTGCAAGCCCTTGTCGCGTAATGCGGTATGCAGACACAGTACAAGCAGCACACTAGAACACAGAATAAGAATCTACGTTGATGCAATCGGCCAGTAAGAAGAGCTACATTTCAAGTTTTAGTTATCGATTAATGAATTATTGGGCGGTTTGGTGCCTTGGACCAGACCGAGGACCTTAAGATTTTGCATGAACCGAGGACTGGCAGCCAGGTAACACGAGAAATTGTGTAAAGTGTTAATATGTAGTAAAAACCTAAGAAAATCTCCGGTTTCCGTCATTTACTATCGAATCGACATAACGCCAGATCGTCACAGTAGTCGCTTTTCTCTCTGAAACGGTTACATTTATCGTCTGCAAGCCGTTGTCGCGTGATGCGGTATGCAGAGTCACTACAAGCGGCATAGTAGAACACTGAAGAAGCATCTAAGTTTATGCAATCGCCCAGTAAGAAGAACTACATTTCAAGTTTTAGTTATCGATTAATGAATTATTGGGCGGTTTGGTGCCTTGGACCAGACCGAGGACCTTAAGATTTTGCATGAACCGAGGACTGGCAGCCAGGTAACACGAGAAATTGTGTAAAGTGTTAATATGTAGTAAAAACCCAAGAAAATCTCCCGTTTCCGTCATTTACTATCGAATCGACATAACGCCAGATCGTCACAGTGGTCGCTTTTCTCTCTGAAACGGTTACATTTATCGTCTGCAAGCCCTTGTCGCGTGATGCGGTATGCAGAGTCACTACAAGTGGCATAGTAGAACACTGAAGAAGCATCTAAGTTTATGCAATCGCCCAGTAAGAAGAGCTACATTTCAAGTTTTAGTTATCGATTAATGAATTATTGGGCGGTTTGGTGCCTTGGACCAGACCGAGGACCTTAAGATTTTGCATGAACCGAGGACTGGCAGCCAGGTAACACGAGAAATTGTGTAAAGTGTTAATATGTAGTAAAAACCCAAGAAAATCTCCGGTTTCCGTCATTTACTATCGAATCGACATAACGCCAGATCGTCACAGTGGTCGCTTTTCTCTCTGAAACGGTTACATTTATCGTCTGCAAGCCCTTGTCGCGTGATGCGGTATGCAGAGTCACTACAAGCGGCATAGTAGAACACTGAAGAAGCATCTAATTTTATGCAATCGGCCAGTAAGAAGAGCTACATTTCAAGTTTTAGTTATCGATTAATGAATTATTGGGCGGTTTGGTGCTTTGGACCAGACCGAGGACCTTAAGATTTTGCATGAACCGAGGACTGGCAGCCAGGTAACACGAGAAATTGTGTAAAGTGTTAATATGTAGTAAAAACCTAAGAAAATCTCCCGTTTCCGTCATTTACTATCGAATCGACATAACGCCAGATCGTCACATTGGTCGCTTTTCTCTCTGAAACGGTTACATTTATCGTCTGCAAGCCGTTGTCGCGTGATGCGGTATGCAGACACAGTACAAGCAGCACACTAGAACACAGAATAAGAATCTACGTTGATGCAATCGGCCAGTAAGAAGAGCTACATTTCAAGTTTTAGTTATCGATTAATGAATTATTGGGCGGTTTGGTGCCTTGGACCAGACCGAGGACCTTAAGATTTTGCATGAACCGAGGACTGGCAGCCAGGTAACACGAGAAATTGTGTAAAGTGTTAATATGTAGTAAAAACCTAAGAAAATCTCCCGTTTCCGTCATTTACTATCGAAGCGACATAACGCCAGATCGTCACAGTAGTCGCTTTTCTCTCTGAAACGGTTACATTTATCGTCTGCAAGCCCTTGTCGCGTGATGCGGTATGCAGAGTCACTACAAGCGGCATAGTAGAACACTGAAGAAGCATCTAAGTTTATGCAATCGCCCAGTAAGAAGAACTACATTTCAAGTTTTAGTTATCGATTAATGAATTATTGGGCGGTTTGGTGCCTTGGACCAGACCGAGGACCTTAAGATTTTGCATGAACCGAGGACCGGCAGCCAGGTAACACGAGAAATTGTGTAAAGTGTTAATATGTAGTAAAAACCTAAGAAAATCTCCCGTTTCCGTCATTTACTATCGAATCGACATAACGCCAGATCGTCACATTGGTCGCTTTTCTCTCTGAACCGGTTACATTTATCGTCTGCAAGCCCTTGTCACGTGATGCGGTATGCAGACACAGTACATGCAGCACACTAGAACACAGAATAAGAATCTACGTTGATGCAATCGGCCAGTAAGAAGAGCTACATTTTAAGTTTTAGTTATCGATTAATGAATTATTGGGCGGTTTGGTGCCTTGGACCAGACCGAGGACTTTAAGATTTTGCATGAACCGAGGACTGGCAGCCAGGTAACACGAGAAATTGTGTAAAGTGTTAATATGTAGTAAAAACCTAAGAAAATCTCCCGTTTCCGTCATTTACTATCGAATCGACATAACGCCAGATCGTCACAGTAGTCGCTTTTCTCTCTGAAACGGTTACATTTATCGTCTGCAAGCCCTTGTCGCGTGATGCGGTATGCAGAGTCACTACAAGCGGCATAGTAGAACACTGAAGAAGCATCTAAGTTTATGCAATCGCCCAGTAAGAAGAACTACATTTCAAGTTTTAGTTATCGATTAATGAATTATTGGGCGGTTTGGTGCCTTGGACCAGACCGAGGACCTTAAGATTTTGCATGAACCGAGGACTGGCAGCCAGGTAACACGAGAAATTGTGTAAAGTGTTAATATGTAGTAAAAACCCAAGAAAATCTCCCGTTTCCGTCATTTACTATCGAATCGACATAACGCCAGATCGTCACAGTGGTCGCTTTTCTCTCTGAAACGGTTACATTTATCATCTGCAAGCCCTTGTCGCGTGATGCGGTATGCAGAGTCACTACAAGCGGCATAGTAGAACACTGAAGAAGCATCTAAGTTTATGCAATCGCCCAGTAAGAAGAGCTACATTTCAAGTTTTAGTTATCGATTAATGAATTATTGGGCGGTTTGGTGCCTTGGACCAGACCGAGGACCTTAAGATTTTGCATGAACCGAGGACTGGCAGCCAGGTAACACGAGAAATTGTGTAAAGTGTTAATATGTAGTAAAAACCCAAGAAAATCTCCGGTTTCCGTCATTTACTATCGAATCGACATAACGCCAGATCGTCACAGTGGTCGCTTTTCTCTCTGAAACGGTTACATTTATCGTCTGCAAGCCCTTGTCGCGTGATGCGGTATGCAGAGTCACTACAAGCGGCATAGTAGAACACTGAAGAAGCATCTAATTTTATGCAATCGGCCAGTAAGAAGAGCTACATTTCAAGTTTTAGTTATCGATTAATGAATTATTGGGCGGTTTGTTGCTTTGGACCAGACCGAGGACCTTAAGATTTTGCATGAACCGAGGACTGGCAGCCAGGTAACACGAGAAATTGTGTAAAGTGTTAATATGTAGTAAAAACCTAAGAAAATCTCCCGTTTCCGTCATTTACTATCGAATCGACATAACGCCAGATCGTCACATTGGTCGCTTTTCTCTCTGAAACGGTTACATTTATCGTCTGCAAGCCCTTGTCGCGTGATGCGGTATGCAGACACAGTACAAGCAGCACACTAGAACACAGAATAAGAATCTACGTTGATGCAATCGGCCAGTAAGAAGAGCTACATTTCAAGTTTTAGTTATCGATTAATGAATTATTGGGCGGTTTGGTGCCTTGGACCAGACCGAGGACCTTAAGATTTTGCATGAACCGAGGACTGGCAGCCAGGTAACACGAGAAATTGTGTAAAGTGTTAATATGTAGTAAAAACCTAAGAAAATCTCCCGTTTCCGTCATTTACTATCGAATCGACATAACGCCAGATCGTCACAGTAGTCGCTTTTCTCTCTGAAACGGTTACATTTATCGTCTGCAAGCCCTTGTCGCGTGATGCGGTATGCAGAGTCACTACAAGCGGCATAGTACAACACTGAAGAAGCATCTAAGTTTATGCAATCGCCCAGTAAGAAGAACTACATTTCAAGTTTTAGTTATCGATTAATGAATTATTGGGCGGTTTGGTGCCTTGGACCAGACCGAGGACCTTAAGATTTTGCATGAACCGAGGACCGGCAGCCAGGTAACACGAGAAATTGTGTAAAGTGTTAATATGTAGTAAAAACCTAAGAAAATCTCCCGTTTCCGTCATTTACTATCGAATCGACATAACGCCAGATCGTCACATTGGTCGCTTTTCTCTCTGAACCGGTTACATTTATCGTCTGCAAGCCCTTGTCACGTGATGCGGTAAGCAGACACAGTACATGCAGCACACTAGAACACAGAATAAGAATCTACGTTGATGCAATCGGCCAGTAAGAAGAGCTACATTTTAAGTTTTAGTTATCGATTAATGAATTATTGGGCGGTTTGGTGCCTTGGACCAGACCGAGGACCTTAAGATTTTGCATGAACCGAGGACTGGCAGCCAGGTAACACGAGAAATTGTGTAAAGTGTTAATATGTAGTAAAAACCCAAGAAAATCTCCCGTTTCCGTCATTTACTATCGAATCGACATAACGCCAGATCGTCACAGTGGTCGCTTTTCTCTCTGAAACGGTTACATTTATCGTCTGCAAGCCCTTGTCAAGTGATGCGTTATGCAGAGTCACTACAAGCGGCATAGTAGAACACTGAAGAAGCATCTAAGTTTATGCAATCGCCCAGTAAGAAGAGCTACATTTCAAGTTTTAGTTATCGATTAATGAATTATTGGGCGGTTTGGTGCCTTGGACCAGACCGAGGACCTTAAGATTTTGCATGAACCGAGGACTGGCAGCCAGGTAACACGAGAAATTGTGTAAAGTGTTAATATGTAGTAAAAACCTAATAAAATCTCCCGCTTCCGTCATTTACTATCGAATCGACGTAACGCCAGATCGTCACAGTGGTCGCTTTTCTCTCTGAAACGGTTACATTTATCGTCTGCAAGCCCTTGTCGCGTGATGCGGTATGCAGACATAGTACAAGCAGCACACTAGAACACAGAATAAGAATCTACGTTGATGCAATCGGCCAGTAAGAAGAGCTACATTTCAAGTTTTAGTTATCGATTAATGAATTATTGGGCGGTTTGGTGCCTTGGACCAGACCGAGGACCTTAAGATTTTGCATGAACCGAGGACTGGCAGCCAGGTAACACGAGAAATTGTCTAAAGTGTTAATATGTAGTAGAAACCTAAGAAAATCTCCCGTTTCCGTCATTTACTATCGAATCGACATAACGCCAGATCGTCACAGTGGTCGCTTTTCTCTCTGAAACGGTTACATTTATAGTCTGCAAGCCCTTGTCGCGTGATGCGGTATGCACAGTCACCACAAGCGGCATAGTAGAACACTGAAGAAGCATCTAAGTTTATGCAATCGCCCAGTAAGAAGAGCTACATTACAAGTTTTAGTTATCGATTAATGAATTATTGGGCGGTTTGGTGCCTTGGACCAGACCGAGGACCTTAAGATTTTGCATGAACCGAGGACTGGCAGCCAGGTAACACGAGAAATTGTGTAAAGTGTTAATATGTAGTAAAAACCTAAGAAAATCTCCCGTTTCCGTCATTTACTATCGAATCGACATAACGCCAGATCGTCACAGTGGTCGCTTTTCTCTCTGAAACGGTTACATTTATCGTCTGCAAGCCCTTGTCGCGTGATGCGGTATGCAGAGTCACCACAAGCGGCATAGTAGAACACTGAAGAAGCATCTAAGTTTATGCAATCGCCCAGTAAGAAGAGCTACATTTCAAGTTTTAGTTATCGATTAATGAATTATTGGGCGGTTTGGTGCCTTGGACGAGACCGAGGACCTTAAGATGTTGCATGAACCGAGGACTGGCAGCCAGGTAACACGAGAAATTGTGTAAAGTGTTAATATGTAGTAAAAACCTAAGAAAATCTCCCGTTTCCGTCATTTACTATCGAATCGACATAACGCCAGATCGTCACAGTGGTCGCTTTTCTCTCTGAAACGGTTACATTTATCGTCTGCAAGCCCTTGTCGCGTGATGCGGTATGCAGAGTCACCACAAGCGGCATAGTAGAACACTGAAGAAGCATCTAAGTTTATGCAATCGCCCAGTAAGAAGAGCTACATTTCAAGTTTTAGTTATCGATTAATGAATTATTGGGCGGTTTGGTGCCTTGGACCAGACCGAGGACCTTAAGATTTTGCATGAACCGAGGACTGGCAGCCAGGTAACACGAGAAATTGTGTAAAGTGTTAATATGTAGTAAAAACCTAAGAAAATCTCCCGTTTCCGTCATTTACTATCGAATCGACATAACGCCAGATCGTCACAGTGGTCGCTTTTCTCTCTGAAACGGTTACATTTATCGTCTGCAAGCCGTTGTCGCGTGATGCGGTATGCAGACACAGTACAAGCAGCACACTAGAACACAGAATAAGAATCTACGTTGATGCAATCGGCCAGTAAGAAGAGCTACATTTCAAGTTTTAGTTATCGATTAATGAATTATTGGGCGGTTTGGTGCCTTGGACAAGACCGAGGACCTTAAGATTTTGCATGAACCGAGGACTGGCAGCCAGGTAACACGAGAAATTGTGTAAAGTGTTAATATGTAGTAAAAACCTAAGAAAATCTCCCGTTTCCGTCATTTACTATCGAATCGACATAACGCCAGATCGTCACAGTGGTCGGTTTTCTCTCTGAAACGGTTACATTTATCGTCTGCAAGCCCTTGTCGCGTGATGCGGTATGCAGAGTCACTACAAGCGGCATAGTAGAACACTGAAGAAGCATCTAAGTTTATGCAATCGGCCAGTAAGAAGAGCTACATTTCAAGTTTTTGTTATCGATTAATGAATTATTGGGCGGTTTGGTGCCTTGGACCAGACCGAGGACCTTAAGATTTTGCATGAACCGAGGACTGGCAGCCAGGTAACACGAGAAATTGTGTAAAGTGTTAATATGTAGTAAAAACCTAAGAAAATCTCCCGTTTCCGTCATTTACTATCGAATCAACATAACGCCAGATCGTCACAGTTTTCGCTTTTATCTCTGAAACGGTTACATTTATCGTCTGCAAGCCCTTGTCGCGTGATGCGGTATGCAGAGTCACTACAAGCGGCATAGTAGAACACTGAAGAAGCATCTAAGTTTATGCAATCGCCCAGTAAGAAGAGCTACATTTCAAGTTTTAGTTATCGATTAATGAATTATTGGGCGGTTTGGTGCCTTGGACCAGACCGAGGACCTTAAGATTTTGCATGAACCGAGGACTGGCAGCCAGGTAACACGAGAAATTGTGTAAAGTGTTAATATGTAGTAAAAACCTAAGAAAATCTCCCGTTTCCGTCATTTACTATCGAATCGACATAACGCCAGATCGTCACATTGGTCGCTTTTCTCTCTGAAACGGTTACATTTATCGTCTGCAAGCCCTTGTCGCGTGATGCGGTATGCAGAGTCACTACAAGCGGCATAGTAGAACACTGAAGAAGCATCTAAGTTTATGCAATCGCCCAGTAAGAAGAGCTACATTTCAAGTTTTAGTTATCGATTAATGAATTATTGGGCGGTTTGGTGCCTTGGACCAGACCGAGGACCTTAAGATTTTGCATGAACCGAGGACTGGCAGCCAGGTAACACGAGAAATTGTGTAAAGTGTTAATATGTAGTAAAAACCTAAGAAAATCTCCCGTTTCCGTCATTTACTATCGAATCGACATAGCGCCAGATCGTCACAGTGGTCGCTTTTCTCTCTGAAACGGTTACATTTATCGTCTGCAAGCCCTTGTCGCGTGATGCGGTATCCAGAGTCACTACAAGCGGCATAGTAGAACACTGAAGAAGCATCTAAGTTTATGCAATCGCCCAGAAAGAAGAGTTACATTTCAAGTTTTAGTTATCGATTAATGAATTATTGGGCGGTTTGGTGCCTTGGACCAGACCGAGGACCTTAAGAATTTGCATGAGCCGAGGACTGGCAGCCAGGAAACACGAGAAATTGTGTAAAGTGTTAATATGTAGTAAAAACCCAAGAAAATCTCCCGTTTCCTTCATTTACTATCGAATCGACATAACGCCAGATCGTCACATTGGTCGCTATTCTCTCTGAAACGGTTACATTTATCGTCTGCAAGCCCTTGTCGCGTGATGCGGTATGCAGAGTCACTACAAGCGGCGTTGTAGAACACTGAAGAAGCATCTAAGTTTATGCAATCGCCCAGTAAGAAGAGCTACTTTTCAAGTTTTAGTTATCGATTAATGAATTATTGGGCGGTTTGGTGCCTTGGACCAGACCGAGGACCTTAAGATTTTGCATGAACCGAGGACTGGCAGCCAGGTAACACGAGAAATTGTGTAAAGTGTTAATATGTAGTAAAAACCTAAGAAAATCTCCCGTTTCCGTCATTTACTATCGAATCGACATAATGCCAGATCGTCACAGTGGTCGCTTTTCTCTCTGAAACGGTTACATTTATCGTCTGCAAGCCCTTGTCGCGTGATGCGGTATGCAGACACAGTACAAGCAGCACACTAGAACACAGAATAAGAATCTACGTTGATGCAATCGGCCAGTAAGAAGAGCTACATTTCAAGTTTTAGTTATCGATTAATGAATTATTGGGCGGTTTGGTGCCTTGGACCAGACCGAGGACCTTAAGATTTTGCATGAACCGAGGACTGGCAGCCAGGTAACACGAGAAATTGTGTAAAGTGTTAATATGTAGTAAAAACCTAAGAAAATCTCCCGTTTCCGTCGTTTACTATCGAATCGACATAACGCCAGATCGTCACAGTGGTCGCTTTTCTCTCTGAAACGGTTACATTTATCGTCTGCAAGCCCTTGTCGCGTGATGCGGTATGCAGACACAGTACAAGCAGCACACTAGAACACAGAATAAGAATCTACGTTGATGCAATCGGCCAGTAAGAAGAGCTACATTTCAAGTTTTAGTTATCGATTAATGAATTATTGGGCGGTTTGGTGCCTTGGACCAGACCGAGGACCTTACGATTTTGCATGAACCGAGGACTGGCAGCCAGGTAACACCAGAAATTGTGTAAAGTGGTAATATGTACTAAAAACCTAAGAAAATCTCCCGTTTCCGTCATTTACTATCGAAACGACATAACGCCAGATCGTCACATTGGTCGCTTTTCTCTCTGAAACGGTTACATTTATCGTCTGCAAGCCCTTGTCGCGTGATGCGGTATGCAGACACAGTACAAGCAGCACACTAGAACACAGAATAAGAATCTACGTTGATGCAATCGGCCAGTAAGAAGAGCTACATTTCAAGTTTTAGTTATCGATTAATGGATTATTGGGCGGTTTGGTGCCTTGGACCAGACCGAGGACCTTAAGATTTTGCATGAACCGAGGACTGGCAGCCAGGTAACACGAGAAATTGTGTAAAGTGTTAATATGTAGTAAAAACCTAAGAAAATCTCCCGTCTCCGTCATTTACTATCGAATCGACATAACGCCAGATCGTCACAGTGGTCGCTTTTCTCTCTGAAACGGTTACATTTATCGTCTGCAAGCCCTTGTCGCGTGATGCGGTATGCAGACACAGTACAAGCAGCACACTAGAACACAGAATAAGACTCTACGTTGATGCAATCGGCCAGTAAGAAGAGCTACATTTCAAGTTTTAGTTATCGATTAATGAATTATTGGGCGGTTTGGTGCCTTGGACCAGACCGAGGACCTTAAGATTTTGCATGAACCGAGGACTGGCAGCCAGGTAACACGAGATATTGTGTAAAGTGTTAATATGTAGTAAAAACCTAAGAAAATCTCCCGTTTCCGTCATTTACTATCGAATCGACATAACGCCAGATCGTCACAGTGGTCGCTTTTCTCTCTGAAACGGTTACATTTATCGTCTGCAAGCCCTTGTCGCGTGATGCGGTATGCAGACACAGTACAAGCAGCACACTAGAACACAGAATAAGAATTTACGTTGATGCAATCGGCCAGTAAGAAGAGCTACATTTCAAGTTTTAGTTATTGATTAATGAATTATTGGGCGGTTTGGTGCCTTGGACCAGACCGAGGATCTTAAGATTTTGCATGAACCGAGGACTGGCAGCCAGGTAACACGAGAAATTGTGTAAAGTGTTAATATGTAGTAAAAACCCAAGAAAATCTCCCGTTTCCGTCATTTACTATCGAATCGACATAACGCCAGATCGTCACAGTGGTCGCTTTTCTCTCTGAAACGGTTACATTTATCGTCTGCAAGCCCTTGTCGCGTGATGCGGTATGCAGAGTCACTACAAGCGGCATAGTAGAACACTGAAGAAGCATCTAAGTTTATGCAATCGCCCAGTAAGAAGAGCTACATTTCAAGTTTTAGTTATCGATTAATGAATTATTGGGCGGTTTGGTGCCTTGGACCAGACCGAGAACCTTAAGATTTTGCATGAGCCGAGGACTGGCAGCCAGGTAACACGAGAAATTGTGTAAAGTGTTAATATGTAGTAAAAATCTAAGAAAATCTCCCGTTTCCGTCATTTACTATCGAATCGACATAACGCCAGATCGTCACATTGGTCGCTTTTCTCTCTGAAACGGTTACATTTATCGTCTGCAAGCCCTTGTCGCGTGATGCGGTATGCAGACACAGTACAAGCAGCACACTAGAACACAGAATAAGAATCTACGTTGATGCAATCGGCCAGTAAGAAGAGCTACATTTCAAGTTTTAGTTACCGATTAATGAATTATTGGGCGGTTTGGTGCCTTGGACCAGACCGAGGACCTTATGATTTTGCATGAGCCGAGGACTGGCAGCCAGGTAACTCGAGAGATTGTGTAAAGTGTTAATATGTAGTAAAAACCTAAGAAAATCTGTCGTTTCCGTCATTTACTATCGAATCGACATAACGCCAGATCGTCACATTGGTCGCTTTTCTCTCTGAAACGGTTACATTTATCGTCTGCAAGCCCTTGTCGCGTGATGCGGTATGCAGACACAGTACAAGCAGCACACTAGAACACAGAATAAGGATCTACGTTGATGCAATCGGCCAGTAAGAAGAGCTACATTTCAAGTTTTAGTTATCGATAAATGAATTATTCGGCGGTTTGGTGCCTTGGACCAGACCGAGGACCTTAAGATTTTGCATGAACTGAGGACTGGCAGCCAGGTAACACGAGAAATTGTGTAAAGTGTTAATATGCAGTAAAAACCTAAGAAAATCTCCCGTTTCCGTCATTTACTATCGAATCGACATAACGCCAGATCGTCACAGTGGTCGCTTTTCTCTCTGAAACGGTTACATTTATCGTCTGCAAGCCGTTGTCGCGTGATGCGGTATGCAGACACAGTACAAGCAGCACACTAGAACACAGAATAAGAATCTACGTTGATGCAATCGGCCAGTAAGAAGAGCTACATTTCAAGTTTTAGTTATCGATTAATGAATTATTGGGCGGTTTGGTGCCTTGGACCAGACCGAGGACCTTAAGATTTTGCATGAACCGAGGCCTGGCAGCCAGGTAACACGAGAAATTGTGTAAAGTGTTAATATGTAGTAAAAACCCAAGAAAATCTCCCGTTTCCGTCATTTCCTATCGAATCGACATAATGCCAGATCGTCACAGTGGTCGCTTTTCTCTCTGAAACGGTTGCATTTATCGTCTGCAAGCCCTTGTCGCGTGATGCGGTATGCAGAGTCACTACAAGCGGCATAGTAGAACACTGAAGAAGCATCCAAGTTTATGCAATCGGCCAGTAAGAAGAGCTACATTTCAAGTTTTAGTTATCGATTAATGAATTATTGGGCGGTTTGGTGCCTTGGACCAGACCGAGGACCTTAAGATTTTGCATGAGCTGAGGACTGGCAGCCAGGTAACACGAGAAATTGTGTAAAGTGTTAATATGTAGTAAAAACCTAAGAAAATCTCCCGTTTCCGTCATTTACTATCGAATCGACATAACGCCAGATCGTCACATTGGTCGCTTTTCTCTCTGAAACGGTTACATTTATCGTCTGCAAGCCCTTGTCGCGTGATGCGGTATGCAGACACAGTACAAGCAGCACACTAGAACACAGAATAAGGATCTACAGTGATGCAATCGGAGAGTAAGAAAAGCTACATTTCAAGTTTTAGTTATCGATTAATGAATTATTGGGCGGTTTGGTGCCTTGGACCAGACCGAGGACCTTAAGATTTTGCATGATCCGAGGACTGGCAGCCAGGTAACACGAGAAATTGTGTAAAGTGTTAATACGTAGTAAAAACCTAAGAAAATCTCCCGTTTCCGTCATTTACTATCGAATCGACATAACGCCAGATCGTCACAGTGGTCGCTTTTCTCTCTGAAACGGTTACGTTTATCGTCTGCAAGCCCTTGTCGCGTGATGCGGTATGCAGACACAGTACAAGCAGCACACTAGAACACAGAATAAGAATCTACGTTGATGCAATCGGGCAGTAAGAAGAGCTACATTTCAAGTTTTAGTTATCGATTAATGAATTATTGGGCGGTTTGGTGCCTTGGACCAGACCGAGGACCTTAAGATTTTGCATGAGCCGAGGACTGGCAGCCAGGTAACACGAGAAATTGTGTAAAGTGTTAATATGTAGTAAAAACCTAAGAAAATCTCCCGCTTCCGTCATTTACTATCGAATCGACATAACGCCAGATCGTCACATTGGTCGCTTTTCTATCTGAAACGGTTACATTTATCGTCTGCAAGCCCTTGTCGCGTGATGCGGTATGCAGACACAGTACAAGCAGCACACTAGAACACAGAATAAGGATCTACGTTGATGCAATCGGGCAGTAAGAAGAGCTACATTTCAAGTTTTAGTTATCGATTAATGAATTATTGGGCGGTTTGGTGCCTTGGACCAGACCGAGGACCTTAAGATTTTGCATGAACCGAGGACTGGCAGCCAGGTAACACGAGAAATTGTGTAAAGTGTTAATATGTAGTAAAAACCTAAGAAAATCTCCCGTTTCCGTCATTTACTATCGAATCGACATAACGAAAGATCGTCACAGTGGTCGCTTTTCTCTCTGAAACGGTTACATTTATCGTCTGCAAGCCCTTGTCGCGTGATGCGGTATGCAGACACATTACAAGCAGCACACTAGAACACAGAATAAGAATCTACGTTGATGCAATCGGCCAGTAAGAAGAGCTACATTTCAAGTTTTAGTTATCGATTAATGAATTATTGGGCGGTTTGTTGCCTTGGACCAGACCGAGGACCTTAAGATTTTGCATGAACCGAGGACTGGCAGCCAGGTAACACCAGAAATTGCGTAAAGTGTTAATATGTAGTAAAAACCTAAGAAAATCTCCCGTTTCCGTCATTTACTATCGAATCGACATAACGCCAGATAGTCACATTGGTCGCTTTTCTCTCTGAAACGGTTACATTTATCGTCTGCAAGCCCTTGTCGCGTGATGCGGTATGCAGAGTCACTACAAGCGGCATAGTAGAACACTGAAGAAGCATCTAAGTTTATGCAATCGCCCAGTAAGAAGAGCTACATTTCAAGTTTTAGTTATCGATTAATGAATTATTGGGCGGTTTGGTGCCTTGGACCAGACCGAGGACCTTAAGATTTTGCATGAACCGAGGACTGGCAGCCAGGTAACACGAGAAATTGTGTAAAGTGTTAATATGTAGTAAAAACCCAAGAAAATCTCCCGTTTCCGTCATTTACTATCTAATCGACATAACGCCAGATCGTCACAGTGGTCGCTTTTCTCTCTGAAACGGTTATATTTATCGTCTGCAAGCCGTTGTCGCGTGATGCGGTATGCAGACACAGTACAAGCAGCACACTAGAACACAGAATAAGAATCTACGTTGATGCAATCGGCCAGTAAGAAGAGCTACATTTAAAGTTTTACTTATCGATTAATGAATTATTGGGCGGTTTGGTGCCTTGGACCAGACCGAGGACCTTAAGATTTTGCATGAACCGAGGACTGGCAGCCAGGTAACACGAGAAATTGTGTAAAGTGTTAATATGTAGTAAAAACCTAAGAAAATCTCCCGTTTCCGTCATTTACTATCGAATCGACATAACGAAAGATCGTCACAGTGGTCGCTTTTCTCTCTGAAACGGTTACATTTATCGTCTGCAAGCCCTTGTCGCGTGATGCGGTATGCAGACACAGTACAAGCAGCACACTAGAACACAGAATAAGAATCTACGTTGATGCAATCGGCCAGTAAGAAGAGCTACATTTCAAGTTTTAGTTATCGATTAATGAATTATTGGGCGGTTTGTTGCCTTGGACCAGACCGAGGACCTTAAGATTTTGCATGAACCGAGGACTGGCAGCCAGGTAACACCAGAAATTGCGTAAAGTGTTAATATGTAGTAAAAACCTAAGAAAATCTCCCGTTTCCGTCATTTACTATCGAATCGACATAACGCCAGATAGTCACATTGGTCGCTTTTCTCTCTGAAACGGTTACATTTATCGTCTGCAAGCCCTTGTCGCGTGATGCGGTATGCAGAGTCACTACAAGCGGCTTAGTAGAACACTGAAGAAGCATCTAAGTTTATGCAATCGGCCAGTAAGAAGAGCTACATTTCAAGTTTTAGTTATCGATTAATGAATTATTGGGCGGTTTGGTGCCTTGGACCAGACCGAGGACCTTAAGATTTTGCATGAACCGTGGACTGGCAGCCAGGTAACACGAGAAATTGTGTAATGTGTTTATATTTAGTAAAAACCTAAGAAAATCTCCCGTTTCCGTCATTTACTATCGAATCGACATAACGCCAGATCGTCACAGTGGTCGCTTTCTCTCTGAAACGGTTACATTTATCGTCTGCAAGCCCTTGTCGCGTGATGCGGTATGCAGAGTCACTACAAGCGGCATAGTAGAACACTGAAGAAGCATCTAAGTTTATGCAATCGCCCAGTAAGAAGAGCTACATTTCAAGTTTTAGTTATCGATTAATGAATTATTGGGCGTTTTGGTGCTTTGGACCAGACCGAGGACCTTAAGATTTTGCATGAACCGAGGACTGGCAGCCAGGTAACACGAGAAATTGTGTAAAGTGTTAATATGTCGTAAAAACCTAAGAAAATCTCCCGTTTCCGTCATTTACTATCGAATCGACATAACGCCAGATCGTCACAGTGGTCGCTTTTCTCTCTGAAACGGTTACATTTATCGTCTGCAAGCCGTTGTCGCGTGATGCGGTATGCAGACACAGTACAAGCAGCACACTAGAACACAGAATAAGAATCTACGTTGATGCAATCGGCCAGTAAGAAGAGCTACATTTCAAGTTTTAGTTATCGATTAATGAATTATTGGGCGGTTTGGTGCCTTGGACCAGACCGAGGACCTTAAGATTTTGTATGAACCGAGGACTGGCAGCCAGGTAACACGAGATATTGTGTAAAGTGTTAATATGTAGTAAAAACCCAAGAAAATCTCCCGTTTCCGTCATTTACAATCGAATCGACATAACGCCAGATCGTCACAGTGGTCGCTTTACTCTCTGAAACGTTTACATTTATCGTCTGCAAGCCCTTGTCGCGTGATGCGGTATGCAGAGTCACTACAAGCGGCATAGTAGAACACTGAAGAAGCATCTAAGTTTATGCAATCGCCCAGTAAGAAGAGCTACATTTCAAGTTTTAGTTATCGATTAATGAATTATTGGGCGGTTTGGTGCCTTGGACCAGACCGAGGACCTTAAGATTTTGCATGAGCCGAGGACTGGCAGCCAGGTAACACGAGAAATTGTGTAAAGTGTTCATATGTAGTAAAAACCTAAGAAAATCTCCCGTTTCCGTCATTTACTATCGAATCGACATAACGCCAGATCGTCACATTGGTCGCTTTTCTCTCTGAAACGGTTACATTTATCCTCTGCAAGCCCTTGTCGCGTGATGCGGTATGCAGACACAGTACAAGCAGCACACTAGAACACAGAATAAGGATCTACGTTGATGCAATCGGCCAGTAAGAAGAGCTACATTTCAAGTTTTAGTTATCGATTAATGAATTATTGGGCGGTTTGGTGCCTTGGACCAGACCGAGGACCTTAAGATTTTGCATGAACCGAGGACTGGCAGCCAGGTAATACGAGAAATTGTGTAAAGTGTTAATATGTAGTAAAAACCTAAGAAAATCTCCCGTTTCCGTCATTTACTGTCGAATCGACATAACGCCAGATCGTCACAGTGGTCGCTTTTCTCTCTGAAACGGTTACATTTATCGTCTGCAAGCCCTTGTCGCGTGATGCGGTATGCAGACACAGTACAAGCAGCACACTAGAACACAGAATAAGAATCTACGTTGATGCAATCGGCCAGTAAGAAGAGCTACATTTCAAGTTTTAGTTATCGATTAATGAATTATTGGTCGGTCTGGTGCCTTGGACCAGACCGAGGACCTTAAGATTTTGCATGAACCGAGGACTGGCAGCCAGGTAACACGAGAAATTGTGTAAAGTGTTAATATGTAGTAAAAACCTAAGAAAATCTCCCGTTTCCGTCATTTACTATCGAATCGACATAACGCCAGATCGTCACAGTGGTCGCTTTTCTCTCTGAAACGGTTACATTTATCGTCTGCAAGCCCTTGTCGCGTGATGCGGTATGCAGACACAGTACAAGCAGCACACTAGAACACAGAATAAGAATCTACGTTGATGCAATCGGCCAGTAAGAAGAGCTGCATTTCAAGTTTTAGTTATCGATTAATGAATTATTGGGCGGTTTGGTGCCTTGGACCAGACCGAGGACCTTAAGATTTTGCATGAACCGAGGACTGGCAGCCAGGTAACACGAGAAATTGTGTAAAGTGTTAATATGTAGTAAAAACCTAAGAAAATCTCCCGTTTCCGTCATTTACTATCGAATCGACATAACGCCAGATCGTCACATTGGTCGCTTTTGTCTCTGAAACGGTTACTTTTATCGTCTGCATGCCCTTGTCGCGTGATGCGGTATGCAGACACAGTACAAGCAGCACACTAGAACACAGAATAAGAATCTACGTTGATGCAATCGGCCAGTAAGAAGAGCTACATTTCAAGTTTTAGTTATCGATTAATGAAATATTGGGCGGTTTGGTGCCTTGGACCAGACCGAGGACCTTAGGATTTTGCATGAACCGAGGACTGGCAGCCAGGTAACACGAGAAATTGTGTAAAGTGTTAATATGTAGAAAAAACCTAAGAAAATCTCCCGTTTCCGTCATTTACTATCGAATCGACATAACGCCAGATCGTCACAGTGGTCGCTTTTCTCTCTGAAACGGTTACATTTATCGTCTGCAAGCCGTTGTCGCGTGATGCTGTATGCAGAGTCACTACAAGCGGCATAGTAGAACACTGAAGAAGCATCTAAGTTTATGCAATCGCCCAGTAAGAAGAGCCACATTTCAAGTTTTAGTTATCGATTAATGAATTATTGGGCGGTTTGGTGCCTTGGACCAGACCGAGGACCTTAAGATTTTGCATGAACCGAGGACTGGCAGCCAGGTAACACCAGAAATTGTGTAAATATGTAGTAAAAACCTAAGAAAATCTCCCGTTTCCGTCATTTACTATCGAATCGACATAACGCCAGATCGTCACAGTGGTCGCTTTTCTCTCTGAAACGGTTACATTTATTGTCTGCATGCCCTTGTCGCGTGATGCGGTATGCACACACAGTACAAGCAGCACACTAGAACACAGAATAAGAATCTACGTTGATGCAATCGGCCAGTAAGAAGAGCTACATTTCAAGTTTTAGTTATCGATTAATGAATTATTGGGCGGTTTGGTGCCTTGGACCAGACCGAGGACCTTAGGATTTTGCATGAACCGAGGACTGGCAGCCAGGTAACACGAGAAATTGTGTAAAGTGTTAATATGTGGTAAAAACCTAAGAAAATCTCCCGTTTCCGTCATTTACTATCGAATCGACATAACGCCAGATCGTCACAGTGGTCGCTTTTCTCTCTGAAACGGTTACATTTATCGTCTGCAAGCCCTTGTCGCGTGATGCGGTATGCAGAGTCACTACAAGCGGCATAGTAGAACACTGAAGAAGCATCTAAGTTTATGCAATCGCCCAGTAAGAAGAGCTACATTTCAAGTTTTAGTTATCGATTAATGAATTATTGGGCGGTTTGGTGCCTTGGACCAGACCGAGGACCTTAAGATTTTGCATGAACCGAGGACTGGCAGCCAGGTAACACGAGAAAGTGTGTAAAGTGTTAATATGTAGTAAAAACCTAAGAAAATCTCCCGTTTCCGTCATTTACTATCGAATCGACATAACGCCAGATCATCACAGTGGTCGCTTTTCTCTCTGAAACGGTTACATTTATCGTCTGCAAGCCCTTGTCGCGTGATGCGGTATGCAGAGTCACTACAAGCGGCATAGTAGAACACTGAAGAAGCATCTAAGTTTATGCAATCGCCCAGTAAGAAGAGCTACATTTCAAGTTTTAGTTATCGATTAATGAATTATTGGGCGGTTTGGTGCCTTGGACCAGACCGAGGACCTTAAGATTTTGCATGAACCGAGGACTGGCAGCCAGGTAACACGAGAAATTGTGTAAAGTGTTAAAATGTAGTAAAAACCTAAGAAAATCTCCCGTATCCGTCATTTACTATCGAATCGACATAACGCCAGATCATCACAGTGGTCGCTTTTCTCTCTGAAACGGTTACATTTATCGTCTGCAAGCCCTTGTCGCGTGATGCGGTATGCAGACACAGTACAAGCAGCACACTAGAACACAGAATAATAATCTACGTTGATGCAATCGGCCAGTAAGAAGAGCTACATTTCAAGTTATAGTTATCGATTAATGAATTATTGGGCGGTTTGGTGCCTTGGACCAGACCGAGGACCTTAAGATTTTGCATGAACCGAGGACTGGCAGCCAGGTAACACGAGAAATTGTGTAAAGTGTTAATATGTAGTAAAAACCCAAGAAAATCTCCCGTTTCCGTCATTTACTATCGAATCGACATAACGCCAGATCGCCACAGTGGTCGCTTTTCTCTCTGAAACGGTTACATTTATCGTCTGCAAGCCGTTGTCGCGTGATGCGGTATGCAGACACAGTACAAGCAGCACACTAGAACACAGAATAAGAATCTAAGTTTATGCAATCGCCCAGTAAGAAGAGCTACATTTCAAGTTTTAGTTATCGATTAATGAATTATTGGGCGGTTTGGTGCCTTGGACCAGACCGAGGACCTTAAGATTTTGCATGAACCGAGGACTGGCAGCCAGGTAACACGAGAAATTGTGTAAATTGTTAATATGTAGTAAAAACCTAAGAAAATCTCCCGTTTCCGTCATTTACTATCGAATCGACATAACGCCAGATCGTCACATTGGTCGCTTTTCTCTCTGAAACGGTTACATTTATCGTCTGCAAGCCCTTGTCGCGTGATGCGGTATGCAGACACAGTACAAGCAGCACACTAGAACACAGAATAAGAATCTACGTTGATGCAATCGGCCAGTAAGAAGAGCTACATTTCAAGTTTTAGTTATCGATTAATGAATTATTGGGCGGTTTGGTGCCTTGGACCAGACCGAGGACCTTAAGATTTTGCATGAACCGAGGACTGGCAGCCAGGTAACACGAGAAATTGTGTAAAGTGTTAATATGTAGTAAAAACCTAAGAAAATCCCCCGTTTCCGTCATTTACTATCGAATCGACATAACGCCACATCGTCACAGTGGTCGCTTTTCTCTCTGAAACGGTTACATTTATCGTCTGCAAGCCCTTGTCGCGTAATGCGGTATGCAGACACAGTACAAGCAGCACACTAGAACACAGAATAATAGTCTACGTTGATGCAATCGGCCAGTAAGAAGAGCTACATTTCAAGTTTTAGTTATCGATTATTGAATTATTGGGCGGTTTGATGCCTTGGACCAGACCGAGGACCTTAAGATTTTGCATGAACCGAGGACTGGCAGCCAGGTAACACGAGAAATTGTGTAATGTGTTAATATGTAGTAAAAACCCAAGAAAATCTCCCGTTTCCGTCATTTACTATCGAATCGACATAACGCCAGATCGTCACAGTGGTCGCTTTTCTCTCTGAAACGGTTACATTTATCGTCTGCAAGCCCTTGTCGCGTGACGCGGTATGCAGACACAGTACAAGCAGCACACTAGAACACAGAATAAGAATCTACGTTGATGCAATCGGCCAGTAAGAAAAGCTACATTTCAAGTTTTAGTTATCGATTAATGAATTATTGGGCGGTTTGGTTCCTTGGACCAGACCGAGGACCTTAAGATTTTGCATGAACCGAGGACTGGCAGCCAGGTAACACGAGAAATTGTGTAAAGTGTTAATATGTAGTAAAAACCTAAGAACATCTCCCGTTTCCGTCATTTACTATCGAATCGACATAACGCCAGATCGTCACAGTGGTCGCTTTTCTCTCTGAAACGGTTACATTTATCTTCTGCAAGCCCTTGTCGCGTGATGCGGTATGCAGACACAGTACAAGCAGCACACTAGAACACAGAATAAGAATCTACGTTGATGCAATCGGCCAGTAAGAAGAGCTACATTTCAAGTTTTAGTTATCGATTAATGAATTATTGGGCGGTTTGGTGCCTTGGACCAGACCGAGGACCTTAAGATTTTGCATGAACCGAGGACTGGCAGCCAGGTAACACGAGAAATTGTGTAAAGTATTAATATGTACTAAAAACCTAAGAAAATCTCCCGTTTCCGTCATTTACTATCGAATCGACATAACACCAGATCGTCATAGTGGTCGCTTTTCTCTCTGAAACGGTTACATTTATCGTCTGCAAGCCCTTGTCGCGTGATGCGGTATGCAGGGTCACTACAAGCGGCATAGTAGAACACTGAAGAAGCATCTAAGTTTATGCAATCGCCCAGTAAGAAGAGCTACATTTCAAGTTTTAGTTATCGATTAATGAATTATTGGGCGGTTTGGTGCCTTGGACCAGACCGAGGACCTTAAGATTTTGCATGAACCGAGGACTGGCAGCCAGGTAACACCAGAAATTGTGTAAAGTGTTAATATGTAGTAAAAACCTAAGAAAATCTCCCGTTTCCGTCATTTACTATCGAATCGACATAACGCCAGATCGTCACAGTGGTCGCTTTTCTCTCTGAAACGGTTACATTTATCGTCTGCAAGCCGTTGTCGCGTGATGCGGTATGCAGACACAGTACAAGCAGCACACTAGAACACAGAATAAGAATCTACGTTGATGCAATCGGCCAGTAAGAAGAGCTACATTTCAAGTTTTAGTTATCGATTAATGAATTATTGGGCTGTTTGGTGCCTTGGACCAGACCGAGGACCTTAAGATTTTGCATGAACCGAGGACTGGCAGCCAGGTAACACGAGAAATTGTGTAAAGTGTTAATATGTAGTAAAAACCTAAGAAAATCTCCCGTTTCCGTCATTTACTATCGAATCGACATAACGCCAGATCGTCACAGTGGTCGCTTTTCTCTCTGAAACGGTTACATTTATCGGCTGCAAGCCCTTGTCGCGTGATGCGGTATGCAGAGTCACTACAAGCGGCATAGTAGAACACTGAAGAAGCATCTAAGTTTATGCAATCGCCCAGTAAGAAGAGCTACATTTCAAGCTTTAGTTATCGATTAATGAATCATTGGGCGGTTTGGTGCCTTGGACCAGACCGAGGACCTTAAGATTTTGCATGAACCGAGGACTGGCAGCCAGGTAACACGAGAAATTGTGTAAAGTGTTAATATGTAGTAAAAACCTAAGAAAATCTCCCGTTTCCGTCATTTACTATCGAATCGACATAACGCCAGATCGTCACATTGGTCGCTTTTCTCTCTGAAACGGTTACATTTATCGTCTGCAAGCCCTTGTCGCGTGATGCGGTATGCAGACACAGTACAAGCAGCACACTAGAACACAGAATAAGGATCTACAGTGATGCAATCGGAGAGTAAGAAAAGCTACATTTCAAGTTTTAGTTATCGATTAATGAATTATTGGGCGGTTTGGTGCCTTGGACCAGACCGAGGACCTTAAGATTTTGCATGATCCGAGGACTGGCAGCCAGGTAACACGAGAAATTGTGTAAAGTGTTAATACGTAGTAAAAACCTAAGAAAATCTCCCGTTTCCGTCATTTACTATCGAATCGACATAACGCCAGATCGTCACAGTGGTCGCTTTTCTCTCTGAAACGGTTACGTTTATCGTCTGCAAGCCCTTGTCGCGTGATGCGGTATGCAGACACAGTACAAGCAGCACACTAGAACACAGAATAAGAATCTACGTTGATGCAATCGGGCAGTAAGAAGAGCTACATTTCAAGTTTTAGTTATCGATTAATGAATTATTGGGCGGTTTGGTGCCTTGGACCAGACCGAGGACCTTAAGATTTTGCATGAGCCGAGGACTGGCAGCCAGGTAACACGAGAAATTGTGTAAAGTGTTAATATGTAGTAAAAACCTAAGAAAATCTCCCGCTTCCGTCATTTACTATCGAATCGACATAACGCCAGATCGTCACATTGGTCGCTTTTCTATCTGAAACGGTTACATTTATCGTCTGCAAGCCCTTGTCGCGTGATGCGGTATGCAGACACAGTACAAGCAGCACACTAGAACACAGAATAAGGATCTACGTTGATGCAATCGGGCAGTAAGAAGAGCTACATTTCAAGTTTTAGTTATCGATTAATGAATTATTGGGCGGTTTGGTGCCTTGGACCAGACCGAGGACCTTAAGATTTTGCATGAACCGAGGACTGGCAGCCAGGTAACACGAGAAATTGTGTAAAGTGTTAATAAGTAGTAAAAACCTAAGAAATTCTCCCGTTTCCGTCATTTACTATCGAATCGACATAACGCCAGATCGTCACAGTGGTCGCTTTTCTCTCTGAAACGGTTACATTTATCGTCTGCAAGCCCTTGTCGCGTGATGCGGTATGCAGACACAGTACAAGCAGCACACTAGAACACAGAATAAGAATCTACGTTGATGCAATCGGCCAGTAAGAAGAGCTACATTTCAAGTTTTAGTTATCGATTAATGAATTATTGGGCGGTTTGGTGCCTTGGACCAGACCGAGGACCTTAAGATTTTGCATGAACCGAGAACTGGCAGCCAGGTAACACGAGAAATTGTGTAAAGTGTTAATATGTAGTAAAAACCCAAGAAAATCTCCCGTTTCCGTCATTTACTATCGAATCGACATAACGCCAGATCGTCACAGTGGTCGCTTTTCTCTCTGAAACGGTTACATTTATCGTCTGCAAGCCCTTGTCGCGTGATGCGGTATGCAGAGTCACTACAAGCGGCATAGTAGAACACTGAAGAAGCATCTAAGTTTATGCAATCGCCCAGTAAGAAGAGCTACATTTCAAGTTTTAGTTATCGATTAATGAATTATTGGGCGGTTTGGTGCCTTGGACCAGACCGAGGACCTTAAGATTTTGCATGAACCGAGGACTGGCAGCCAGGTAACACGAGAAATTGTGTAAAGTGTTAATATGTAGTAAAAACCCAAGAAAATCTCCCGTTTCCGTCATTTACTATCGAATCGACATAACGCCAGATCGTCACAGTGGTCGCTTTTCTCTCTGAAACGGTTATATTTATCGTCTGCAAGCCGTTGTCGCGTGATGCGGTATGCAGACACAGTACAAGCAGCACACTAGAACACAGAATAAGAATCTACGTTGATGCAATCGGCCAGTAAGAAGAGCTACATTTAAAGTTTTACTTATCGATTAATGAATTATTGGGCGGTTTGGTGCCTTGGACCAGACCGAGGACCTTAAGATTTTGCATGAACCGAGGACTGGCAGCCAGGTAACACGAGAAATTGTGTAAAGTGTTAATATGTAGTAAAAACCTAAGAAAATCTCCCGTTTCCGTCATTTACTATCGAATCGACATAACGAAAGATCGTCACAGTGGTCGCTTTTCTCTCTGAAACGGTTACATTTATCGTCTGCAAGCCCTTGTCGCGTGATGCGGTATGCAGACACAGTACAAGCAGCACACTAGAACACAGAATAAGAATCTACGTTGATGCAATCGGCCAGTAAGAAGAGCTACATTTCAAGTTTTAGTTATCGATTAATGAATTATTGGGCGGTTTGTTGCCTTGGACCAGACCGAGGACCTTAAGATTTTGCATGAACCGAGGACTGGCAGCCAGGTAACACCAGAAATTGCGTAAAGTGTTAATATGTAGTAAAAACCTAAGAAAATCTCCCGTTTCCGTCATTTACTATCGAATCGACATAACGCCAGATAGTCACATTGGTCGCTTTTCTCTCTGAAACGGTTACATTTATCGTCTGCAAGCCCTTGTCGCGTGATGCGGTATGCAGAGTCACTACAAGCGGCTTAGTAGAACACTGAAGAAGCATCTAAGTTTATGCAATCGGCCAGTAAGAAGAGCTACATTTCAAGTTTTAGTTATCGATTAATGAATTATTGGGCGGTTTGGTGCCTTGGACCAGACCGAGGACCTTAAGATTTTGCATGAACCGTGGACTGGCAGCCAGGTAACACGAGAAATTGTGTAATGTGTTTATATTTAGTAAAAACCTAAGAAAATCTCCCGTTTCCGTCATTTACTATCGAATCGACATAACGCCAGATCGTCACAGTGGTCGCTTTCTCTCTGAAACGGTTACATTTATCGTCTGCAAGCCCTTGTCGCGTGATGCGGTATGCAGAGTCACTACAAGCCGCATAGTAGAACACTGAAGAAGCATCTAAGTTTATGCAATCGCCCAGTAAGAAGAGCTACATTTCAAGTTTTAGTTATCGATTAATGAATTATTGGGCGTTTTGGTGCTTTGGACCAGACCGAGGACCTTAAGATTTTGCATGAACCGAGGACTGGCAGCCAGGTAACACGAGAAATTGTGTAAAGTGTTAATATGTAGTAAAAACCTAAGAAAATCTCCCGTTTCCGTCATTTACTATCGAATCGACATAACGCCAGATCGTCACAGTGGTCGCTTTTCTCTCTGAAACGGTTACATTTATCGTCTGCAAGCCGTTGTCGCGTGATGCGGTATGCAGACACAGTACAAGCAGCACACTAGAACACAGAATAAGAATCTACGTTGATGCAATCGGCCAGTAAGAAGAGCTACATTTCAAGTTTTAGTTATCGATTAATGAATTATTGGGCGGTTTGGTGCCTTGACCAGACCGAGGACCTTAAGATTTTGTATGAACCGAGGACTGGCAGCCAGGTAACACGAGATATTGTGTAAAGTGTTAATATGTAGTAAAAACCCAAGAAAATCTCCCGTTTCCGTCATTTACAATCGAATCGACATAACGCCAGATCGTCACAGTGGTCGCTTTACTCTCTGAAACGTTTACATTTATCGTCTGCAATCCCTTGTCGCGTGATGCGGTATGCAGAGTCACTACAAGCGGCATAGTAGAACACTGAAGAAGCATCTAAGTTTATGCAATCGCCCAGTAAGAAGAGCTACATTTCAAGTTTTAGTTATCGATTAATGAATTATTGGGCGGTTTGGTGCCTTGGACCAGACCGAGGACCTTAAGATTTTGCATGAGCCGAGGACTGGCAGCCAGGTAACACAAGAAATTGTGTAAAGTGTTCATATGTAGTAAAAACCTAAGAAAATCTCCCGTTTCCGTCATTTACTATCGAATCGACATAACGCCAGATCGTCACATTGGTCGCTTTTCTCTCTGAAACGGTTACATTTATCCTCTGCAAGCCCTTGTCGCGTGATGCGGTATGCAGACACAGTACAAGCAGCACACTAGAACACAGAATAAGGATCTACGTTGATGCAATCGGCCAGTAAGAAGAGCTACATTTCAAGTTTTAGTTATCGATTAATGAATTATTGGGCGGTTTGGTGCCTTGGACCAGACCGAGGACCTTAAGATTTTGCATGAACCGAGGACTGGCAGCCAGGTAATACGAGAAATTGTGTAAAGTGTTAATATGTAGTAAAAAACTAACAAAATCTCCCGTTTCCGTCATTTACTATCGAATCGACATAACGCCAGATCGTCACAGTGGTCGCTTTTCTCTCTGAAACGGTTACATTTATCGTCTGCAAGCCCTTGTCGCGTGATGCGGTATGCAGACACAGTACAAGCAGCACACTAGAACACAGAATAAGAATCTACGTTGATGCAATCGGCCAGTAAGAAGAGCTACATTTCAAGTTTTAGTTATCGATTAATGAATTATTGGTCGGTCTGGTGCCTTGGACCAGACCGAGGACCTTAAGATTTTGCATGAACCGAGGACTGGCAGCCAGGTAACACGAGAAATTGTGTAAAGTGTTAATATGTAGTAAAAACCTAAGAAAATCTCCCGTTTCCGTCATTTACTATCGAATCGACATAACGCCAGATCGTCACAGTGGTCGCTTTTCTCTCTGAAACGGTTACATTTATCGTCTGCAAGCCCTTGTCGCGTGATGCGGTATGCAGACACAGTACAAGCAGCACACTAGAACACAGAATAAGAATCTACGTTGATGCAATCGGCCAGTAAGAAGAGCTGCATTTCAAGTTTTAGTTATCGATTAATGAATTATTGGGCGGTTTGGTGCCTTGGACCAGACCGAGGACCTTAAGATTTTGCATGAACCGAGGACTGGCAGCCAGGTAACACGAGAAATTGTGTAAAGTGTTAATATGTAGTAAAAACCTAAGAAAATCTCCCGTTTCCGTCATTTACTATCGAATCGACATAACGCCAGATCGTCACATTGGTCGCTTTTGTCTCTGAAACGGTTACTTTTATCGTCTGCATGCCCTTGTCGCGTGATGCGGTATGCAGACACAGTACAAGCAGCACACTAGAACACAGAATAAGAATCTACGTTGATGCAATCGGCCAGTAAGAAGAGCTACATTTCAAGTTTTAGTTATCGATTAATGAAATATTGGGCGGTTTGGTGCCTTGGACCAGACCGAGGACCTTAGGATTTTGCATGAACCGAGGACTGGCAGCCAGGTAACACGAGAAATTGTGTAAAGTGTTAATATGTAGAAAAAACCTAAGAAAATCTCCCGTTTCCGTCATTTACTATCGAATCGACATAACGCCAGATCGTCACAGTGGTCGCTTTTCTCTCTGAAACGGTTACATTTATCGTCTGCAAGCCGTTGTCGCGTGATGCTGTATGCAGAGTCACTACAAGCGGCATAGTAGAACACTGAAGAAGCATCTAAGTTTATGCAATCGCCCAGTAAGAAGAGCTACATTTCAAGTTTTAGTTATCGATTAATGAATTATTGGGCGGTTTGGTGCCTTGGACCAGACCGAGGACCTTAAGATTTTGCATGAACCAAGGACTGGCAGCCAGGTAACACGAGAAATTGTGTAAATATGTAGTAAAAACCTAAGAAAATCTCCCGTTTCCGTCATTTACTATCGAATCGACATAACGCCAGATCATCACAGTGGTCGCTTTTCTCTCTGAAACGGTTACATTTATCGTCTGCAAGCCCTTGTCGCGTGATGCGGTATGCAGACACAGTACAAGCAGCACACTAGAACACAGAATAATAATCTACGTTGATGCAATCGGCCAGTAAGAAGAGCTACATTTCAAGTTTTAGTTATCGATTAATGAATTATTGGGCGGTTTGGTGCCTTGGACCAGACCGAGGACCTTAAGATTTTGCATGAACCGAGGACTGGCAGCCAGGTAACGCGAGAAATTGTGTAAAGTGTTAATATGTAGTAAAAACCCAAGAAAATCTCCCGTTTCCGTCATTTACTATCGAATCGACATAACGCCAGATCGTCACAGTGGTCGCTTTTCTCTCTGAAACGGTTACATTTATTGTCTGCATGCCCTTGTCGCGTGATGCGGTATGCACACACAGTACAAGCAGCACACTAGAACACAGAATAAGAATCTACGTTGATGCAATCGGCCAGTAAGAAGAGCTACATTTCAAGTTTTAGTTATCGATTAATGAATTATTGGGCGGTTTGGTGCCTTGGACCAGACCGAGGACCTTAGGATTTTGCATGAACCGAGGACTGGCAGCCAGGTAACACGAGAAATTGTGTAAAGTGTTAATATGTGGTAAAAACCTAAGAAAATCTCCCGTTTCCGTCATTTACTATCGAATCGACATAACGCCAGATCGTCACAGTGGTCGCTTTTCTCTCTGAAACGGTTACATTTATCGTCTGCAAGCCCTTGTCGCGTGATGCGGTATGCAGGGTCACTACAAGCGGCATAGTAGAACACTGAAGAAGCATCTAAGTTTATGCAATCGCCCAGTAAGAAGAGCTACATTTCAAGTTTTAGTTATCGATTAATGAATTATTGGGCGGTTTGGTGCCTTGGACCAGACCGAGGACCTTAAGATTTTGCATGAACCGAGGACTGGCAGCCAGGTAACACGAGAAAGTGTGTAAAGTGTTAATATGTAGTAAAAACCTAAGAAACTCTCCCGTTTCCGTCATTTACTATCGAATCGACATAACGCCAGATCATCACAGTGGTCGCTTTTCTCTCTGAAACGGTTACATTTATCGTCTGCAAGCCCTTGTCGCGTGATGCGGTATGCAGAGTCACGACAAGCGGCATAGTAGAACACTGAAGAAGCATCTAAGTTTATGCAATCGCCCAGTAAGAAGAGCTACATTTCAAGTTTTAGTTATCGATTAATGAATTATTGGGCGGTTTGGTGCCTTGGACCAGACCGAGGACCTTAAGATTTTGCATGAACCGAGGACTGGCAGCCAGGTAACACGAGAAATTGTGTAAAGTGTTAAAATGTAGTAAAAACCTAAGAAAATCTCCCGTATCCGTCATTTACTATCGAATCGACATAACGCCAGATCATCACAGTGGTCGCTTTTCTCTCTGAAACGGTTACATTTATCGTCTGCAAGCCCTTGTCGCGTGATGCGGTATGCAGACACAGTACAAGCAGCACACTAGAACACAGAATAATAATCTACGTTGATGCAATCGGCCAGTAAGAAGAGCTACATTTCAAGTTATAGTTATCGATTAATGAATTATTGGGCGGTTTGGTGCCTTGGACCAGACCGAGGACCTTAAGATTTTGCATGAACCGAGGACTGGCAGCCAGGTAACACGAGAAATTGTGTAAAGTGTTAATATGTAGTAAAAACCCAAGAAAATCTCCCGTTTCCGTCATTTACTATCGAATCGACATAACGCCAGATCGCCACAGTGGTCGCTTTTCTCTCTGAAACGGTTACATTTATCGTCTGCAAGCCGTTGTCGCGTGATGCGGTATGCAGACACAGTACAAGCAGCACACTAGAACACAGAATAAGAATCTAAGTTTATGCAATCGCCCAGTAAGAAGAGCTACATTTCAAGTTTTAGTTATCGATTAATGAATTATTGGGCGGTTTGGTGCCTTGGACCAGACCGAGGACCTTAAGATTTTGCATGAACCGAGGACTGGCAGCCAGGTAACACGAGAAATTGTGTAAATTGTTAATATGTAGTAAAAACCTAAGAAAATCTCCCGTTTCCGTCATTTACTATCGAATCGACATAACGCCAGATCGTCACATTGGTCGCTTTTCTCTCTGAAACGGTTACATTTATCGTCTGCAAGCCCTTGTCGCGTGATGCGGTATGCAGACACAGTACAAGCAGCACACTAGAACACAGAATAAGAATCTACGTTGATGCAATCGGCCAGTAAGAAGAGCTACATTTCAAGTTTTAGTTATCGATTAATGAATTATTGGGCGGTTTGGTGCCTTGGACCAGACCGAGGACCTTAAGATTTTGCATGAACCGAGGACTGGCAGCCAGGTAACACGAGAAATTGTGTAAAGTGTTAATATGTAGTAAAAACCTAAGAAAATCCCCCGTTTCCGTCATTTACTATCGAATCGACATAACGCCACATCGTCACAGTGGTCGCTTTTCTCTCTGAAACGGTTACATTTATCGTCTACAAGCCCTTGTCGCGTAATGCGGTATGCAGACACAGTACAAGCAGCACACTAGAACACAGAATAATAATCTACGTTGATGCAATCGGCCAGTAAGAAGAGCTACATTTCAAGTTTTAGTTATCGATTATTGAATTATTGGGCGGTTTGGTGCCTTGGACCAGACCGAGGACCTTAAGATTTTGCATGAACCGAGGACTGGCAGCCAGGTAACACGAGAAATTGTGTAATGTGTTAATATGTAGTAAAAACCCAAGAAAATCTCCCGTTTCCGTCATTTACTATCGAATCGACATAACGCCAGATCGTCACAGTGGTCGCTTTTCTCTCTGAAACGGTTACATTTATCGTCTGCAAGCCCTTGTCGCGTGACGCGGTATGCAGACACAGTACAAGCAGCACACTAGAACACAGAATAAGAATCTACGTTGATGCAATCGGCCAGTAAGAAAAGCTACATTTCAAGTTTTAGTTATCGATTAATGAATTATTGGGCGGTTTGGTTCCTTGGACCAGACCGAGGACCTTAAGATTTTGCATGAACCGAGGACTGGCAGCCAGGTAACACGAGAAATTGTGTAAAGTGTTAATATGTAGTAAAAACCTAAGAACATCTCCCGTTTCCGTCATTTACTATCGAATCGACATAACGCCAGATCGTCACAGTGGTCGCTTTTCTCTCTGAAACGGTTACATTTATCTTCTGCAAGCCCTTGTCGCGTGATGCGGTATGCAGACACAGTACAAGCAGCACACTAGAACACAGAATAAGAATCTACGTTGATGCAATCGGCCAGTAAGAAGAGCTACATTTCAAGTTTTAGTTATCGATTAATGAATTATTGGGCGGTTTGGTGCCTTGGACCAGACCGAGGACCTTAAGATTTTGCATGAACCGAGGACTGGCAGCCAGGTAACACGAGAAATTGTGTAAAGTATTAATATGTACTAAAAACCTAAGAAAATCTCCCGTTTCCGTCATTTACTATCGAATCGACATAACACCAGATCGTCATAGTGGTCGCTTTTCTCTCTGAAACGGTTACATTTATCGTCTGCAAGCCCTTGTCGCGTGATGCGGTATGCAGGGTCACTACAAGCGGCATAGTAGAACACTGAAGAAGCATCTAAGTTTATGCAATCGCCCAGTAAGAAGAGCTACATTTCAAGTTTTAGTTATCGATTAATGAATTATTGGGCGGTTTGGTGCCTTGGACCAGACCGAGGACCTTAAGATTTTGCATGAACCGAGGACTGGCAGCCAGGTAACACCAGAAATTGTGTAAAGTGTTAATATGTAGTAAAAACCTAAGAAAATCTCCCGTTTCCGTCATTTACTATCGAATCGACATAACGCCAGATCGTCACAGTGGTCGCTTTTCTCTCTGAAACGGTTACATTTATCGTCTGCAAGCCGTTGTCGCGTGATGCGGTATGCAGACACAGTACAAGCAGCACACTAGAACACAGAATAAGAATCTACGTTGATGCAATCGGCCAGTAAGAAGAGCTACATTTCAAGTTTTAGTTATCGATTAATGAATTATTGGGCGGTTTGGTGCCTTGGACCAGACCGAGGACCTTAAGAATTTTGCATGAACCGAGGACTGGCAGCCAGGTAACACGAGAAATTGTGTAAAGTGTTAATATGTAGTAAAAACCTAAGAAAATCTCCCGTTTCCGTCATTTACTATCGAATCGACATAACGCCAGATCGTCACAGTGGTCGCTTTTCTCTCTGAAACGGTTACATTTATCGGCTGCAAGCCCTTGTCGCGTGATGCGGTATGCAGAGTCACTACAAGCGGCATAGTAGAACACTGAAGAAGCATCTAAGTTTATGCAATCGCCCAGTAAGAAGAGCTACATTTCAAGCTTTAGTTATCGATTCAAGTTTGGGCGGTTTGGTGCCTTGGACCAGACCGAGGACCTTAAGATTTTGCATGAACCGAGGACTGGCAGCCAGGTAACACGAGAAATTGTGTAAAGTGTTAATATGTAGTAAAAACCTAAGAAAATCTCCCGTTTCCGTCATTTACTATCGAATCGACATAACGCCAGATCGTCACATTGGTCGCTTTTCTCTCTGAAACGGTTACATTTATCGTCTGCAAGCCCTTGTCGCGTGATGCGGTATGCAGACACAGTACAAGCAGCACACTAGAACACAGAATAAGAATCTATGTTGATGCAGTCGCCCAGTAAGAAGAGCTACATTTCAAGTTTTAGTTATCGATTAATGAATTATTGGGCGGTTTGGTGCCTTGGACCAGACCGAGGACCTTAAGATTTTGCATGAACCGAGGACTGGCAGCCAGGTAACACGAGAAATTGTGTAAAGTGTTAATATGTAGTAAAAACCTAAGAAAATCTCCCGTTTCCGTCATTTACTATCGAATCGACATAACGCCAGATCGTCACAGTGGTCGCTTTTCTCTCTGAAACGGTTACATTTATCGTCTGCAAGCCCTTGTCGCGTGATGCGGTATGCAGAGTCACTACAAGCGGCATAGTAGAACACTGAAGAAGCATCTAAGTTTATGCAATCGGCCAGTAAGAAGAGCTACATTTCAAGTTTTAGTTATCGATTAATGAATTATTGGGCGGTTTGGTGCCTTGGACCAGACCGAGGACCTTAAGATTTTGCATGAACCGAGGACTGGCAGCCAGGTAACACGAGAAATTGTGTAAAGTGTTAATATGTAGTAAAAACCTAAGAAAATCTCCCGTCATTTACTATCGATTCGACATAACGCCAGATCGTCACAGTGGCCGCTTTTCTCTCTGAAACGGTCACATTTATCGTCTGCAAGCCCTTGTCGCGTGATGCGGTATGCAGAGTCACTACAAGCGGCATAGTAGAACACTGAAGAAGCATCTAAGTTTATGCAATCGCCCAGTAAGAAGAGCTACATTTCAAGTTTTAGTTATCGATTAATGAATTATTGGGCGGTTTGGTGCCTTGGACCAGACCGAGGACCTTAAGATTTTGCATGAGCCGAGGACTGGCAGCCCGGTAACACGAGAAATTGTGTAAAGTGTTAATATGTAGTAAAAACCTAAGAAAATCTCCCGTTTCCGTCATTTACTATCGAATCGACATAACGCCAGATCGTCACATTGGTCGCTTTTCTCTCTGAAACGGTTACATTTATCGTCTGCAAGCCCTTGTCGCGTGATGCGGTATGCAGACACAGTACAAGCAGCACACTAGAACACAGAATAAGGATCTACGTTGATGCAATCGCCAGTAAGAAGAGCTACATTTAAAGTTTTAGCTATCGATTAATGAATTATTGGGCGGTTTGGTGCCTTGGACCAGACCGAGGACCTTAAGATTTAGCATGAACCGAGGACTGGCAGCCAGGTAACACGAGAAATTGTGTAAAGTGTTAATATGTAGTAAAAACCTAAAAAAATCTCCGTTTCCGTCATTTACTATCGAATCGACATAACGCCAGATCGTCACAGTGGTCGCTTTTCTCTCTGAAACTGTCACATTTATCGTCTGCAAGCCCTTGTCGCGTGATGCGGTATGCAGACACAGTACAAGCAGCACACTAGAACACAGAATAAGAATCTACGTTGATGCAATCGGCCAGTAAGAAGAGCTACATTTCAAGTTTTAGTTATCGATTAATGAATTATTGGGCGGTTTGGTGCCTTGGACCAGACCGGGGACCTTAAGATTTTGCATGAACCGAGGACTGGCAGCCAGGTAACACGAGAAATTGTGTAAAGTGTTAATATGTAGTAAAAACCTAAGAAAATCCCCCGCTTCCGTCATTTACTATCGAATCGACATAACGCCAGATCGTCACAGTGGTCGCTTTTCTCTCTGAAACGGTTACATTTATCGTCTGCAAGCCCTTGTCGCGTGATGCGGTATGCAGAGTCACTACAAGCGGCATAGTAGAACACTGAAGAAGCATCTAAGTTTATGCAATCGCCCAGTAAGAAGAGCTACATTTCAAGTTTTAGTTATCGATTAATGAATTATTGGGCGGTTTGGTGCCTGGGACCAGACAGAGGACCTTAAGATTTTGCATGAACCGAGGACTGGCAGCCAGGTAACACGAGAAATTGTGTAAAGTGTTAATATGTAGTAAAAACCTAAGAAAATCTCCCGTTTCCGTCATTTACTATCGAATCGACATAACGCCAGATCGTCACATTGGTCGCTTTTCTCTCTGAAACGGTTACATTTATCGTCTGCAAGCCCTTGTCGCGTGATGCGGTATGCAGACACAGTACAAGCAGCACACTAGAACACAGAATAAGAATCTACGTTGATGCAATCGGCCAGTAAGAAGAGCTACATTTCAAGTTTTAGTTATCGATTAATGAATTATTGGGCGGTTTGGTGCCTTGGACCAGACCGAGGACCTTAAGATTTTGCATGAACCGAGGACTGGCAGCCGGTAACACGAGAAATTGTGTAAAGTGTTAATATGTAGTAAAAACCTAAGAAAATCTCCCGTTTCCGTCATTTACTATCGAATCGACATAACGCCAGATCATCACAGTGGTCGTTTTTCTCTCTGAAACGGTTACATTTATCGTCTGCAAGCCCTTGTCGCGTGATGCGGTATGCAGACACAGTACAAGCAGCACACTAGAACACAGAATAAGAATTTACGTTGATGCAATCGGCCAGTAAGAAGAGCTACATTTCAAGTTTTAGTTATCGATTAATGAATTATTGGGCGGTTTGGTGCCTTGGACCAGACCGAGGACCGTAAGATTTTGCATGAACCGAGGACTGGCAGCCAGGTAACACGAGAAATTGTGTAAAGTGTTAATATGTAGTAAAAAACTAATAAATCTCCCGTTTCCGTCATTTACTATCGAATCGACATAACGCCAGATCGTCACAGTGGTCGCTTTTCTCTCTCGAACGGTTACATTTATCGTCTGCAAGCCCTTGTCGCGTGATGCGGTATGCAGACACAGTACAAGCAGCACACTAGAACACAGAATTAGAATCTACGTTGATGCAATCGGCCAGTAAGAAGAGCTACATTTCAAGTTTTAGTTATCGATTAATGAATTATTGGGCGGTTTGGTGCCTTGGACCAGACCGAGGACCTTAAGATTTTGCATGAACCGAGGACTGGCAGCCAGGTAACACGAGAAATTGTGTAAAGTGTTAATATGTAGTAAAAGCCTAAGAAAATCTCCCGTTTCCGTCATTTACTATCGAATCGACATGACACCAGATCATCACAGTGGTCGCTTTTCTCTCTGAAACGGTTACATTTATCGTCTGCAAGCCCTTGTCGCGTGATGCGGTATGCAGACACAGTACAAGCAGCACACTAGAACACAGAACAAGAATCTACGTAGATGCAATCGGCCAGGAAGAAGAGCTACATTTCAAGTTTTAGTTATCGATTAATGAATTATTGGGCGGTTTGGTGCCTTGGACCAGACCGAGGACCTTAAGATTTTGCATGAACCGAGGACTGGCAGCCAGGTAACACGAGAAATTGTGTAAAGTGTTAATATGTAGTAAAAACCCAAGAAAATCTCCCGTTTCCGTAATTTACTATCGAATCGACATAACGCCAGATCGTCACAGTGGTCGCTTTTCTCTCTGAAACGGTTACATTTATCGTCTGCAAGCCCTTGTCGCGTGATGCGGTATGCAGACACAGTACAAGCAGCACACTAGAACAAGAATAAGAATCTACGTTGATGCAATCGGCCAGTAAGAAGAGCTACATTTCAAGTTTTAGTTATCGATTAATGAATTATTGGGCGGTTTGGTGCCTTGGACCAGACGGAGGACCTTAAGATTTTGCATGAACCGAGGACTGTTAGCCAGGTAACACGAGAAATTGTGTAAAGTGTTAATATGTAGTAAAAACCTAAAAAAATCTCCCGTTTCCGTCATTTACTATCGAATCGACATAACGCCAGATCGTCACAGTGGTCGCTTTTCTCTCTGAAACGGTTACATTTATCGTCTGCAAGCCCTTGTCGCGTGATGCGGTATGCAGACACAATACAAGCAGCACACTAGAACACAGAATAAGAATCTACGTTGATGCAATCGGCCAGTAAGAAGAGCTACATTTCAAGTTTTAGTTATCGATTAATGAATTCATGGGCGGTTTGGTGCCTTGGACCAGACCGAGGACCTTAAGATTTTGCATGAACCGAGGACTGGCAGCCAGGTAACACGAGAAATTGTGTAAAGTGTTAATATGTAGTAAAAACCTAAGAAAATCTCCCGTTTCCGTCATTTACTATCGAATCGACATAACGCCAGATCGTCACAGTGGTCGCTTTTCTCTCTGAAACGGTTACATTTATCGTCTGCAAGCCCTTGTCGCGTGATGCGGTATGCAGACACAGTACAAGCAGCACACTAGAACACAGAATAAGAATCTACGTTGATGCAATCGGCCAGTAAGAAGAGCTACATTTCAAGTTTTAGTTATCGATTAATGAATTATTGGACGGTTTGGTGCCTTGGACCAGACCGAGGACCTTAAGATTTTGCATGAACCGAGGACTGGCAGCCAGGTAACACGAGAAATTGTGTAAAGTGTTAATATGTAGTAAAAACCTAAGAAAATCTCCCGTTTCCGTCATTTACTATCGAATCGACATAACGCCAGATCGTCACAGTGGTCGCTTTACTCTCTGAAACGGTTACATTTATCGTCTGCAAGCCCTTGTCGCGTGATGCGGTATGCAGAGTCACTACAAGCGGCATAGTAGATCACTGAAGAAGCATCTAAGTTTATGCAATCGGCCAGTAAGAAGAGCTACATTTCAAGTTTTAGTTATCGATTAATGAATTATTGGGCGGTTTGGTGCCTTGGACCAGACCGAGGACCTTAAGATTTTGCATGAACCGAGGACTGGCAGCCAGGTAACACGAGAAATTGTGTAAAGTGTTAATATGTAGTAAAAACAAAAGAAAATCTCCCGTTTCCGTCATTTACTATCGAATCGACATAACGCCAGATCGTCACAGTGGTCGCTTTTCTCTCTGAAGCGGTTACATTTATCGTCTGCAAGCCGTTGTCGCGTGATGCGGTATGCAGACACAGTACAAGCAGCACACTAGAACACAGAATAAGAATCTACGTTGATGCAATCGGCCAGTAAGAAGAGCTACATTTCAAGTTTTAGTTATCGATTAATGAATTATTGGGCGGTTTGGTGCCTTGGACCAGACCGAGGACCTTAAGATTTTGCATGAACCGAGGACTGGCAGCCAGGTAACACGAGAAATTGTGTAAAGTGTTAATATGTAGTAAAAACCTAAGAAAATCTCCCGTTTCCGTCATTTACTATCGAATCGACATAACGCCAGATCGTCACATTGGTCGCTTTTCTCTCTGAAACGGTTACATTTATCGTCTGCAAGCCCTTGTCGCGTGATGCGGTATGCAGACACTGTACAAGCAGCACACTAGAACACAGCACAAGAATCTACGTTGATGCAATCGCCCAGTAAGAAGAGCTACATTTCAAGTTTTAGTTATCGATTAATGAATTATTGGGCGGTTTGGTGCCTTGGACCAGACCGAGGACCTTAAGATTTTGCATGAACCGAGGACTGGCAGCCAGGTAACACGAGAAATTGTGTAAAGTGTTAATATGTAGTAAAAACCTAAGAAAATCTCCCGTTTCCGTCATTTACTATCGAATCGACATAACGCCAGATCGTCACATTGGTCGCTTTTCTCTCTGAAACGGTTACATTTATCGTCTGCAAGCCCTTGTCGCGTGATGCGGTATGCAGACACAGTACAAGCAGCACACTAGAACACAGAATAAGAATCTACGTTGATGCAATCGGCCAGTAAGAAGAGCTACATTTCAAGTTTTAGTTATCGATTAATGAATTATTGGGCGGTTTGGTGCCTTGGACCAGACCGAGGACCTTAAGATTTTGCATGAACCGAGGACTGGCAGCCAGGTAACACGAGAAATTGTGTAAAGTGTTAATATGTAGTAAAAACCTAAGAAAATCCCCCGCTTCCGTCATTTACTATCGAATCGACATAACGCCAGATCGTCACAGTGGTCGCTTTTCTCTCTGAAACGGTTACATTTATCGTCTGCAAGCCCTTGTCGCGTGATGCGGTATGCAGAGTCACTACAAGCGGCATAGTAGAACACTGAAGAAGCATCTAAGTTTATGCAATCGCCCAGTAAGAAGAGCTACATTTCAAGTTTTAGTTATCGATTAATGAATTATTGGGCGGTTTGGTGCCTGGGACCAGACAGAGGACCTTAAGATTTTGCATGAACCGAGGACTGGCAGCCAGGTAACACGAGAAATTGTGTAAAGTGTTAATATGTAGTAAAAACCTAAGAAAATCTCCCGTTTCCGTCATTTACTATCGAATCGACATAACGCCAGATCGTCACAGTTGTCGCTTTTCTCTCTGAAACGGTTACATTTATCGTCTGCAAGCCCTTGTCGCGTGATGCAGTATGCAGACACAGTACAAGCAGCACACTAGAACACAGAATAAGAATCTACGTTGATGCAATCGGCCAGTAAGAAGAGCTACATTTCAAGTTTTAGTTATCGATTAATGAATTATTGGGCGGTTTGGTGCCTTGGACCAGACCGAGGACCTTAAGATTTTGCATGAACCGAGGACTGGCAGCCAGGTAACACGAGAAATTGTGTAAAGTGTTAATATGTAGTAAAAACCTAAGAAAATCTCCCGTTTCCGTCATTTACTATCGAATCGACATGACGCCAGATCATCACAGTGGTCGCTTTTCTCTCTGAAACGGTTACATTTATCGTCTGCAAGCCCTTGTCGCGTGATGCGGTATGCAGACACAGTACAAGCAGCACACTAGAACACAGAACAAGAATCTACGTAGATGCAATCGGCCAGGAAGAAGAGCTACATTTCAAGTTTTAGTTATCGATTAATGAATTATTGGGCGGTTTGGTGCCTTGGACCAGACCGAGGACCTTAAGATTTTGCATGAACCGAGGACTGGCAGCCAGGTAACACGAGAAATTGTGTAAAGTGTTAATATGTAGTAAAAACCCAAGAAAATCTCCCGTTTCCGTAATTTACTATCGAATCGACATAACGCCAGATCGTCACAGTGGTCGCTTTTCTCTCTGAAACGGTTACATTTATCGTCTGCAAGCCCTTGTCGCGTGATGCGGTATGCAGACACAGTACAAGCAGCACACTAGAACACAGAATAAGAATCTACGTTGATGCAATCGGCCAGTAAGAAGAGCTACATTTCAAGTTTTAGTTATCGATTAATGAATTATTGGGCGGTTTGGTGCCTTGGACCAGACGGAGGACCTTAAGATTTTGCATGAACCGAGGACTGGCAGCCAGGTAACACGAGAAATTGTGTAAAGTGTTAATATGTAGTAAAAACCTAAAAAAATCTCCCGTTTCCGTCATTTACTATCGAATCGACATAACGCCAGATCGTCACATTGGTCGCTTTTCTCTCTGAAACGGTTACATTTATCGTCTGCAAGCCCTTGTCGCGTGATGCGGTATGCAGACACAATACAAGCAGCACACTAGAACACAGAATAAGAATCTACGTTGATGCAATCGGCCAGTAAGAAGAGCTACATTTCAAGTTTTAGTTATCGATTAATGAATTATTGGGCGGTTTGGTGCCTTGGACCAGACCGAGGACCTTAAGATTTTGCATGAACCGAGGACTGGCAGCCAGGTAACACGAGAAATTGTGTAAAGTGTTAATATGTAGCAAAAAACTAAGAAAATCTCCCGTTTCCGTCATTTACTATCGAATCGACATAACGCCAGATCGTCACAGTGGTCGCTTTTCTCTCTGAAACGGTTACATTTATCGTCTGCAAGCCCTTGTCGCGTGATGCGGTATGCAGACACAGTACAAGCAGCACACTAGAACACAGAATTAGAATCTACGTTGATGCAATCGGCCAGTAAGAAGAGCTACATTTCAAGTTTTAGTTATCGATTAATGAATTATTGGGCGGTTTGGTGCCTTGGACCAGACCGAGGACCTTAAGATTTTGCATGAACCGAGGACTGTGTAAAGTGTTAATATGTAGTAAAAACCTAAGAAAATCTCCCGTTTCCGTCATTTACTATCGAATCGACATGACGCCAGATCATCACAGTGGTCGTTTTTCTCTCTGAAACGGTTACATTTATCGTCTGCAAGCCCTTGTCGCGTGATGCGGTATGCAGACACAGTACAAGCAGCACACTAGAACACAGAACAAGAATCTACGTAGATGCAATCGGCCAGGAAGAAGAGCTACATTTCAAGTTTTAGTTATCGATTAATGAATTATTGGGCGGTTTGGTGCCTTGGACCAGACCGAGGACCTTAAGATTTTGCATGAACCGAGGACTGGCAGCCAGGTAACACGAGAAATTGTGTAAAGTGTTAATATGTAGTAAAAACCCAAGAAAATCTCCCGTTTCCGTAATTTACTATCGAATCGACATAACGCCAGATCGTCACAGTGGTCGCTTTTCTCTCTGAAACGGTTACATTTATCGTCTGCAAGCCCTTGTCGCGTGATGCGGTATGCAGACACAATACAAGCAGCACACTAGAACACAGAATAAGAATCTACGTTGATGCAATCGGCCAGTAAGAAGAGCTACATTTCAAGTTTTAGTTATCGATTAATGAATTATTGGGCGGTTTGGTGCCTTGGACCAGACCGAGGACCTTAAGATTTTGCATGAACCGACGACTGGCAGCCAGGTAACACCAGAAATTGTGTAAAGTGTTAATATGTACTAAAAACCTAAGAAAATCTCCCGTTTCCGTCATTTACTATCGAATCGACATAACGCCAGATCGTCACATTGGACGCTTTTCTCTCTGAAACGGTTACATTTATCGTCTGCAAACCCTTGTCGCGTGATGCGGTATGCAGACGCAGAACAAGCAGCACACTAGAACACAGAATAAGAATCTACGTTGATGCAATCGGCCAGTAAGAAGAGCTACATTTCAAGGTTAGTTATCGATTAATGAATTATTGGGCGGTTTGGTGCCTTGGACCAGACCGAGGACCTTAAGATTTTGCATGAACCGAGGACTGGCAGCCAGGTAACACGAGAAATTGTGTAAAGTGTTAATATGTAGTAAAAACCTGAGAAAATCTCCCGTCTCCGTCATTTACTATCGAATCGACATAACGCCAGATCGTCACAGTGGTCGCTTTTCTCTCTGAAACGGTTACATTTATCGTCTGCAAGCCCTTGTCGCGTGATGCGGTATGCAGAGTCACTACAAGCGGCATAGTAGAACACTGAAGAAGCATCTAAGTTTATGCAATCGGCCAGTAAGAAGAGCTACATTTCAAGTTTTAGTTATCGATTAATGAATTATTGGGCGGTTTGGTGCCTTGGACCAGACCGAGGACCTTAAGATTTTGCATGAACCGAGGACTGGCAGCCAGGTAACACGAGAAATTGTGTAAAGTGTTAATATGTAGTAAAAACCTAAGAAAATCTCCCGTTTCCGTCATTTACTATCGAATCGACATAACGCCAGATCGTCTCAGTGGTCGCTTTTCTCTCTGAAACGGTTACATTTATCGTCTGCAAGCCCTTGTCGCGTGATGCGGTATGCAGACACAGTACAAGCAGCACACTAGAACACAGAATAAGAATCTACGTTGATGCAATCGGCCAGGAAGAAGAGCTACATTTCAAGTTTTAGTTATCGATTAATGAATTATTGGGCGGTTTGGTGCCTTGGACCAGACCGAGGAACTTAAGATTTTGCATGAACCGAGGACTGGCAGCCAGGTAACACGAGAAATTGTGTAAAGTGTTAATATGTAATAAAAACCTAAGAAAATCTCCCGTTTCCGTCATTTACTATCGATTCGACATAACGCCAGATCGTCACAGTGGTCGCTTTTCTCTCTGAAACGGTTACATTTATCGTCTGCAAGCCGTTGTCGCGTGATGCGGTATGCAGACACAGTACAAGCAGCACACTAGAACACAGAATAAGAATCTACGTTGATGCAATCGGCCAGTAAGAAGAGCTACATTTCAAGTTTTAGTTATCGATTAATGAATTATTGGGCGGTTTGGTGCCTTGGACCAAACCGAGGACCTTACGATTTTGCATGAACCGAGGACTGGCTGCCAGGTAACACGAGAAATTGTGTAAAGTGTTAATATGTAGTAAAAACCTAAGAAAATCTCCCGTTTCCGTCATTTACTATCGAATCGACATAACGCCAGATCGTCACATTGGTCGCTTTTCTCTCTGAAACGGTTACATTTATCGTCTGCAAGCCCTTGTCGCGTGATGCGGTATGCAGACACAATACAAGCAGCACACTAGAACACAGAATAAGAATCTACGTTGATGCAATCGGCCAGTAAGAAGAGCTACATTTCAAGTTTTAGTTATCGATTAATGAATTATTGGACGGTTTGGTGCCTTGGACCAGACCGAGGACCTTAAGATTTTGCATGAACCGAGGACTGGCAGCCAGGTAACACGAGAAATTGTGTAAAGTGTTAATATGTAGTAAAAACCTAAGAAAATCTCCCGTTTCCGTCATTTACTATCGAATCGACATAACGCCAGATCGTCACAGTGGTCGCTTTATTCTCTGAAACGGTTACATTTATCGTCTGCAAGCCCTTGTCGCGTGATGCGGTATGCAGAGTCACTACAAGCGGCATAGTAGATCACTGAAGAAGCATCTAAGTTTATGCAATCGGCCAGTAAGAAGAGCTACATTTCAAGTTTTAGTTATCGATTAATGAATTATTGGGCGGTTTGGTGCCTTGGACCAGACCGAGGACCTTAAGATTTTGCATGAACCGAGGACTGGCAGCCAGGTAACACGAGAAATTGTGTAAAGTGTTAATATGTAGTAAAAACCTAAGAAAATCCCCCGTTTCCGTCATTTACTATCGAATCGACATAACGCCAGATCGTCACAGTGGTCGCTTTTCTCTCTGAAACGGTTTCATTTATCGTCTGCAAGCCCTTGTCGCGTGATGCGGTATGCAGAGTCACTACAAGCGGCATAGTAGAACACTGAAGAAGCATCTAAGTTTATGCAATCGCCCAGTAAGAAGAGCTACATTTCAAGTTTTAGTTATCGATTAATGAATTATTGGGCGGTTTGGTGCCTTGGACCAGACCGAGGACCTTAAGATTTTGCATGAACCGAGGACTGGCAGCCAGGTAACACGAGAAATTGTGTAAAGTGTTAATATGTAGTAAAAAACTAAGAAAATCTCCCGTTTCCGTCATTTACTATCGAATCGACATAACGCCAGATCGTCACAGTGGTCGCTTTTCTCTCTGAAACGGTTACATTTATCGTCTGCAAGCCCTTGTCGCGTGATGCGGTATGCAGACACAGTACAAGCAGCACACTAGAACACAGAATTAGAATCTACGTTGATGCAATCGGCCAGTAAGAAGAGCTACATTTCAAGTTTTAGTTATCGATTAATGAATTATTGGGCGGTTTGGTGCCTTGGACCAGACCGAGGACCTTAAGATTTTGCATGAAACGACGACTGGCAGCCAGGTAACACCAGAAATTGTGTAAAGTGTTAATATGTACTAAAAACCTAAGAAAATCTCCCGTTTCCGTCATTTACTATCGAATCGACATAACGCCAGATCGTCACATTGGTCGCTTTTCTCTCTGAAACGGTTACATTTATCGTCTGCAAACCCTTGTCGCGTGATGCGGTATGCAGACGCAGTACAAGCAGCACACTAGAACACAGAATAAGAATCTACGTTGATGCAATCGGCCAGTAAGAAGAGCTACATTTCAAGTTTTAGTTATCGATTAATGAATTATTGGGCGGTTTGGTGCCTTGGACCAGACCGAGGACCTTAAGATTTTGCATGAACCGAGGACTGGCAGCCAGGTAACACGAGAAATTGTGTAAAGTGTTAATATGTAGTAAAAACCTAAGAAAATCTCCCGTTTCCGTCATTTACTATCGAATCGACATAACGCCAGATCGTCACAGTGGTCGCTTTTCTCTCTGAAACGGTTACATTTATCGTCTGCAAGCCCTTGTCGCGTGATGCGGTATGCAGAGTCACTACAAGCGGCATAGTAGAACACTGAAGAAGCATCTAAGTTTATGCAATCGGCCAGTAAGAAGAGCTACATTTCAAGTTTTAGTTATCGATTAATGAATTATTGGGCGGTTTGGTGCCTTGGACCAGACCGAGGACCTTAAGATTTTGCATGAACCGAGGACTGGCAGCCAGGTAACACGAGAAATAGTGTAAAGTATTAATATGTAGTAAAAACCTAAGAAAATCTCCCGTTTCCGTCATTTACTATCGAATCGACATAACGCCAGATCGTCACATTGGTCGCTTTTCTCTCTGAAACGGTTACATTTACCGTCTGCAAGCGCTTGTCGCGTGATGCGGTATGCAGACACAGTACAAGCAGCACACTAGAACACAGAATAAGAATCTACGTTGATGCAATCGGCCAGTAAGAAGAGCTACATTTCAAGTTTTAGTTATCGATTAATGAATTATTGGGCGGTTTGGTGCCTTGGACCAGACCGAGGACCTTAAGATTTTGCATGAACCGAGGACTGGCAGCCAGGTAACACGAGAAATTGTGTAAAGTGTTAATATGTAGTAAAAACCTAAGAAAATCTCCCGTTTCCGTCATTTACTATCGAATCGACATAACGCCAGATCGTCACAGTGGTCGCTTTTCTCTCTGAAACGGTTACATTTATCGTCTGCAAGCCCTTGTCGCGTGATGCGGTATGCAGACACAGTACAAGCAGCACACTAGAACACAGAATAAGAATCTACGTTGATGCAATCGGCCAGTAAGAAGAGCTACATTTCAAGTTTTAGTTATCGATTAATGAATTATTGGACGGTTTGGTGCCTTGGACCAGACCGAGGACCTTAAGATTTTGCATGAACCGAAGACTGGCAGCCAGGTAACACGAGAAATTGTGTAAAGTGTTAATATGTAGTAAAAACCTAAGAAAATCTCCCGTTTCCGTCATTTACTATCGAATCGACATAACGCCAGATCGTCTCAGTGGTCGCCTTTCTCTCTGAAACGGTTACATTTATCGTCTGCAAGCCCTTGTCGCGTGATGCGGTATGCAGACACAGTACAAGCAGCACACTAGAACACAGAATAAGAATCTACGTTGATGCAATCGGCCAGGAAGAAGAGCTACATTTCAAGTTTTAGTTATCGATTAATGAATTATTGGGCGGTTTGGTGCCTTGGACCAGACCGAGGACCTTAAGATTTTGCATGAACCGAGAACTGGCAGCCAGGTAACACGAGAAATTGTGTAAAGTGTTAATATGTAGTAAAAACCTAAGAAAATCTCCCGTTTCCGTCATTTACTATCGAATCGACATAACGCCAGATCGTCACATTGGTCGCTTTTCTCTCTGAAACGGTTACATTTATCGTCTGCAAGCCCTTGTCGCGTGATACGGTATGCAGACACAGTACAAGCAGCACACTAGAACACAGAATAAGAATCTACGTTGATGCAATCGGCCAGTAAGAAGAGCTACATTTCAAGTTTTAGTTATCGATTAATGAATTATTGGGCGGTTTAGTGCCTTGGACCAGACCGAGGACCTTAAGATTTTGCATGGACCGAGGACTGGCAGCCAGGTAACACGAGAAATTGTGTAAAGTGTTAATATGTAGTAAAAACCTAAGAAAATCTCCCGTTTCCGTCATTTACTATCGAATCGACATATCGCCAGATCGTCACAGTGGTCGCTTTTCTCTCTGAAAAGGTTACATTTATCGTCTGCAAGCCCTTGTCGCGTGATGCGGTATGCAGAGTCACTACAAGCGGCATAGTAGAACACTGAAGAAGCATCTAAGTTTATGCAATCGGCCAGTAAGAAGAGCTACATTTCAAGTTTTAGTTATCGATTAATGAATTATTGGGCGGTTTGGTGCCTTGGACCAGACCGAGGACCTTAAGATTTTGCATGAACCGAGGACTGGCAGCCAGGTAACACGAGAAATTGTGTAAAGTATTAATATGTAGCAAAACCTAAGAAAATCTCCCGTTTCCGTCATTTACTATCGAATCGACATAACGCCAGATCGTCACATTGGTCGCTTTTCTCTCTGAAACGGTTACATTTACCGTCTGCAAGCCCTTGTCGCGTGATGCGGTATGCAGACACAGTACAAGCAGCACACTAGAACACAGAATAAGAATCTACGTTGATGCAATCGGCCAGTAAGAAGAGCTACATTTCAAGTTTTAGTTATCGATTAATGAATTATTGGGCGGTTTGGTGCCTTGGACCAGACCGAGGACCTTAAGATTTTGCATGAACCGAGGACTGGCAGCCAGGTAACACGAGAAATTGTGTAAAGTGTTAATATGTAGTAAAAACCTAAGAAAATTTCCCGTTTCCGTCATTTACTATCGAATCGACATAACGCCAGATCGTCACAGTGGTCGCTTTTCTCTCTGAAACGGTTACATTTATCGTCTGCAAGCCCTTGTCGCGTGATGTGGTATGCAGACACAGTACAAGCAGCACACTAGAACACAGAATAAGAATCTACGTTGATGCAATCGGCCAGTAAGAAGAGCTACATTTCAAGTTTTAGTTATCGATTAATGAATTATTGGGCGGTTTGGTGCCTTGGACCAGACCGAGGACCTTAAGATTTTGCATGAACCGAGGACTGGCAGCCAGGTAACACGAGAAATTGTGTAAAGTGTTAATATGTAGTAAAAACCTAAGAAAATCTCCCGTTTCCGTCATTTACGATCGAATCGACATAACGCCAGATCGTCTCAGTGGTCGCTTTTCTCTCTGAAACGGTTACATTTAACGTCTGCAAGCCCTTGTCGCGTGATGCGGTATGCAGACACAGTACAAGCAGCACACTAGAACACAGAATAAGAATCTACGTTGATGCAATCGGCCAGGAAGAAGAGCTACATTTCAAGTTTTAGTTATCGATTAATGAATTATTGGGCGGTTTGGTGCCTTGGACCAGACCGAGGACCTTAAGATTTTGCATGAACCGAGGACTGGCAGCCAGGTAACACGAGAAATTGTGTAAAGTGTTAATATGTATTAAAAACCCGAGAAAATCTCCCGTTTCCGTCATTTACTATCGAATGGACATAACGCCAGATCGTCACAGTGGTCGCTTTTCTCTCTGAAACGGTTACATTTATCGTCTGCAAGCCCTTGTCGAGTGATGCGGTATGCAGACACAGTACAAGCAGCACACTATAACACAGAATAAGAATCTACGTTGATGCAATCCGCCAGGAAGAAGAGCTACATTTCAAGTTTTTGTTATCGATTAATGAATTATTGGGCGGTTTGGTGCCTTGGACCAGACCGAGGACCTTAAGATTTTGCATGAACCGAGGACAGGCAGCCAGGTAACACGAGAAATTGTGTAAAGTGTTAATATGTAGTAAAAACCTAAGAAAATCTCCCGTTTCCGTCATTTACTATCGAATCGACATAACGCCAGATCGTCTCAGTGGTCGCTTTTCTCTCTGAAACGGTTACATTTATCGTCTGCAAGCCCTTGTCGCGTGATGCGGTATGCAGACACAGTACAAGCAGCACACTAGAACACAGAATAAGAATCTACGTTGATGCAATCGGCCAGGAAGAAGAGCTACATTTCAAGTTTTAGTTATCGATTAATGAATTATTGGGCGGTTTGGTGCCTTGGACCAGACCGAGGACCTTAAGATTTTGCATGAACCGAGGACTGGCTGCCAGGTAACACGAGAAATTGTGTAAAGTGTTAATATGTAGTAAAAACCTAAGAAAATCTCCCGTTTCCGTCATTTACTATCGAATCGACATAACGCCAGATCGTCACAGTGGTCGCTTTTCTCTCTGAAACGTTTACATTTATCGTCTGCAAGCCCTTGTCGCGTGATGCGGTATGCAGACACAGTACAAGCAGCACACTAGAACACAGAATAAGAATCTACGTTGATGCAATCGGCCAGTAAGAAGAGCTACATTTCAAGTTTTAGTTATCGATTAATGAATTATTGGGCGGTTTGGTGCCTTGGACCAGACCGAGGACCTTAAGATTTTGCATGAACCGAGGACTGGCAGCCAGGTAACACGAGAAATTGTGTAAAGTGTTAATATGTAGTAAAAACCTAAGAAAATCTCCCGTTTCCGTCATTTACTATCGAATCGACATAACGCCAGATCGTCACAGTGGTCGCTCTTCTCTCTGAAACGGTTACAATTATCGTCTGCAAGCCCTTGTCGCGTGATGCGGTATGCAGAGTCACTACAAGCGGCATATTAGAGCACTGAAGAAGCATCTAAGTTTATGCAATCGCCCAGTAAGAAGAGCTACATTTCAAGTTTTAGTTATCGATCAATGAATTATTGGGCGGTTTGGTGCCTTGGACCAGACCGAGGACCTTAAGATTTTGCATGATCCGAGGACTGGCTGCCAGGTAACACGAGAAATTGTGTAAAGTGTTAATATGTAGTAAAAACCTAAGAAAATCTCCCGTTTCCGTCATTTACTATCGAATCGACATAACGCCAGATCGTCACAGTGGTCGCTCTTCTCTCTGAAACGGTTACAATTATCGTCTGCAAGCCCTTGTCGCGTGATGCGGTATGCAGAGTCACTACAAGCGGCATAGTAGAACACTGAAGAAGCATCTAAGTTTATGCAATCGCCCAGTAATTAGAGCTACATTTCAAGTTTTAGTTATCGATTAATGAATTATTGGGCGGTTTGGTGCCTTGGACCAGACCGAGGACCTTAAGATTTTGCATGAACCGAGGACTGGCAGGCAGGTAACATGAGAAATTGTGTAAAGTGTTAATATGTAGTAAAAACCTAAGAAAATCTCCCGTTTCCGTCATTTACTATCGAATCGACATAACGCCAGATCGTCACATTGGTCGCTTTTCTCTCTGAAACGGTTACATTTATCGTCTGCAATCCCTTGTCGCGTGATGCGGTATGCAGACACAGTACAAGCAGCACACTAGAACACAGAATAAGAATCTACGTTGATGCAATCGGCCAGTAAGAAGAGCTACATTTCAAGTTTTAGTTATCGATTAATGAATTATTGGGCGGTTTGGTGCCTTGGACCAGACCGAGGACCTTAAGATTTTGCATGAACCGAGGACTGGCAGCCAGGTTACACGAGAAATTGTGTAAAGTGTTAATATGTAGTAAAAACCTAAGAAAATCTCCCGTTTCCGTCATTTACTATCGAATCGACATAACGCCAGATCGTCTCAGTGGTCGCTTTTCTCTCTGAAACGGTTACATTTATCGTCTGCAAGCCCTTGTCGCGTGATGCGGTATGCAGACACAGTACAAGCAGCACACTAGAACACAGAATAAGAATCTACGTTGATGCAATCGGCCAGGAAGAAGAGCTACATTTCAAGTTTTAGTTATCGATTAATGAATTATTGGGCGGTTTGGTGCCTTGGACCAGACCGAGGACCTTAAGATTTTGCATGAACCGAGGACTGGCAGCCAGGTAACACGAGAAATTGTGTAAAGTGTTAATATGTAGTAAAAACCCAAGAAAATCTCCCGTTTCCGTCATTTACTATCGAATGGACATAACGCCAGATCGTCACAGTGGTCGCTTTTCTCTCTGAAACGGTTACATTTATCGTCTGCAAGCCCTTGTCGCGTGATGCGGTATGCAGACACAGTACAAGCAGCACACTATAACACAGAATAAGAATCTACGTTGATGCAATCCGCCAGGAAGAAGAGCTACATTTCAAGTTTTAGTTATCGATTAATGAATTATTGGGCGGTTTGGTGCCTTGGACCAGACCGAGGACCTTAAGATTTTGCATGAACCGAGGACTGGCAGCCAGGTAACACGAGAAATTGTGTAAAGTGTTAATATGTAGTAAAAACCTAAGAAAATCTCCCGTTTCCGTCATTTACTATCGAATCGACATAACGCCAGATCGTCACAGTGGTCGCTTTTCTCTCTGAAACGGTTACATTTATCGTCTGCAAGCCCTTGTCGCGTGATGCGGTATGCAGAGCCACTACAAGCGGCATATTAGAGCACTGAAGAAGCATCTAAGTTTATGCAATCGCCCAGTAAGAAGAGCTACATTTCAAGTTTTAGTTATCGATTAATGAATTATTGGGCGGTTTGGTGCCTTGGACCAAACCGAGGACCTTAAGATTTTGCATGAACCGAGGACTGGCTGCCAGGTAACACGAGAAATTGTGTAAAGTGTTAATATGTAGTAAAAACCTAAGAAAATCTCCCGTTTCCGTCATTTACTATCGAATCGACATAACGCCAGATCGTCACAGTGGTCGCTCTTCTCTCTGAAACGGTTACAATTATCGTCTGCAAGCCCTTGTCGCGTGATGCGGTATGCAGAGTCACTACAAGCGGCATAGTAGAACACTGAAGAAGCATCTAAGTTTATGCAATCGCCCAGTAAGAAGAGCTACATTTCAAGTTTTAGTTATCGATTAATGAATTAAATGGGCGGTTTGGTGCCTTGGACCAGACCGAGGACCTTAAGATTTTGCATGAACCGAGGACTGGCAGCCAGGTAACACGAGAAATTGTGTAAAGTGTTAATATGTAGTAAAAACCTAAGAAAATCTCCCGTTTCCGTCATTTACTATCGAATCGACATAACGCCAGATCGTCACATTGGTCGCTTTTCTCTCTGAAACGGTTACATTTATCGTCTGCAATCCCTTGTCGCGTGATGCGGTATGCAGACACAGTAAAAGCAGCACACTAGAACACAGAATAAGAATCTACGTTGATGCAATCGGCCAGTAAGAAGAGCTACATTTCAAGTTTTAGTTATCGATTAATGAATTATTGGGCGGTTTGGTGCCTTGGACCAGACCGAGGACCTTAAGATTTTGCATGAACCGAGGACTGGCAGCCAGGTAACACGAGAAATTGTGTAAAGTGTTAATATGTAGTAAAAACCTAAGAAAATCTCCCGTTTCCGTCATTTACTATCGAATCGACATAACGCCAGATCGTCACAGTAGTCGCTTTTCTCTCTGAAACGGTTACATTTATCGTCTGCAAGCCCTTGTCGCAAGATGCGGTATGCAGACACAGTACAAGCAGCACACTAGAACACAGAATAAGAATCTACGTTGATGCAATCGGCCAGTAAGAAGAGCTACATTTCAAGTTTTAGTTATCGATTAATGAATTATTGGGCGGTTTGGTGCCTTGGACCAGACCGAGGACCTTAAGATTTTGCATGAACCGAGGAATGGCAGCCAGGTAACACGAGAAATTGTGTAAAGTGTTAATATGTAGTAAAAACCTAAGAAAATCTCCCGTTTCCGTCAATTACTATCGAATCGACATAACGCCAGATCGTCACAGTGGTCGTTTTTCTCTCTTAAACGGTTACATTTATCGTCTGCAAGCCCTTGTCGCGTGATGCGGTATGCAGACACAGTACAAGCAGCACACTAGAACACAGAATAAGAATCTACGTTGATGCAATCGGCCAGTAAGAAGAGCTACATTTCAAGTTTTAGTTATCGATTAATGAATTATTGGGCGGTTTGGTGCCTTGGACCAGACCGAGGACCTTAAGATTTTGCATGAACCGAGGACTGGCAGCCAGGTAACACGAGAAATTGTGTAAAGTGTTAATATGTAGTAAAAACCTAAGAAAATCTCCCGTTTCCGTCATTTACTATCGAATCGACATAACGCCAGATCGTCACAGTGGTCGCTTTTCTCTCTGAAACGGTTACATTTATCGTCTGCAAGCCCTTGTCGCGTGATGCGGTATGCAGAGTCACTACAATCGGCATAGTAGAACACTGAAGAAGCATATAAGTTTATGCAATCGCCCAGTAAGAAGAGCTACATTTCAAGTTTTAGTTATCGATTAATGAATTATTGGGCGGTTTGGTGCCTTGGACCAGACCGAGGACCTTAAGATTTTGCATGAACCGAGGACTGGCAGCCAGGTAACACGAGAAATTGTGTAAAGTGTTAATATGTAGTAAAAACCTAAGAAAATCTCCCGTTTCCCTCATTTACTATCGAATCGACATAACGCCAGATCGTCACAGTGGTCGCTTTTCTCTCTGAAACGGTTACATTTATCGTCTGCAAGCCCTTGTCGCGTGATGCGGTATGCAGACACAGTACAAGCAGCACACTAGAACACAGAATAGGAATCTACGTTGATGCAATCGGCCAGTAAGAAGAGCTACATTTCAAGTTTTAGTTATCGATTAATGAATTATTGAGCGGTTTGGTGCCTTGGACCAGACCGAGGACCTTAAGATTTTGCATGAACCGAGGACTGGCATCCACGTAACACGAGAAATTGTGTAAAGTGTTAATATGTAGTAAAAACCTAGGAAAATCTCCCGTTTCCGTCATTTACTATCGAATCGACATAACGCCATATCGTCACAGTGGTCGCTTTTCTCTCTGAAACGGTTACATTTATCGTCTGCAAGCCCTTGTCGCGTGATGCGGTATGCAGAGCCACTACAAGCGGCATAGTAGAACACTGAAGAAGCATCTAAGTTTATGCAATCGCCCAGTAAGAAGAGCTAAATTTCAAGTTTTAGTTATCGATTAATGAATTATTGCGCGGTTTGGTGCCTTGGACCAGACCGAGGACCTTAAGATTTTGCATGAACCGAGGACTGGCAGCCAGGTAACACGAGAAATTGTGTAAAGTGTTAATATGTAGTAAAAACCTAAGAAAATCTCCCGTTTCCGTCATTTACTATCGAATCGACATAACGCCAGATCGTCACAGTAGTCGCTTTTCTCTCTGAAACGGTTACATTTATCGTCTGCAAGCCCTTGTCGCAAGATGCGGTATGCAGACACAGTACAAGCAGCACACTAGAACACAGAATAAGAATCTACGTTGATGCAATCGGCCAGTAAGAAGAGCTACATTTCAAGTTTTAGTTATCGATTAATGAATTATTGGGCGGTTTGGTGCCTTGGACCAGACCGAGGACCTTAAGATTTTGCATGAACCGAGGAATGGCAGCCAGGTAACACGAGAAATTGTGTAAAGTGTTAATATGTAGTAAAAACCTAAGAAAATCTCCCGTTTCCGTCAATTACTATCGAATCGACATAACGCCAGATCGTCACAGTGGTCGTTTTTCTCTCTGAAACGGTTACATTTATCGTCTGCAAGCCCTTGTCGCGTGATGCGGTATGCAGACACAGTACAAGCAGCACACTAGAACACAGAATAAGAATCTACGTTGATGCAATCGGCCAGTAAGAAGAGCTACATTTCAAGTTTTAGTTATCGATTAATGAATTATTGGGCGGTTAGGTGCCTTGGACCAGACCGAGGACCTTAAGATTTTGCATGAACCGAGGACTGGCAGCCAGGTAACACGAGAAATTGTGTAAAGTGTTAATATGTAGTAAAAACCTAAGAAAATCTCCCGTTTCCGTCATTTACTATCGAATCGACATAACGCCAGATCGTCACAGTGGTCGTTTTTCTCTCTGAAACGGTTACACTTATCGTCTGAAAGCCCTTGTCGCGTGATGCGGTATGCAGACACAGTACAAGCAGCACACTAGAACACAGAATAAGAATCTACGTTGATGCAATCGGCCAGTAAGAAGAGCTACATTTCAAGTTTTAGTTATCGATTAATGAATTATTGGGCGGTTTGGTGCCTTGGACCAGACCGAGGACCTTAAGATTTTGCATGAACCGAGGACTGGCAGCCAGGTAACACGAGAAATTGTGTAAAGTGTTAATATGTAGTAAAAACCTAAGAAAATCTCCCGTTTCCGTCATTTACTATCGAATCGACATAACGCCAGATCGTCACAGTGGTCGCTTTTCTCTCTGAAACGGTTACATTTATCGTCTGCAAGCCCTTGTCGCGTGATGCGGTATGCAGACACAGTACAAGCAGCACACTAGAACACAGAATAAGAATCTACGTTGTTGCAATCGGCCAGTAAGAAGAGCTACATTTCAAGTTTTAGTTATCGATTAATGAATTATTGGGAGGTTTGGTGCCTTGGACCAGACCGAGGACCTTAAGATTTTGCATGAACCGAGGACTGGCAGCCAGGTAACACGAGAAATTGTGTAAAGTGTTAATATGTAGTAAAAACCTAAGAACATCTCCCGTTTCCGTCATTTACTATCGAATCGACATAACGCCAGATCGTCACAGTAGTCGCTTTTCTCTCTGAAACGGTTACATTTATCGTCTGCAAGCCCTTGTCGCAAGATGCGGTATGCAGACACAGTACAAGCAGCACACTAGAACACAGAATAAGAATCTACGTTGATGCAATCGGCCAGTAAGAAGAGCTACATTTCCAGTTTTAGTTATCGATTAATGAATTATTGGGCGGTTTGGTGCCTTGGACCAGACCGAGGACCTTAAGATTTTGCATGAACCGAGGACTGGCAGCCAGGTAACACGAGAAATTGTGTAAAGTGTTAATATGTAGTAAAAACCTAAGAAAATCTCCCGTTTCCGTCAATTACTATCGAATCGACATAACGCCAGATCGTCACAGTGGTCGTTTTTCTCTCTTAAACGGTTACATTTATCGTCTGCAAGCCCTTGTCGCGTGATGCGGTATGCAGACACAGTACAAGCAGCACACTAGAACACAGAATAAGAATCTACGTTGATGCAATCGGCCAGTAAGAAGAGCTACATTTCAAGTTTTAGTTATCGATTAATGAATTATTGGGCGGTTTGGTGCCTTGGACCAGACCGAGGACCTTAAGATTTTGCATGAACCGAGGACTGGCATCCACGTAACACGAGAAATTGTGTAAAGTGTTAATATGTAGTAAAAACCTAGGAAAATCATCGGTTTCCGTCATTTACTATCGAATCGACATAACGCCATATCGTCACAGTGGTCGCTTTTCTCTCTGAAACGGTTACTTTTATCGTCTGCAAGCCCTTGTCGCGTGATGCGGTATGCAGAGCCACTACAAGCGGCATAGTAGAACACTGAAGAAGCATCTAAGTTTATGCAATCGCCCAGTAAGAAGAGCTACATTTCAAGTTTTAGTTATCGATTAATGAATTATTGGGCGGTTTGGTGCCTTGGACCAGACCGAGGACCTTAAGATTTTGCATGAACCGAGGACTGGCAGCCAGGTAACACGAGAAATTGTGTAAAGTGTTAATATGTAGTAAAAACCTAAGAAAATCTCCCGTTTCCGTCATTTACTATCGAATCGACATAACGCCAGATCGTCACAGTAGTCGCTTTTCTCTCTGAAACGGTTACATTTATCGTCTGCAAGCCCTTGTCGCAAGATTCGGTATGCAGACACAGTACAAGCAGCACACTAGAACACAGAATAAGAATCTACGTTGATGCAATCGGCCAGTAAGAAGAGCTACATTTCAAGTTTTAGTTATCGATTAATGAATTATTGGGCGGTTTGGTGCCTTGGACCAGACCGAGGACCTTAAGATTTTGCATGAACCGAGGACTGGCAGCCAGGTAACACGAGAAATTGTGTAAAGTGTTAATATGTAGTAAAAACCTAAGAAAATCTCCCGTTTCCATCATTTACTATCGAATCGACATAACGCCAGATCGTCACAGTGGTCGTTTTTCTCTCTGAAACGGTTACACTTATCGTCTGCAAGCCCTTGTCGCGTGATGCGGTATGCAGACACAGTACAAGCAGCACACTAGAACACAGAATAAGAATCTACGTTGATGCAATCGGCCAGTAAGAAGAGCTACATTTCAAGTTTTAGTTATCGATTAATGAATTATTGGGCGGTTTGGTGCCTTGGACCAGACCGAGGACCTTAAGATTTTGCATGAACCGAGGACTGGCAGCCAGGTAACACGAGAAATTGTGTAAAGTGTTAATATGTAGTAAAAACCTAAGAAAATCTCCCGTTTCCGTCATTTACTATCGAATCGACATAACGCCAGATCGTCACAGTGGTCGCTTTTCTCTCTGAAACGGTTACATTTATCGTCTGCAAGCCCTTGTCGCGTGATGCGGTATGCAGACACAGTACAAGCAGCACACTAGAACACAGAATAAGAATCTACGTTGTTGCAATCGGCCAGTAAGAAGAGCTACATTTCAAGTTTTAGTTATCGATTAATAAATTATTGGACGGTTTGGTGCCTTGGACCAGACCGAGGACCTTAAGATTTTGCATGAACCGAGGACTGGCAGCCAGGTAACACGAGAAATTGTGTAAAGTGTTAATATGTAGTAAAAACCTAAGAAAATCTCCCGTTTCCGTCATTTACTATCGAATCGACATAACGCCAGATCGTCACAGTAGTCGCTTTTCTCTCTGAAACGGTTACATTTATCGTCTGCAAGCCCTTGTCGCAAGATGCGGTATGCAGACACAGTACAAGCAGCACACTAGAACACAGAATAAGAATCTACGTTGATGCAATCGGCCAGTAAGAAGAGCTACATTTCAAGTTTTAGTTATCGATTAATGAATTATTGGGCGGTTTGGTGCCTTGGACCAGACCGAGGACCTTAAGATTTTGCATGAACCGAGGACTGGCAGCCAGGTAACACGAGAAATTGTGTAAAGTGTTAATATGTAGTAAAAACCTAAGAAAATCTCCCGTTTCCGTCAATTACTATCGAATCGACATAACGCCAGATCGTCACAGTGGTCGTTTTTCTCTCTTAAACGGTTACATTTATCGTCTGCAAGCCCTTGTCGCGTGATGCGGTATGCAGACACAGTACCAGCAGCACACTAGAACACAGAATAAGAATCTACGTTGATGCAATCGGCCAGTAAGAAGAGCTACATTTCAAGTTTTAGTTATCGATTAATGAATTATTGGGCGGTTTGGTGCCTTGGACCAGACCGAGGACCTTAAGATTTTGCATGAACCGAGGACTGGCATCCACGTAACACGAGAAATTGTGTAAAGTGTTAATATGTAGTAAAAACCTAGGAAAATCTCCCGTTTCCGTCATTTACTATCGAATCGACATAACGCCATATCGTCACAGTGGTCGCTTTTCTCTCTGAAACGGTTACATTTATCGTCTGCAAGCCCTTGTCGCGTGATGTGGTATGCAGAGCCACTACAAGCGGCATAGTAGAACACTGAAGAAGCATCTAAGTTTATGCAATCGCCCAGTAAGAAGAGCTAAATTTCAAGTTTTAGTTATCGATTAATGAATTATTGGGCGGTTTGGTGCCTTGGACCAGACCGAGGACCTTAAGATTTTGCATGAACCGAGGACTGGCAGCCAGATAACACGAGAAATTGTGTAAAGTGTTAATATGTAGTAAAAACCTAAGAAAATCTCCCGTTTCCGTCATTTACTATCGAATCGACATAACGCCAGATCGTCACAGTAGTCGCTTTTCTCTCTGAAACGGTTACATTTATCGTCTGCAAGCCCTTGTCGCAAGATGCGGTATGCAGACACAGTACAAGCAGCACACTAGAACACAGAATAAGAATCTACGTTGATGCAATCGGCCAGTAAGAAGAGCTACATTTCAAGTTTTAGTTATCGATTAATGAATTATTGGGCGGTTTGGTGCCTTGGACCAGACCGAGGACCTTAAGATTTTGCATGAACCGAGGAATGGCAGCCAGGTAACACGAGAAATTGTGTAAAGTGTTAATATGTAGTAAAAACCTAAGAAAATCTCCCGTTTCCGTCAATTACTATCGAATCGACATAACGCCAGATCGTCACAGTGGTCGTTTTTCTCTCTGAAACGGTTACATTTATCGTCTGCAAGCCCTTGTCGCGTGATGCGGTATGCAGACACAGTACAAGCAGCACACTAGAACACAGAATAAGAATCTACGTTGATGCAATCGGCCAGTAAGAAGAGCTACATTTCAAGTTTTAGTTATCGATTAATGAATTATTGGGCGGTTTGGTGCCTTGGACCAGACCGAGGACCTTAAGATTTTGCATGAACCGAGGACTGGCAGCCAGGTAACACGAGAAATTGTGTAAAGTGTTAATATGTAGTAAAAACCTAAGAAAATCTCCCGTTTCCGTCATTTACTATCGAATCGACATAACGCCAGATCGTCACAGTGGTCGTTTTTCTCTCTGAAACGGTTACACTTATCGTCTGCAAGCCCTTGTCGCGTGATGCGGTATGCAGACACAGTACAAGCAGCACACTAGAACACAGAATAAGAATCTACGTTGATGCAATCGGCCAGTAAGAAGAGCTACATTTCAAGTTTTAGTTATCGATTAATGAATTATTGGGCGGTTTGGTGCCTTGGACCAGACCGAGGACCTTAAGATTTTGCATGAACCGAGGACTGGCAGCCAGGTAACACGAGAAATTGTTTAAAGTGTTAATACGTAGTAAAAACCTAAGAAAATCTCCCGTTTCCGTCATTTACTATCGAATCGACATAACGCCAGATCGTCACAGTGGTCGCTTTTCTCTCTGAAACGGTTACATTTATCGTCTGCAAGCCCTTGTCGCGTGATGCGGTATGCAGACACAGTACAAGCAGCACACTAGAACACAGAATAAGAATCTACGTTGTTGCAATCGGCCAGTAAGAAGAGCTACATTTCAAGTTTTAGTTATCGATTAATGAATTATTGGGCGGTTTGGTGCCTTGGACCAGACCGAGGACCTTAAGATTTTGCATGAACCGAGGACTGGCAGCCAGGTAACACGAGAAATTGTGTAAGGTGTTAATTTGTGTTAAAAACCTAAGAAAATCTCCCGTTTCCGTCATTTACTATCGAATCGACATAACGCCAGATCGTCACATTGGTCGCTTTTCTCTCTGAAACGGTTACATTTATCGTCTGCAAGCCCTTGTCGCGTGATGCGGTATGCAGAGCCACTACAAGCGGCATAGTAGAACACTGAAGAAGCATCTAAGTTTATGCAATCGCCCAGTAAGAAGAGCTACATTTCAAGTTTTAGTTATCGATTAATGAATTATTGGGCGGTTTGGTGCCTTGGACCAGACCGAGGACCTTAAGATTTTGCATGAACCGAGGACTGGCAGCCAGGTAACACGAGAAATTGTGTAAAGTGTTAATATGTAGTAAAAACCTAAGAAAATCTCCTGTTTCCGTCATTTACTATCGAATCGACATAACGCCAGATCGTAACAGTAGTCGCTTTTCTCTCTGAAACGGTTACATTTATCGTCTGCAAGCCCTTGTCGCGTGATGCGGTATGCAGACACAGTACAAGCAGCACACTAGAACACAGAATAAGAATCTACGTTGATGCAATCGGCCAGTAAGAAGAGCTACATTTCAAGTTTTAGTTATCGATTAATGATTTATTGGGCGGTTTGGTGCCTTGGACCAGACCGAGGACCTTAAGAATTTGCATGAACCGAGGACTGGCAGCCAGGTAACACGAGAAATTGTGTAAAGTGTTAATATGTAGTAAAAACCTAAGAAAATCTCCCGTTTCCGTCATTTACTATCGAATCGACATAACGCCAGATCGTCACAGTGGTCGTTTTCCTCTCTTAAACGGTTACATTTATCGTCTGCAAGCCCTTGTCGCGTGATGCGGTATGCAGACACAGTACAAGCAGCACACTAGAACACAGAATAAGAATCTACGTTGATGCAATCGGCCAGTAAGAAGAGCTACATTTCAAGTTTTAGTTATCGATTAATGAATTATTGGGCGGTTTGGTGCCTTGGACCAGATCGAGGACCTTAAGATTTTGCATGAACCGAGGACTGGCAGCCAGGTAACACGAGAAATTGTGTAAAGTGTTAATATGTAGTAAAAACCTAAGAAAATCTACCGTTTCCGTCATTTACTATCGAATCGACATAACGCAAGATCGTCACAGTGGTCGCTTTTCTCTCTGAAACGGTTACATTTATCGTCTGCAAGCCCTTGTCGCGTGATGTGGTATGCAGACACAGTACAAGCAGCACACTAGAACACAGAATAAGAATCTACGTTGATGCAATCGGCCAGTAAGAAGAGCTACATTTCAAGTTTTAGTTATCGATTAATGAATTATTGGGCGGTTTGGTGCCTTGGACCAGACCGAGGACCTTAAGATTTTGCATGAACCGAGGACTGGCAGCCAGGTAACACGAGAAATTGTGTAAAGTGTTAATATGTAGTAAAAACCTAAGAAAATCTCCCGTTTCCGTCATTTACTATCGAATCGACATAACGCCAGATCGTCACATTGGTCGCTTTTCTCTCTGAAACGGTTACATTTATCGTCTGCAAGCCCTTGTCGCGTGATGCGGTATGCAGAGTCACTACAAGCGGCACAGTAGAACACTGAAGAAGCATCTAAGTTTATGCAATCGGCCAGTAAGAAGAGCTACATTTCAAGTTTTAGTTATCGATTAATGAATTATTGGGCGGTTTGGTGCCTTGGACCAGACCGAGGACCTTAAGATTTTGCATGAACCGAGGACTGGCAGCCAGGTAACACGAGAAATTGTGTAAAGTGTTAATATGTAGTAAAAACCTAAGAAAATCTCCCGTTTCCGTCATTTACTATCGAATCGACATAACGCCAGATCGTCACAGTGGTCGCTTTTCTCTCTGAAACGGTTACATTTATCGTCTGCAAGCCCTTGGCGCTTGATGCGGTATGCAGAGTCACTACAAGCGGCATAGTAGAACACTGAAGAAGCATCTAAGTTTATGCAATCGCCCAGTAAGAAGAGCTACATTTCAAGTTTTAGTTATCGATTAATGAATTATTGGGCGGTTTGGTGCCTTGGACCAGACCGAGGACCTTAAGATTTTGCATGAACCGAGGACTGGCAGCCAGGTAACACGAGAAATTGTGTAAAGTGTTAATATGTAGTAAAAACCTAAGAAAATCTCCCGTTTCCGTCATTTACTATCGAATCGACATAACGCCAGATCGTCACAGTTTTCGCTTTTCTCTCTGAAACGGTTACATTTATCGTCTGCAAGCCCTTGTCGCGTGATGCGGTATGCAGAGTCACTACAAGCGGAATAGTAGAACACTGAAGAAGCATCTAAGTTTATGCAATCGTCCAGTAAGAAGAGCTACATTTCAAGATTTAGTTATCGATTAATGGTTTATTGGGCGGTTTGGTGCCTTGGACCAGACCGAGGACCTTAAGATTTTGCATGGCAGCCAGGTAACACGAGAAATTGTGTAAAGTGTTAATATGTAGTAAAAACCTAAGAAAATCTCCCGTTTCCGTCATTTACTATCGAATCGACATAACGCCAGATCGTCACAGTGGTCGCTTTTCTCTCTGAAACGGTTACATTTATCGTCTGCAAGCCCTTGTCGCGTGACGCGGTATGCAGAGCCACTACAAGCGGCATAGTAGAACACTGAAGAAGCATCTAAGTTTATGCAATCGCCCAGTAAGAAGAGCTACTTTTCAAGTTTTAGTTATCGATTAATGAATTATTGGGCGGTTTGGTGCCTTGGACCAGACCGAGAACCTTAAGATTTTGCATGAACCGAGGACTGGCAGCCAGGTAAAACGAGAAATTGTGTAAAGTGTTAATATGTAGTAAAAACCTAAGAAAATCTCCCGTTTCCGTCATTTACTATGGAATCGACATAACGCCAGATCGTCACAGTAGTCGCTTTTCTCTCTGAAACGGTTACATTTATCGTCTGCAAGCCCTTGTCGCAAGATGCGGTATGCAGACACAGTACAAGCAGCACACTACAACACAGAATAAGAATCTACGTTGATGCAATCGGCCAGTAAGAAGAGCTACATTTCAAGTTTTAGTTATCGATTAATGAATTATTGGGCGGTTTGGTGCCTTGGACCAGACCGAGGACCTTAAGATTTTGCATGAACCGAGGACTGTTAGCCAGGTAACACGAGAAATTGTGTAAAGTGTTAATATGTAGTAAAAACCTAAGAAAATCTCCCGTTTCCGTCAATTACTATCGAATCGACATATCGCCAGATCGTCACAGTGGTCGTTTTTCTCTCTGAAACGGTTACATTTATCGTCTGCAAGCCCTTGTCGCGTGATGCGGTATGCAGACACAGTACAAGCAGCACACTAGAACACAGAATAAGAATCTACGTTGATGCAATCGGCCAGTAAGAAGAGCTACATTTCAAGTTTTAGTTATCGATTAATGAATTATTGGGCGGTTTGGTACCTTGGACCAGACCGAGGACCTTAAGATTTTGCATGAACCGAGGACTGTTAGCCAGGTAACACGAGAAATTGTGTAAAGTGTTAATATGTAGTAAAAACCTAAGAAAATCTCCCGTTTCCGTCATTTACTATCGAATCGACATAACGCCAGATCGTCACAGTGGTCGCTTTTCTCTCTGAAACGGTTACATTTATCGCCTGCAAGCCCTTGTCGCGTGATGCGGTATGCAGACACAGTACAAGCAGCACACTAGAACACAGAATAAGAATCTACGTTGTTGCAATCGGCCAGTAAGAAGAGCTACATTTCAAGTTTTAGTTATCGATTAATGAATTATTGGGCGGTTTGGTGCCTTGGACCAGACCGAGGACCTTAAGATTTTGCATGAACCGAGGACTGGTAGCCAGGTAACACGAGAAATTGTGTAAAGTGTTAATATGTAGTAAAAACCTAAGAAAATCTCCCGTTTCCTTCATTTACTATCGAATCGACATAACGCCAGATCGTAACAGTAGTCGCTTTTCTCTCTGAAACGGTTACATTTATCGTCTGCAAGCCCTTGTCGCGTGATGCGGTATGCAGACACAGTACAAGCAGCACACTAGAACACAGAATAAGAATCTACGTTGATGCAATCGGCCAGTAAGAAGAGCTACATTTCAAGTTTTAGTTATCGATTAATGATTTATTGGGCGGTTTGGTGCCTTGGACCAGACCGAGGACCTTAAGATTTTGCATGAACCGAGGACTGGCAGCCAGGTAACACAAGAAATTGTGTAAAGTGTTAATATGTAGTAAAAACCTAAGAAAATCTCCCGTTTCCGTCATTTACTATCGAATCGACATAACGCCAGATCGTCACAGTGGTCGTTTTCCTCTCTGAAACGGTTACATTTATCGTCTGCAAGCCCTTGTCGCGTGATGCGGTATGCAGACACAGTACAAGCAGCACACTAGAACACAGAATAAGAATCTACGTTGATGCAATCGGCCAGTAAGAAGAGCTACATTTCAAGTTTTAGTTATCGATTAATGAATTATTGGGCGGTTTGGTGCCTTGGACCAGATCGAGGACCTTAAGATTTTGCATGAACCGAGGACTGGCAGCCAGGTAACACGAGAAATTGTGTAAAGTGTTAATATGTAGTAAAAACCCAAGAAAATCTCCCGTTTCCGTCATTTACTATCGAATCGACATAACGCCAGATCGTCACAGTGGTCGCTTTTCTCTCTGAAACGGTTACATTTATCGTCTGTAAGCCCTTGTCGCGTGATGCGGTATGCAGACACAGTACAAGCAGCACACTAGAACACAGAATAAGAATCTACGTTGATGCAATCGGCCAGTAAGAAGAGCTACATTTCAAGTTTTAGTTATCGATTAATGAATTATTGGGCGGTTTGGTGCCTTGGACCAGACCGAGGACCTTAAGATTTTCCATGAACTGAGGACTGGCAGCCAGGTAACACAAGAAATTGTGTAAAGTGTTAATATGTAGTAAAAACCTAAGAAAATCTCCCGTTTCCGTCATTTACTATCGAATCGACATAACGCCAGATCGCCACAGTGGTCGCGTTTCTCTCTGAAACGGTTACATTTATCGTCTGCAAGCCCTTGTCGCGTGATGCGGTATGCAGAGTCACTACAAGCGGCATAGTAGAACACTGAAGAAGCATCTAAGTTTATGCAATCGGCCAGTAAGAAGAGCTACATTTCAAGTTTTAGTTATCGATTAATGAATTATTGGGCGGTTTGGTGCCTTGGACCAGACCGAGGACCTTAAGATTTTGCATGAACCGAGGACTGGCAGCCAGGTAACACGAGAAATTGTGTAAAGTGTTAATATGTAGTAAAAACCTAAGAAAATCTCCCGTTTCCGTCATTTACTATAGAATCGACATAACGCCAGATCGTCACATTGGTCGCTTTTCTCTCTGAAACGGTTACATTTATCGTCTGCAAGCCCTTGTCGCGTGATGCGGTATGCAGACATAGTACAAGCAGCACACTAGAACACAGAATAAGAATCTACGTTGATGCAATCGGCCAGTAAGAAGAGCTACATTTCAAGTTTTAGTTATCGATTAATGAATTATTGGGCGGTTTGGTGCCTTGGACCAGACCGAGGACCTTAAGATTTTGCATGAACCGAGGACTGGCAGCCAGGTAACACGAGAAATTGTGTAAAGTGATAATATGTAGTAAAAACCTAAGAAAATCTCCCGTTTCCGTCATTTACTATCGAATCGACATAACGCCAGATCGTCACAGTGGTCGTTTTTCTCTCTGAAACGGTTACATTTATCGTCTGCAAGCCCTTGTCGCGTGATGTGGTATGCAGAGTCACTACAAGCGGCATAGTAGAACACAGAAAGAAGCATCTAAGTTTATGCAATCGCCCAGTAAGAAGAGCTACATTTCAAGTTTTAGTTATCGATTAATGAATTATTGGGCGGTTTGGTGCCTTGGACCAGACCGAGGACCTTAAGATTTTGCATGAACCGAGGACTGGCAGCCAGGTAACACGAGAAATTGTGTAAAGTGTTAATATGTAGTAAAAACCTAAGAAAATCTCCCGTTTCCGTCATCTACTATCGAATCGACATAACGCCAGATCGTCACATTGGTCGCTTTTCTCTCTGAATCGGTTACATTTATCGTCTGCAAGCCCTTGTCGCGTGATGCGGTATGCAGAGTCACTACAAGCGGCATAGTAGAACACTGAAGAAGCATCTAAGTTTATGCAATTGCCCAGTAAGAAGAGCTACATTTCAAGTTTTGGTTATCGATTAATGAATTATTGGGCGGTTTGGTGCCTTGGACCAGACCGAGGACCTTAAGATTTTGCATGAACCGAGGACTGGCTGCCAGGTAACACGAGAAATTGTGTAAAGTGTTAATATGTAGTAAAAACCTAAGAAAATCTCCCGTTTCCGTCATTTACTATCGAATCGACATAACGCCAGATCGTCACAGTGGTCGCTTTTCTCTCTGAAACGGTTACATTTATCGTCTGCAAGCCCTTGTCGCGTGATGCGGTATGCAGAGTCATTACAAGCGGCATAGTAGAACACAGAATAAGAATCTACGTTGATGCAATCGGCCAGGAAGAAGAGCTACATTTCAAGTTTTAGTTATCGATTAATGAATTATTGGGCGGTTTGGTGCCTTGGACCACACCGAGGACCTTAAGATTTTGCATGAACCGAGGACTGGCAGCCAGGTAACACGAGAAATTGTGTAAAGTGTTAATATGTAGTAAAAACCTAAGAAAATCTCCCGTTTCCGTCATTTACTATCGAATCGACATAACGCCAGATCGTCACAGTGGTCGCTTTTCTCTCTGAAACGGTTACATTTATCGTCTGCAAGCCCTTGTCGCGTGATGCGGTATGCAGAGTCACTACAAGCGGCATAGTAGAACACTGAAGAAGCATCTAAGTTTATGCAATCGGCCAGCAAGAAGAGCTACATTTCAAGTTTTAGTTATCGATTAATGAATTATTGGGCGGTTTGGTGCCTTGGACCAGACCGAGGACCTTAAGATTTTGCATGAACCGAGGACTGGCAGCCAGGTAACACGAGAAATTGTGTAAAGTGTTAATATGTAGTAAAAACCTAAGAAAATCTCCCGTTTCCGTCATTTACTATCGAATCGACATAACGCCAGATCGTCACATTGGTCGCTTTTCTCTCTGAAACGGTTACATTTATCGTCTGCAAGCCCTTGTCACGTGATGCGGTATGCAGACACAGTACAAGCAGCTCACTAGAACACAGAATAAGAATCTACGTTGATGCAATCGGCCAGTGAGAAGAGCTACATTTCAAGTTTTAGTTATCGATTAATGAATTATTGGGCGGTTTGGTGCCTTGGACCAGACCGAGGACCTTAAGATTTTGCATGAACCGAGGAGTGGCAGCCAGGTAACACGAGAAATTGTGTAAAGTGTTAAAATGTAGTAAAAACCTAAGAAAATCTCCCGTTTCCGTCATTTACTATCGAATCGACATAACGCCAGATCGTCACAGTGGTCGCTTTTCTCTCTGAAACGGTTACATTTATCGTCTGCAAGCCCTTGTCGCGTGATGCGGTATGCAGAGCCACTACAAGCGGCATAGTAGAACACTGAATAAGCATCTAAGTTTATGCAATCGCCCAGTAAGAAGAGCTACATTTCAAGTTTTAGTTATCGATTAATGAATTATTGGGCGGTTTGGTGCCTTGGACCAGACCGAGGACCTTAAGATTTTGCATGGACCTAGGACTGGCAGCCAGGTAACACGAGAAATTGTGTAAAGTGTTAATATGTAGTAAAAACCTAAGAAAATCTCCCGTTTCCGTCATTTACTATCGAATCGACATAACGCCAGATCGTCACAGTGGTCGCTTTTCACTCTGAAACGGTTACATTTATCGTCTGCAAGCCCTTGTCGCGAGATGCGGTATGCAGACACAGTACAAGCAGCACACTAGAACACAGAATAAGAATCTACGTTGATGCAATCGGCCAGTGAGAAGAGCTACATTTCAAGTTTTAGTTATCGATTAATGAATTATTGGGCGGTTTGGTGCCTTGGACCAGACCGAGGACCTTAAGATTTTGCATGAACCGAGGAGTGGCAGCCAGGTAACACGAGAAATTGTGTAAGGTGTTAATATGTAGTAAAAACCTAAGAAAATCTCCCGTTTCCGTCATTTACTATCGAATCGACATAACGCCAGATCGTCACAGTGGTCGCTTTTCTCTCTGAAACGGTTACATTTATCGTCTGCAAGCCCTTGTCCGTGATGCAGTATGCAGACACAGTACAAACAGCACACTAGAACACAGAATAAGAATCTACGTTGATGCAATCGGCCAGGAAGAAGAGCTACATTTCAAGTTTTAGTTATCGATTAATGTATTATTGGGCGGTTTGGTGCCTTGGACCAGACCGAGGACCTTAAGATTTTGCATGAACCGAGGACTGGCAGCCAGGTAACACGAGAAATTGTGTAAAGTGTTAATATGTAGTAAAAACCTAAGAAAATCTCCCGTTTCCGTCATTTACTATCGAATCGACATAACGCCAGATCGCCACAGTGGTCGCGTTTCTCTCTGAAACGGTTACATTTATCGTCTGCAAGCCCTTGTCGCGTGATGCGGTATGAAGAGTCACTACAAGCGGCATAGTAGAATACTGAAGAAGCATCTAAGTTTATGCAATCGCCCAGTAAGAAGAGCTACATTTCAAGTTTTGGTTATCGATTAATGAATTATTGGGCGGTTTGGTGCCTTGGACCAGACCGAGGACCTTAAGATTTTGTATGAACCGAGGACTGGCAGCCAGGTAACACGAGAAATTGTGTAAAGTGTTAATATGTAGTAAAAACCTAAGAAAATCTCCCGTTTCCGTCATTTACTATCGAATCGACATAACGCCAGATCGTCACAGTGGTCGCTTTTCTCTCTGAAACGGTTACATTTATCGTCTGCAAGCCCTTGTCGCGTGATGCGGTACGCAGAGTCACTACAAGCGGCATAGTAGAACACAGAATAAGAATCTACGTTGATGCAATCGGCCAGTAAGAAGAGCTACATTTCAAGTTTTAGTTATCGATTAATGAATTATTGGGCGGTTTGGTGCCTTGGACCAGACCGAGGACCTTAAGATTTTCCATGAACCGAGGACTGGCAGCCAGGTAACACGAGAAATTGTGTAAAGTGTTAATATGTAGTAAAAACCTAAGAAAATCTCCCGTTTCCGTCATTTACTATCGAATCGACATAACGCCAGATCGTCACAGTGGTCGGTTTTCTCTCTGAAACGGTTACATTTATCGTCTGCAAGCCCTTGTCGCGTGATGCAGTATGCAGAGTCACTACAAGCGGCATAGTAGATCACTGAAGAAGCATCTAAGTTTATGCAATCGGCCAGCAAGAAGAGCTACATTTCAAATTTTAGTTATCGATTAATGAATTATTGGGCGGTTTGGTGCCTTGGACCAGACCGAGGACCTTAAGATTTTGCATGAACCGAGGACTGGCAGCCAGGTAACACGAGAAATTGTGTAAAGTGTTAATATGTAGTAAAAACCTAAGAAAATCTCCCGTTTCCGTCATTTACTATCGAATCGACATAACGCCAGATCGTCACATTGGTCGCTTTTCTCTCTGAAACGGTTATATTTATCGTCTGCAAGCCCTTGTCGCGTGATGCGGTATGCAGACACAGTACAAGCAGCACACTAGAACACAGAAGAAGAATCTACGTTGATGCAATCGGCCAGTAAGAAGAGCTACATTTCAAGTTTTAGTTATCGATTAATGAATTATTGGGCGGTTTGGTGCCTTGGACCAGACCGAGGACCTTAAGATTTTGCATGAACCGAGGACTGGCAGCCAGGTAACACGAGAAATTGTGTAAGGTGTTAATATGTAGTAAAAACCTAAGAAAATCTCCCGTTTCCGTCATTTACTGTCGAATCGACATAACGCCAGATCGTCACATTGGTCGCTTTTCTCTCTGAAACGGTTACATTTATCTTCTGCAAGCCCTTGTCGCGAGATGCGGTATGCAGACACAGTACAAGCAGCACACTAGAACACAGAATAAGATTCTACGTTGATGCAATCGGCCAGTGAGAAGAGCTACATTTCAAGTTTTAGTTATCGATTAATGAATTATTGGGCGGTTTGGTGCCTTGGACCAGACCGAGGACCTTAAGATTTTGCATGAACCGAGGAGTGGCAGCCAGGTAACACGAGAAATTGTGTAAAGTGTTAATATGTAGTAAAAACCTAAGAAAATCTCCCGTTTCCGTCATTTACTATCGAATCGACATAACGCCAGATCGTCACAGTGGTCGCTTTTCTCTCTGAAACGGTTACATTTATCGTCTGCAAGCCCTTGTCGCGTGATGCGGTATGCAGAGTCACTACAAGCGGCATAGTAGAACACTGAAGAAGCATCTAAGTTTATGCAATCGGCCAGTAAGAAGAGCTACATTTCAAGTTATTGTTATCGATTAATGATTTATTGGGCGATTTGGTGCCTTGGACCAGACCGAGGACCTTAAGATTTTGCATGGACCGAGGACTGGCAGCCAGGTAACACGAGAAATTGTGTAAAGTGTTAATATGTAGTAAAAACCTAAGAAAATCTCCCGTTTCCGTCATTTACTATCGAATCGACATAACGCCAGATCGTCACAGTGGTCGCTTTTCTCTCTGAAACGGTTACATTTATCGTCTGCAAGCCCTTGTCGCGTGATGCGGTATGCAGACACAGTACAAACAGCACACTAGAACACAGAATAAGAATCTACGTTGATGCAATCGGCCAGGAAGAAGAGCTACATTTCAAGTTTAAGTTATCGATTAATGAATTATTGGGCGGTTTGGTGCCTTGGACCAGACCGAGGACCTTAAGATTTTGCATGAACCGAGGACTGGCAGCCAGGTAACACGAGAAATTGTGTAAAGTGTTAATATGTAGTAAAAACCTAAGAAAATCTGCCGTTTCCGTCATTTACTATCGAATCGACATAACGCCAGATCGCCACAGTGGTCGCGTTTCTCTCTGAAACGGTTACATTTATCGTCTGCAAGCCCTTGTCGCGTGATGCGGTATGCAGAGTCACTACAAGCGGCATAGTAGAACACTGAAGAAGCATCTAAGTTTATGCAATCGCCCAGTAAGAAGAGCTACATTTCAAGTTTTGGTTATCGATTAATGAATTATTGGGCGGTTTGGTGCCTTGGACCAGACCGAGGACCTTAAGATTTTGCATGAACCGAGGACTGGCAGCCAGGTAACACGAGAAATTGTGTAAAGTGTTAATATGTAGTAAAAACCTAAGAAAATCTCCCGTTTCCGTCATTTACTATCGAATCGACATAACGCCAGATCGTCACAGTGGTCGCTTTTCTCTCTGAAACGGTTACATTTATCGTCTGCAAGCCCTTGTCGCGTGATGCGGTACGCAGAGTCACTACAAGCGGCATAGTAGAACACAGAATAAGAATCTACGTTGATGCAATCGGCCAGGAAGAAGACCTACATTTCAAGTTTTAGTTATCGATTAATGAATTATTGGGCGGTTTGGTGCCTTGGACCAGACCGAGGACCTTAAGATTTTGCATGAACCGAGGACTGGCAGCCAGGTAACACGAGAAATTGTGTAAAGTGTTAATATGTAGTAAAAACCTAAGAAAATCTCCCGTTTCCGTCATTTACTATGGAATCGACATAACGCCAGATCGTCACAGTGGTCGCTTTTCTCTCTGAAACGGTTACATTTATCGTCTGCAAGCCCTTGTCGCGTGATGCGGTATGCAGAGTCACTACAAGCGGCATAGTAGAACACTGAAGAAGCATCTAAGTTTATGCAATCGGCCAGCAAGAAGAGCTACATTTCAAGTTTTAGTTATCGATTAATGAATTATTGGGCGGTTTGGTGCCTTGGACCAGACCGAGGACCTTAAGATTTTGCATGAACCGAGGACTGGCAGCCAGGTAACACGAGAAATTGTGTAAAGTGTTAATATGTAGTAAAAACCTAAGAAAATCTCCCGTTTCCGTCATTTACTATCGAATCGACATAACGCCAGATCGTCACATTGGTCGCTTTTCTCTCTGAAACGGTTACATTTATCGTCTGCAAGCCCTTGTCGCGTGATGCGGTATGCAGACACAGTACAAGCAGCACACTAGAACACAGAATAAGAATCTACGTTGATGCAATCGGCCAGTAAGAAGAGCTACATTTCAAGTTTTAGTTATCGATTAATGAATTATTGGGCTGTTTGGTGCCTTGGACCAGACCGAGGACCTTAAGATTTTGCATGAACCGAGGACTGGCAGCCAGGTAACACGAGAAATTGTGTAAGGTGTTAATATGTAGTAAAAACCTAAGAAAATCTCCCGTTTCCGTCATTTACTGTCGAATCGACATAACGCCAGATCGTCACATTGGTCGCTTTTCTCTCTGAAACGGTTACATTTATCGTCTGCAAGCCCTTGTCGCGAGATGCGGTATGCAGACACAGTACAAGCAGCACACTAGAACACAGAATAAGAATCTACGTTGATGCAATCGGCCAGTGAGAAGAGCTACATTACAAGTTTTAGTTATCGATTAATGAATTATTGGGCGGTTTGGTGCCTTGGACCAGACCGAGGACCTTAAGATTTTGCATGAACCGAGGAGTGGCAGCCAGGTAACACGAGAAATTGTGTAAAGTGTTAATATGTAGTAAAAACCTAAGAAAATCTCCCGTTTCCGTCATTTACTATCGAATCGACATAACGCCAGATCGTCACAGTGGTCGCTTTTCTCTCTGAAACGGTTACATTTATCGTCTGCAAGCCCTTGTCGCGTGATGCGGTATGCAGAGTCACTACAAGCGGCATAGTAGAACACTGAAGAAGCATCTAAGTTTATGCAATCGGCCAGTAAGAAGAGCTACATTTCAAGTTATTGTTATCGATTAATGATTTAATGGGCGATTTGGTGCCTTGGACCAGACCGAGGACCTTAAGATTTTGCATGGACCGAGGACTGGCAGCCAGGTAACACGAGAAATTGTGTAAAGAGTTAATATGCAGTAAAAACCTAAGAAAATCTCCCGTTTCCGTCATTTACTATCGAATCGACATAACGCCAGATCGTCACAGTTTTCGCTTTTCTCTCTGAAACGGTTACATTTATCGTCTGCAAGCCCTTGTCGCGTGATGCGGTATGCAGAGTCACTACAAGCGGCATAGTAGAACACGGAAGAAGCATCTAAGTTTATGCAATCGCCCAGTAAGAAGAGCTACATTTCAAGATTTAGTTATCGATTAATGAATTATTGGGCGGTTTGGTGCCTTGGACCAGACCGAGGACCTTAAGATTTTGCATGGCAGCCAGGTAACACGACAAATTGTGTAAAGTGTTAATATGTAGTAAAAACCTAAGAAAATCTCCCGTTTCCGTCATTTACTATCGAATCGACATAACGCCAGATCGTCACAGTGGTCGCTTTTCTCTCTGAAACGGTTACATTTATCGTCTGCAAGCCCTTGTCGCGTGATGCGGTATGCAGACACAGTACAAGCAGCACACTAGAACACAGAATAAGAATCTACGTTGATGCAATCGGCCAGTAAGAAGAGCTACATTTCAAGTTTTAGTTATCGATTAATGAATTATTGGGCGGTTTGGTGCCTTGGACCAGATCGAGGACCTTAAGATTTTGCATGAACCGAGGACTGGCAGCCAGGTAACACGAGAAATTGTGTAAAGTGTTAATATGTAGTAAAAACCTAAGAAAATCTCCCGTTTCCGTCATTTACTATCGAATCGACATAACGCCAGATAGCCACAGTGGTCGCGTTTCTCTCTGAAACGGTTACATTTATCGTCTGCAAGCCCTTGTCGCGTGATGCGGTATGCAGAGTCACTACAAGCGGCATAGTAGAACACTGAAGAAGCATCTAAGTTTATGCAATCGGCCAGTAAGAAGAGCTACATTTCAAGTTTTAGTTATCGATTAATGAATTATTGGGCGGTTTGGTGCCTTGGAATAGACCAAGGACCTTAAGATTTTGCATGAACCGAGGACTGGCAGCCAGGTAACACGAGAAATTGTGTAAAGTGTTAATATGTAGTAAAAACCTAAGAAAATCTCCCGTTTCCGTCATTTACTATCGAATCGACATAACGCCAGATCGTCACATTGGTCGCTTTTCTCTCTGAATCGGTTACATTTATCGTCTGCAAGCCCTTGTCGCGTGATGCGGTATGCAGAGTCACTACAAGCGGCATAGTAGAACACTGAAGAAGCATCTAAGTTTATGCAATCGCCCAGTAAGAAGAGCTACATTTCAAGTTTTGGTTATCGATTAATGAATTATTGGGCGGTTTGGTGCCTTGGACCAGACCGAGGACCTTAAGATTTTGCATGAACCGAGGACTGGCAGCCAGGTAACACGAGAAATTGTGTAAAGTGTTAATATGTAGTAAAAACCTAAGAAAATCTCCCGTTTCCGTCATTTACTATCGAATCGACATAACGCCAGATCGTCACAGTGGTCGCATTTCTCTCTGAAACGGTTACATTTATCGTCTGCAAGCCCTTGTCGCGTGATGCGGTATGCAGAGTCACTACAAGCGGCATAGTAGAACACAGAATAAGAATCTACGTTGATGCAATCGGCCAGGAAGAAGAGCTACATTTCAAGTTTTAGTTATCGATTAATGAATTATTGGGCGGTTTGGTGCCTTGGACCAGACCGAGGACCTTAAGATTTTGCATGAACCGAGGACTGGCAGCCAGGTAACACGAGAAATTGTGTAAAGTGTTAATATGTAGTAAAAACCTAAGAAAATCTCCCGTTTCCGTCATTTACTATCGAATCGACATAACGCCGGATCGTCACAGTGGTCGCTTTTCTCTCTGAAACGGTTACATTTATCGTCTGCAAGCCCTTGTCGCGTGATGCGGTATGCAGAGTCACTACAAGCGGCATAGTAGAACACTGTAGAAGCATCTAAGTTTATGCAATCGGCCAGCAAGAAGAGCTACATTTCAAGTTTTAGTTATCGATTAATGAATTATTGGGCGGTTTGGTGCCTTGGACCAGACCGAGGACCTTAAGATTTTGCATGAACCGGGGACTGGCAGCCAGGTAACACGAGAAATTGTGTAAAGTGTTAATATGTAGTAAAAACCTAAGAAAATCTCCCGTTTCCGTCATTTACTATCGAATCGACATAACGCCAGATCGTCACATTGGTCGCTTTTCTCTCTGAAACGGTTACATTTATCGTCTGCAAGCCCTTGTCGCGTGATGCGGTATGCAGACACAGTACAAGCAGCACACTAGAACACAGAATAAGAATCTACGTTGATGCAATCGGCCAGTAAGAAGAGCTACATTTCAAGTTTTAGTTATCGATTAATGAATTATTGGGCGGTTTGGTGCCTTGGACCAGACCGAGGACCTTAAGATTTTGCATGAACCGAGGACTGGCAGCCAGGTAACACGAGAAATTGTGTATGGTGTTAATATGAAGTAAAAACCTAAGAAAATCTCCCGTTTCCGTCATTTACTGTCGAATCGACATAACGCCAGATCGTCACATTGGTCGCTTTTCTCTCTGAAACGGTTACATTTATCGTCTGCAAGCCCTTGTCGCGAGATGCGGTATGCAGACACAGTACAAGCAGCACACTAGAACACAGAATAAGAATCTACGTTGATGCAATCGGCCAGTGAGAAGAGCTACATTTCAAGTTTTAGTTATCGATTAATGAATTATTGGGCCGTTTGGTGCCTTTGACCAGACCGAGGACCTTAAGATTTTGCATGAACCGAGGAGTGGCAGCCAGGTAACACGAGAAATTGTGTAATGTGTTAATATGTAGTAAAAACCTAAGAAAATCTCCCGTTTCCGTCATTTACTATCGAATCGACATAACGCCAGATCGTCACAGTGGTCGCTTTTCTCTCTGAAACGGTTACATTTATCGTCTGCAAGCCCTCGTCGCGTGATGCGGTATGCAGAGCCACTACAAGCGGCATAGTAGAACACTGAATAAGCATCTAAGTTTATGCAATCGCCCAGTAAGAAGAGCTACATTTCAAGTTTTAGTTATCGATTAATGAATTATTGGGCGGTTTGGGGCCTTGGACCAGACCGAGGACCTTAAGATTTTGCATGAACCGAGGACTGGCAGCCAGGTAACACGAGAAATTGTGTAAAGTGTTAATATGTAGTAAAAACCTAAGAAAATCTCCCGTTTCCGTCATTTACTATCGAATCGACATAACGCCAGATCGTCACAGTAGTCGCTTTTCTCTCTGAAACGGTTACATTTATCGTCTGCAAGCCCTTGTCGCGTGATGCGGTATGCAGACACAGTACAAGCAGCACACTAGAACACAGAATAAGAATCTACGTTGATGCAATCGGCCAGTAAGAAGAGCTACATTTCAAGTTTTAGTTATCGATTAATGAATTATTGGGCGGTTTGGTGCCTTGGGCCAGACCGAGGACCTTAAGATTTTGCATGAACCGAGGACTGGCAGCCAGGTAACACGAGAAATTGTGTAAAGTGTTAATATGTAGTAAAAACCTAAGAAAATCTCCCGTTTCCGTCATTTACTATCGAATCGACATAACGCCAGATCGTCACAGTGGTCGCTTTTCTCTCTGAAACGGTTACATTTATCGTCTGCAAGCCCTTGGCGCGTGATGCGGTATGCAGAGTCACTACAAGCGGCATAGTAGAACACTGAAGAAGCATCTAAGTTTATGCAATCGCCCAGTAAGAAGAGCTACATTTCAAGTTTTAGTTATCGATTAATGAATTATTGGGCGGTTTGGTGCCTTGGACCAGACCGAGGACCTTAAGATTTTGCATGAACCGAGGAGTGGCAGCCAGGTAACACGAGAAATTGTGTAAAGTGTTAATATGTAGTAAAAACCTAAGAAAATCTCCCGTTTCCGTCATTTACTATCGAATCGACATAACGCCAGATAGCCACAGTGGTCGCGTTTCTCTCTGAAACGGTTACATTTATCGTCTGCAAGCCCTTGTCGCGTGATGCGGTATGCAGAGCCACTACAAGCGGCATAGTAGAACACTGAATAAGCATCTAAGCTTATGCAATCGCCCAGTAAGAAGAGCTACATTTCAAGTTTTAGTTATCGATTAATGAATTATTGGGCGGTTTGGTGCCTTGGACCAGACCGAGGACCTTAAGATTTTGCATGAACCGAGGACTGGCAGCCAGGTAACACGAGAAATTGTGTAAAGTGTTAATATGTAGTAAAAACCTAAGAAAATCTCCCGTTTCCTTCATTTTTTATCGAATCGACATAACGCCAGATCGTCACAGTGGTCGCTTTTCTCTCTGAAACGGTTACATTTATCGTCTGCAAGCCCTTGTCGCGTGATGCGGTATGCAGAGTCACTACAAGCGGCATAGTAGAACACTGAAGAAGCATCTAAGTTTATGCAATCGGCCAGTAAGAAGAGCTACATTTCAAGTTTTTGTTATCGATTAATGAATTATTGGGCGGTTTGGTGCCTTGGACCAGATCGAGGACCTTAAGATTTTGCATGGACCGAGGACTGGCAGCCAGGTAACACGAGAAATTGTGTAAAGTGTTAATATGTAGTAAAAACCTAAGAAAATCTCCCGTTTCCGTCATTTACTATCGAATCGACATAACGCCAGATCGTCACAGTGGTCGCTTTTCTCTCTGAAACGGTTACATTTATCGTCTGCAAGCCCTTGTCGCGAGATGCGGTATGCAGACACAGTACAAGCAGCACACTAGAACACAGAATAAGAATCTACGTTGATGCAATCGCCCAGTGAGAAGAGCTACATTTCAAGTTTTAGTTATCGATTAATGAATTATTGGGCGGTTTGGTGCCTTGGACCAGACCGAGGACCTTAAGATTTTGCATGAACCGAGGACTGGCAGCCAGGTAACACGAGAAATTGTGTAAAGTGTTAATATGTAGTAAAAACCTAAGAAAATCTCCCGTTTCCGTCATTTACTATCAAATCGACATAACGCCAGATCGTCACAGTGGTCGCTTTTCTCTCTGAAACGGTTACATTTATCGTCTGCAAGCCCTTGTCGCGTGATGCGGTATGCAGAGTCACTACAAGCGGCATAGTAGAACACAGAATAAGAATCTACGTTGATTCAATCGGCCAGTAAGAAGAGCTACATTTCAAGTTTTAGTTATCGATTAATGAATTATTGGGCGGTTTGGTGCCTTGGACCAGACCGAGGACCTTAAGATTTTGCATGGATCGAGGACTGGCAGCCAGGTAACACGAGAAATTGTGTAAAGTGTTAATATGTAGTAAAAACCTAAGAAAATCTCCCGTTTCCGTCATTTACTATCGAATCGACATAACGCCAGATCGTCACAGTGGTCGCTTTTCTCTCTGAAACGGTTACATTTATCGTCTGCAAGCCCTTGTCGCGTGATGCGGTATGCAGACACAGTACTAGCAGCACACTAGAACACAGAATAAGAATCTACGTTGATGCAACCGTCCAGTAAGAAGAGCTACATTTCAAGTTTTAGTTATCGATTAATGAATTATTGGGCGGATTGGTGCCTTGGACCAGACCGAGGACCTTAAGATTTTGCATGAACCGTGGACTGGCAGCCAGGTAACACGAGAAATTGTGTAAAGTGTTAATATGTAGTAAAAACCTAAGAAAATCTCCCGTTTCCGTCATTTACTATCGAATCGACATAACGCCAGATCGTCTCAGTGGTCGCTTTTCTCTCTGAAACGGTTACATTTATCGTCTACAAGCCCTTGTCGCGTGATGCGGTATGCAGAGTCACTACAAGCGGCATAGTAGAACACAGAATAAGAATCTACGTTGATGCAATCGGCCAGGAAGAAGAGCTACATTTCAAGTTTTAGTTATCGATTAATGAATTATTGGGCGGTTTGGTGCCTTGGACCAGACCGAGGACCTTAAGATTTTGCATGAACCGAGGACTGGCAGCCAGGTAACACGAGAAATTGTGTAAAGTGTTAATATGTAGTAAGAACCTAAGAAAATCTCCTGTTTCCGTCATTTACTATCGAATCGACATAACGCCAGATCGTCACAGTGGTCGCTTTTCTCTCTGAAACGGTTACATTTATCGTCTGCAAGCCCTTGTCGCGTGATGCGGTATGCACAGTCACTACAAGCGGCATAGTAGAACACTGAAGAAGCATCTAAGTTTATGCAATCGCCCAGTAAGAAGAGCTACATTTCAAGTTTTAGTTATCGATTAATGAATTATTGGGCGGTTTGGTGCCTTGGACCAGACCGAGGACCTTAAGATTTTGCATGAACCGAGGACTGGCAGCCAGGTAACACGAGAAATTGTGTAAAGTGTTAATATGTAGTAAAAACCTAAGAAAATCTCCCGTTTCCGTCATTTACTATCGAATCGACATAACGCCAGATCGTCACAGTGGTCGCTTTTCTCTCTGAAACGGTTACATTTATCATCTGCAAGCCCTTGTCGCATGATGCGGTATGCAGACACAGTACAAGCAGCACACTAGAACACAGAATAGGAATCTACGTTGATGCAATCGGCCAGTAAGAAGAGCTACATTTCAAGTTTTAGTTATCGATTAGTGAATTATTGGGCGGTTTGGTGCCTTGGACCAGACCGAGGACCTTAAGATTTTGCATGAACCGAGGACTGGCAGCCAGGTAACACGAGAAATTGTGTAAAGTGTTAATATGTAGTAAAAACCCAAGAAAATCTCCCGTTTCCGTCATTTACTATCGAATCGACATAACGCCAGATCGTCACAGTGGTCGCTTTTCTCTCTGAAACGGTTACATTTATCGTCTGCAAGCCCTTGTCGCGTGATGCGGTATGCAGACACAGTACAAGCAGCACACTAGAACACAGAATAAGAATCTACGTTGATGCAATCGGCCAGGAAGAAGAGCTACATTTCAAGTTTTAGTTATCGATTAATGAATTATTGGGCGGTTTGGTGCCTTGGACCAGACCGAGGACCTTAAGATTTTGCATGGACCGAGGACTGGCAGCCAGGTAACACGAGAAATTGTGTAAAGTGTTAATATGTAGTAAAAACCTAAGAAAATCTCCCGTTTCCGTCATTTACTATGGAATCGACATAACGCCAGATCGTCACAGTTTTCGCTTTTCTCTCTGAAACGGTTACATTTATCGTCTGCAAGCCCTTGTCGCGTGATGCGGTATGCAGAGTCACTACAAGCGACATAGTAGAACACGGAAGAAGCATCTAAGTTTATGCAATCGCCCAGTAAGAAGAGCTACATTTCAAGATTTAGTTATCGATTAATGAATTATTGGGCGGTTTGGTGCCTTGGACCAGACCGAGGACCTTAAGATTTTGCATGGCAGCCAGGTAACACGACAAATTATGTAAAGTGTTAATATGTAGTAAAAACCTAAGAAAATCTCCCGTTTCCGTCATTTACTGTCGAATCGACATAACGCCAGATCGTCACAGTGGTCGCGTTTCTCTCTGAAACGGTTACATTTATCGTCTGCAAGCCCTTGTCGCGTGATGCGGTATGCAGACACAGTACAAGCAGCACACTAGAACACAGAATAAGAATCTACGTTGATGCAATCGGCCAGTAAGAAGAGCTACATTTCAAGTTTTAGTTATCGATTAATGAATTATTGGGCGGTTTGGTGCCTTGGACCAGATCGAGGACCTTAAGATTTTGCATGAACCGAGGACTGGCAGCCAGGTAACACGAGAAATTGTGTAAAGTGTTAATATGTAGTAAAAACCTAAGAAAATCTCCGGTTTCCGTCATTTACTATCGAATCGACATAACGCCAGATAGCCACAGTGGTCGCGTTTCTCTCTGAAACGGTTACATTTATCGTCTGCAAGCCCTTGTCGCGTGATGCGGTATGCAGAGTCACTACAAGCGGCATAGTAGAACACTGAAGAAGCATCTAAGTTTATGCAATCGGCCAGTAGGAAGAGCTACATTTCAAGTTTTAGTTATCGATTAATGAATTATTGGGCGGTTTGGTGCCTTGGAATAGAACAAGGACCTTAAGATTTTGCATGAACCAAGGACTGGCAGCCAGGTAACACGAGAAATTGTGTAAAGTGTTAATATGTAGTAAAAACCTAAGAAAATCTCCCGTTTCCGTCATTTACTATCGAATCGACATAACGCCAGATCGTCACATTGGTCGCTTTTCTCTCTGAATCGGTTACATTTACCGTCTGCAAGCCCTTGTCGCGTGATGCGGTATGCAGAGTCACTACAAGCGGCATAGTAGAACACTGAAGAAGCATCTAAGTTTATGCAATCGCCCAGTAAGAAGAGCTACATTTCAAGTTTTGGTAATCGATTAATGAATTATTGGGCGGTTTGGTGCCTTGGACCAGACCGAGGACCTTAAGATTTTGCATGAACCGAGGACTGGCAGCCAGGTAACACGAGAAATTGTGTAAAGTGTTAATATGTAGTAAAAACCTAAGAAAATCTCCCGTTTCCGTCATTTACTATCGAATCGTCATAACGCCAGATCGTCACAGTGGTCGCTTTTCTCTCTGAAACGGTTACATTTATCGTCTGCAAGCCCTTGTCGCGTGATGCGGTATGCGGAGTCACTACAAGCGGCATAGTAGAACACTGTAGAAGCATCTAAGTTCATGCAATCGGCCAGCAAGAAGAGCTACATTTCAAGTTTTAGTTATCGATTAATGAATTATTGGGCGGTTTGGTGCCTTGGACCAGACCGAGGACCTTAAGATTTTGCATGAACCGGGGACTGGCAGCCAGGTAACACGAGAAATTGTGTAAAGTGTTAATATGTAGTAAAAACCTAAGAAAATCTCCCGTTTCCGTCATTTACTATCGAATCGACATAACGCCAGATCGTCACATTGGTCGCTTTTCTCTCTGAAACGGTTACATTTATCGTCTGCAAGCCCTTGTCGCGTGATGCGGTATGCAGACACAGTACAAGCAGCACACTAGAACACAGAATAAGAATCTACGTTGATGCAATCGGCCAGTAAGAAGAGCTACATTTCAAGTTTTAGTTATCGATTAATGAATTATTGGGCGGTTTGGTGCCTTGGACCAGACCGAGGACCTTAAGATTTTGCATGAACCGAGGACTGGCAGCCAGGTAACACGAGAAATTGTGTAAGGTGTTAATATGTAGTAAAAACCTAAGAAAATCTCCCGTTTCCGTCATTTACTGTCGAATCGACAGAACGCCAGATCGTCACATTGGTCGCTTTTCTCTCTGAAACGGTTACATTTATCGTCTGCAAGCCCTTGTCGCGAGATGCGGTATGCAGACACAGTACAAGCAGCACACTAGAACACAGAATAAGAATCTACGTTGATGCAATCGGCCAGTAAGAAGAGCTACATTTCAAGTTTTAGTTATCGATTAATGAATTATTGGGCGGTTTGGTGCCTTGGACCAGACCGAGGACCTTAAGATTTTGCATGAACCGAGGACTGGCAGCCAGGTAACACGAGAAATTGTGTAAGGTGTTAATATGTAGTAAAAACCTAAGAAAATCTCCCGTTTCCGTCATTTACTATCGAATCGACATAACGCCAGATCGTCACAGTTTTCGCTTTTCTCTCTGAAACGGTTACATTTATCGTCTGCAAGCCCTTGTCGCGTGATGCGGTATGCAGAGTCACTACAAGCGGCATAGTAGAACACGGAAGAAGCATCTAAGTTTATGCAATCGCCCAGTAAGAAGAGCTACATTTCAAGATTTAGTTATCGATTAATGAATTATTGGGGGGTTTGGTGCCTTGGACCAGACCGAGGACCTTAAGATTTTGCATGGCAGCCAGGTAACACGACAAATTGTGTAAAGTGTTAATATGTAGTAAAAACCTAAGAAAATCTCCCGTTTCCGTCATTTACTATCGAATCGACATAACGCCAGATCGTCACAGTGGTCGCTTTTCTCTCTGAAACGGTTACATTTATCGTCTGCAAGCCCTTGTCGCGTGATGCGGTATGCAGACACAGTACAAGCAGCACACTAGAACACAGAATAAGAATCTACGTTGATGCAATCGGCCAGTAAGAAGAGCTACATTTCAAGTTTTAGTTATCGATTAATGAATTATTGGGCGGTTTGGTGCCTTGGACCAGATCGAGGACCTTAAGATTTTGCATGAACCGAGGACTGGCAGCCAGGTAACACGAGAAATTGTGTAAAGTGTTAATATGTAGTAAAAACCTAAGAAAATCTCCCGTTTCCGTCATTTACTATCGAATCGACATAACGCCAGATAGCCACAGTGGTCGCGTTTCTCTCTGAAACGGTTACATTTATCGTCTGCAAGCCCTTGTCGCGTGATGCGGTATGCAGAGTCACTACAAGCGGCATAGTAGAACACTGAAGAAGCATCTAAGTTTATGCAATCGGCCAGTAAGAAGAGCTACATTTCAAGTTTTAGTTATCGATTAATGAATTATTGGGCGGTTTGGTGCCTTGGAATAGACCAAGGACCTTAAGATTTTGCATGAACCGAGGACTGGCAGCCAGGTAACACGAGAAATTGTGTAAAGTGTTAATATGTAGTAAAAACCTAAGAAAATCTCCCGTTTCCGTCATTTACTATCGAATCGACATAACGCCAGATCGTCACATTGGTCGCTTTTCTCTCTGAATCGGTTACATTTATCGTCTGCAAGCCCTTGTCGCGTGATGCGGTATGCAGAGTCACTACAAGCGGCATAGTAGAACACTGAAGAAGCATCTAAGTTTATGCAATCGCCCAGTAAGAAGAGCTACATTTCAAGTTTTGGTTATCGATTAATGAATTATTGGGCGGTTTGGTGCCTTGGACCAGACCGAGGACCTTAAGATTTTGCATGAACCGAGGACTGGCAGCCAGGTAACACGAGAAATTGTGTAAGGTGTTAATATGTAGTAAAAACCTAAGAAAATCTCCCGTTTCCGTCATTTACTGTCGAATCGACATAACGCCAGATCGTCACATTGGTCGCTTTTCTCTCTGAAACGGTTACATTTATCGTCTGCAAGCCCTTGTCGCGAGATGCGGAATGCAGACACAGTACAAGCAGCACACTAGAACACAGAATAAGAATCTACGTTGATGCAATCGGCCAGTGAGAAGAGCTACATTTCAAGTTTTAGTTATCGATTAATGAATTATTGGGCGGATTGGTGCCTTGGACCAGACCGAGGACCTTAAGATTTTGCATGAACCGAGGAGTGGCAGCCAGGTAACACGAGAAATTGTGTAATGTGTTAATATGTAGTAAAAACCTAAGAAAATCTCCCGTTTCCGTCATTTACTATCGAATCGACATAACGCCAGATCGTCACAGTGGTCGCTTTTCTCTCTGAAACGGTTACATTTATCGTCTGCAAGCCCTTGGCGCGTGATGCGGTATGCAGAGTCACTACAAGCGGCATAGTAGAACACTGAAGAAGCATCTAAGTTTATGCAATCGCCCAGTAAGAAGAGCTACATTTCAAGTTTTAGTTATCGATTAATGAATTATTGGGCGGTTTGGTGCCTTGGACCAGACCGAGGACCTTAAGATTTTGCATGAACCGAGGAGTGGCAGCCAGGTAACACGAGAAATTGTGTAAAGTGTTAATATGTAGTAAAAACCTAAGAAAATCTCCCGTTTCCGTCATTTACTATCGAATCGACATAACGCCAGATCGTCACAGTGGTCGCTTTTCTCTCTGAAACGGTTACATTTATCGTCTGCAAGCCCTTGTCGCGTGATGCGGTATGCAGAGCCACTACAAGCGGCATAGTAGAACACTGAATAAGCATCTAAGTTTATGCAATCGCCCAGTAGGAAGAGCTACATTTCAAGTTTTAGTTATCGATTAATGAATTATTGGGCGGTTTGGTGCCTTGGACCAGACCGAGGCCCTTCAGATTTTGCATGAACCGAGGACTGGCAGCCAGGTAACACGAGAAATTGTGTAAAGTGTTAATATGTAGTAAAAACCCAAGAAAATCTCCCGTTTCCTTCATTTTTTATCGAATCGACATAACGCCAGATCGTCACAGTGGTCGCTTTTCTCTCTGAAACGGTTACATTTATCGTCTGCAAGCCCTTGTCGCGTGATGCGGTATGCAGAGTCACTACAAGCGGCATAGTAGAACACAGAATAAGAATCTACGTTGATTCAATCGGCCAGTAAGAAGAGCTACATTTCAAGTTTTAGTTATCGATTAATGAATTATTGGGCGGTTTGGTGCCTTGGACCAGACCGAGGACCTTAAGATTTTGCATGGATCGAGGACTGGCAGCCAGGTAACACGAGAAATTGTGTAAAGTGTTAATATGTAGTAAAAACCTAAGAAAATCTCCCGTTTCCGTCATTTACTATCGAATCGACATAACGCCAGATCGTCACAGTGGTCGCTTTTCTCTCTGAAACGGTTACATTTATCGTCTGCAAGCCCTTGTCGCGTGATGCGGTATGCAGACACAGTACAAGCAGCACACTAGAACACAGAATAAGAATCAACGTTGATGCAATCGTCCAGTAAGAAGAGCTACATTTCAAGTTTTAGTTATCGATTAATGAATTATTGGGCGGATTGGTGCCTTGGACCAGACCGAGGACCTTAAGATTTTGCATGAACCGAGGACTGGCAGCCAGGTAACACGAGAAATTGTGTAAAGTGTTAATATGTAGTAAAAACCTAAGAAAATCTCCCGTTTCCGTCATTTACTATCGAATCGACATAACGCCAGATCGTCTCAGTGGTCGCTTTTCTCTCTGAAACGGTTACATTTATCGTCTGCAAGCCCTTGTCGCGTGATGCGGTATGCAGAGTCACTACAAGCGGCATAGTAGAACACAGAATAAGAATCTACGTTGATGCAATCGGCCAGGAAGAAGAGCTACATTTCAAGTTTTAGTTATCGATTAATGAATTATTGGGCGGTTTGGTGCCTTGGACCAGACCGAGGACCTTAAGATTTTGCATGAACCGAGGACTGGCAGCCAGGTAACACGAGAAATTGTGTAAAGTGTTAATATGTAGTAAGAACCTAAGAAAATCTCCTGTTTCCGTCATTTACTATCGAATCGACATAACGCCAGATCGTCACAGTGGTCGCTTTTCTCTCTGAAATGGTTACATTTATCGTCTGCAAGCCCTTGTCGCGTGATGCGGTATGCAGAGTCACTACAAGCGGCATAGTAGAACACTGAAGAAGCATCTAAGTTTATGCAATCGCCCAGTAAGAAGAGCTACTTTTCAAGTTTTAGTTATCGATTAATGAATTATTGGGCGGTTTGGTGCCTTGGACCAGACCGAGGACCTTAAGATTTTGCATGAACCGAGGACTGGCAGCCAGGTAACACGAGAAATTGTGTAAAGTGTTAATATGTAGTAAAAACCCAAGAAAATCTCCCGTTTCCGTCATTTACTATCGAATCGACATAACGCCAGATCGTCACAGTGGTCGCTTTTCTCTCAGAAACGGTTACATTTATCGTCTGCAAGCCCTTGTCGCGTGATGCGGTATGCAGACACAGTACAAGCAGCACACTAGAACACAGAATAAGAATCTACGTTGATGCAATCGGCCAGGAAGAAGAGCTACATTTCAAGTTTTAGTTATCGATTAATGAATTATTGGGCGGTTTGGTGCCTTGGACCAGACCGAGGACCTTAAGATTTTGCATGGACCGAGGACTGGCAGCCAGGTAACACGAGAAATTGTGTAAAGTGTTAATATGTAGTAAAAACCTAAGAAAATCTCCCGTTTCCGTCATTTACTATCGAATCGACATAACGCCAGATCGTCACAGTGGTCGCTTTTCTCTCTGAAACGGTTACATTTATCATCTGCAAGCCCTTGTCGCATGATGCGGTATGCAGACACAGTACAAGCAGCACACTAGAACACAGAATAAGAATCTACGTTGATGCAATCGGCCAGTAAGAAGAGCTACATTTCAAGTTTTAGTTATCGATTAGTGAATTATTGGGCGGTTTGGTGCCTTGGACCAGACCGAGGACCATAAGATTTTGCATGAACCGAGGACTGGCAGCCAGGTAACACGAGAAATTGTGTAAAGTGTTAATATGTAGTAAAAACCCAAGAAAATCTCCCGTTTCCGTCATTTACTATCGAATCGACATAACGCCAGATAGTCACAGTGGTCGCTTTTCTCTCTGAAACGGTTACATTTATCGTCTGCAAGCCCTTGTCGCGTGATTAGGTATGCAGACACAGTACAAGCAGCACACTAGAACACAGAATAAGAATCTACGTTGATGCAATCGGCCAGTAAGAAGAGCTACATTTCAAGTTTTAGTTATCGATTAATGAATTATTGGGCGGTTTGGTGCCTTGGACCAGACCGAGGACCTTAAGATTTTGCATGAACCGAGGACTGGCAGCCAGGTAACACGAGAAATTGTGTAAAGTGTTAATATGTAGTAAAAACCCAAGAAAATCTCCCGTTTCCGTCATTTACTATCGAATCGACAAACGCCAGATCGTCACAGTGGTCGTTTATCTCTCTGAAGCAGTTACATTTATCGTCTGCAAGCCCTTGTCACGTGATGACGTATGCAGACACAGTACAAGCAGCACACTAGAACACAGAATAAGAATCTACGTTGATGCAATCGGCCAGTAAGAAGAGCTACATTTCAAGTTTTAGTTATCGATTAATGAATTATTGGGCGGTTTGGTGCCTTGGACCAGACCGAGGACCTTAAGATTTTGCATGAACCGAGGACTGGCAGCCAGGTAACACGAGAAATTGTGTAAAGTGTTAATATGTAGTAAAAACCTAAGAAAATCTCCCGTTTCCGTCATTTACTATCGAATCGACATAACGCCAGATAGTCACAGTGGTCGCTTTTCTCTCTGAAACGGTTACATTTATCGTCTGCAAGCCCTTGTCGCGTGATGCGGTATGCAGAGTCACTACAAGCGGCATAGTAGAACACTGAAGAATCATCTAAGTTTATGCAATCGCCCAGTAGGAAGAGCTACATTTCAAGTTTTAGTTATCGATTAATGAATTATTGGGCGGTTTGGTGCCTTGGACCAGACCGAGGACCTTAAGATTTTGCATGAACCGAGGACTGGCAGCCAGGTAACACGAGAAATTGTGTAAAGTGTTAATATGTAGTAAAAACCTAAGAAAATCTCCCGTTTCCGTCATTTACTATCGAATCGACATAACGCCAGATCGTCACAGTGGTCGCTTTTCTCTCTGAAACGGTTACATTTATCGTCTGCAAGCCCTTGTCGCGTGATGCGGTATGCAGACACAGTACAAGCATCAACTTAGATGCTTCTTCAGTGTTCTACTATGCCGCTTGTAGTGACTCTGCATACCGCATCACGCGACAAGGGCTTGCAGACGATAAATGTAACTGTTTCAGAGAGAAAAGCGACCACTGTGACGATCTGGCGTTATGTCGATTCGATAGTAAATGACGGAAACGGGAGATTTTCTTAGGTTTTTACCACATATTATCACTTTACACAATTTCTCGTGTTACCTGGCTGCCAGTCCTCGGTTCATGCAAAATCTTAAGGTCCTCGGTCTGGTCCAAGGCACCAAACCGCCCAATAATTCATTAATCGATAACTAAAACTTGAAATGTAGCTCTTCTTACTGGCCGATTGCATCAACGTAGATTCTTATTCTGTGTTCTAGTGTGCTGCTTGTACTGTGTCTGCATACCGCATCACGCGACAAGGGCTTGCAGACGATAAATGTAACCGTTTCAGAGAGAAAAGCGACCAATGTGACGATCTGGCGTTATGTCGATTCGATAGTAAATGAGGGAAACGGGAGATTTTCTTAGGTTTTTACTACATATTAACACTTTACACAATTTCTCGTGTTACCTGGCTGCCAGTCCTCGGTTCATGCAAAATCTTAAGGTCCTCGGTCTGGTCCAAGGCACCAAACCGCCCAATAATTCATTAATCAATAACTAAAACTTGAAATGTAGCTCTTCTTACTGGCCGATTGCATCAACGTAGATTCTTATTCTGTGTTCTACTATGCCGCTTGTAGTGACTCTGCATACCGCATCACGCGACAAGGGCTTGTAGACGATAAATGTAACCGTTTCAGAGAGAAAAGCGACAACTGTGACGATCTGGCGTTATGTCGATTCGATAGTAAATGACGGAAACGGGAGATTTTCTTAGGTTTTTACTACATATTAACACTTTACACAATTTCTCGTGTTACCTGGCTGCCAGTCCTCGGTTCATGCAAAATCTTAAGGTCCTCGGTCTGGTCCAAGGCACCAAACCGCCCAATAAATCATTAATCGACAACTAAAACTTGAAATGTAGCTCTTCTTACTGGCCGATTGCATCAACGTAGATTCTTTTTCTGTGTTCTAGTGTGCTGCATGTACTGTGTCTGCATACCGCATCACGCGACAAGGGCTTGCAGACGATAAATGTAACCGTTTCAGAGATAAAAGCGACCAATGTGACGATCTGGCGTTATGTCGATTCGATAGTAAATGACGGAAACGGGAGATTTTCTTAGGTTTTTACTACATATTAACACTTTACACAATTTCTCGTGTTACCTGGCTGCCAGTCCTCGGTTCATGCAAAATCTTAAGGTCCTCGGTCTGGTCCAAGGCACCAAACCGCCCAATAATTCATTAATCGATAACTAAAACTTGAAATGTAGCTCTTCTTACTGGCCGATTGCATCAACGTAGATTCTTATTCTGTGTTCTACTATGCCGCTTGTAATGACTCTGCATACCGAATCACGCGACAAGGGCTTGCAGACGATAAATGTAACCGTTTCAGAGAGAAAAGCGACCAATGTGACGATCTGGCGTTATGTCGATTCGATAGTAAATGACGGAAACGGGAGATTTTCTTAGGTTTTTACTACATATTAACACTTTACACAATTTCTCGTGTTACCTGGCTGCCAGTCCTCGGCTCATGCAAAATCTTAAGGTCCTCGGTCTGGTCCAAGGCACCAAACCGCCCAATAATTCATTAATCGACAACTAAAACTTGAAATGTAGCTCTTCTTACTGGCCGATTGCATCAACGTAGATTCTTATTCTGTGTTCTAGTGTGTTGCTTGTACTGTGTCTGCATACCGCATTACGCGACAAGGGCTTGCAGACGATAAATGTAACCGTTCCAGAGAGAAAAGCGACCAATGTGACGATCTGGCGTTATGTCGATTCGATAGTAAATGACGGAAACGGGAGATTTTCTTAGGTTTTTACTACATATTAACACTTCACACAATTTCTCGTGTTACCTGGCTGCCAGTCCTCGGTTCATGCAAAGTCGTAAGGTCCTCGGTCTTGTCCAAGGCACCAAACCGCCCAATAATTCATTAATCGATAACTAAAACTTGAAATGTAGCTCGTCTTACTGGCCGATTGCATCAACGTAGATTCTTATTCTGTGTTCTAGTGTGCTGCTTGTACTGTGTCTGCATACCGCATTACGCGACAAGGGCTTGCAGACGATAAATGTAACCATTTCAGAGAGAAAAGCGACCACTGTGACGATCTGGCGTTATGTCGATTCATTAGTAAATGACGGAAACGGGAGATTTTCTTGGGTTTTTACTACATATTAACACTTTACACAATTTCTCGTGTTACCTGGCTGCCAGTCCTCGGTTCATGCAAAATCTTAAGGTCCTCGGTCTGGTCAAAGGCACCATGACTAGAACACAGAATAAGAATCTACGTTGATGCAATCGGCCAGTAAGAAGAGTTACATTTCAAGTTTTAGTTATCGATTAATGAATTATTGGGCGGTTTGGTGCCTTGGACCAGACCGAGGACCTTAAGATTTTGCCTGAACTGAGGACTGGCAGCCAGGTAACATGAGAAATTGTGTAAAGTGTTAATATGTAGTAAAAACCTAAGAAAATCTCCCGTTTCCGTCATTTACTATCGAATCGACATAACGCCAGATCGTCACAGTGGTCGCTTTTCTCTCTGAAACGGTTACATTTATCGTTTGCAAGCCCTTGTCGCGTGATGCAGTATGCAGAGTCACTACAAGCGGCATAGTAGAACACTGAAGAAGCATCTAAGTTTATGCAATCGCCCAGTAAGAAGAGCTACATTTCAACTTTTAGTTATCGATTAATGAATTATTGGGCGGTTTGGTGCCTTGGACCAGACCGAGGACCTTAAGATTTTGCATGAACCGAGGACTGGCAGCCAGGTAACACGAGAGATTGTGTAAAGTGTTAATATGTAGTAAAAACCTAAGAAAATCTCCCGTTTCCGTCATTTACTATCGAATCGACATAACGCCAGATCGTCACATTGGTCGCTTTTCTCTCTGAAACGGTTACATTTATCGTCTGCAAGCCCTTGTTGTGTGATGCGGTATGCAGACACAGTACAAGCAGCATACTAGAACACAGAATAAGAATCTACGTTGATGCAATCGGCCAGTAAGAAGAGTTACATTTCAAGTTTTAGTTATCGATTAATGAATAATTGGGCGGTTTGGTGCCTTGGACCACACCGAGGACCTTAAGATTTTGCATGAACCGAGGACTGGCAGCCAGATAACACGAGAAATTGTGTAAAGTGTTAATATGTAGTAACAACCGAAGAAAATCTCCCGTTTCCGTCATTTACTATGGAATCGACATAAGGCCAGATCGTCACAGTGGTCGCTTTACTCTCTGAAACGGTTACATTTATCGTCTGCAAGCCCTGGTCGCGTGATGCGGTATGCAGACACAGTACAAGCAGCACACTAGAACACAGAATAAGAATCTACGTTGATGCAATCGGCCAGTATGAAGAGCTACATTTCAAGTTTTAGTTATCGATTAATGAATTATTGGGCGGTTTGGTGCCTTGGACCAGACCGAGGACCTTAAGATATTGCATGACCCGAGGACTAGCAGCCACGTAACACGAGAAATTGTGTAAAGTGTTAATATGTAGTAAAAACCTAAGAAAATCTCCCGTTTCCGTCATTTACTATCGAATCGACATAACGCCAGATCGTCACAGTGGTCGCTTTTCTCTCTGAAACAGTTACATTTATCGTCTGCAAGCCCTTGTCGCGTGATGCGGTATGCAGAGTCATTGCAAGCGGCATAGTAGAACACTGAAAAAGCATCTAAGTTTATGCAATCGCCCAGTAAGAAGAGCTACATTTCAAGTTTTAGTTATCGATTAATGAATTATTGGGCGGTTTGGTGCCTTGGACCAGACCGAGGACCTTAAGATTTTGCATGAACCGAGGACTGGCAGCCAGGTAACACGAGAAATTGTGTAAAGTGTTAATATGTAGTAAATACCTAAGAAAATCTCCCGTTTCCGTCATTTACTATCGAATCGACATAACGCCAGATCGTCACATTGGTCGCTTTTCTCTCTGAAACGGTTACAATTATCGTCTGCAAGCCCTTGTCGCGTGATGCGGTATGCAGACACAGTACAAGCAGCACACTAGAACACAGAATAAGAATCTACGTTGATGCAATCGGCCAGTAAGAAGAGCTACATTTCAAGTTTTAGTTATCGATTAATGAATTATTGGGCGGTTTGGTGCCTTGGACCAGACCGAGGACCTTAAGATTTTGCATGAACCGAGGACTGGCAGCCAGGTAACACGAGAGATTGTGTAAAGTGTTAATATGTAGTAAAAACCTAAGAAAATCTCCCGTTTCCGTCATTTACTATCGAATCGACATAACGCCAGATCGTCACATTGGTCGCTTTTCTCTCTGAAACGGTTACATTTATCGTCTGCAAGCCCTTGTCGTGTGATGCGGTATGCAGACACAGTACAAGCAGCACACTAGAACACAGAATAAGAATCTAGGTTGATGCAATCGGCCAGTAAGAAGAGTTACATTTCAAGTTTTAGTTATCGATTAATGAATTATTGGGCGGTTTGGTGCCTTGGACCAGACCGAGGACCTTAAGATTTTGCATGAACCGAGGACTGGCAGCCAGGTAACACGAGAAATTGTGTAAAGTGTTAATATGTAGTAAAAACCGAAGAAAATCTCCCGTTTCCATCATTTACTATCGAATCGACATAACGCCAGATCGTCACAGTGGTCGCTTTTCTCTCTGAAACGGTTACATTTATCGTCTGCAAGCCCTTGTCGCGTGATGCGGCATGCAGAAACAGTACAAGCAGCACACTAGAACACAGAATAAGAATCTACGTTGATGCAATCGGCCAGTATGAAGAGCTACATTTCAAGTTTTAGTTATCGATTAATGAATTATTGGGCGGTTTGGTGCCTTGGACCAGACCGAGGACCTTAAGATTTTGCATGAACCGAGGACTAGCAGCCACGTAACACGAGAAATTGTGTAAAGTGTTAATATGTAGTAAAAACCTAAGAAAATCTCCCGTTTCCGTCATTTACTATCGAATCGACATAACGCCAGATCGTCACAGTGGTCGCTTTTCGCTCTGAAACGGTTACATTTATCGTCTGCAAGCCCTTGTCGCGTGATGCGGTATGCAGAGTCATTACAAGCGGCATAGTAGAACACTGAAGAAGCATCTAAGTTTATGCAATCGCCCAGTAAGAAGAGCTACATTTCAAGATTTAGTTATCGATTAATGAATTATTGGGCGGTTTGGTGCCTTGGACCAGACCGAGGACCTTAAGATTTTGCATGAACCGAGGACTGGCAGCCAGGTAACACGAGAAATTGTGTAAAGTGTTAATATGTAGTAAAAACCCAAGAAAATCTCCCGTTTCCGTCATTTACTATCGAATCGACAAACGCCAGATCGTCACAGTGGTCGTTTATCTCTCTGAAACAGTTACATTTATCGTCTGCAAGCCCTTGTCACGTGATGACGTATGCAGACACAGTACAAGCAGCACACTAGAACACAGAATAAGAAGCTACGTTGATGCAATCGGCCAGTAAGAAGAGCTACATTTCAAGTTTTAGTTATCGATTAAAGAATTATTGGGCGGTTTGGTGCCTTGGACCAGACCGAGGACCTTAAGATTTTGCATGAACCGAGGACTGGCAGCCAGGTAACACGAGAAATTGTGTAAAGTGTTAATATGTAGTAAAAACCCAAGAAAATCTCCCGTTTCCGTCATTTACTATCGAATCGACATAACGCCAGATAGTCACAGTGGTCGCTTTTCTCTCTGAAACGGTTAATTTTATCGTCTACAAGCACTTGTCGCGTAATGCGGTATGCAGAGTCACTACAAGCGGCATAGTAGAACACTGAAGAATCATCTAAGTTTATGCAATCGCCCAGTAAGAAGAGCTACATTTCAAGTTTTAGTTATCGATTAATGAATTTTTGGGCGGTTTGGTGCCTTGGACCAGACCGAGGACCTTAAGATTTTGCATGAACCGAGGACTGGCAGCCAGGTAACACGAGAAATTGTGTAAAGTGTTAATATGTAGTAAAAACCTAAGAAAATCTCCCGTTTCCGTCATTTACTATCGAATCGACATAACGCCAGATCGTCACAGTGGTCGCTTTTCTCTCTGAAACGGTTACATTTATCGTCTGCAAGCCCTTGTCGCGTGATGCGGTATGCAGACACAGTACAAGCATCAACTTAGATGCTTCTTTAGTGTTCTACTATGCCGCTTGTAGTGACTCTGCATACCGCATCACGCGACAAGGGCTTGCAGACGATAAATGTAACTGTTTCAGAGAGAAAAGCGACCACTGTGACGATCTGGCGTTATGTCGATTCGATAGTAAATGACGGAAACGGGAGATTTTCTTAGGTTTTTACTACATATTAACTCTTTACACAATTTCTCGTGTTACCTGGCTGCCAGTCCTCGGTTCATGCAAAATCTTAAGGTCCTCGGTCTGGTCCAAGGCACCAAACCGCCCAATAATTCATTAATCGATAACTAAAACTTGAAATGTAGCTCTTCTTACTGGCCGATTGCATCAACGTAGATTCTTATTCTGTGTTCTAGTGTGCTGCTTGTACTGTGTCTGCATACCGCATCACGCGACGAGGGCTTGCAGACGATAAATGTAACCGTTTCAGAGAGAAAAGCGACCAATGTGACGATCTGGCGTTATGTCGATTCGATAGTAAATGAGGGAAACGGGAGATTTTCTTAGGTTTTTACTACATATTAACACTTTACACAATTTCTCGTGTTACCTGGCTGCCAGTCCTCGGTTCATGCAAAATCTTAAGGTCCTCGGTCTGGTCCAAGGCACCAAACCGCCCAATAATTCATTAATCAATAACTAAAACTTGAAATGTAGCTCTTCTTACTGGCCGATTGCATCAACGTAGATTCTTATTCTGTGTTCTACTATGCCGCTTGTAGTGACTCTGCATACCGCATCACGCGACAAGGGCTTGTAGACGATAAATGTAACCGTTTCAGAGAGAAAAGCGACAACTGTGACGATCTGGCGTTATGTCGATTCGATAGTAAATGACGGAAACGGGAGATTTTCTTGGGTTTTTACTACATATTAACACTTTACACAATTTCTCGTGTTACCTGGCTGCCAGTCCTCGGTTCATGCAAAATCTTAAGGTCCTCGGTCTGGTCCAAGGCACCAAACCGCCCAATAATTCATTAATCGACAACTAAAACTTGAAATGTAGCTCTCCTTACTGGCCGATTGCATCAACGTAGATTCTTTTTCTGTGTTCTAGTGTGCTGCATGTACTGTGTCTGCATACCGCATCACGCGACAAGGGCTTGCAGACGATAAATGTAACCGTTTCAGAGAGAAAAGCGACCAATGTGACGATCTGGCGTTATGTCGATTCGATAGTAAATGACGGAAACGGGAGATTTTCTTAGGTTTTTACTACATATTAACACTTTACACAATTTCTCGTGTTACCTGGCTGCCAGTCCTCGGTTCATGCAAAATCTTAAGGTCCTCGGTCTGGTCCAAGGCACCAAACCGCCCAATAATTCATTAATCGATAACTAAAACTTGAAATGTAGCTCTTCTTACTGGCCGATTGCATCAACGTAGATTCTTATTCTGTGTTCTACTATGCCGCTTGTAATGACTCTGCATACCGAATCACGCGACAAGGGCTTGCAGACGATAAATGTAAACGTTTCAGAGAGAAAAGCGACGCCTGTGACGATCTGGCGTTATGTCGATTCGATAGTAAATGACGGAAACGGGAGATTTTCTTAGGTTTTTACTACATATTAACACTTTACACAATTTCTCGTGTTACCTGGCTGCCAGTCCTCGGTTCATGCAAAATCTTAAGGTCCTCGGTCTGGTCCAAGGCACCAAACCGCCCAATAATTCATTAATCGACAACTAAAACTTGAAATGTAGCTCTTCTTACTGGCCGATTGCATCAACGTAGATTCTTATTCTGTGTTCTAGTGTGCTGCTTGTACTGTGTCTGCATACCGCATTACGCGACAAGGGCTTGCAGACGATAAATGTAACCGTTCCAGAGAGAAAAGCGACCAATGTGACGATCTGGCGTTATGTCGATTCGATAGTAAATGACGGAAACGGGAGATTTTCTTAGGTTTTTACTACATATTAACACTTTACACAATTTCTCGTGTTACCCTCTGCCAGTCCTCGGTTCATGCAAAATCGTAAGGTCCTCGGTCTTGTCCAAGGCACCAAACCGCCCAATAATTCATTAATCGATAACTAAAACTTGAAATGTAGCTCTTCTTACTGGCCGATTGCATCAACGTAGATTCTTATTCTGTGTTCTAGTGTGCTGCTTGTACTGTGTCTGCATACCGCATTACGCGACAAGGGCTTGCAGACGATAAATGTAATCATTTCAGAGAGAAAAGCGACCACTGTGACGATCTGGCGTTATGTCGATTCATTAGTAAATGACGGAAACGGGAGATTTTCTTGGGTTTTTACTACATATTAACACTTTACACAATTTCTCGTGTTACCTGGCTGCCAGTCCTCGGTTCATGCAAAATCTTAAGGTCCTCGGTCTGGTCAAAGGCATCATGACTAGAACACAGAATAAGAATCTACGTTGATGCAATCGGCCAGTAAGAAGAGTTACATTTCAAGTTTTAGTTATCGATTAATGAATTATTGGGCGGTTTGGTGCCTTGGACCAGACCGAGGACCTTAAGATTTTGCCTGAACCGAGGACTGGCAGCCAGGTAACACGAGAAATTGTGTAAAGTGTTAATATGTAGTAAAAACCTAAGAAAATCTCCCGTTTCCGTCATTTACTATCGAATCGACATAACGCCAGATCGTCACAGTGGTCGCTTTTCTCTCTGAAACGGTTACATTTATCGTTTGCAAGCCCTTGTCGCGTGATGCAGTATGCAGAGTCACTACAAGCGGCATAGTAGAACACTGAAGAAGCATCTAAGTTTATGCAATCGCCCAGTAAGAAGAGCTACATTTCAAGTTTTAGTTATCGATTAATGAATTATTGGGCGTTTTGGTGCCTTGGACCAGACCGAGGACCTTAAGATTTTGCATGAACCGAGGACTGGCAGCCAGGTAACACGAGAGATTGTGTAAAGTGTTAATATGTAGTAAAAACCTAAGAAAATCTCCCGTTTCCGTCATTTACTATCGAATCGACATAACGCCAGATCGTCACATTGGTCGCTTTTCTCTCTGAAACGGTTACATTTATCGTCTGCAAGCCCTTGTCGTGTGATGCGGTATGCAGACACAGTACAAGCAGCACACTAGAACACAGAATAAGAATCTAGGTTGATGCAATCGGCCAGTAAGAAGAGTTACATTTCAAGTTTTAGTTATCGATTAATGAATTATTGGGCGGTTTGGTGCCTTGGACCACACCGAGGACCTTAAGATTTTGCATGAACCGAGGACTGGCAGCCAGGTAACACGAGAAATTGTGTAAAGTGTTAATATGTAGTAACAACCGAAGAAAATCTCCCGTTTCCGTCATTTACTATGGAATCGACATAACGCCAGATCGTCACAGTGGTCGCTTTTCTCTCTGAAACGGTTACATTTATCGTCTGCAAGCCCTGGTCGCGTGATGCGGTATGCAGACACAGTACAAGCAGCACACTAGAACACAGAATAAGAATCTACGTTGATGCAATCGGCCAGTATGAAGAGCTACATTTCAAGTTTTAGTTATCGATTAATGAATTATTGGGCGGTTTGGTGCCTTGGACCAGACCGAGGACCTTAAGATATTGCATGACCCGAGGACTAGCAGCCACGTAACACGAGAAATTGTGTAAAGTGTTAATATGTAGTAAAAACCTAAGAAAATCTCCCGTTTCCGTCATTTACTATCGAATCGACATAACGCCAGATCGTCACAGTGGTCGCTTTCGCTCTGAAACGGTTACATTTATCGTCTGCAAGCCCTTGTCGCGTGATGCGGTATGCAGAGTCATTACAAGCGGCATAGTAGAACACTGAAGAAGCATCTAAGTTTATGCAATCGCCCAGTAAGAAGAGCTACATTTCAAGTTTTAGTTATCGATTAATGAATTATTGGGCGGTTTGGTGCCTTGGACCAGACCGAGGACCTTAAGATTTTGCATGAACCGAGGACTGGCAGCCAGGTAACACGAGAAATTGTGTAAAGTGTTAATATGTAGTAAAAACCCAAGAAAATCTCCCGTTTCCGTCATTTACTATCGAATCGACAAACGCCAGATCGTCACAGTGGTCGTTTATCTCTCTGAAACAGTTACATTTATCGTCTGCAAGCCCTTGTCACGTGATGACGTATGCAGACACAGTACAAGCAGCACACTAGAACACAGAATAAGAATCTACGTTGATGCAATCGGCCAGTAAGAAGAGCTACATTTCAAGTTTTAGTTATCGATTAAAGAATTATTGGGTGGTTTGGTGCCTTGGACCAGACCGAGGACCTTAAGATTTTGCATGAACCGAGGACTGGCAGCCAGGTAACACGAGAAATTGTGTAAAGTGTTAATATGTAGTAAAAACCCAAGAAAATCTCCCGTTTCCGTCATTTACTATCGAATCGACATAACGCCAGATAGTCACAGTGGTCGCTTTTCTCTCTGAAACGGTTACTTTTATCGTCTGCAAGCCCTTGTCGCGTGATGCGGTATGCAGAGTCACTACAAGCGGCATAGTAGAACACTGAAGAATCATCTAAGTTTATGCAATCGCCCAGTAAGAAGAGCTACATTTCAAGTTTTAGTTATCGATTAATGAATTATTGGGCGGTTTGGTGCCTTCGACCAGACCGAGGACCTTAAGATTTTGCATGAACCGAGGACTGGCAGCCAGGTAACACGAGAAATTGTGTAAAGTGTTAATATGTAGTAAAAACCTAAGAAAATCTCCCGTTTCCGTCATTTACTATCGAATCGACATAACGCCAGATCGTCACAGTGGTCGCTTTTCTCTCTGAAACGGTTACATTTATCGTCTGCAAGCCCTTGTCGCGTGATGCGGTATGCAGACACAGTACAAGCATCAACTTAGATGCTTCTTTAGTGTTCTACTATGCCGCTTGTAGTGACTCTGCATAACGCATCACGCGACAAGGGCTTGCAGACGATAAATGTAACTGTTTCAGAGAGAAAAGCGACCACTGTGACGATCTGGCGTTATGTCGATTCGATAGTAAATGACGGAAACGGGAGATTTTCTTAGGTTTTTACTACATATTAACACTTTACACAATTTCTCGTGTTACCTGGCTGCCAGTCCTCGGTTCATGCAAAATCTTAAGGTCCTCGGTCTGGTCCAAGGCACCAAACCGCCCAATAATTCATTAATCGATAACTAAAACTTGAAATGTAGCTCTTCTTACTGGCCGATTGCATCAACGTAGATTCTTATTCTGTGTTCTAGTGTGCTGCTTGTACTGTGTCTGCATACCGCATCACGCGACAAGGGCTTGCAGACGATAAATGTAACCGTTTCAGAGAGAAAAGCGACCAATGTGACGATCTGGCGTTATGTCGATTCGATAGTAAATGAGGGAAACGGGAGATTTTCTTAGGTTTTTACTACATATTAACACTTTACACAATTTCTCGTGTTACCTGGCTGCCAGTCCTCGGTTCATGCAAAATCTTAAGGTCCTCGGTCTGGTCCAAGGCACCAAACCGCCCAATAATTCATTAATCAATAACTAAAACTTGAAATGTAGCTCCCCTTACTGGCCGATTGCATCAACGTAGATTCTTATTCTGTGTTCTACTATGCCGCTTGTAGTGACTCTGCATACCGCATCACGCGACAAGGGCTTGTAGACGATAAATGTAACCGTTTCAGAGAGAAAAGCGACAACTGTGACGATCTGGCGTTATGTCGATTCGATAGTAAATGACGGAAACGGGAGATTTTCTTGGGTTTTTACTACATATTAACACTTTACACAATTTCTCGTGTTACCTGGCTGCCAGTCCTCGGTTCATGCAAAATCTTAAGGTCCTCGGTCTGGTCCAAGGCACCAAACCGCCCAATAATTCATTAATCGACAACTAAAACCTGAAATGTAGCTCTTCTTACTGGCCGATTGCATCAACGTAGATTCTTTTTCTGTGTTCTAGTGTGCTGCATGTACTGTGTCAGCATACCGCATCACGCGACAAGGGCTTGCAGACGATAAATGTAACCGTTTCAGAGAGAAAAGCGACCAATGTGACGATCTGGCGTTATGTCGATTCGATAGTAAATGACGGAAACGGGAGATTTTCTTAGGTTTTTACTACATATTAACACTTTACACAATTTCTCGTGTTACCTGGCTGCCAGTCCTCGGTTCATGCAAAATCTTAAGGTCCTCGGTCTGGTCCAAGGCACCAAACCGCCCAATAATTCATTAATCGATAACTAAAACTTGAAATGTAGCTCTTCTTACTGGCCGATTGCATCAACGTAGATTCTTATTCTGTGTTCTACTATGCCGCTTGTAATGACTCTGCATACCGAATCACGCGACAAGGGCTTGCAGACGATAAATGTAAACGTTTCAGAGAGAAAAGCGACGCCTGTGACGATCTGGCGTTATGTCGATTCGATGGTAAATGACGGAAACGGGAGATTTTCTTAGGTTTTTACTACATATTAACACTTTACACAATTTCTCGTGTTACCTGGCTGCCAGTCCTCGGTTCATGCAAAATCTTAAGGTCCTCGGTCTGGTCCAAGGCACCAAACCGCCCAATAATTCATTAATCGACAACTAAAACTTGAAATGTAGCTCTTCTTACTGGCCGATTGCATCAACGTAGATTCTTATTCTGTGTTCTAGTGTGCTGCTTGTACTGTGCCTGCATACCGCATTACGCGACAAGGGCTTGCAGACGATAAATGTAACCGTTCCAGAGAGAAAAGCGACCAATGTGACGATCTGGCGTTATGTCGATTCGATAGTAAATGACGGAAAAGGGAGATTTTCTTAGGTTTTTACTACATATTAACACTTTACACAATTTCTCGTGTTACCTGGCTGCCAGTCCTCGGTTCATGCAAAATCGTAAGGTCCTCGGTCTTGTCCAAGGCACCAAACCGCCCAATAATTCATTAATCGATAACTAAAACTTGAAATGTAGCTCTTCTTACTGGCCGATTGCATCAACGTAGATTCTTATTCTGTGTTCTAGTGTGCTGCTTGTACTGTGTCTGCATACCGCATTACGCGACAAGGGCTTGCAGACGATAAATGTAATCATTTCAGAGAGAAAAGCGACCACTGTGACGATCTGGCGTTATGTCGATTCATTAGTAAATGACGGAAACGGGAGATTTTCTTGGATTTTTACTACATATTAACACTTTACACAATTTCTCGTGTTACCTGGCTGCCAGTCCTCGGTTCATGCAAAATCTTAAGGTCCTCGGTCTGGTCGAAGGCACCATGACTAGAACACAGAATAAGAATCTACATTGATGCAATCGGCCAGTAAGAAGAGTTACATTTCAAGTTTTAGTTATCGATTAATGAATTATTGGGCGGTTTGGTGCCTTGGACCAGACCGAGGACCTTAAGATTTTGCCTGAACCGAGGACTGGCAGCCAGGTAACACGAGAAATTGTGTAAAGTGTTAATATGTAGTAAAAACCTAAGAAAATCTCCCGTTTCCGTCATTTACTATCGAATCGACATAACGCCAGATCGTCACAGTGGTCGCTTTTCTCTCTGAAACGGTTACATTTATCGTTTGCAAGCCCTTGTCGCGTGATGCAGTATGCAGAGTCACTACAAGCGGCATAGTAGAACACTGAAGAAGCATCTAAGTTTATGCAATCGCCCAGTAAGAAGAGCTACATTTCAAGTTTTAGTTATCGATTAATGAATTATTGGGCGTTTTGGTGCCTTGGACCAGACCGAGGACCTTAAGATTTTGCATGAACCGAGGACTGGCAGCCAGGTAACACGAGAGATTGTGTAAAGTGTTAATATGTAGTAAAAACCTAAGAAAATCTCCCGTTTCCGTCATTTACTATCGAATCGACATAACGCCAGATCGTCACATTGGTCGCTTTTCTCTCTGAAACGGTTACATTTATCGTCTGCAAGCCCTTGTCGTGTGATGCGGTATGCAGACACAGTACAAGCAGCACACTAGAACACAGAATAAGAATCTAGGTTGATGCAATCGGCCAGTAAGAAGAGTTACATTTCAAGTTTTAGTTATCGATTAATGAATTATTGGGCGGTTTGGTGCCTTGGACCACACCGAGGACCTTAAGATTTTGCATGAACCGAGGACTGGCAGCCAGGTAACACGAGAAATTGTGTAAAGTGTTAATACGTAGTAACAACCGATGAAAATCTCCCGTTTCCGTCATTTACTATGGAATCGACATATCGCCAGATCGTCACAGTGGTCGCTTTTCTCTCTGAAACGGTTACATTTATCGTCTGCAAGCCCTGGTCGCGTGATGCGGTATGCAGACACAGTACAAGCAGCACACTAGAACACAGAATAAGAATCTACGTTGATGCAATCGGCCAGTATGAAGAGCTACATTTCAAGTTTTAGTTATCGATTAATGAATTATTGGGCGGTTTGGTGCCTTGGACCAGACCGAGGACCTTAAGATATTGCATGACCCGAGGACTAGCAGCCACGTAACACGAGAAATTGTGTAAAGTGTTAATATGTAGTAAAAACCTAAGAAAATCTCCCGTTTCCGTCATTTACTATCGAATCGACATAACGCCAGATCGTCACAGTGGTCGCTTTTCTCTCTGAAACGGTTACATTTATCGTCTGCAAGCCCTTGTCGCGTGATGCGGTATGCAGAGTCATTGCAAGCGGCATAGTAGAACACTGAAAAAGCATCTAAGTTTATGCAATCGCCCAGTAAGAAGAGCTACATTTCAAGTTTTAGTTATCGATTAATGAATTATTGGGCGGTTTGGTGCCTTGGACCAGACCGAGGACCTTAAGATTTTGCATGAACCGAGGACTGGCAGCCAGGTAACACGAGAAATTGTGTAAAGTGTTAATATGTAGTAAATACCTAAGAAAATCTCCCGTTTCCGTCATTTACTATCGAATCGACATAACGCCAGATCGTCACATTGGTCGCTTTTCTCTCTGAAACAGTTACATTTATCGTCTGCAAGCCCTTGTCGCGTGATGCGGTATGCAGACACAGTACAAGCAGCACACTAGAACACAGAATAAGAATCTACGTTGATGCAATCGGCCAGTAAGAAGAGCTACATTTCAAGTTTTAGTTATCGATTAATGAATTATTGGGCGGTTTGGTGCCTTGGACCAGACCGAGGACCTTAAGATTTTGCATGAACCGAGGACTGGCAGCCAGGTAACACGAGAGATTGTGTGAAGTGTTAATATGTAGTAAAAACCTAAGAAAATCTCCCGTCTCCGTCATTTACTATCGAATCGACATAACGCCAGATCGTCACAGTGGTCGCTTTTCTCTCTGAATCGGTTACATTTATCGTCTGCAAGCCCTTGTCGCGTGATGCGGTATGCAGAGTCACTACAAGCGGCATAGTAGAACACTGAAGAAGCATCTAAGTTTATGCAATCGCCCAGTAAGAAGAGCTACATTTCAAGTTTTAGTTATCGATTAATGAATTATTGGGCGGTTTGGTGCCTTGGACCAGACCGAGGACCTTAAGATTTTGCATGAACCGAGGACTGGCAGCCAGGTAACACGAGAAATTGTGTAAAGTGTTAATATGTAGTAAAAACCGAAGAAAATCTCCCGTTTCCATCATTTACTATCGAATCGACATAACGCCAGATCGTCACAGTGGTCGCTTTTCTCTCTGAAACGGTTACATTTATCGTCTGCAAGCCCTTGTCGCGTGATGCGGTATGCAGACACAGTACAAGCAGCACACTAGAACACAGAATAAGAATCTACGTTGATGCAATCGGCCAGTATGAAGAGCTACATTTCAAGTTTTAGTTATCGATTAATGAATTATTGGGCGGTTTGGTGCCTTGGACCAGACCGAGGACCTTAAGATTTTGCATGAACCGAGGACTAGCAGCCACGTAACACGAGAAATTGTGTAAAGTGTTAATATGTAGTAAAAACCTAAGAAAATCTCCCGTTTCCGTCATTTACTATCGAATCGACATAACGCCAGATCGTCACAGTGGTCGCTTTTCGCTCTGAAACGGTTACATTTATCGTCTGCAAGCCCTTGTCGCGTGATGCGGTATGCAGAGTCATTACAAGCGGCATAGTAGAACACTGAAGAAGCATCTAAGTTTATGCAATCACCCAGTAAGAAGAGCTACATTTCAAGTTTTAGTTATCGATTAATGAATTATTGGGCGGTTTGGTGCCTTGGACCAGACCGAGGACCTTAAGATTTTGCATGAACCGAGGACTGGCAGCCAGGTAACACGAGAAATTGTGTAAAGTGTTAATATGTAGTAAATACCTAAGAAAATCTCCCGTTTCCGTCATTTACTATCGAATCGACATAACGCCAGATCGTCACATTGGTCGCTTTTCTCTCTGAAACAGTTACATTTATCGTCTGCAAGCCCTTGTCGCGTGATGCGGTATGCAGACACAGTACAAGCAGCACACTAGAACACAGAATAAGAATCTACGTTGATGCAATCGGCCAGTAAGAAGAGCTACATTTCAAGTTTTAGTTATCGATTAATGAATTATTGGGCGGTTTGGTGCCTTGGACCAGACCGAGGACCTTAAGATTTTGCATGAACCGAGGACTGGCAGCCAGGTAACACGAGAGATTGTGTGAAGTGTTAATATGTAGTAAAAACCTAAGAAAATCTCCCGTCTCCGTCATTTACTATCGAATCGACATAACGCCAGATCGTCACAGTGGTCGCTTTTCTCTCTGAATCGGTTACATTTATCGTCTGCAAGCCCTTGTCGCGTGATGCGGTATGCAGAGTCACTACAAGCGGCATAGTAGAACACTGAAGAAGCATCTAAGTTTATGCAATCGCCCAGTAAGAAGAGCTACATTTCAAGTTTTAGTTATCGATTAATGAATTATTGGGCGGTTTGGTGCCTTGGACCAGACCGAGGACCTTAAGATTTTGCATGAACCGAGGACTGGCAGCCAGGTAACACGAGAAATTGTGTAAAGTGTTAATATGTAGTAAAAACCGAAGAAAATCTCCCGTTTCCATCATTTACTATCGAATCGACATAACGCCAGATCGTCACAGTGGTCGCTTTTCTCTCTGAAACGGTTACATTTATCGTCTGCAAGCCCTTGTCGCGTGATGCGGTATGCAGAAACAGTACAAGCAGCACACTAGAACACAGAATAAGAATCTACGTTGATGCAATCGGCCAGTATGAAGAGCTACATTTCAAGTTTTAGTTATCGATTAATGAATTATTGGGCGGTTTGGTGCCTTGGACCAGACCGAGGACCTTAAGATTTTGCATGAACCGAGGACTAGCAGCCACGTAACACGAGAAATTGTGTAAAGTGTTAATATGTAGTAAAAACCTAAGAAAATCTCCCGTTTCCGTCATTTACTATCGAATCGACATAACGCCAGATCGTCACAGTGGTCGCTTTTCGCTCTGAAACGGTTACATTTATCGTCTGCAAGCCCTTGTCGCGTGATGCGGTATGCAGAGTCATTACAAGCGGCATAGTAGAACACTGAAGAAGCATCTAAGTTTATGCAATCACCCAGTAAGAAGAGCTACATTTCAAGTTTTAGTTATCGATTAATGAATTATTGGGCGGTTTGGTGCCTTGGACCAGACCGAGGACCTTAAGATTTTGCATGAACCGAGGACTGGCAGCCAGGTAACACGAGAAATTGTGTAAAGTGTTAATATGTAGTAAATACCTAAGAAAATCTCACGTTTCCGTCATTTACTATCGAATCGACATAACGCCAGATCGTCACATTGGTCGCTTTTCTCTCTGAATCGGTTACATTTATCGTCTGCAAGCCCTTGTCGCGTGATGCGGTATGCAGACACAGTACAAGCAGCACACTAGAACACAGAATAAGAAGCTACGTTGATGCAATCGGCCAGTAAGAAGAGCTACATTTCAAGTTTTAGTTATCGATTAATGAATTATTGGGCGGTTTGGTGCCTTGGACCAGACCGAGGACCTTAAGATTTTGCATGAACCGAGGACTGGCAGCCACGTAACACGAGAAATTGTGTAAAGTGTTAATATGTAGCTAAAACCTAAGAAAATCTCCCGTTTCCGTCATTTACTATCGAATCGACATAACGCCAGATCGTCACAGTGGTCGCTTTTCTCTCTGAAACGGTTACATTTATCGTCTGCAAGCCCTTGTCGCGTGATGCGGTATGCAGACACAGTACATGCAGCACACTAGAACACAGAAAAAGAATCTACGTTGATGCAATCGGCCAGTAAGAAGAGCTACATTTCAAGTTTTAGTTGTCGATTAATGAATTATTGGGCGGTTTGGTGCCTTGGACCAGACCGAGTACCTTAAGATTTTGCATGAACCGAGGACTGGCAGCCAGGTAACACGAGAAATTGTGTAAAGTGTTAATATGTAGTAAAAACCTAAGAAAATCTCCCGTTTCCGTCATTTACCACAGAATCGACATAACGCCAGATCGTCACATTGGTCGCTTTTCTCTCTGAAACGGTTACATTTATCGTCTGCAAGCCCTTGTCGCGTGATGCGGTATGCAGACACAGTACAAGCAGCACACTAGAACACAGAATAAGAATCTACGATGATGCAATCGGCCAGTAAGAAGAGCTACATTTCAAGTTTTAGTTATCGATTAATGAATTATTGGGCGGTATGGTGCCTTGGACCAGACCGAGGACCTTAAGATTTTGCATGAACCGAGGACTGGCAGCCACGTAACACGAGATATTGTGTAAAGTGTTAATATGTAGTAAAAACCTAAGAAAATCTCCCGTTTCCGTCATTTACTATCGAATCGACATAACGCCAGATCGTCACAGTGGTCGCTTTTCTCTCTGAAACGGTTACATTTATCGTCTGCAAGCCCTTGTCGCGTGATGCGGTATGCAGAGTCACTACAAGCGGCATAGTAGAACACTGAAGAAGCATCTAAGTTTATGCAATCGCCCAGTAAGAAGAGCTACATTTCAAGTTTTAGTTGTCGATTAATGAATTATTGGGCGGTTTGGTGCTTTGGACCAGACCGAGGACCTTAAGATTTTGCATGAACCGAGGACTGGCAGCCAGGTAACACGAGATATTGTGTAAAGTGTTAATAAGTAGTAAAAACCTAAGAAAATCTCCCGTTTCCGTCATTTACTATCGAATCGACATAACGCCAGATACATTGGTCGCTTTTCTCTCTGAAACGGTTACATTTATCGTCTGCAAGCCCTTGTCGCGTGATGCGGTATGCAGACACAGTACAAGCAGCACACTAGAACACAGAATAAGAATCTACGTTGATGCAATCGGCCAGGAAGAAGAGCTACATTTCAAGTTTTAGTTATCGTTAATGAATTATTGGGCGGTTTGGTGCCTTGGACCAGACCGAGGACCTTAAGATTTTGCATGAACCGAGGACTGGCAGCCAGGTAACACGAGAAATTGTGTAAAGTGTTAATATGTAGTAAAAATCTAAGAAAAACTCCCGTTTCCGTCATTTACTATCGAAAGTCATAACGCCAGATCGTCACAGTGGTCGCTTTTCTCTCTGAAACGGTTACATTTATCGTCTGCAAGCCCTTGTCGCGTGATGCGGTATGCAGAGTCACTACAAGCGGCATAGTAGAACACTGAAGAAGCATCTAAGTTTATGCAATCGCCCTGTAAGAAGAGCTACATTTCAAGATTTAGTTATTGATTAATGAATTATTGGGCGGTTTGGTGCCTTGGACCAGACCGAGGACCTTAAGATTTTGCATGAACCGAGGACTAGCAGCCACGTAACACGAGAAATTGTGTAAAGTGTTAATATGTAGTAAAAACCTAAGAAAATCTCCCGTTTCCGTCATTTACTATCGAATCGACATAACGCCAGATCGTCACAGTGGTCGCTTTTCGCTCTGAAACGGTTACATTTATCGTCTGCAAGCCCTTGTCGCGTGATGCGGTATGCAGAGTCATTACAAGCGGCATAGTAGAACACTGAAGAAGCATCTAAGTTTATGCAATCACCCAGTAAGAAGAGCTACATTTCAAGTTTTAGTTATCGATTAATGAATTATTGGGCGGTTTGGTGCCTTGGACCAGACCGAGGACCTTAAGATTTTGCATGAACCGAGGACTGGCAGCCAGGTAACACGAGAAATTGTGTAAAGTGTTAATATGTAGTAAATACCTAAGAAAATCTCCCGTTTCCGTCATTTACTATCGAATCGACATAACGCCAGATCGTCACATTGGTCGCTTTTCTCTCTGAAACAGTTACATTTATCGTCTGCAAGCCCTTGTCGCGTGATGCGGTATGCAGACACAGTACAAGCAGCACACTAGAACACAGAATAAGAATCTACGTTGATGCAATCGGCCAGTAAGAAGAGCTACATTTCAAGTTTTAGTTATCGATTAATGAATTATTGGGCGGTTTGGTGCCTTGGACCAGACCGAGGACCTTAAGATTTTGCATGAACCGAGGACTGGCAGCCAGGTAACACGAGAGATTGTGTGAAGTGTTAATATGTAGTAAAAACCTAAGAAAATCTCCCGTCTCCGTCATTTACTATCGAATCGACATAACGCCAGATCGTCACAGTGGTCGCTTTTCTCTCTGAATCGGTTACATTTATCGTCTGCAAGCCCTTGTCGCGTGATGCGGTATGCAGAGTCACTACAAGCGGCATAGTAGAACACTGAAGAAGCATCTAAGTTTATGCAATCGCCCAGTAAGAAGAGCTACATTTCAAGTTTTAGTTATCGATTAATGAATTATTGGGCGGTTTGGTGCCTTGGACCAGACCGAGGACCTTAAGATTTTGCATGAACCGAGGACTGGCAGCCAGGTAACACGAGAAATTGTGTAAAGTGTTAATATGTAGTAAAAACCGAAGAAAATCTCCCGTTTCCATCATTTACTATCGAATCGACATAACGCCAGATCGTCACAGTGGTCGCTTTTCTCTCTGAAACGGTTACATTTATCGTCTGCAAGCCCTTGTCGCGTGATGCGGTATGCAGAAACAGTACAAGCAGCACACTAGAACACAGAATAAGAATCTACGTTGATGCAATCGGCCAGTATGAAGAGCTACATTTCAAGTTTTAGTTATCGATTAATGAATTATTGGGCGGTTTGGTGCCTTGGACCAGACCGAGGACCTTAAGATTTTGCATGAACCGAGGACTAGCAGCCACGTAACACGAGAAATTGTGTAAAGTGTTAATATGTAGTAAAAACCTAAGAAAATCTCCCGTTTCCGTCATTTACTATCGAATCGACATAACGCCAGATCGTCACAGTGGTCGCTTTTCGCTCTGAAACGGTTACATTTATCGTCTGCAAGCCCTTGTCGCGTGATGCGGTATGCAGAGTCATTACAAGCGGCATAGTAGAACACTGAAGAAGCATCTAAGTTTATGCAATCACCCAGTAAGAAGAGCTACATTTCAAGTTTTAGTTATCGATTAATGAATTATTGGGCGGTTTGGTGCCTTGGACCAGACCGAGGACCTTAAGATTTTGCATGAACCGAGGACTGGCAGCCAGGTAACACGAGAAATTGTGTAAAGTGTTAATATGTAGTAAATACCTAAGAAAATCTCACGTTTCCGTCATTTACTATCGAATCGACATAACGCCAGATCGTCACATTGGTCGCTTTTCTCTCTGAATCGGTTACATTTATCGTCTGCAAGCCCTTGTCGCGTGATGCGGTATGCAGACACAGTACAAGCAGCACACTAGAACACAGAATAAGAAGCTACGTTGATGCAATCGGCCAGTAAGAAGAGCTACATTTCAAGTTTTAGTTATCGATTAATGAATTATTGGGCGGTTTGGTGCCTTGGACCAGACCGAGGACCTTAAGATTTTGCATGAACCGAGGACTGGCAGCCACGTAACACGAGAAATTGTGTAAAGTGTTAATATGTAGCTAAAACCTAAGAAAATCTCCCGTTTCCGTCATTTACTATCGAATCGACATAACGCCAGATCGTCACAGTGGTCGCTTTTCTCTCTGAAACGGTTACATTTATCGTCTGCAAGCCCTTGTCGCGTGATGCGGTATGCAGACACAGTACATGCAGCACACTAGAACACAGAAAAAGAATCTACGTTGATGCAATCGGCCAGTAAGAAGAGCTACATTTCAAGTTTTAGTTGTCGATTAATGAATTATTGGGCGGTTTGGTGCCTTGGACCAGACCGAGTACCTTAAGATTTTGCATGAACCGAGGACTGGCAGCCAGGTAACACGAGAAATTGTGTAAAGTGTTAATATGTAGTAAAAACCTAAGAAAATCTCCCGTTTCCGTCATTTACCACAGAATCGACATAACGCCAGATCGTCACATTGGTCGCTTTTCTCTCTGAAACGGTTACATTTATCGTCTGCAAGCCCTTGTCGCGTGATGCGGTATGCAGACACAGTACAAGCAGCACACTAGAACACAGAATAAGAATCTACGATGATGCAATCGGCCAGTAAGAAGAGCTACATTTCAAGTTTTAGTTATCGATTAATGAATTATTGGGCGGTATGGTGCCTTGGACCAGACCGAGGACCTTAAGATTTTGCATGAACCGAGGACTGGCAGCCACGTAACACGAGATATTGTGTAAAGTGTTAATATGTAGTAAAAACCTAAGAAAATCTCCCGTTTCCGTCATTTACTATCGAATCGACATAACGCCAGATCGTCACAGTGGTCGCTTTTCTCTCTGAAACGGTTACATTTATCGTCTGCAAGCCCTTGTCGCGTGATGCGGTATGCAGAGTCACTACAAGCGGCATAGTAGAACACTGAAGAAGCATCTAAGTTTATGCAATCGCCCAGTAAGAAGAGCTACATTTCAAGTTTTAGTTGTCGATTAATGAATTATTGGGCGGTTTGGTGCTTTGGACCAGACCGAGGACCTTAAGATTTTGCATGAACCGAGGACTGGCAGCCAGGTAACACGAGATATTGTGTAAAGTGTTAATAAGTAGTAAAAACCTAAGAAAATCTCCCGTTTCCGTCATTTACTATCGAATCGACATAACGCCAGATACATTGGTCGCTTTTCTCTCTGAAACGGTTACATTTATCGTCTGCAAGCCCTTGTCGCGTGATGCGGTATGCAGACACAGTACAAGCAGCACACTAGAACACAGAATAAGAATCTACGTTGATGCAATCGGCCAGGAAGAAGAGCTACATTTCAAGTTTTAGTTATCGTTAATGAATTATTGGGCGGTTTGGTGCCTTGGACCAGACCGAGGACCTTAAGATTTTGCATGAACCGAGGACTGGCAGCCAGGTAACACGAGAAATTGTGTAAAGTGTTAATATGTAGTAAAAATCTAAGAAAAACTCCCGTTTCCGTCATTTACTATCGAAAGTCATAACGCCAGATCGTCACAGTGGTCGCTTTTCTCTCTGAAACGGTTACATTTATCGTCTGCAAGCCCTTGTCGCGTGATGCGGTATGCAGAGTCACTACAAGCGGCATAGTAGAACACTGAAGAAGCATCTAAGTTTATGCAATCGCCCTGTAAGAAGAGCTACATTTCAAGATTTAGTTATTGATTAATGAATTATTGGGCGGTTTGGTGCCTTGGACCAGACCGAGGACCTTAAGATTTTGCATGAACCGAGGACTGGCAGCCAGGTAACACGAGAAATTGTGTAAAGTGTTAATATATAGTAAAAACCTAAGAATATCTCCCGTTTCCGTCATTTACTATCGAATCGACATAACGCCAGATCGTCACAGTGGCCGCTTTTCTCTCTGAAACGGTTACATTTATCGTCCGCAAGCCCTTGTCGCGTGATGCGGTATGCAGAGTCACTACAAGCAGCATAGTAGATTACTGAAGAAGCATCTACGTTTATGCAATCGCCCAGTAAGAAGAGCTACATTTCAAGTTTTAGTTATCGATTAATGAATTATTGGGCGGTTTGGTGCCTTGGACCAGACCGAGGACCTTAAGATTTTGCATGAACCGAGGACTGGCAGCCAGGTAACACGAGAAATTGTGTAAAGTGTTAGTATGTAGTAAAAACCTAAGAGAATCTCCCGTTTCCGTCATTTACTATCGAATCGACATAACGCCAGATCGTCACAGTGGTCGCTTTTCTCTCTGAAACGGTTACATTTATCGTCTGCAAGCCCTTGTCGCGAGATGCGGTATGCAGAGTCACTACAAGCGGCATAGTAGAACACTGAAGAAGCATGTAAGTTTATGCAATCGGCCAGTAAGAAGAGCTACATTTCAAGTTTTAGTTATCGATTAATGACTTATTGGGCGGTTTGGTGCCTTGGACCAGACCGAGGACCTTAAGATTTTGCATGAACCGAGGACTGGCAGCCAGGTAACACGAGAAATTGTGTAAAGTGTTAATATGTAGTAAAAACCTAAGAAAATCTCCCGTTTCCGTCATTTACTATCGAATCGACATAACGCCAGATCGTCACAGTGGTCGCTTTTCTCTCTGAAACGGTTACATTTATCGTCTGCAAGCCCTTGTCGCGTGATGCGGTATGCAGAGTCACTACAAGCGGCATAGTAGAACACTGAAGAAGCATCTAAGTTTATGCAATCGCCCAGTAAGAAGAGCTACATTTCAAGTTTTAGTTATCGATTAATGAATTATTGGGCGGTTTGGTGCCTTGGACCAGACCGAGGACCTTAAGATTTTGCATGAACCGAGGACTGGCAGCCAGGTAACACGGGAAATTGTGTAAAGTGTTAATATGTAGTAAAAACCTAAGAAAATCTCCCGTTTCCGTCATTTACTATCGAATCGACATAACGCCAGATCGTCACAGTGGTCGCTTTTCTCTCTGAAACGGTTACATTTATCGTCTGCAAGCCCTTGTCGCGTGATGCGGTATGCAGAGTCACTACAAGCGGCATAGTATAACACTGAAGAAGCATCTAAGTTTATGCAATCGCCCAGTAAGAAGAGCTATATTTCAAGTTTTAGTTATCGATTAATGAATTATTGGTCGGTTTTGTGCCTTGGACCAGACCGAGGACCTTAAGATTTTGCATGAACCGAGGACTGGCAGCCAGGTAACACGAGAAATTGTGTAAAGTTTTAATATGTAGTAAAAACCTAAGAAAATCTCCCGTTTCCGTCATTTACTATCGAATCGACATAACGCCAGATCGTCACAGTGGTCGCTTTTCTCTCTGAAACGGTTACATTTATCGTCCGCAAGCCCTTGTCGCGTGATGCGGTATGCAGAGTCACTACAAGCGGCATAGTAGAACACTGAAGAAGCATCTAAGTTTATGCAATCGCCCAGTAAGAAGAGCTACATTTCAAGTTTTAGTTATCGATTAATGAATTATTGGGCGGTTTGGTGCCTTGGACCAGACCGAGGACCTTAAGATTTTGCATGAACCGAGGACTGGCAGCCAGGTAACACGAGATATTGTGTAAAGTGTTAATAAGTAGCAAAAACCTAAGAAAATCTCCCGTTTCCGTCATTTACTATCGAATCGACATAACGCCAGATCGTCACAGTGGCCGCTTTTCTCTCTGAAACGGTTACATTTATCGTCCGCAAGCCCTTGTCGCGTGATGCGGTATGCAGAGTCACTACAAGCGGCATAGTAGAACACTGAAGAAGCATCTAAGTTTATGCAATCGCCCAGTAAGAAGAGCTACATTTCAAGTTTTAGTTATCGATTAATGAATTATTGGGCGGTTTGGTGCCTTGGACCAGACCGAGGACCTTAAGATTTTGCATGAACCGAGGACTGGCAGCCAGGTAACACGAGAAATTGTGTAAAGTGTTAATGTGTATTAAAAACCTAAGAAAATCTCCCGTTTCCGTCATTTACAATCGAATCGACATAACGCCAGATCGTCACAGTGGTCGCTTTTCTCTCTGAAACGGTTACATTTATCGTCTGCAAGCCCTTGTCGCGTGATGCGGTATGCAGAGTCACTACAAGCGGCATAGTAGAACACTGAAGAAGCATCTAAGTTTATGCAATCGGCCAGTAAGAAAAGCTACATTTCAAGTTTTAGTTATCGATTACTGAATTATTGGGCGGTTTGGTGCCTTGGACCAGACCGAGGACCTTAAGATTTTGCATGAACCGAGGACTGGCAGCCAGGTAACACGAGAAATTGTGTAAAGTGTTAATATGTAGTAAGAACCTAAGAAAATCTCCCGTTTCCGTCATTTACTATCGAATCGACATAACGCCAGATCGTCACAGTGGTCGCTTTTCTCTCTGAAACGGTTACATTTATCGTCCGCAAGCCCTTGTCGCGTGATGCGGTATGCAGAGTCACTACAAGCGGCATAGTAGAACACTGAAGAAGCATCTAAGTTTATGCAATCGCCCAGTAAGAAGAGCTACATTTCAAGTTTTAGTTATCGATTAATGAATTATTGGGCGGTTTGGTGCCTTGGACCAGACCGAGGACCTTAAGATTTTGCATGAACCGAGGACTGGCAGCCACGTAACACGAGAAATTGTGTAAAGTGTTAATATGTAGTAAAAACCTAAGAAAATCTCCCGTTTCCGTCATTTACTATCGAATCGACATAACGCCTGATCGTCACATTGGTCGCTTTTCTCTCTGAAACGCTTACATTTATCGTCTGCAAGCCCTTGTCGCGTAATGCGGTATGCAGACACAGTACAAGCAGCACACTAGAACACAGAATAAGAAGCTACGTTGATGCAATCGGCCAGTAAGAAGAGCTACATTTCAAGTTTTAGTTATCGATTAATGAATTATTGGGCGGTTTGGTGCCTTGGACCAGACCGAGGACCTTAAGATTTTGCATGAACCGAGGACTGGCAGCCACGTAACACGAGAAATTGTGTAAAGTGTTAATATGTAGCAAAAACCTAAGAAAATCTCCCGTTTCCGTCATTTACTATCGAATCGACATAACGCCAGATCGTCACAGTGGTCGCTTTTCTCTCTGAAACGGTTACATTTATCGTCTGCAAGCCCTTGTCGCGTGATGCGGTATGCAGAGTCACTACAAGCGTCATAGTAGAACACTGAAGAAGCATCTAAGTTTATGCAATCGCCCAGTAAGAAGAGCTACATTTCAAGTTTTAGTTATCGAATAATGAATTATTGGGCGGTTTGGTGCCTTGGACCAGACCGAGGACCTTAAGATTTTGCATGAACCGAGGACTGGCAGCCAGGTAACACGAGAAATTGTGTAAAGTGTTAATATGTAGTAAAAACCTAAGAAAATCTCCCGTTTCCGTCATTTACCACCGAATCGACATAACGCCAGATCGTCACATTGGTCGCTTTTCTCTCTGAAACGGTTACATTTATCGTCTGCAAGCCCTTGTCGCGTGATGCGGTATGCAGACACAGTACAAGCAGCACACTAGAACACAGAATAAGAATCTACGATGATGCAATCGGCCAGTAAGAAGAGCTACATTTCAAGTTTTAGTTATCGATTAATGAATTATTGGGCGGTTTGGTGCCTTGGACCAGACCGAGGACCTTAAGATTTTGCATGAACCGAGGACTGGCAGCCACGTAACACGAGAAATTGTGTAAAGTGTTAATATGTAGTAAAAACCTAAGAAAATCTCCTGTTTCCGTCATTTACTATCGAATCGACATAACGCCAGATCGTCACAGTGGTCGCTTTTCTCTCTGAAACGGTTACATTTATCGTCTGCAAGCCCTTGTCGCGTGATGCGGTATGCAGAGTCACTACAAGCGGCATAGTAGAACACTGAAGAAGCATCTAAGTTTATGCAATCGCCCAGTAAGAAGAGCTACATTTCAAGTTTTAGTTGTCGATTAATGAATTATTGGGCGGTTTGGTGCTTTGGACCAGACCGAGGACCTTAAGATTTTGCATGAACCGAGGACTGGCAGCCAGGTAACACGAGATATTGTGTAAAGTGTTAATAAGTAGTAAAAACCTAAGAAAATCTCCCGTTTCCGTCATTTACTATCGAATCGACATAACGCCAGATCGTCACATTGGTCGCTTTTCTCTCTGAAACGGTTACATTTATCGTCTGCAAGCCCTTGTCGCGTGATGCGGTATGCAGACACAGTACAAGCAGCACACTAGAACACAGAATAAGAATCTACGTTGATGCAATCGGCCAGGAAGAAGAGCTACATTTCAAGTTTTAGTTATCGTTAATGAATTATTGGGCGGTTTGGTGCCTTGGACCAGACCGAGGACCTTAAGATTTTGCATGAACCGAGGACTGGCAGCCAGGTAACACGAGAAATTGTGTAAAGTGTTAATATGTAGTAAAAATCTAAGAAAAACTCCCGTTTCCGTCATTTACTATCGAACGTCATAACGCCAGATCGTCACAGTGGTCGCTTTTCTCTCTGAAACGGTTACATTTATCGTCTGCAAGCCCTTGTCGCGTGATGCGGTATGCAGAGTCACTACAAGCGGCATAGTAGAACACTGAAGAAGCATCTAAGTTTATGCAATCGCCCTGTAAGAAGAGCTACATTTCAAGATTTAGTTATCGATTAATGAATTATTGGGCGGTTTGGTGCCTTGGACCAGACCGAGGACCTTAAGATTTTGCATGAACCGAGGACTGGCAGCCAGGTAACACGAGAAATTGTGTAAAGTGTTAATATATAGTAAAAACCTAAGAAAATCTCCCGTTTCCGTCATTTACTATCGAATCGACATAACGCCAGATCGTCACAGTGGCCGCCTTTCTCTCTGAAACGGTTACATTTATCGTCCGCAAGCCCTTGTCGCGTGATGCGGTATGCAGAGTCACTACAAGCGGCATAGTAGATTACTGAAGAAGCATCTACGTTTATGCAATCGCCCAGTAAGAAGAGCTACATTTCAAGTTTTAGTTATCGATTAATGAATTATTGGGCGGTTTGGTGCCTTGGACCAGACCGAGGACCTTAAGATTTTGCATGAACCGAGGACTGGCAGCCAGGTAACACGAGAAATTGTGTAAAGTGTTAGTATGTAGTAAAAACCTAAGAGAATCTCCCGTTTCCGTCATTTACTATCGAATCGACATAACGCCAGATCGTCACAGTGGTCGCTTTTCTCTCTGAAACGGTTACATTTATCGTCTGCAAGCCCTTGTCGCGAGATGCGGTATGCAGAGTCACTACAAGCGGCATAGTAGAACACTGAAGAAGCATGTAAGTTTATGCAATCGGCCAGTAAGAAGAGCTACATTTCAAGTTTTAGTTATCGATTAATGAATTATTGGGCGGTTTGGTGCCTTGGACCAGACCGAGGACCTTAAGATTTTGCATGAACCGAGGACTGGCAGCCAGGTAACACGAGAAATTGTGTAAAGTGTTAATGTGTATTAAAAACCTAAGAAAATCTCCCGTTTCCGTCATTTACAATCGAATCGACATAACGCCAGATCGTCACAGTGGTCGCTTTTCTCTCTGAAACGGTTACATTTATCGTCTGCAAGCCCTTGTCGCGTGATGCGGTATGCAGAGTCACTACAAGCGGCATAGTAGAACACTGAAGAAGCATCTAAGTTTATGCAATCGGCCAGTAAGAAAAGCTACATTTCAAGTTTTAGTTATCGATTACTGAATTATTGGGCGGTTTGGTGCCTTGGACCAGACCGAGGACCTTAAGATTTTGCATGAACCGAGGACTGGCAGCCAGGTAACACGAGAAATTGTGTAAAGTGTTAATATGTAGTAAGAACCTAAGAAAATCTCCCGTTTCCGTCATTTACTATCGAATCGACATAACGCCAGATCGTCACAGTGGTCGCTTTTCTCTCTGAAACGGTTACATTTATCGTCCGCAAGCCCTTGTCGCGTGATGCGGTATGCAGAGTCACTACAAGCGGCATAGTAGAACACTGAAGAAGCATCTAAGTTTATGCAATCGCCCAGTAAGAAGAGCTACATTTCAAGTTTTAGTTATCGATTAATGAATTATTGGGCGGTTTGGTGCCTTGGACCAGACCGAGGACCTTAAGATTTTGCATGAACCGAGGACTGGCAGCCACGTAACACGAGAAATTGTGTAAAGTGTTAATATGTAGTAAAAACCTAAGAAAATCTCCCGTTTCCGTCATTTACTATCGAATCGACATAACGCCTGATCGTCACATTGGTCGCTTTTCTCTCTGAAACGCTTACATTTATCGTCTGCAAGCCCTTGTCGCGTAATGCGGTATGCAGACACAGTACAAGCAGCACACTAGAACACAGAATAAGAAGCTACGTTGATGCAATCGGCCAGTAAGAAGAGCTACATTTCAAGTTTTAGTTATCGATTAATGAATTATTGGGCGGTTTGGTGCCTTGGACCAGACCGAGGACCTTAAGATTTTGCATGAACCGAGGACTGGCAGCCACGTAACACGAGAAATTGTGTAAAGTGTTAATATGTAGCAAAAACCTAAGAAAATCTCCCGTTTCCGTCATTTACTATCGAATCGACATAACGCCAGATCGTCACAGTGGTCGCTTTTCTCTCTGAAACGGTTACATTTATCGTCTGCAAGCCCTTGTCGCGTGATGCGGTATGCAGAGTCACTACAAGCGTCATAGTAGAACACTGAAGAAGCATCTAAGTTTATGCAATCGCCCAGTAAGAAGAGCTACATTTCAAGTTTTAGTTATCGAATAATGAATTATTGGGCGGTTTGGTGCCTTGGACCAGACCGAGGACCTTAAGATTTTGCATGAACCGAGGACTGGCAGCCAGGTAACACGAGAAATTGTGTAAAGTGTTAATATGTAGTAAAAACCTAAGAAAATCTCCCGTTTCCGTCATTTACCACCGAATCGACATAACGCCAGATCGTCACATTGGTCGCTTTTCTCTCTGAAACGGTTACATTTATCGTCTGCAAGCCCTTGTCGCGTGATGCGGTATGCAGACACAGTACAAGCAGCACACTAGAACACAGAATAAGAATCTACGATGATGCAATCGGCCAGTAAGAAGAGCTACATTTCAAGTTTTAGTTATCGATTAATGAATTATTGGGCGGTTTGGTGCCTTGGACCAGACCGAGGACCTTAAGATTTTGCATGAACCGAGGACTGGCAGCCACGTAACACGAGAAATTGTGTAAAGTGTTAATATGTAGTAAAAACCTAAGAAAATCTCCCGTTTCCGTCATTTACTATCGAATCGACATAACGCCAGATCGTCACAGTGGTCGCTTTTCTCTCTGAAACGGTTACATTTATCGTCTGCAAGCCCTTGTCGCGTGATGCGGTATGCAGAGTCACTACAAGCGGCATAGTAGAACACTGAAGAAGCATCTAAGTTTATGCAATCGCCCAGTAAGAAGAGCTACATTTCAAGTTTTAGTTGTCGATTAATGAATTATTGGGCGGTTTGGTGCCTTGGACCAGACCGAGGACCTTAAGATTTTGCATGAACCGAGGACTGGCAGCCAGGTAACACGAGAAATTGTGTAAAGTGTTAATATATAGTAAAAACCTAAGAAAATCTCCCGTTTCCGTCATTTACTATCGAATCGACATAACGCCAGATCGTCACAGTGGTCGCTTTTCTCTCTGAAACGGTTACATTTATCGTCCGCAAGCCCTTGTCGCGTGATGCGGTATGCAGAGTCACTACAAGCGGCATAGTAGAACACTGAAGAAGCATCTAAGTTTATGCAATCGCCCAGTAAGAAGAGCTACATTTCAAGTTTTAGTTATCGATTAATGAATTATTGGGCGGTTTGGTGCCTTGGACCAGACCGAGGACCTTAAGATTTTGCATGAACCGAGGACTGGCAGCCAGGTAACACGAGATATTGTGTAAAGTGTTAATAAGTAGCAAAAACCTAAGAAAATCTCCCGTTTCCGTCATTTACTATCGAATCGACATAACGCCAGATCGTCACAGTGGCCGCTTTTCTCTCTGAAACGGTTACATTTATCGTCCGCAAGCCCTTGTCGCGTGATGCGGTATGCAGAGTCACTACAAGCGGCATAGTAGAACACTGAAGAAGCATCTAAGTTTATGCAATCGCCCAGTAAGAAGAGCTACATTTCAAGTTTTAGTTATCGATTAATGAATTATTGGGCGGTTTGGTGCCTTGGACCAGACCGAGGACCTTAAGATTTTGCATGAACCGAGGACTGGCAGCCAGGTAACACGAGAAATTGTGTAAAGTGTTAATATGTAGTAAAAACCTAAGAAAATCTCCCGTTTCCGTCATTTACTATCGAATCGACATAACGCCAGATCGTCACAGTGGTCGCTTTTCTCTCTGAAACGGTTACATTTATCGTCTGCAAGCCCTTGTCGCGTGATGCGGTATGCAGAGTCACTACAAGCGGCATAGTAGAACACTGAAGAAGCATCTAAGTTTATGCAATCGCCCAGTAAGAAGAGCTACATTTCAAGTTTTAGTTATCGATTAATGAATTATTGGGCGGTTTGGTGCCTTGGACCAGACCGAGGACCTTAAGATTTTGCATGAACCGAGGACTGGCAGCCAGGTAACACGAGAAATTGTGTAAAGTGTTAATATGTAGTAAAAACCTAAGAAAATCTCCCGTTTCCGTCATTTACTATCGAATCGACATATCGCCAGATCGTCACAGTGGTCGCTTTTCTCTCTGAAACGGTTACATTTATCGTCTGCAAGCCCTTGTCGCGTGATGCGGTATGCAGAGTCACTACAAGCGGCATAGTATAACACTGAAGAAGCATCTAAGTTTATGCAATCGCCCAGTAAGAAGAGCTACATTTCAAGTTTGAGTTATCGATTAATGAATTATTGGGCGGTTTTGTGCCTTGGACCAGACCGAGGACCTTAAGATTTTGCATGAACCGAGGACTGGCAGCCAGGTAACACGAGAAATTGTGTAAAGTTTTAATATGTAGTAAAAACCTAAGAAAATCTCCCGTTTCCGTCATTTACTATCGAATCGACATAACGCCAGATCGTCACAGTGGTCGCTTTTCTCTCTGAAACGGTTACATTTATCGTCCGCAAGCCCTTGTCGCGTGATGCGGTATGCAGAGTCACTACAAGCGGCATAGTAGAACACTGAAGAAGCATCTAAGTTTATGCAATCGCCCAGTAAGAAGAGCTACATTTCAAGTTTTAGTTATCGATTAATGAATTATTGGGCGGTTTGGTGCCTTGGACCAGACCGAGGACCTTAAGATTTTGCATGAACCGAGGACTGGCAGCCAGGTAACACGAGATATTGTGTAAAGTGTTAATAAGTAGCAAAAACCTAAGAAAATCTCCCGTTTCCGTCATTTACTATCGAATCGACATAACGCCAGATCGTCACAGTGGCCGCTTTTCTCTCTGAAACGGTTACATTTATCGTCCGCAAGCCCTTGTCGCGTGATGCGGTATGCAGAGTCACTACAAGCGGCATAGTAGAACACTGAAGAAGCAACTAAGTTTATGCAATCGCCCAGTAAGAAGAGCTACATTTCAAGTTTTAGTTATCGATTAATGAATTATTGGGCGGTTTGGTGCCTTGGACCAGACCGAGGACCTTAAGATTTTGCATGAACCGAGGACTGGCAGCCAGGTAACACGAGAAATTGTGTAAAGTGTTAATATGTAGTAAAAACCTAAGAAAATCTCCCGTTTCCGTCATTTACTATCGAATCGACATAACGCCAGATCGTCACATTGGTCGCTTTTCTCTCTGAAACGGTTACATTTATCGTCTGCAAGCCCTTGTCGCGTGATGCGGTATGCAGACACAGTACAAGCAGCACCCTAGAACACAGAATAAGAATCTACGTTGATGCAATCGGCCAGTAAGAAAAGCTACATTTCAAGTTTTAGTTATCGATTAATGAATTATTGGGCGGTTTGGTGCCTTGGACCAGACCGAGGACCTTAAGATTTTGCATGAACCGAGGACTGGCAGCCAGGTAACACGAGAAATTGTGTAAAGTGTTAATGTGTATTAAAAACCTAAGAAAATCTCCCGTTTCCGTCATTTACAATCGAATCGACATAACGCCAGATCGTCACAGTGGTCGCTTTTCTCTCTGAAACGGTTACATTTATCGTCTGCAAGCCCTTGTCGCGTGATGCGGTATGCAGAGTCACTACAAGCGGCATAGTAGAACACTGAAGAAGCATCTAAGTTTATGCAATCGGCCAGTAAGAAGAGCTACATTTCAAGTTTTAGTTATCGATTACCGAATTATTGGGCGGTTTGGTGCCTTGGACCAGACCGAGGACCTTAAGATTTTGCATGAACCGAGGACTGGCAGCCAGGTAACACGAGAAATTGTGTAAAGTGTTAATATGTAGTAAAAACCTAAGAAAATCTCCCGTTTCCGTCATTTACTATCGAATCGACATAACGCCAGATCGTCACAGTGGTCGCTTTTCTCTCTGAAACGGTTACATTTATCGTCCGCAAGCCCTTGTCGCGTGATGCGGTATGCAGAGTCACTACAAGCGGCATAGTAGAACACTGAAGAAGCATCTAAGTTTATGCAATCGCCCAGTAAGAAGAGCTACATTTCAAGTTTTAGTTATCGATTAATGAATTATTGGGCGGTTTGGTGCCTTGGACCAGACCGAGGACCTTAAGATTTTGCATGAACCGAGGACTGGCAGCCAGGTAACACGAGAAATTGTGTAAAGTGTTAATATGTAGTAAAAACCTAAGAAAATCTTTCGTTTCCGTCATTTACTATCGAATCGACATAACGCCTGATCGTCACATTGGTCGCTTTTCTCTCTGAAACGCTTACATTTATCGTCTGCAAGCCCTTGTCGCGTGATGCGGTATGCAGACACAGTACAAGCAGCACACTAGAACACAGAATAAGAATCTACGTTGATGCAATCGGCCAGTAAGAAGAGCTACATTTCAAGTTTTAGTTATCGATTAATGAATTATTGGGCGGTTTGGTGCCTTGGACCAGACCGAGGACCTTAAGATTTTGCATGAACCGAGGACTGGCAGCCAGGTAACAAGTGAAATTGTGTAAAGTGTTAATATGTAGTAAAAACATTAGAAAATCTCCCGTTTCCGTCATTTACTATCGAATCGACATAACGCCAGATCGTCACAGTGGTCGCTTTTCTCTCTGAAACGGTTACATTTATCGTCTGCAAGCCCTTGTCGCGTGATGCGGTACGCAGAGTCACTACAAGCGGCATAGTAGAACACTGAAGAAGCATCTAAGTTTATGCAATCGCCCAGTAAGAAGAGCTACATTTCAAGTTTTAGTTATCGATTAATGAATTATTGGGCGGTTTGGTGCCTTGGACCAGACCGAGGACCTTAAGATTTTGCATGAACCGAGGACTGGCAGCCAGGTAACACGAGAAATTGTGTAAAGTGTTAATATGTAGTAAAAAACTAAGAAAATCTCCCGTTTCCGTCATTTACTATCGAATCGACATAACGCCAGATCGTCACAGTGGTCGCTTTTCTCTCTGAAACGGTTACATTTATCGTCTGCAAGCCCTTGTCGCGTGATGCGGTATGCAGACACAGTACAAGCAGCACACTAGAACACAGAATAAGAATCTACGTTGATGCAATCGGCCAGTAAGAAGAGCTACATTTCAAGTTTTAGTTATCGATTAATGAATTATTGGGCGGTTTGGTGCCTTGGACCAGACCGAGGACCTTAAGATTTTGCATGAACCGAGGACTGGCAGCCAGGTAACACGAGAAATTGTGTAAAGTGTTAATATGTAGTAAAAACCTAAGAAAATCTCCCGTTTCCGTCATTTACTATCGAATCGACATAACGCCAGATCGTCACAGTGGTCGCTTTTCTCTCTGAAACGGTTACATTTATCGTCTGCAAGCCCTTGTCGCGTGATGCGGTATGCAGAGTCACTACAAGCGGCATAGTAGAACACTGAAGAAGCATCTAAGTTTATGCAATCGCCCAGTAAGAAGAGCTACATTTCAAGTTTTAGTTATCGATTAATGAATTATTGGGCGGTTTGGTGCCTTGGACCAGACCGAGGACCTTAAGATTTTGCATGAACCGAGGACTGGCAGCCAGGTAACACGAGAAATTGTGTAAAGTGTTAATATGTAGTAAAAAACTAACAAAATCTCCCGTTTCCGTCATTTACTATCGAATCGACATAACGCCAGATCATCACAGTGGTCGCTTTTCTCTCTGAAAAGGTTACATTTATCGTCTGCAAGCCCTTGTCGCGTGATGCGGTATGCAGACACAGTACAAGCAGCACACTAGAACACAGAATAAGAATCTACGTTGATGCAATCGGCCAGTAAGAAGAGCTACATTTCAAGTTTTAGTTATCGATTAATGAATTATTGGGCGGTTTGGTGCCTTGGACCAGACCGAGGACCTTAAGATTTTGCATGAACCGAGGACTGGCAGCCAGGTAACACGAGAAATTGTGTAAAGTGTTAATATGTAGTAAAAACCTAAGAAAATCTCCCGTTTCCGTCATTTACTATCGAATCGACATAACGCCAGATCGTCACAGTGGTCGCTTTTCTCTCTGAAACGGTTACATTTATCGTCTGCAAGCCCTTGTCGCGTGATGCGGTATGCAGACACAGTACAAGCAGCACACTAGAACACAGAATAAGAATCTACGTTGATGCAATCGGCCAGTAAGAAGAGCTACATTTCAAGTTTTAGTTATCGATTAATGAATTATTGGGCGGTTTGGTGCCTTGGACCAGACCGAGGACCTTAAGATTTTGCATGAACCGAGGACTGGCAGCCAGGTAACACGAGAAATTGTGTAAAGTGTTAATATGTAGTAAAAACCTAAGAAAATCTCCCGTTTCCGTCATTTACTATCGAATCGACATAACGCCAGATCGTCACAGTGGTCGCTTTTCTCTCTGAAACGGTTACATTTATCGTCTGCAAGCCCTTGTCGCGTGATGCGGTACGCAGAGTCACTACAAGCGGCATAGTAGAACACTGAAGAAGCATCTAAGTTTATGCAATCGCCCAGTAAGAAGAGCTACATTTCAAGTTTTAGTTATCGATTAATGAATTATTGGGCGGTTTGGTGCCTTGGACCAGACCGAGGACCTTAAGATTTTGCATGAACCGAGGACTGGCAGCCAGGTAACACGAGAAATTGTGTAAAGTGTTAATATGTAGTAAAAATCTAAGAAAATCTCCCGTTTCCGTCATTTACTATCGAATCGACATAACGCCAGATCGTCACACTGGTCGCTTTTCTCTCTGAAACGGTTACATTTATCGTCTGCAAGCCCTTGTCGCGTGATGCGGTATGCAGAGTCACTACAAGCAGCACACTAGAACACAGAATAAGAATCTACGTTGATGCAATCGGCCAGTAAGAAGAGCTACATTTCAAGTTTTAGTTATCGATTAATGAATTATTGGGCGGTTTGGTGCTTTGGACCATACTGAGGACCTTAAGATTTTGCATGAACCGAGGACTGGCAGCCAGGTAACACGAGAAATTGTGTAAAGTGTTAATATGTAGTAAAAACCTAAGAAAATCTCCCGTTTCCGTCATTTACTATCGAATCGACATAACGCCTGATCGTCATATTGGTCGCTTTTCTCTCTGAAACGGTTACATTTATCGTCTGCAAGCCCTTGTCGCGTGATGCGGTATGCAGACACAGTACAAGCAGCACACTAGAACACAGATTAAGAATCTACGTTGATGCAATCGGCCAGTAAGAAGAGCTACATTTCAAGTTTTAGTTATCGATTAATGAATTATTGGGCGGTTTGGTGCCTTGGACCAGACCGAGGACCTTAAGATTTTGCATGAACCGAGGACTGGCAGCCAGGTAACACGAGAAATTGTGTAAAGTGTTAATATGTAGTAAAAATCTAAGAAAATCTCCCGTTTCCGTAATTTACTATCGAATCGTCATAACGCCAGATAGTCACAGTGCTCGCTTTTCTCTCTGAAACGGTTACATTTATCGTCTGCAAGCCCTTGTCGCGTGATGCGGTATGCAGAGTCACTACAAGCGGCATAGTAGAACACTGAAGAAGCATCTAAGTTTATGCAATCGCCCAGTAAGAAGAGCTACATTTCAAGTTTTAGTTATCGATTAATGAATTATTGGGCGGTTTGGTGACTTGGACCAGACCGAGGACCTTAAGATTTTGCATGAACCGAGGACTGGCAGCCAGGTAACACGAGATATGGTGTAAAGTGTTAATATGTAGTAAAAACCTAAGAAAATCTCCCGTTTCCGTCATTTACTATCGAATCGACATAACGCCAGATCGTCACAGTGGTCGCTTATCTCTCTGAAACGGTTACATTTATCGTCTGCAAGCACTTGTCGCGTGATGCGGTATGCAGAGTCACTACAAGCGGCATAGTAGAACACTGAAGAAGCATCTAAGTTTATGCAATCGCCCAGTAAGAAGAGCTGCATTTCAAGTTTTAGTTATCGATTAATGAATTATTGGGCGGTTTGGTGCCTTGGACCAGACCGAGGACCTTAAGATATTGCATGAACCGAGGACTGGCAGCCAGGTAACACGAGAAATTGTGTAAAGTGTTAATATGTAGTAAAAATCTAAGAAAATCTCCCGTTTCCGTCATTTACTATCGAATCGACATAACGCCAGATAGTCACAGTGGTCGCTGTTCTCTCTGAAACGGTTACATTTATCGTCTGCAAGCCCTTCTCGCGTGATGCGGTATGCGGAGTCACTACAAGCGGCATAGTAGAACACTGAAGAAGCATCTAAGTTTATGCAATCGCCCAGTAAGAAGAGCTACATTTCAAGTTTTAGTTATCGATTAATGAATTATTGGGCGGTTTGGTGCCTTGGACCAGACCGAGGACCTTAAGATTTTGCATGAACCGAGGACTGGCAGCCAGGTAACACGAGAAATTGTGTAAAGTGTTAATATGTAGTAAAAACCTAAGAAAATCTCCCGTTTCCGTCATTTACTATCGAATCGACATAACGCCAGATCGTCACAGTGGTCGCTTTTCTCTCTGAAACGGTTACATTTATCGTCTGCAAGCCCTTGTCGCGTGATGCGGTATGCAGAGTCACTACAAGCGGCATAGTAGAACACTGAAGAAGCATCTAAGTTTATGCAATCGCCCAGTAAGAAGAGCTACATTTCAAGTTTTAGTTATCGATTAATGAATTATTGGGCGGTTTGGTGCCTTGGACCAGACCGAGGACCTTAAGATTTTGCATGAACCGAGGACTGGCAGCCAGGTAACACGAGAAATTGTGTAAAGTGTTAATATGTAGCAAAACCTAAGAAAATCTCCCGTTTCCGTCATTTACTATCGAATCGACATAACGCCAGATCGTCACAGTGGTCGCTTTTCTCTCTGAAACGGTTACATTTATCGTCTGCAAGCCCTTGTCGCGTGATGCGGTATGCAGACACAGTACAAGCAGCACACTAGAACACAGAATAAGAATCTACGTTGATGCAATCGGCCAGTAAGAGGAGCTACATTTCAAGTTTTAGTTATCGATTAATTAATTATTGGGCGGTTTGGTGCATTGGACCAGACCGAGGACCTTAAGATTTTGCATGAACCGAGGACTGGCAGCCAGGTAACACGAGAAATTGTGTAAAGTGTTAATATGTAGTAAAAACCTTAGAAAATCTCCCGTTTCCGTCATTTACTATCGAATCGACATAACGCCAGATCGTCACAGTGGTCGCTTTTCTCTCTGAAACGGTTACATTTATCGTCTGCAAGCCCTTGTCGCGTGATGCGGTACGCAGAGTCACTACAAGCGGCATAGTAGAACACTGAAGAAGCATCTAAGTTTATGCAATCGCCCAGTAAGAAGAGCTACATTTCAAGTTTTAGTTATCGATTAATGAATTATTGGGCGGTTTGGTGCCTTGGACCAGACCGAGGACCTTAAGATTTTGCATGAACCGAGGACTGGCAGCCAGGTAACACGAGAAATTGTGTAAAGTGTTAATATGTAGTAAAAAACTAAGAAAATCTCCCGTTTCCGTCATTTACTATCGAATCGACATAACGCCAGATCGTCACAGTGGTCGCTTTTCTCTCTGAAACGGTTACATTTATCGTCTGCAAGCCCTTGTCGCGTGATGCGGTATGCAGACACAGTGCAAGCAGCACACTAGAACACAGAATAAGAATCTACGTTGATGCAATCGGCCAGTAAGAAGAGCTACATTTCAAGTTTTAGTTATCGATTAATGAATTATTGGGCGGTTTGGTGCCTTGGACCAGACCGAGGACCTTAAGATTTTGCATGAACCGAGGACTGGCAGCCAGGTAACACGAGAAATTGTGTAAAGTGTTAATATGTAGTAAAAACCTAAGAAAATCTCCCGTTTCCGTCATTTACTATCGAATCGACATAACGCCAGATCGTCACAGTGGTCGCTTTTCTCTCTGAAACGGTTACATTTATCGTCTGCAAGCCCTTGTCGCGTGATGCGGTATGCAGAGTCACTACAAGCGGCATAGTAGAACACTGAAGAAGCATCTAAGTTTATGCAATCGCCCAGTAAGAAGAGCTACATTTCAAGTTTTAGTTATCGATTCATGAATTATTGGGCGGTTTGGTGCCTTAGACCAGACCGAGGACCTTAAGATTTTCATGAACCGAGGACTGGCAGCCAGGTAACACGAGAAATTGTGTAAAGTGTTAATATGTAGTAAAAAACTAACAAAATCTCCCGTTTCCGTCATTTACTATCGAATCGACATAACGCCAGATCGTCACAGTGGTCGCTTTTCTCTCTGAAACGGTTACATTTATCGTCTGCAAGCCCTTGTCGCGTGATGCGGTATGCAGACACAGTACAAGCAGCACACTAGAACACAGAATAAGAATCTACGTTGATGCAATCGGCCAGTAAGAAGAGCTACATTTCAAGTTTTAGTTATCGATTAATGAATTGTTGGGCGGTTTGGTGCCTTGGACCAGACCGAGGACCTTAAGATTTTGCATGAACCGAGGACTGGCAGCCAGGTAACACGAGATATTGTGTAAAGTGTTAATATGTAGTAAAAACCTAAGAAAATCTCCCGTTTCCGTCATTTACTATCGAATCGACATAACGCCAGATCGTCACAGTGGTCGCTTTTCTCTCTGAAACGGTTACATTTATCGTCTGCAAGCCCTTGTCGCGTGATGCGGTATGCAGAGTCACTACAAGCGGCATAGTATAACACTGAAGAAGCATCTAAGTTTATGCAATCGCCCAGTAAGAAGAGCTACATTTCAAGTTTTAGTTATCGATTAATGAATTATTGGGCGGTTTTGTGCCTTGGACCAGACCGAGGACCTTAAGATTTTGCATGAACCGAGGACTGGCAGCCAGGTAACACGAGAAATTGTGTAAAGTGTTAATATGTAGTAAAAAACTAAGAAAATCTCCCGTTTCCGTCATTTACTATCGAATCGACATAACGCCAGATCGTCACAGTGGTCGCTTTTCTCTCTGAAACGGTTACATTTATCGTCTGCAAGCCCTTGTCGCGTGATGCGGTATGCAGACACAGTGCAAGCAGCACACTAGAACACAGAATAAGAATCTACGTTGATGCAATCGGCCAGTAAGAAGAGCTACATTTCAAGTTTTAGTTATCGATTAATGAATTATTGGGCGGTTTAGTGCCTTGGACCAGACCGAGGACCTTAAGATTTTGCATGAACCGAGGACTGGCAGCCAGGTAACACGAGAAATTGTGTAAAGTGTTAATATGTAGTAAAAACCTAAGAAAATCTCCCGTTTCCGTCATTTACTATCGAATCGACATAACGCCAGATCGTCACAGTGGTCGCTTTTCTCTCTGAAACGGTTACATTTATCGTCTGCAAGCTCTTGTCGCGTGATGCGGTATGCAGAGTCACTACAAGCGGCATAGTAGAACACTGAAGAAGCATCTAAGTTTATGCAATCGCCCAGTAAGAAGAGCTACATTTCAAGTTTTAGTTATCGATTAATGAATTATTGGGCGGTTTGGTGCCTTGGACCAGACCGAGGACCTTAAGATTTTGCATGAACCGAAGACTGGCAGCCAGGTAACACGAGAAATTGTGTAAAGTGTTAATATGTAGTAAAAAACTAACAAAATCTCCCGTTTCCGTCATTTACTATCGAATCGACATAACGCCAGATCGTCATATTGGTCGCTTTTCTCTCTGAAACGGTTACATTTATCGTCTGCAAGCCCTTGTCGCGTGATGCGGTATGCAGACACAGTACAAGCAGCACACTAGAACACAGAATAAGAATCTACGTTGATGCAATCGGCCAGTAAGAAGAGCTACATTTCAAGTTTTAGTTATCGATTAATGAATTATTGGGCGGTTTGGTGCCTTGGACCAGACCGAGGACCTTAAGATTTTGCATGAACCGAGGACTGGCAGCCAGGTAACACGAGAAATTGTGTAAAGTGTTAATATGTAGTAAAAACCTAAGAAAATCTCCCGTTTCCGTCATTTACTATCGAATCGACATAACGCCAGATCGTCACAGTGGTCGCTTTTCTCTCTGAAACGGTTACATTTATCGTCTGCAAGCCCTTGTCGCGTGATGCGGTTATCAGAGTCACTACTAGCGGCATAGTAGAACACTGAAGAAGCATCTAAGTTTATGCAATCGGCCAGTAAGAAGAGCTACATTTCAAGTTTTAGTTATCGATTAATGAATTATTGGGCGGTTTGGTGCCTTGGACCAGAACGAGGACCTTAAGATTTTGCATGAACCGAGGACTGGCAGCCAGGAAACACGAGAAATTGTGTAAAGTGTTAATATGTAGTAAAAATCTAAGAAAATCTCCCGTTTCCGTCATTTACTATCGAATCGACATAACGCCAGATCGTCACAGTGGTCGCTTTTCTCTCTGAAACGGTTACATTTATCGTCTGCAAGCCCTTGTCGCGTGATGCGGTATGCAGAGTCACTACAAGCAGCACACTAGAACACAGAATAAGAATCTACGTTGATGCAATCGCCCAGTAAGAAGAGCTACATTTCAAGTTTTAGTTATCGATTAATGAATTATTGGGCGGTTTGGTGCTTTGGACCATACTGAGGACCTTAAGATTTTGCATGAACCGAGGACTGGCAGCCAGGTAACACTAGAAATTGTGTAAAGTGTTAATATGTAGTAAAAACGTAAGAAAATCTCCCGTTTCCGTCATTTACTATCGAATCGACATAACGCCAGATCGTCATATTGGTCGCTTTTCTCTCTGAAACGGTTACATTTATCGTCTGCAAGCCCTTGTCGCGTGATGCGGTATGCAGACACAGTACAAGCAGCACACTAGAACACAGAATAAGAATCTACGTTGATGCAATCGGCCAGTAAGAAGAGCTACATTTCAAGTTTTAGTTATCGATTAATGAATTATTGGGCGGTTTGGTGCCTTGGACCAGACCGAGGACCTTAAGATTTTGCATGAACCGAGGACTGGCAGCCAGGTAACACGAGAAATTGTGTAAAGTGTTAATATGTAGTAAAAACCTAAGAAAATCTCCCGTTTCCGTAATTTACTATCGAATCGTCATAACGCCAGATAGTCACAGTGGTCGCTTTTCTCTCTGAAACGGTTACATTTATCGTCTGCAAGCCCTTGTCGCGTGATGCGGTATGCAGAGTCACTACAAGCGGCATAGAAGAACACTGAAGAAGCATCTAAGTTTATGCAATCGCCCAGTAAGAAGAGCTACATTTCAAGTTTTAGTTATCGATTAATGAATTATTGGGCGGTTTGGTGACTTGGACCAGACCGAGGACCTTAAGATTTTGCATGAGCCGAGGACTGGCAGCCAGGTAACACGAGAAATTGTGTAAAGTGTTAATATGTAGTAAAAACCTAAGAAAATCTCCCGTTTCCGTCATTTACAATCGAATCGACATAACGCCAGATCGTCACATTGGTCGCTTTTCTCTCTGAAACGGTTACATTTATCGTCAGCAAGCCCTTGTCGCGTGATGCGGTATGCAGACACAGTACAAGCAGCACACTAGAACACAGAATAAGAATCTACGTTGATGCAATCGGCCAGTAAGGAGAGCTACATTTCAAGTTTTAGTTATCGATTAATGAATTGTTGGGCAGTTTGGTGCCTTGGACCAGACCGAGGACCTTAAGATTTTGCATGAACCGAGGACTGGCAGCCAGGTAACACGAGATATGGTGTAAAGTGTTAATATGTAGTAAAAACCTAAGAAAATCTCCCGTTTCCGTCATTTACTATCGAATCGACATAACGCCAGATCGTCACAGTGGTCGCTTATCTCTCTGAAACGGTTACATTTATCGTCTGCAAGCCCTTGTCGCGTGATGCGGTATGCAGAGTCACTACAAGCGGCATAGTAGAACACTGAAGAAGCATCTAAGTTTATGCAATCGCCCAGTAAGAAGAGCTACATTTCAAGTTTTAGTTATCGATTAATGAATTATTGGGCAGTTTGGTGCCTTGGACCAGACCGAGGACCTTAAGATATTGCATGAACCGAGGACTGGCAGCCAGGTAACACGAGAAATTGTGTAAAGTGTTAATATGTAGTAAAAACCTAAGAAAATCTCCCGTTTCCGTCATTTACTATCGAATCGACATAACGCCAGATCGTCACAGTGGTCGCTTTTCTCTCTGAAACGGTTACATTTATCGTCTGCAAGCCCTTGTCGCGTGATGCGGTATGCAGACACAGTACAAGCAGCACACTAGAACACAGAATAAGAATCTACGTTGATGCAATCGGCCAGTAAGGAGAGCTACATTTCAAGTTTTAGTTATCGATTAATGAATTGTTGGGCAGTTTGGTGCCTTGGACCAGACCGAGGACCTTAAGATTTTGCATGAACCGAGGACTGGCAGCCAGGTAACACGAGATATGGTGTAAAGTGTTAATATGTAGTAAAAACCTAAGAAAATCTCCCGTTTCCGTCATTTACTATCGAATCGACATAACGCCAGATCGTCACAGTGGTCGCTTATCTCTCTGAAACGGTTACATTTATCGTCTGCAAGCCCTTGTCGCGTGATGCGGTATGCAGAGTCACTACAAGCGGCATAGTAGAACACTGAAGAAGCATCTAAGTTTATGCAATCGCCCAGTAAGAAGAGCTACATTTCAAGATTTAGTTATCGATTAATGAATTATTGGGCGGTTTGGTGCCTTGGACCAGACCGAGGACCTTAAGATTTTGCATGAACCGAGGACTGGCAGCCAGGTAACACGAGAAATTGTGTAAAGTGTTAATATGTAGTAAAAACCTAAGAAAATCTCCCGTTTCCGTCATTTACTATCGAATCGACATAACGCCAGATCGTCACAGTGGTCGCTTTTCTCTCTGAAACGGTTACATTTATCGTCCGCAAGCCCTTGTCGCGTGATGCGGTATGCAGAGTCACTACAAGCGGCATAGTAGAACACTGAAGAAGCATCTAAGTTTATGCAATCGCCCAGTAAGAAGAGCTACATTTCAAGTTTTAGTTATCGATTAATGAATTATTGGGCGGTTTGGTGCCTTGGACCAGACCGAGGACCTTAAGATTTTGCATGAACCGAGGACTGGCAGCCAGGTAACACGAGAAATTGTGTAAAGTGTTAATATGTAGCAAAACCTAAGAAAATCTCCCGTTTCCGTCATTTACTATCGAATCGACATAACGCCAGATAGTCACAGTGGTCGCTTTTCTCTCTGAAACGGTTACATTTATCGTCTGCAAGCCCTTGTCGCGTGATGCGGTATGCGGAGTCACTACTAGCGGCATAGTAGAACACTGAAGAAGCATCTAAGTTTATGCAATCGCCCAGTAAGAAGAGCTACATTTCAAGTTTTAGTTATCGATTAATGAATTATTGGGCGGTTTGGTGCCTTGGACCAGACCGAGGACCTTAAGATTTTGCATGAGCCGAGGACTGGCAGCCAGGTAACACGAGAAATTGTGTAAAGTGTTAATATGTAGTAAAAACCTAAGAAAATCTCCCGTTTCCGTCATTTACTATCGAATCGACATAACGCCAGATCGTCACATTGGTCGCTTTTCTCTCTGAAACGGTTACATTTATCGTCTGCAAGCCCTTGGCGCGTGATGCGGTATGCAGACACAGTACAAGCAGCACACTAGAACACAGAATAAGAATCTACGTTGATGCAATCGGCCAGTAAGAAGAGCTACATTTCAAGTTTTAGTTATCGATTAATGAATTGTTGGGCGGTTTGGTGCCTTGGACCAGACCGAGGACCTTAAGATTTTGCATGAACCGAGGACTGGCAGCCAGGTAACACGAGATATTGTGTAAAGTGTTAATATGTAGTAAAAACCTAAGAAAATCTCCCGTTTCCGTCATTTACTATCGAATCGACATAACGCCAGATCGTCACAGTGGTCGCTTTTCTCTCTGAAACGGTTACATTTATCGTCTGCAAGCCCTTGTCGCGTGATGCGGTATGCAGAGTCACTACAAGCGGCATAGTATAACACTGAAGAAGCATCTAAGTTTATGCAATCGCCCAGTAAGAAGAGCTGCATTTCAAGTTTTAGTTAACGATTAATGTATTATTGGGCGGTTTTGTGCCTTGGACCAGACCGAGGACCTTAAGATTTTGCATGAACCGAGGACTGGCAGCCAGGTAACACGAGAAATTGTGTAAAGTGTTAATATGTAGTAAAAACCTAAGAAAATCTCCCGTTTCCGTCATTTACTATCGAATCGACATAACGCCAGATCGTCACAGTGGTCGCTTTTCTCTCTGAAACGGTTACATTTATCGTCCGCAAGCCCTTGTCGCGTGATGCGGTATGCAGAGTCACTACAAGCGGCATAGTAGAACACTGAAGAAGCATCTAAGTTCATGCAATCGCCCAGTAAGAAGAGCTACATTTCAAGTTTTAGTTATCGATTAATGAATTATTGGGCGGTTTGGTGCCTTGGACCAGACCGAGGACCTTAAGATTTTGCATGAACCGAGGACTGGCAGCCAGGTAACACGAGAAATTGTGTAAAGTGTTAATATGTAGTAAAAACCTAAGAAAATCTCCCGTTTCCGTCATTTACTATCGAATCGACATAACGCCAGATCGTCACAGTGGTCGCTTTTCTCTCTGAAACGGTTACATTTATCGTCTGCAAGCCCTTGTCGCGTGATGCGGTATGCAGAGTCACTACAAGCGGCATAGTAGAACACTGAAGAAGCATCTAAGTTTATGCAATCGCCCAGTAAGAAGAGCTACATTTCAAGTTTTAGTTATCGATTAATGAATTATTGGGCGGTTTGGTGCCTTGGACCAGACCGAGGACCTTAAGATTTTGCATGAACCGAGGACTGGCAGCCAGGTAACACGAGAAATTGTGTAAAGTGTTAATATGTAGTAAAAAACTAACAAAATCTCCCGTTTCCGTCATTTACTATCGAATCGACATAACGCCAGATCGTCACAGTGGTCGCTTTTCTCTCTGAAACGGTTACATTTATCGTCTGCAAGCCCTTGTCGCGTGATGCGGTATGCAGACACAGTACAAGCAGCACACTAGAACACAGAATAAGAATCTACGTTGATGCAATCGGCCAGTAAGAAGAGCTACATTTCAAGTTTTAGTTATCGATTAATGAATTATTGGGCGGTTTGGTGCCTTGGACCAGACCGAGGACCTTAAGATTTTGCATGAACCGAGGACTGGCAGCCAGGTAACACGAGAAATTGTGTAAAGTGTTAATATGTAGTAAAAACCTAAGAAAATCTCCCGTTTCCGTCATTTACTATCGAATCGACATAACGCCAGATCGTCACAGTGGTCGCTTTTCTCTCTGAAACGGTTACATTTATCGTCTGCAAGCCCTTGTCGCGTGATGCGGTTATCAGAGTCACTACAAGCGGCATAGTAGAACACTGAAGAAGCATCTAAGTTTATGCAATCGCCCAGTAAGAAGAGCTACATTTCAAGTTTTAGTTATCGATTAATGAATTATTGGGCGGTTTGGTGCCTTGGACCAGAACGAGGACCTTAAGATTTTGCATGAACCGAGGACTGGCAGCCAGGAAACACGAGAAATTGTGTAAAGTGTTAATATGTAGTAAAAATCTAAGAAAATCTCCCGTTTCCGTCATTTACTATCGAATCGACATAACGCCAGATCGTCACAGTGGTCGCTTTTCTCCCTGAAACGGTTACATTTATCGTCTGCAAGCCCTTGTCGCGTGATGCGGTATGCAGAGTCACTACAAGCAGCACACTAGAACACAGAATAGGAATCTACGTTGATGCAATCGCCCAGTAAGAAGAGCTACATTTCAAGTTTTAGTTATCGATTAATGAATTATTGGGCGGTTTGGTGCTTTGGACCATACTGAGGACCTTAAGATTTTGCATGAACCGAGGACTGGCAGCCAGGTAACACGAGAAATTGTGTAAAGTGTTAATATGTAGTAAAAACCTAAGAAAATCTCCCGTCTCCGTCATTTACTATCGAATCGACATAACGCCAGATCGTCATATTGGTCGCTTTTCTCTCTGAAACGGTTACATTTATCGTCTGCAAGCCCTTGTCGCGTGATGCGGTATGCAGACACAGTACAAGCAGCACACTAGAACACAGAATAAGAATCTACGTTGATGCAATCGGCCAGTAAGGAGAGCTACATTTCAAGTTTTAGTTATCGATTAATGAATTATTGGGCGGTTTGGTGCCTTGGACCAGACCGAGGACCTTAAGATTTTGCATGAACCGAGGACTGGCAGCCAGGTAACACGAGAAATTGTGTAAAGTGTTAATATGTAGTAAAAATCTAAGAAAATCTCCCGTTTCCGTAATTTACTATCGAATCGTCATAACGCCAGATAGTCACAGTGGTCGCTTTTCTCTCTGAAACGGTTACATTTATCGTCTGCAAGCCCTTGTCGCGTGATGCGGTATGCAGAGTCACTACAAGCGGCATAGAAGAACACTGAAGAAGCATCTAAGTTTATGCAATCGCCCAGTAAGAAGAGCTACATTTCAAGTTTTAGTTATCGATTAATGAATTATTGGGCGGTTTGGTGCCTTGGACCAGACCGAGGACCTTAAGATATTGCATGAACCGAGGACTGGCAGCCAGGTAACACGATAAATTGTGTAAAGTGTTAATATGTAGTAAAAACCTAAGAAAATCTCCCGTTTCCGTCATTTACTATCGAATCGACATAACGCCAGATCGTCACAGTGGTCGCTTTTCTCTCTGAAACGGTTACATTTATCGTCTGCAAGCCCTTGTCGCGTGATGCGGTATGCAGACACAGTACAAGCAGCACACTAGAACACTGAATAAGAATCTACGTTGATGCAATCGGCCAGTAAGAAGAGCTACATTTCAAGTTTTAGTTATCGATTAATGAATTATTGGGCGGTTTGGTGCCTTGGACCAGACCGAGGACCTTAAGATTTTGCATGAACCGAGGACTGGCAGCCAGGTAACACGAGAAATTGTGTAAAGTGTTAATATGTAGTAAAAACCCAAGGAAATCTCCCGTTTCCGTCATTTACTATCGAATCGACATAACGCCAGATCGTCACAGTGGACGCTTTTCTCTCTGAAACGGTTACATTTATCGTCTGCAAGCCCTTGTCGCGTGATGCGGTATGCAGAGTCACTACAAGCGGCATAGTAGAACACTGAAGAAGCATCTAAGTTTATGCAATCGCCCAGTAAGAAGAGCTACATTTCAAGATTTAGTTATCGATTAATGAATTATTGGGCGGTTTGGTGCCTTGGACCAGACCGAGGACCTTAAGATTTTGCATGAACCGAGGACTGGCAGCCAGGTAACACGAGAAATTGTGTAAAGTGTTAATATGTAGTAAAAACCTAAGAAAATCTCCCGTTTCCGTCATTTACTATCGAATCGACATAACGCCAGATCGTCACAGTGGTCGCTTTTCTCTCTGAAACGGTTACATTTATCGTCCGCAAGCCCTTGTCGCGTGATGCGGTATGCAGAGTCACTACAAGCGGCATAGTAGAACACTGAAGAAGCATCTAAGTTTATGCAATCGCCCAGTAAGAAGAGCTACATTTCAAGTTTTAGTTATCGATTAATGAATTATTGGGCGGTTTGGTGCCTTGGACCAGACCGAGGACCTTAAGATTTTGCATGAACCGAGGACTGGCAGCCAGGTAACACGAGAAATTGTGTAATGTGTTAATATGTAGCAAAACCTAAGAAAATCTCCCGTTTCCGTCATTTACTATCGAATCGACATAACGCCAGATCGTCACAGTGGTCGCTTTTCTCTCTGAAACGGTTACATTTATCGTCTGCAAGCCCTTGTCGCGTGATGCGGTATGCAGACACACTACAAGCAGCACACTAGAACACAGTATAAGAATCTACGTTGATGCAATCGGCCAAAAAGAAGAGCTACACTTCAAATTTTAGTTATCGAAAATTGAATTATTGGAAGGTTTAATGCCTTTGACATGACCGAGGACCTTAAGATTTTGCATGAACCGTGGACTGGCAGCCACGTAACACAAGAAAATGTGGAAAGTGTTAATATGTAGTAAAATTATAAGAAAATCTCCCGTTTCCGTCATTTACTATCGAATCGACATAACGCCAGATCGTCACAGTGGTCGCTTTTCTCTCTGAAACGGTTACATTTATCATCTGCAAGCCGTTGTCGCGTGATGCGGTATGCAGACACAGTACAAGCAGCACACTAGAATACAGAATAAGAATCTACGTTGATGCAATCGCCCAGTAAGAAGAGCTACATTTCAAGTTTTAGTTATCGATTAATGAATTATTGGGCGGTTTGGTGCCTTGGACCAGACCGAGGACCTTAAGATTTTGCATGAACCGAGGACTGGCAGCCAGGTAACACGAGAAATTGTGTAAAGTGTTAATATGTAGTAAAAACCTAAGAAAATCTCCCGTTTCCGTCATTTACTATCGAATCGACATAACGCCAGATCGTCACAGTGGTCGCTTTTCTCTCTGAAACGGTTACATTTATCGTCTGCAAGCCCTTGTCGCGTGCTGCGGTATGCAGACACAGTACAAGCAGCACACTAGAACACAGAATAAGAATCTACGTTGATGCAATCGGCCAGGAAGAAGAGCTACATTTCAAGTTTTAGTTATCGATTAATGAATTATTGGGCGGTTTGGTGCCTTGGACCAGACCGAGGACCTTAAGATTTTGCATGAACCAAGGACTGGCAGCCAGGTAACACGAGAAATTGTGTAAAGTGTTAATATGTAGTAAAAACCTAAGAAAATCTCCCGTTTCCGTCATTTACTATCGAATCGACATAACGCCAGATCGTCACAGTGGTCGCTTTTCTCTCTGAAACGGTTACATTTATCGTCTGCAAGCCCTTGTCGCGTGATGCGGTATGCAGAGTCACTACAAGCGGCATAGTAGAACACTGAAGAAGCATCTAAGTTTATGCAATCGCCCAGTAAGAAGAGCTACATTTCAAGTTTTAGTTATCGATTAATGAATTATTGGGCGGTATGGTGCCTTGGACCAGACCGAGGACCTTAAGATTTTGCATGAACCGAGGACTGGCAGCCAGGTAACACGAGAAATTGTGTAAAGTGTTAATATGTAGTAAAAACATAAGAAAATCTCCTGTTTCCGTCATTTACTATCGAATCGACATAACGCCAGATCGTCACAGTGGTCGCTTTTCTCTCTGAAACGGTTACATTTATCGTCTGCAAGCCCTTGTCGCGTGATGCGGTATGCAGACACAGTACAAGCAGCACACTAGAACACAGAATAAGAATCTACGTTGATGCAATCGGCCAGTAAGAAGAGCTACATTTCAAGTTTTAGTTATCGATTAATGAATTGTTGGGCTGTTTGGTGCCTTGGACCAGACCAAGGACCTTAAGATTTTGCATGAACCGAGGACTGGCAGCCAGGTAACACGAGATATGGTGTAAAGTGTTAATATGTAGTAAAAACCTAAGAAAATCTCCCGTTTCCGTCATTTACTATCGAATCGACATAACGCCAGATCGTCACAGTGGTCGCTTTTCTCTCTGAAACGGTTACATTTATCGTCTGCAAGCCCTTGTCGCGTGATGCGGTATGCAGAGTCACTACAAGCGGCATAGTAGAACACTGAAGAAGCATCTAAGTTTATGCAATCGCCCAGTAAGAAGAGCTACATTTCAAGATTTAGTTATCGATTAATGAATTATTGGGCGGTTTGGTGCCTTGGACCAGACCGAGGACCTTAAGATTTTGCATGAACCGAGGACTGGCAGCCAGGTAACACGAGAAATTGTGTAAAGTGTTAATATGTAGTAAAAACCTAAGAAAATCTCCCGTTTCCGTCATTTACTATCGAATCGACATAACGCCAGATCGTCACAGTGGTCGCTTTTCTCTCTGAAACGGTTACATTTATCGTCCGCAAGCCCTTGTCGCGTGATGCGGTATGCAGAGTCACTACAAGCGGCATAGTAGAACACTGAAGAAGCATTTAAGTTTATGCAATCGCCCAGTAAGAAGAGCTACATTTCAAGTTTTAGTTATCGATTAATGAATTATTGGGCGGTTTGGTGCCTTGGACCAGACCGAGGACCTTAAGATTTTGCATGAACCGAGGACTGGCAGCCAGGTAACACGAGAAATTGTGTAAAGTGTTAATATGTAGCAAAACCTAAGAAAATCTCCCGTTTCCGTCATTTACTATCGAATCGACATAACGCCAGATCGTCACGGTGGTCGCTTTTCTCTCTGAAACGGTTACATTTATCGTCTGTAAGCCCTTGTCGCGTGATGCGGTATGCAGACACAGTACAAGCAGCACACTAGAACACAGAATAAGAATCTACGTTGATGCAATCGGCCAGTAAGAAGAGCTACATTTCAAGTTTTAGTTATCGATTAAAGAATTATTGGGCGGTTTGGTGCCTTGGACCAGACCGAGGACCTTAAGATTTTGCATGAACCGAGGACTGGCAGCCAGGTAACACGAGAAATTGTGTAAAGTGTTAATATGTAGTAAAAACCCAAGGAAATCTCCCGTTTCCGTCATTTACTATCGAATCGACATAACGCCAGATCGTCACAGTGGACGCTTTTCTCTCTGAAACGGTTACATTTATCGTCTGCAAGCCCTTGTCGCGTGATGCGGTATGCAGAGTCACTACAAGCGGCATAGTATAACACTGAAGAAGCATCTAAGTTTATGCAATCGCCCAGTAAGAAGAGCTACATTTCAAGATTTAGTTATCGATTAATGTATTATTGGGCGGTTTTGTGCCTTGGACCAGACCGAGGACCTTAAGATTTTGCATGAACCGAGGACTGGCAGCCAGGTAACACGAGAAATTGTGTAAAGTGTTAATATGTAGTAAAAACCTAAGAAAATCTCCCGTTTCCGTCATTTACTATCGAATCGACATAACGCCAGATCGTCACAGTGGTCGCTTTTCTCTCTGAAACGGTTACATTTATCGTCTGCAAGCCCTTGTCGCGTGATGCGGTATGCAGAGTCACTACAAGCGGCATAGTAGAACACTGAAGAAGCATCTAAGTTTATGCAATCGCCCAGTAAGAAGAGCTACATTTCAAGTTTTAGTTATCGATTAATGAATTATTGGGCGGTTTGGTGCCTTGGACCAGACCGAGGACCTTAAGATTTTGCATGAACCGAGGACTGGCAGCCAGGTAACACGAGAAATTGTGTAAAGTGTTAATATGTAGTAAAAAACTAACAAAATCTCCCGTTTCCGTCATTTACTATCGAATCGACATAACGCCAGATCGTCACAGTGGTCGCTTTTCTCTCTGAAACGGTTACATTTATCGTCTGCAAGCCCTTGTCGCGTGATGCGGTATGCAGACACAGTACAAGCAGCACACTAGAACACAGAATAAGAATCTACGTTGATGCAATCGCCCAGGAAGAAGAGCTACATTTCAAGTTTTAGTTATCGATTAATGAATTATTGGGCGGTTTGGTGCCTTGGACCAGACCGAGGACCTTAAGATTTTGCATGAACCGAGGACTGGCAGCCAGGTAACACGAGAAATTGTGTAAAGTGTTAATATGTAGTAAAAACCTAAGAAAATCTCCCGTTTCCGTCATTTACTATCGAATCGACATAACGCCAGATCGTCACAGTGGTCGCTTTTCTCGCTGAAACGGTTACATTTATCGTCTGCAAGCCCTTGTCGCGTGATGCGGTTATCAGAGTCACTACAAGCGGCATAGTAGAACACTGAAGAAGCATCCAAGTTTATGCAATCGCCCAGTAAGAAGAGCTACATTTCAAGTTTTAGTTATCGATTAATGAATTATTGGGCGGTTTGGTGCCTTGGACCAGAACGAGGACCTTAAGATTTTGCATGAACCGAGGACTGGCAGCCAGGAAACACGAGAAATTGTGTAAAGTGTTAATATGTAGTAAAAATCTAAGAAAATCTCCCGTTTCCGTCATTTACTATCGAATCGACATAACGCCAGATCGTCACAGTGGTCGCTTTTCTCCCTGAAACGGTTACATTTATCGTCTGCAAGCCCTTGTCGCGTGATGCGGTATGCAGAGTCACTACAAGCAGCACACTAGAACACAGAATAAGAATCTACGTTGATGCAATCGCCCAGTAAGAAGAGCTACATTTCAAGTTTTAGTTATCGATTAATGAATTATTGGGCGGTTTGGTGCTTTGGACCATACTGAGGACCTTAAGATTTTGCATGAACCGAGGACTGGCAGCCAGGTAACACGAGAAATTGTGTAAAGTGTTAATATGTAGTAAAAACCTAAGAAAATCTCCCGTTTCCGTCATTTACTATCGAATCGACATAACGCCAGATCGTCATATTGGTCGCTTTTCTCTCTGAAACGGTTACATTTATCGTCTGCAAGCCCTTGTCGCGTGATGCGGTATGCAGACACAGTACAAGCAGCACACTAGAACACAGAATAAGAATCTACGTTGATGCAGTCGGCCAGTAAGAAGAGCTACATTTCAAGTTTTAGTTATCGATTAATGAATTATTGGGCGGTTTGGTGCCTTGGACCAGACCGAGGACCTTAAGATTTTGCATGAACCGAGGACTGGCAGCCAGGTAACACGAGAAATTGTGTAAAGTGTTAATATGTAGTAAAAATCTAAGAAAATCTCCCGTTTCCGTAATTTACTATCGAATCGTCATAACGCCAGATAGTCACAGTGGTCGCTTTTCTCTCTGAAACGGTTACATTTATCGTCTGCAAGCCCTTGTCGCGTGATGCGGTATGCAGAGTCACTACAAGCGGCATAGAAGAACACTGAAGAAGCATCTAAGTTTATGCAATCGCCCAGTAAGAAGAGCTACATTTCAAGTTTTAGTTATCGATTAATGAATTATTGGGCGGTTTGGTGACTTGGACCAGACCGAGGACCTTAAGATTTTGCATGAGCCGAGGACTGGCAGCCAGGTAACACGAGAAATTGTGTAAAGTGTTAATATGTAGTAAAAACCCAAGAAAATCTCCCGTTTCCGTCATTTACTATCGAATCGACATAACGCCAGATCGTCACATTGGTCGCTTTTCTCTCTGAAACGGTTACATTTATCGTCAGCAAGCCCTTGTCGCGTGATGCGGTATGCAGACACAGTACAAGCAGCACACTAGAACACAGAATAAGAATCTACGTTGATGCAATCGGCCAGTAAGAAGAGCTACATTTCAAGTTTTAGTTATCGATTAATGAATTGTTGGGCGGTTTGGTGCCTTGGACCAGACCGAGGACCTTAAGATTTTGCATGAACCGAGGACTGGCAGCCAGGTAACACGAGATATGGTGTAAAGTGTTAATATGTAGTAAAAACCTAAGAAAATCTCCCGTTTCCGTCATTTACTATCGAATCGACATAACGCCAGATCGTCACAGTGGTCGCTTATCTCTCTGAAACGGTTACATTTATCGTCTGCAAGCCCTTGTCGCGTGATGCGGTATGCAGAGTCACTACAAGCGGCATAGTAGAACACTGAAGAAGCATCTAAGTTTATGCAATCGCCCAGTAAGAAGAGCTACATTTCAAGTTTTAGTTATCGATTAATGAATTATTGGGCGGTTTGGTGCCTTGGACCAGACCGAGGACCTTAAGATTTTGCATGAACCGAGGACTGGCAGCCAGGTAACACGAGAAATTGTGTAAAGTGTTAATATGTAGTAAAAACCTAAGAAAATCTCCCGTTTCCGTCATTTACTATCGAATCGACATAACGCCAGATCGTCACAGTGGTCGCTTTTCTCTCTGAAACGGTTACATTTATCGTCCGCAAGCCCTTGTCGCGTGATGCGGTATGCAGAGTCACTACAAGCGGCATAGTAGAACACTGAAGAAGCATCTAAGTTTATGCAATCGCCCAGTAAGAAGAGCTACATTTCAAGTTTTAGTTATCGATTAATGAATTATTGGGCGGTTTGGTGCCTTGGACCAGACCGAGGACCTTAAGATTTTGCATGAACCGAGGACTGGCAGCCAGGTAACACGAGAAATTGTGTAAAGTGTTAATATGTAGCAAAACCTAAGAAAATCTCCCGTTTCCGTCATTTACTATCGAATCGACATAACGCCAGATCGTCACGGTGGTCGCTTTTCTCTCTGAAACGGTTACATTTATCGTCTGTAAGCCCTTGTCGCGTGATGCGGTATGCAGACACAGTACAAGCAGCACACTAGAACACAGAATAAGAATCTACGTTGATGCAATCGGCCAGTAAGAAGAGCTACATTTCAAGTTTTAGTTATCGATTAAAGAATTATTGGGCGGTTTGGTGCCTTGGACCAGACCGAGGACCTTAAGATTTTGCATGAACCGAGGACTGGCAGCCAGGTAACACGAGAAATTGTGTAAAGTGTTAATATGTAGTAAAAACCCAAGGAAATCTCCCGTTTCCGTCATTTACTATCGAATCGACATAACGCCAGATCGTCACAGTGGACGCTTTTCTCTCTGAAACGGTTACATTTATCGTCTGCAAGCCCTTGTCGCGTGATGCGGTATGCAGAGTCACTACAAGCGGCATAGTATAACACTGAAGAAGCATCTAAGTTTATGCAATCGCCCAGTAAGAAGAGCTACATTTCAAGATTTAGTTATCGATTAATGTATTATTGGGCGGTTTTGTGCCTTGGACCAGACCGAGGACCTTAAGATTTTGCATGAACCGAGGACTGGCAGCCAGGTAACACGAGAAATTGTGTAAAGTGTTAATATGTAGTAAAAACCTAAGAAAATCTCCCGTTTCCGTCATTTACTATCGAATCGACATAACGCCAGATCGTCACAGTGGTCGCTTTTCTCTCTGAAACGGTTACATTTATCGTCTGCAAGCCCTTGTCGCGTGATGCGGTATGCAGAGTCACTACAAGCGGCATAGTAGAACACTGAAGAAGCATCTAAGTTTATGCAATCGCCCAGTAAGAAGAGCTACATTTCAAGTTTTAGTTATCGATTAATGAATTATTGGGCGGTTTGGTGCCTTGGACCAGACCGAGGACCTTAAGATTTTGCATGAACCGAGGACTGGCAGCCAGGTAACACGAGAAATTGTGTAAAGTGTTAATATGTAGTAAAAAACTAACAAAATCTCCCGTTTCCGTCATTTACTATCGAATCGACATAACGCCAGATCGTCACAGTGGTCGCTTTTCTCTCTGAAACGGTTACATTTATCGTCTGCAAGCCCTTGTCGCGTGATGCGGTATGCAGACACAGTACAAGCAGCACACTAGAACACAGAATAAGAATCTACGTTGATGCAATCGCCCAGGAAGAAGAGCTACATTTCAAGTTTTAGTTATCGATTAATGAATTATTGGGCGGTTTGGTGCCTTGGACCAGACCGAGGACCTTAAGATTTTGCATGAACCGAGGACTGGCAGCCAGGTAACACGAGAAATTGTGTAAAGTGTTAATATGTAGTAAAAACCTAAGAAAATCTCCCGTTTCCGTCATTTACTATCGAATCGACATAACGCCAGATCGTCACAGTGGTCGCTTTTCTCGCTGAAACGGTTACATTTATCGTCTGCAAGCCCTTGTCGCGTGATGCGGTTATCAGAGTCACTACAAGCGGCATAGTAGAACACTGAAGAAGCATCCAAGTTTATGCAATCGCCCAGTAAGAAGAGCTACATTTCAAGTTTTAGTTATCGATTAATGAATTATTGGGCGGTTTGGTGCCTTGGACCAGAACGAGGACCTTAAGATTTTGCATGAACCGAGGACTGGCAGCCAGGAAACACGAGAAATTGTGTAAAGTGTTAATATGTAGTAAAAATCTAAGAAAATCTCCCGTTTCCGTCATTTACTATCGAATCGACATAACGCCAGATCGTCACAGTGGTCGCTTTTCTCCCTGAAACGGTTACATTTATCGTCTGCAAGCCCTTGTCGCGTGATGCGGTATGCAGAGTCACTACAAGCAGCACACTAGAACACAGAATAAGAATCTACGTTGATGCAATCGCCCAGTAAGAAGAGCTACATTTCAAGTTTTAGTTATCGATTAATGAATTATTGGGCGGTTTGGTGCTTTGGACCATACTGAGGACCTTAAGATTTTGCATGAACCGAGGACTGGCAGCCAGGTAACACGAGAAATTGTGTAAAGTGTTAATATGTAGTAAAAACCTAAGAAAATCTCCCGTTTCCGTCATTTACTATCGAATCGACATAACGCCAGATTGTCATATTGGTCGCTTTTCTCTCTGAAACGGTTACATTTATCGTCTGCAAGCCCTTGTCGCGTGATGCGGTATGCAGACACAGTACAAGCAGCACACTAGAACACAGAATAAGAATCTACGTTGATGCAATCGGCCAGTAAGAAGAGCTACATTTCAAGTTTTAGTTATCGATTAATGAATTATTGGGCGGTTTGGTGCCTTGGACCAGACCGAGGACCTTAAGATTTTGCATGAACCGAGGACTGGCAGCCAGGTAACACGAGAAATTGTGTAAAGTGTTAATATGTAGTAAAAATCTAAGAAAATCTCCCGTTTCCGTAATTTACTATCGAATCGTCATAACGCCAGATAGTCACAGTGGTCGCTTTTCTCTCTGAAACGGTTACATTTATCGTCTGCAAGCCCTTGTCGCGTGATGCGGTATGCAGAGTCACTACAAGCGGCATAGAAGAACACTGAAGAAGCATCTAAGTTTATGCAATCGCCCAGTAAGAAGAGCTACATTTCAAGTTTTAGTTATCGATTAATGAATTATTGGGCGGTTTGGTGACTTGGACCAGACCGAGGACCTTAAGATTTTGCATGAGCCGAGGACTGGCAGCCAGGTAACACGAGAAATTGTGTAAAGTGTTAATATGTAGTAAAAACCTAAGAAAATCTCCCGTTTCCGTCATTTACTATCGAATCGACATAACGCCAGATCGTCACATTGGTCGCTTTTCTCTCTGAAACGGTTACATTTATCGTCAGCAAGCCCTTGTCGCGTGATGCGGTATGCAGACACAGTACAAGCAGCACACTAGAACACAGAATAAGAATCTACGTTGATGCAATCGGCCAGTAAGAAGAGCTACATTTCAAGTTTTAGTTATCGATTAATGAATTGTTGGGCGGTTTGGTGCCTTGGACCAGACCGAGGACCTTAAGATTTTGCATGAACCGAGGACTGGCAGCCAGGTAACACGAGATATGGTGTAAAGTGTTAATATGTAGTAAAAACCTAAGAAAATCTCCCGTTTCCGTCATTTACTATCGAATCGACATAACGCCAGATCGTCACAGTGGTCGCTTATCTCTCTGAAACGGTTACATTTATCGTCTGCAAGCCCTTGTCGCGTGATGCGGTATGCAGAGTCACTACAAGCGGCATAGTAGAACACTGAAGAAGCATCTAAGTTTATGCAATCGCCCAGTAAGAAGAGCTACATTTCAAGTTTTAGTTATCGATTAATGAATTATTGGGCGGTTTGGTGCCTTGGACCAGACCGAGGACCTTAAGATATTGCATGAACCGAGGACTGGCAGCCAGGTAACACGAGAAATTGTGTAAAGTGTTAATATGTAGCAAAACCTAAGAAAATCTCCCGTTTCCGTCATTTACTATCGAATCGACATAACGCCAGATCGTCACAGTGGTCGCTTTTCTCTCTGAAACGGTTACATTTATCTTCTGCAAGCCCTTGTCGCGTGATGCGGTATGCAGACACAGTACAAGCAGCACACTAGAACACTGAATAAGAATCTACGTTGATGCAATCGGCCAGTAAGAAGAGCTACATTTCAAGTTTTAGTTATCGATTAATGAATTATTGGGCGGTATGGTGCCTTGGACCAGACCGAGGACCTTAAGATTTTGCATGAACCGAGGACTGGCAGCCAGGTAACACGAGAAATTGTGTAAAGTGTTAATATGTAGTAAAAACCCAAGGAAATCTCCCGTTTCCGTCATTTACTATCGAATCGACATAACGCCAGATCGCCACAGTGGACGCTTTTCTCTCTGAAACGGTTACATTTATCGTCTGCAAGCCCTTGTCGCGTGATGCGGTATGCAGAGTCACTACAAGCGGCATAGTAGAACACTGAAGAAGCATCTAAGTTTATGCAATCGCCCAGTAAGAAGAGCTACATTTCAAGTTTTAGTTATCGATTAATGAATTATTGGGCGGTTTGGTGCCTTGGACCAGACCGAGGACCTTAAGATTTTGCATGAACCGAGGACTGGCAGCCAGGTAACACGAGAAATTGTGTAAAGTGTTAATATGTAGCAAAACCTAAGAAAATCTCCCGTTTCCGTCATTTACTATCGAATCGACATAACGCCAGATCGTCACAGTGGTCGCTTTTCTCTCTGAAACGGTTACATTTATCGTCTGCAAGCCCTTGTCGCGTGATGCGGTATGCAGACACACTACAAGCAGCACACTAGAACACAGAATAAGAATCTACGTTGATGCAATCGGCCAGTAAGAAGAGCTACATTTCAACTTTTAGTTATCGATTAAAAAATTATTGCCGGTTTGGTGCCTTGGACATGACCGAGGACCTTAAGATTTTGCATGAATCGAGGCCTGGCAGCCACGTAACACGAGAAATTGTGTAAAGTGTTAATATGTAGTAAAAACCTAAGAAAATCTCCCGTTTCCGTCATTTACTATCGAATCGACATAACGCCAGATCGTCACAGTGGTCGCTTTTCTCTCTGAAACGGTTACATTTATCGTCTGCAAGCCCTTGTCGCGTGCTGCGGTATGCAGACACAGTACAAGCAGCACACTAGAACACAGAATAAGAATCTACGTTGATGCAATCGGCCAAAAAGAAGAGCTACACTTCAAATTTTAGTTATCGAAAATTGAATTATTGGCCGGTTTAATGCCTTTGACATGACCGAGGACCTTAAGATTTTGCATGAACCGTGGACTGGCAGCCACGTAACACGAGAAAATGTGGAAAGTGTTAATATGTAGTAAAAATATAAGAAAATCTCCCGTTTCCGTCATTTACTATCGAATCGACATAACGCCAGATCGTCACAGTGGTCGCTTTTCTCTCTGAAACGGTTACATTTATCGTCTGCAAGCCGTTGTCGCGTGATGCGGTATGCAGACACAGTACAAGCAGCACACTAGAACACAGAATAAGAATCTACGTTGATGCAATCGGCCAGTAAGAAGAGCTACATTTCAAGTTTTAGTTATCGATTAATGAATTATTGGGCGGTTTGGTGCCTTGGACCAGACCGAGGACCTTAAGATTTTGCATGAACCGAGGACTGGCAGCCAGGTAACACGAGAAATTGTGTAAAGTGTTAATATGTAGTAAAAACCTAAGATAATCTCCCGTTTCCGTCATTTACTATCGAATCGACATAACGCCAGATCGTCACAGTGGTCGCTTTTCTCTCTGAAACGGTTACATTTATCGTCTGCAAGCCCTTGTCGCGTGATGCGGTATGCAGACACAGTACAAGCAGCACACTAGAACACTGAATAAGAATCTACGTTGATGCAATCGGCCAGTAAGAAGAGCTACATTTCAAGTTTTAGTTATCGATTAATGAATTATTGGGCGGTTTGGTGCCTTGGACCAGACCGAGGACCTTAAGATTTTGCATGAACCGAGGACTGGCAGCCAGGTAACACGAGAAATTGTGTAAAGTGTTAATATGTAGTAAAAACCCAAGGAAATCTCCCGTTTCCGTCATTTACTATCGAATCGACATAACGCCAGATCGTCACAGTGGACGCTTTTCTCTCTGAAACGGTTACATTTATCTTCTGCAAGCCCTTGTCGCGTGATGCGGTATGCAGACACAGTACAAGCAGCACACTAGAACACTGAATAAGAATCTACGTTGATGCAATCGGCCAGTAAGAAGAGCTACATTTCAAGTTTTAGTTATCGATTAATGAATTATTGGGCGGTATGGTGCCTTGGACCAGACCGATGACCTTAAGATTTTGCATGAACCGAGGACTGGCAGCCAGGTAACACGAGAAATTGTGTAAAGTGTTAATATGTAGTAAAAACCCAAGGAAATCTCCCGTTTCCGTCATTTACTATCGAATCGACATAACGCCAGATCGTCACAGTGGACGCTTTTCTCTCTGAAACGGTTACATTTATCGTCTGCAAGCCCTTGTCGCGTGATGCGGTATGCAGAGTCACTACAAGCGGCATAGTAGAACACTGAAGAAGCATCTAAGTTTATGCAATCGCCCAGTAAGAAGAGCTACATTTCAAGTTTTAGTTATCGATTAATGAATTATTGGGCGGTTTGGTGCCTTGGACCAGACCGAGGACCTTAAGATTTTGCATGAACCGAGGACTGGCAGCCAGGTAACACGAGAAATTGTGTAAAGTGTTAATATGTAGCAAAACCTAAGAAAATCTCCCGTTTCCGTCATTTACTATCGAATCGACATAACGCCAGATCGTCACAGTGGTCGCTTTTCTCTCTGAAACGGTTACATTTATCGTCTGCAAGCCCTTGTCGCGTGATGCGGTATGCAGACACAGTACAAGCAGCACACTAGAACACAGAATAAGAATCTACGTTGATGCAATCGGCCAGTAAGAAGAGCTACATTTCAACTTTTAGTTATCGATTAAAAAATTATTGCCGGTTTGGTGCCTTGGACATGACCGAGGACCTTAAGATTTTGCATGAATCGAGGCCTGGCAGCCACGTAACACGAGAAATTGTGTAAAGTGTTAATATGTAGTAAAAACCTAAGAAAATCTCCCGTTTCCGTCATTTACTATCGAATCGACATAACGCCAGATCGTCACAGTGGTCGCTTTTCTCTCTGAAACGGTTACATTTATCGTCTGCAAGCCCTTGTCGCGTGCTGCGGTATGCAGACTCAGTACAAGCAGCACAGTAGAACACAGAATAAGAATCTACGTTGATGCAATCGGCCAAAAAGAAGAGCTACACTTCAAATTTTAGTTATCGAAAATTGAATTATTGGCCGGTTTAATGCCTTTGACATGACCGAGGACCTTAAGATTTTGCATGAACCGTGGACTGGCAGCCACGTAACACGAGAAAATGTGGAAAGTGTTAATATGTAGTAAAAATACAAGAAAATCTCCCGTTTCCGTCATTTACTATCGAATCGACATAACGCCAGATCGTCACAGTGGTCGCTTTTCTCTCTGAAACGGTTACATTTATCGTCTGCAAGCCGTTGTCGCGTGATGCGGTATGCAGACACAGTACAAGCAGCACACTAGAACACAGAATAAGAATCTACGTTGATGCAATCGGCCAGTAAGAAGAGCTACATTTCAAGTTTTAGTTATCGATTAATGAATTATTGGGCGGTTTGGTGCCTTGGACCAGACCGAGGACCTTAAGATTTTGCATGAACCGAGGACTGGCAGCCAGGTAACACGAGAAATTGTGTAAAGTGTTAATATGTAGTAAAAACCTAAGATAATCTCCCGTTTCCGTCATTTACTATCGAATCGACATAACGCCAGATCGTCACAGTGGTCGCTTTTCTCTCTGAAACGGTTACATTTATCGTCTGCAAGCCCTTGTCGCGTGATGCGGTATGCAGACACAGTACAAGCAGCACACTAGAACACTGAATAAGAATCTACGTTGATGCAATCGGCCAGTAAGAAGAGCTACATTTCAAGTTTTAGTTATCGATTAATGAATTATTGGGCGGTTTGGTGCCTTGGACCAGACCGAGGACCTTAAGATTTTGCATGAACCGAGGACTGGCAGCCAGGTAACACGAGAAATTGTGTAAAGTGTTAATATGTAGTAAAAACCCAAGGAAATCTCCCGTTTCCGTCATTTACTATCGAATCGACATAACGCCAGATCGTCACAGTGGACGCTTTTCTCTCTGAAACGGTTACATTTATCGTCTGCAAGCCCTTGTCGCGTGATGCGGTATGCAGAGTCACTACAAGCGGCATAGTAGAACACTGAAGAAGCATCTAAGTTTATGCAATCGCCCAGTAAGAAGAGCTACATTTCAAGATTTAGTTATCGATTAATAAATTATTGGGCGGTTTGGTGCCTTGGACCAGACCGAGGACCTTAAGATTTTGCATGAACCGAGGACTGGCAGCCAGGTAACACGAGAAATTGTGTAAAGTGTTAATATGTAGTAAAAACCTAAGAAAATCTCCCGTTTGCGTCATTTACTATCGAATCGACATAACGCCAGATCGTCACAGTGGTCGCTTTTCTCTCTGAAACGGTTACATTTATCGTCCGCAAGCCCTTGTCGCGTGATGCGGTATGCAGAGTCACTACAAGCGGCATAGTAGAACACTGAAGAAGCATCTAAGTTTATGCAATCGCCCAGTAAGAAGAGCTACATTTCAAGTTTTAGTTATCGATTAATGAATTATTGGGCGGTTTGGTGCCTTGGACCAGACCGAGGACCTTAAGATTTTGCATGAACCGAGGACTGGCAGCCAGGTAACACGAGAAATTGTGTAAAGTGTTAATATGTAGCAAAACCTAAGAAAATCTCCCGTTTCCGTCATTTACTATCGAATCGAGATAACGCCAGATCGTCACAGTGGTCGCTTTTCTCTCTGAAACGGTTACATTTATCGTCTGCAAGCCCTTGTCGCGTGATGCGGTATGCAGACACACTACAAGCAGCACACTGGAACACAGAATAAGAATCTACGTTGATGCAATCGGCCAGTAAGAAGAGCTACATTTCAACTTTTAGTTATCGATTAAAAAATTATTGCCGGTTTGGTGCCTTGGACATGACCGAGGACCTTAAGATTTTGCATGAATCGAAGCCTGGCAGCCACGTAACACGAGAAATTGTGTAAAGTGTTAATATGTAGTAAAAACCTAAGAAAATCTCCCGTTTCCGTCATTTACTATCGAATCGACATAACGCCAGATCGTCACAGTGGTCGCTTTTCTCTCTGAAACGGTTTCATTTATCGTCTGCAAGCCCTTGTCGCGTGCTGCGGTATGCAGACACAGTACAAGCAGCACACTAGAACACAGAATAAGAATCTACGTTGATGCAATCGGCCAAAAAGAAGAGCTACACTTCAAATTTTAGTTATCGAAAATTGAATTATTGGCCGGTTTAATGCCTTTGACATGACCGAGGACCTTAAGATTTTGCATGAACCGTGGACTGGCAGCCACGTAACACGAGAAAATGTGGAAAGTGTTAATATGTAGTAAAAATATAAGAAAATCTCCCGTTTCCGTCATTTACTATCGAATCGACATAACGCCAGATCGTCACAGTGGTCGCTTTTCTCTCTGAAACGGTTACATTTATCGTCTGCAAGCCGTTGTCGCGTGATGCGGTATGCAGACACAGTACAAGCAGCACACTAGAACACAGAATAAGAATCTACGTTGATGCAATCGGCCAGTAAGAAGAGCTACATTTCAAGTTTTAGTTATCGATTAATGAATTATTGGGCGGTTTGGTGCCTTGGACCAGACCGAGGACCTTAAGATTTTGCATGAACCGAGGACTGGCAGCCAGGTAACACGAGAAATTGTGTAAAGTGTTAATATGTAGTAAAAACCTAAGAAAATCTCCCGTTTCCGTCATTTACTATCGAATCGACATAACGCCAGATCGTCACAGTGGTCGCTTTTCTCTCTGAAACGGTTACATTTATCGTCTGCAAGCCCTTGTCGCGTGATGCGGTATGCAGAGTCACTACAAGCGGCATAGTAGAACACTGAAGAAGCATCTAAGTTTATGCAATCGCCCAGTAAGAAGAGCTACATTTCAAGTTTTAGTTATCGATTAATGAATTATTGGGCGGTTTGGTGCCTTGGACCAGACCGAGGACCTTAAGATTTTACATGAACCGAGGACTGGCAGCCAGGTAACACGAGAAATTGTGTAAAGTGTTAATATGTAGTAAAAAACTAACAAAATCTCCCGTTTCCGTCATTTACTATCGAATCGACATAACGCCAGATCGTCACAGTGGTCGCTTTTCTCTCTGAAACGGTTACATTTATCGTCTGCAAGCCCTTGTCGCGTGATGCGGTATGCAGACACAGTACAAGCAGCACACTAGAACACAGAATAAGAATCTACGTTGATGCAATCGGCCAGTAAGAAGAGCTACATTTCAAGTTTTAGTTATCGATTAATGAATTATTGGGCGGTTTGGTGCCTTGGACCAGACCGAGGACCTTAAGATTTTGCATGAACCGAGGACTGGCAGCCAGGTAACACGAGAAATTGTGTAAAGTGTTAATATGTAGTAAAAAACTAACAAAATCTCCCGTTTCCGTCATTTACTATCGAATCGACATAACGCCAGATCGTCACAGTGGTCGCTTTTCTCTCTGAAACGGTTACATTTATCGTCTGCAAGCCCTTGTCGCGTGATGCGGTATGCAGACACAGTACAAGCAGCACACTAGAACACAGAATAAGAATCTACGTTGATGCAATCGCCCAGTAAGAAGAGCTACATTTCAAGTTTTAGTTATCGATTAATGAATTATTGGGCGGTTTGGTGCCTTGGACCAGAACGAGGACCTTAAGATTTTGCATGAACCGAGGACTGGCAGCCAGGTAACACGAGAAATTGTGTAAAGTGTTAATATGTAGTAAAAATCTAAGAAAATCTCCCGTTTCCGTCATTTACTATCGAATCGACATAACGCCAGATCGTCACAGTGGTCGCTTTTCTCCCTGAAACGGTTACATTTATCGTCTGCAAGCCCTTGTCGCGTGATGCGGTATGCAGAGTCACTACAAGCAGCACACTAGAACACAGAATAAGAATCTACGTTGATGCAATCGCCCAGTAAGAAGAGCTACATTTCAAGTTTTAGTTATCGATTAATGAATTATTGGGCGGTTTGGTGCTTTGGACCATACTGAGGACTTTAAGATTTTGCATGAACCGAGGACTGGCAGCCAGGTAACACGAGAAATTGTGTAAAGTGTTAATATGTAGTAAAAACCTAAGAAAATCTCCCGTTTCCGTCATTTACTATCGAATCGACATAACGCCAGATCGTCATATTGGTCGCTTTTCTCTCTGAAACGGTTACATTTATCGTCTGCAAGCCCTTGTCGCGTGATGCGGTATGCAGACACAGTACAAGCAGCACACTAGAACACAGAATAAGAATCTACGTTGATGCAATCGGCCAGTAAGAAGAGCTACATTTCAAGTTTTAGTTATCGATTAATGAATTATTGGGCGGTTTGGTGCCTTGGACCAGACCGAGGACCTTAAGATTTTGCATGAACCGAGGACTGGCAGCCAGGTAACACGAGAAATTGTGTAAAGTGTTAATATGTAGTAAAAATCTAAGAAAATCTCCCGTTTCCGTAATTTACTATCGAATCGTCATAACGCCAGATAGTCACAGTGGTCGCTTTTCTCTCTGAAACGGTTACATTTATCGTCTGCAAGCCCTTGTCGCGTGATGCGGTATGCAGAGTCACTACAAGCGGCATAGAAGAACACTGAAGAAGCATCTAAGTTTATGCAATCGCCCAGTAAGAAGAGCTACATTTCAAGTTTTAGTTATCGATTAATGAATTATTGGGCGGTTTGGTGACTTGGACCAGACCGAGGACCTTAAGATTTTGCATGAGCCGAGGACTGGCAGCCAGGTAACACGAGAAATTGTGTAAAGTGTTAATATGTAGTAAAAACCTAAGAAAATCTCCCGTTTCCGTCATTTACTATCGAATCGACATAACGCCAGATCGTCACATTGGTCGCTTTTCTCTCTGAAACGGTTACATTTATCGTCAGCAAGCCCTTGTCGCGTGATGCGGTATGCAGACACAGTACAAGCAGCACACTAGAACACAGAATAAGAAACTACGTTGATGCAATCGGCCAGTAAGAAGAGCTACATTTCAAGTTTTAGTTATCGATTAATGAATTGTTGGGCGGTTTGGTGCCTTGGACCACACCGAGGACCTTAAGATTTTGCATGAACCGAGGACTGGCAGCCACGTAACACGAGATATGGTGTAAAGTGTTAATATGTAGTAAAAACCTAAGAAAATCTCCCGTTTCCGTCATTTACTATCGAATCGACATAACGCCAGATCGTCACAGTGGTCGCTTATCTCTCTGAAACGGTTACATTTATCGTCTGCAAGCCCTTGTCGCGTGATGCGGTATGCAGAGTCACTACAAGCGGCATAGTAGAACACTGAAGAAGCATCTAAGTTTATGCAATCGCCCAGTAAGAAGAGCTACATTTCAAGTTTTAGTTATCGATTAATGAATTATTGGGCGGTTTGGTGCCTTGGACCAGACCGAGGACCTTAAGATATTGCATGAACCGAGGACTGGCAGCCAGGTAACACGAGAAATTGTGTAAAGTGTTAATATGTAGCAAAACCTAAGAAAATCTCCCGTTTCCGTCATTTACTATCGAATCGACATAACGCCAGATCGTCACAGTGGTCGCTTTTCTCTCTGAAACGGTTACATTTATCGTCTGCAAGCCCTTGTCGCGTGATGCGGTATGCAGACACAGTACAAGCAGCACACTAGAACACTGAATAAGAATCTACGTTGATGCAATCGGCCAGTAAGAAGAGCTACATTTCAAGTTTTAGTTATCGATTAATGAATTATTGGGCGGTTTGGTGCCTTGGACCAGACCGAGGACCTTAAGATTTTCCATGAACCGAGGACTGGCAGCCAGGTAACACGACAAATTGTGTAAAGTGTTAATATGTAGTAAAAACCTAAGAAAATCTACCGTTTCCGTCATTTACTATCGAATCGACATAACGCCAGATCGTCACAGTGGACGCTTTTCTCTCTGAAACGGTTACATTTATCGTCTGCAAGCCCTTGTCGCGTGATGCGGTATGCAGAGTCACTACAAGCGGCATAGTAGAACACTGAAGAAGCATCTAAGTTTATGCAATCGCCCAGTAAGAAGAGCTACATTTCAAGATTTAGTTATCGATTAATGAATTATTGGGCGGTTTGGTGCCTTGGACCAGACCGAGGACCTTAAGATTTTGCATGAACCGAGGACTGGCAGCCAGGTAACACGAGAAATTGTGTAAAGTGTTAATATGTAGTAAAAACCTAAGAAAATCTCCCGTTTCCGTCATTTACTATCGAATCGACATAACGCCAGATCGTCACAGTGGTCGCTTTTCTCTCTGAAACGGTTACATTTATCGTCCGCAAGCCCTTGTCGCGTGATGCGGTATGCAGAGTCACTACAAGCGGCATAGTAGAACACTGAAGAAGCATCTAAGTTTATGCAATCGCCCAGTAAGAAGAGCTACATTTCAAGTTTTAGTTATCGATTAATGAATTATTGGGCGGTTTGGTGCCTTGGACCAGACCGAGGACCTTAAGATTTTGCATGAACCGAGGACTGGCAGCCAGGTAACACGAGAAATTGTGTAAAGTGTTAATATGTAGCAAAACCTAAGAAAATCTCCCGTTTCCGTCATTTACTATCGAATCGACATAACGCCAGATCGTCACAGTGGTCGCTTTTCTCTCTGAAACGGTTACATTTATCGTCTGCAAGCCCTTGTCGCGTGATGCGGTATGCAGACACACTACAAGCAGCACACTAGAACACAGAATAAGAATCTACGTTGATGCAATCGGCCAGTAAGAAGAGCTACATTTCAACTTTTAGTTATCGATTAAAAAATTATTGCCGGTTTGGTGCCTTGGACATGACCGAGGACCTTAAGATTTTGCATGAATCGAGGCCTGGCAGCCACGTAACACGAGAAATTGTGTAAAGTGTTAATATGTAGTAAAAACCTAAGAAAATCTCCCGTTTCCGTCATTTACTATCGAATCGACATAACGCCAGATCGTCACAGTGGTCGCTTTTCTCTCTGAAACGGTTACATTTATCGTCTGCAAGCCCTTGTCGCGTGATGCGGTATGCAGAGTCACTACAAGCGGCATAGTAGAACACTGAAGAAGCATCTAAGTTTATGCAATCGCCCAGTAAGAAGAGCTACATTTCAAGTTTTAGTTATCGATTAATGAATTATTGGGCGGTTTGGTGCCTTGGACCAGACCGAGGACCTTAAGATATTGCATGAACCGAGGACTGGCAGCCAGGTAACACGAGAAATTGTGTAAAGTGTTAATATGTAGTAAAAACCTAAGAAAATCTCCCGTTTCCGTCATTTACTATCGAATCGACATAACGCCAGATCGTCACAGTGGTCGCTTTTCTCTCTGAAACGGTTACATTTATCGTCCGCAAGCCCTTGTCGCGTGATGCGGTATGCAGAGTCACTACAAGCGGCATAGTAGAACACTGAAGAAGCATCTAAGTTTATGCAATCGCCCAGTAAGAAGAGCTACATTTCAAGTTTTAGTTATCGATTAATGAATTATTGGGCGGTTTGGTGCCTTGGACCAGACCGAGGACCTTAAGATTTTGCATGAACCGAGGACTGGCAGCCAGGTAACACGAGAAATTGTGTAAAGTGTTAATATGTAGCAAAACCTAAGAAAATCTCCCGTTTCCGTCATTTACTATCGAATCGACATAACGCCAGATCGTCACGGTGGTCGCTTTTCTCTCTGAAACGGTTACATTTATCGTCTGCAAGCCCTTGTCGCGTGATGCGGTATGCAGACACAGTACAAGCAGCACACTAGAACACAGAATAAGAATCTACGTTGATGCAATCGGCCAGTAAGAAGAGCTACATTTCAAGTTTTAGTTATCGATTAATGAATTATTGGGCGGTTTGGTGCCTTGGACCAGACCGAGGACCTTAAGATTTTGCATGAACCGAGGACTGGCAGCCAGGTAACACGAGAAATTGTGTAAAGTGTTAATATGTAGTAAAAACCCAAGGAAATCTCCCGTTTCCGTCATTTACTATCGAATCGACATAACGCCAGATCGTCACAGTGGACGCTTTTCTCTCTGAAACGGTTACATTTATCGTCTGCAAGCCCTTGTCGCGTGATGCGGTATGCAGAGTCACTACAAGCGGCATAGTAGAACACTGAAGAAGCATCTAAGTTTATGCAATCGCCCAGTAAGAAGAGCTACATTTCAAGATTTAGTTATCGATTAATGAAATATTGGGCGGTTTGGTGCCTTGGACCAGACCGAGGACCTTAAGATTTAGCATGAACCGCGGACTGGCAGCCAGGTAACACGAGAAATTGTGTAAAGTGTTAATATGTAGTAAAAACCTAAGAAAATCTCCCGTTTCCGTCATTTACTATCGAATCGACATAACGCCAGATCGTCACAGTGGTCGCTTTTCTCTCTGAAACGGTTACATTTATCGTCCGCAAGCCCTTGTCGCGTGATGCGGTATGCAGAGTCACTACAAGCGGCATAGTAGAACACTGAAGAAGCATCTAAGTTTATGCAATCGCCCAGTAAGAAGAGCTACATTTCAAGTTTTAGTTATCGATTAATGAATTATTGGGCGGTTTGGTGCCTTGGACCAGACCGAGGACCTTAAGATTTTGCATGAACCGAGGACTGGCAGCCAGGTAACACGAGAAATTGTGTAAAGTGTTAATATGTAGTAAAAACCTAAGAAAATCTCCCGTTTCCGTCATTTACTATCGAATCGACATATTGCCAGATCGTCACGGTGGTCGCTTTTCTCTCTGAAACGGTTACATTTATCGTCTGCAAGCCCTTGTCGCGTGATGCGGTATGCAGACACAGTACAAGCAGCACACTAGAACACAGAATAAGAATCTACGTTGATGCAATCGGCCAGTAAGAAGAGCTACATTTCAAGTTTTAGTTATCGATTAATGAATTATTGGGCGGTTTGGTGCCTTGGACCAGACCGAGGACCTTAAGATTTTGCATGAACCAAGGACTGGCAGCCAGGTAACACAAGAAATTGTGTAAAGTGTTAATATGTAGTAAAAACCTAAGAAAATCTCCCGTTTCCGTCATTTACTATCGAATCGACATAACGCCAGAACGTCACAGTGGTCGCTTTTCTCTCTGAAACGGTTACATTTATCGTCTGCAAGCCCTTGTCGCGTGATGCGGTATGCAGAGTCACTACAAGCGGCATAGTAGAACACTGAAGAAGCATCTAAGTTTATGCAATCGCCCAGTAAGAAGAGCTACATTTCAAGTTTTAGTTATCGATTAATGAATTATTGGGCGGTATGGTGCCTTGGACCAGACCGAGGACCTTAAGATTTTGCATGAACCGAGGACTGGCAGCCAGGTAACACGAGAAATTGTGTAAAGTGTTAATATGTAGTAAAAACATAAGAAAATCTCCTGTTTCCGTCATTTACTATCGAATCGACATAACGCCAGATCGTCACAGTGGTCGCTTTTCTCTCTGAAACGGTTACATTTATCGTCTGCAAGCCCTTGTCGCGTGATGCGGTATGCAGACACAGTACAAGCAGCACACTAGAACACAGAATAAGAATCTACGTTGATGCAATCGGCCAGTAAGAAGAGCTACATTTCAAGTTTTAGTTATCGATTAATGAATTGTTGGGCTGTTTGGTGCCTTGGACCAGACCGAGGACCTTAAGATTTTGCATGAACCGAGGACTGGCAGCCAGGTAACACGAGATATGGTGTAAAGTGTTAATATGTAGTAAAAACCTAAGAAAATCTCCCGTTTCCGTCATTTACTATCGAATCGACATAACGCCAGATCGTCACAGTGGTCGCTTTTCTCTCTGAAACGGTTACATTTATCGTCTGCAAGCCCTTGTCGCGTGATGCGGTATGCAGAGTCACTACAAGCGGCATAGTAGAACACTGAAGAAGCATCTAAGTTTATGCAATCGCCCAGTAAGAAGAGCTACATTTCAAGTTTTAGTTATCGATTAATGAATTATTGGGCGGTTTGGTGCCTTGGACCAGACCGAGGACCTTAAGATATTGCATGAACCGAGGACTGGCAGCCAGGTAACACGAGAAATTGTGTAAAGTGTTAATATGTAGTAAAAACCTAAGAAAATCTCCCGTTTCCGTCATTTACTATCGAATCGACATAACGCCAGATCGTCACAGTGGTCGCTTTTCTCTCTGAAACGGTTACATTTATCGTCTGCAAGCCCTTGTCGCGTGATGCGGTATGCAGACACAGTACAAGCAGCACACTAGAACACAGAATAAGAATCTACGTTGATGCAATCGGCCAGTAAGAAGAGCTACATTTCAAGGTTTAGTTATCGATTAATGAATTGTAGGGCGGTTTGGTGCCTTGGACCAGACCGAGGACCTTAAGATTTTGCATGAACCGAGGACTGGCAGCCAGGTAACACGAGATATTGTGTAAAGTGTTAATATGTAGTAAAAACCTAAGAAAATCTCCCGTTTCCGTCATTTACTATCGAATCGACATAACGCCAGATCGTCACAGTGGTCGCTTTTCTCTCTGAAACGGTTACATTTATCGTCTGCAAGCCCTTGTCGCGTGATGCGGTATGCAGAGTCACTACAAGCGGCATAGTAGAACACTGAAGAAGCATCTAAGTTTATGCAATCGCCCAGTAAGAAGAGCTACATTTCAAGATTTAGTTATCGATTAATGAATTATTGGGCGGTTTGGTGCCTTGGACCAGACCGAGGACCTTAAGATTTTGCATGAACCGAGGACTGGCAGCCAGGTAACACGAGAAATTGTGTAAAGTGTTAATATGTAGTAAAAACCTAAGAAAATCTCCCGTTTCCGTCATTTACTATCGAATCGACATAACGCCAGATCGTCACAGTGGTCGCTTTTCTCTCTGAAACGGTTACATTTATCGTCCGCAAGCCCTTGTCGCGTGATGCGGTATGCAGAGTCACTACAAGCGGCATAGTAGAACACTGAAGAAGCATCTAAGTTTATGCAATCGCCCAGTAAGAAGAGCTACATTTCAAGTTTTAGTTATCGATTAATGAATTATTGGGCGGTTTGGTGCCTTGGACCAGATCGAGGACCTTAAGATTTTGCATGAACCGAGGACTGGCAGCCAGGTAACACGAGAAATTGTGTAAAGTGTTAATATGTAGCAAAACCTAAGAAAATCTCCCGTTTCCGTCATTTACTATCGAATCGACATAACGCCAGATCGTCACGGTGGTCGCTTTTCTCTCTGAAACGGTTACATTTATCGTCTGCAAGCCCTTGTCGCGTGATGCGGTATGCAGACACAGTACAAGCAGCACACTAGAACACAGAATAAGAATCTACGTTGATGCAATCGGCCAGTAAGAAGAGCTACATTTCAAGTTTTAGTTATCGATTAATGAATTATTGGGCGGTTTGGTGCCTTGGACCAGACCGAGGACTTTAAGATTTTGCATGAACCGAGGACTGGCAGCCAGGTAACACGAGAAATTGTGTAAAGTGTTAATATGTAGTAAAAAGCCAAGGAAATCTCCCGTTTCCGTCATTTACTATCGAATCGACATAACGCCAGATCGTCACAGTGGACGCTTTTCTCTCTGAAACGGTTACATTTATCGTCTGCAAGCCCTTGTCGCGTGATGCGGTATGCAGAGTCACTACAAGCGGCATAGTAGAACACTGAAGAAGCATCTAAGTTTATGCAATCGCCCAGTAAGAAGAGCTACATTTCAAGATTTAGTTATCGATTAATGAAATATTGGGCGGTTTGGTGCCTTGGACCAGACCGAGGACCTTAAGATTTTGCATGAACCGAGGACTGGCAGCCAGGTAACACGAGAAATTGTGTAAAGTGTTAATATGTAGTAAAAACCTAAGAAAATCTCCCGTTTCCGTCATTTACTATCGAATCGACATAACGCCAGATCGTCACAGTGGTCGCTTTTCTCTCTGAAACGGTTACATTTATCGTCCGCAAGCCCTTGTCGCGTGATGCGGTATGCAGAGTCACTACAAGCGGCATAGTAGAACACTGAAGAAGCATCTAAGTTTATGCAATCGCCCAGTAAGAAGAGCTACATTTCAAGTTTTAGTTATCGATTAATGAATTATTGGGCGGTTTGGTGCCTTGGACCAGACCGAGGACCTTAAGATTTTGCATGAACCGAGGACTGGCAGCCAGGTAACACGAGAAATTGTGTAAAGTGTTAATATGTAGCAAAACCTAAGAAAATCTCCCGTTTCCGTCATTTACTATCGAATCGACATAACGCCAGATCGTCACAGTGGTCGCTTTTCTCTCTGGACCGGTTACATTTATCGTCTGCAAGCCCTTGTCGCGTGATGCGGTATGCAGACACAGTACAAGCAGCACACTAGAACACAGAATAAGAATCTACGTTGATGCAATCGGCCAGTAAGAAGAGCTACATTTCAACTTTTAGTTATCGATTAAAAAATTATTGCCGGTTTGGTGCCTTGGACATGACCGAGGACCTTAAGATTTTGCATGAATCGAGGCCTGGCAGCCACGTAACACGAGAAATTGTGTAAAGTGTTAATATGTAGTAAAAACCTAAGAAAATCTCCCGTTTCCGTCATTTACTATCGAATCGACATAACGCCAGATCGTCACATTGGTCGCTTTTCTCTCTGAAACGGTTACATTTATCGTCTGCAAGCCCTTGTCGCGTGCTGCGGTATGCAGACACAGTACAAGCAGCACACTAGAACACAGAATAAGAATCTACGTTGATGCAATCGGCCAAAAAGAAGAGCTACACTTCAAATTTTAGTTATCGAAAATTGAATTATTGGCCGGTTTAATGCCTTTGACATGACCGAGGACCTTAAGATTTTGCATGAACCGAGGACTGGCAGCCACGTAACACGAGAAAATGTGGAAAGTGTTAATATGTAGTAAAAATATAAGAAAATCTTCCGTTTCCGTCATTTACTATCGAATCGACATAACGCCAGATCGTCACAGTAGTCGCTTTTCACTCTGAAACACTTACATTTATCGTCTGCAAGCCCTTGTCGCGTGATGCGGTATGCAGAGTCACTACAAGCGGCATAGTAGAACACTGAAGAAGCATCTAAGTTTATGCAATCGCCCAGTAAGAAGAGCTACATTTCAAGTTTTAGTTATCGATTAATGAATTATTGGGCGGTTTGGTGCCTTGGACCAGACCGAGGACCTTAAGATTTTGCATGAACCGAGGACTGGCAGCCAGGTAACAGGAGAAATTGTGTAAAGTGTTAATATGTAGTAAAAACCTAAGAAAATCTCCCGTTTCCGTCATTTACTATCGAATCGACATAACGCCAGATCGTCACAGTGGTCGCTTTTCTCTCTGAAACGGTTACATTTATCGTCTGCAAGCCCTTGTCGCGTGATGCGGTATGCAGACACAGTACAAGCAGCACACTAGAACACAGAATAAGAATCTACGTTGATGCAATCGGCCAGTAAGAAGAGCTACATTTCAAGTTTTAGTTATCGATTAATGAATTATTGGGCGGTTTGGTGCCTTGGACCAGACCGAGGACCTTAAGATTTTGCATGAACCGAGGACTGGCAGCCAGGTAACACGAGAAATTGTGTAAAGTGTTAATATGTAGCAAAACCTAAGAAAATCTCCCGTTTCCGTCATTTACTATCGAATCGACATAACGCCAGATCGTCACAGTGGTCGCTTTTCTCTCTGAAACGGTTACATTTATCGTCTGCAAGCCCTTGTCGCGTGATGCGGTATGCAGACACAGTACAAGCAGCACACTAGAACACAGAATAAGAATCTACGTTGATGCAATCGGCCAGTAAGAAGAGCTACATTTCAAGTTTTAGTTATCGATTAATGAATTATTGGGCGGTTTGGTGCTTTGGACCAGACCGAGGACCTTAAGATTTTGCATGAACCGAGGACTGGCAGCCAGGTAACACGAGAAATTGTGTAAAGTGTTAATATGTAGCAAAAACCTAAGAAAATCTCCCGTTTCCGTCATTTACTATCGAATCGTCATAACGCCAGATCGTCACAGTGGTCGCTTTCCTCTCTGAAACGGTTACATTTATCGTCTGCAAGCCCTTGTCGCGTGATGCGGTATGCAGACACAGTACAAGCAGCACACTAGAACACAGAATAAGAATCTACGTTGATGCAATCGGCCAGGAAGAAGAGCTACATTTCAAGTTTTAGTTATCGATTAATGAATTATTGGGCGTTTTGGTGCCTTGGACCAGACCGAGGACCTTAAGATTTTGCATGAACCGAGGACTGGCAGCCAGGTAACACGAGAAATTGTGTAAAGTGTTAATATGTAGTAAAAACCTAAGAAAATCTCCCGTTTCCGTCATTTACTATCGAATCGACATAACGCCAGAGCGTCACATTGGTCGCTTTTCTCTCTGAAACGGTTACATTTATCGTCTGCAAGCCCTTGTCGCGTGATGCGGTATGCAGACACAGTACAAGCAGCACACTACAACACAGAATAAGAATCTACGTTGATGCAAACGGCCAGTAAGAAGAGCTACATTTCAAGTTTTAGTTATCGATTAATGAATTATTGGGCGGTTTGGTGCCTTGGACCTGACCGAGGACCTTAAGATTTTGCATGAACCGAGGACTGGCAGCCAGGTAACACGAGAAATTGTGTAAAGTGTTAATATGTAGTAAAAACCTAAGAAAATCTCCCGTTTCCGTCATTTACTATCGAATCGACATAACGCCAGATCGTCACAGTGGTCGCTTTTCTCTCTGAAACAGTTGCATTTATCGTCTGCAAGCCCTTGTCGCGTGATGCGGTATGCAGAGTCACTACAAGCGGCATAGTAGAACACTGAAGAAGCATCTAAGTTTATGCAATCGCCCAGTAAGAAGAGCTACATTTCAAGTTTTAGTTATCGATTAATGAATTATTGGGCGGTTTGGTGCCTTGGACCAGACCGAGGACCTTAAGATTTTGCATGAACCGAGGACTGGCAGCCAGGTAACACGAGAAATTGTGTAAAGTGTTAATATGTAGTAAAAACCTAAGAAAATCTCCCGTTTCCGTCATTTACTATCGAATCGACATAACGCCAGATCGTCACAGTGGTCGCTTTTCTCTCTGAAACGGTTACATTTATCGTCCGCAAGCCCTTGTCGCGTGATGCGGTATGCAGAGTCACTACAAGCGGCATAGTTGAACACTGAAGAAGCATCTAAGTTTATGCAATCGCCCAGTAAGAAGAGCTACATTTCAAGTTTTAGTTATCGATTAATGAATTATTGGGCGGTTTGGTGCCTTGGACCAGACCGAGGACCTTAAGATTTTGCATGAACCGAGGACTGGCAGCCAGGTAACACGAGAAATTGTGTAAAGTGTTAATATGTAGCAAAACCTAAGAAAATCTCCCGTTTCCGTCATTTACTATGGAATCGACATAACGCCAGATCGTCACAGTGGTCGCTTTTCTCTCTGAAACGGTTACATTTATCGTCTGCAAGCCCTTGTCGCGTGATGCGGTATGCAGACACAGTACAAGCAGCACACTAGAACACAGAATAAGAATCTACGTTGATGCAATCGGCCAGTAAGAAGAGCTACATTTCAAGTTTTAGTTATCGATTAATGAATTATTGGGTGGTTTGGTGCCTTGGACCAGACCGAGGACCTTAAGATTTTGCATGAACCGAGGACTGGCAGCCAGGTAACACGAGAAATTGTGTAAAGTGTTAATATGTAGTAAAAACCCAAGGAAATCTCCCGTTTCCGTCATTTACTATCGAATCGACATAACGCCAGATCGTCACAGTGGACGCTTTTCTCTCTCAAACGGTTACATTTATCGTCTGCAAGCCCTTGTCGCGTGATGCGGTATGCAGAGTCACTACAAGCGGCATAGTAGAACACTGAAGAAGGATCTAAGTTTATGCAATCGCCCAGTAAGAAGAGCTACATTTCAAGATTTAGTTATCGATTAATGAATTATTGGGCGGTTTGGTGCCTTGGACCAGACGGAGGACCTTAAGATTTTGCATGAACCGAGGACTGGCAGCCAGGTAACACGAGAAATTGTGTAAAGTGTTAATATGTAGTAAAAACCTAAGAAAATCTCCCGTTTGCGTCATTTACTATCGAATCGACATAACGCCAGATCGTCACAGTGGTCGCTTTTCTCTCTGAAACGGTTACATTTATCGTCCGCAAGCCCTTGTCGCGTGATGCGGTATGCAGAGTCACTACAAGCGGCATAGTAGAACACTGAAGAAGCATCTAAGTTTATGCAATCGCCCAGTAAGAAGAGCTACATTTCAAGTTTTAGTTATCGATTAATGAATTATTGGGCGGTTTGGTGCCTTGGACCAGACCGAGGACCTTAAGATTTTGCATGAACCGAGGACTGGCAGCCAGGTAACACGAGAAATTGTGTAAAGTGTTAATATGTAGCAAAACCTAAGAAAATCTCCCGTTTCCGTCATTTACTATCGAATCGACATAACGCCAGATCGTCACAGTGGTCGCTTTTCTCTCTGAAACGGTTACATTTATCGTCTGCAAGCCCTTGTCGCGTGATGCGGTATGCAGACACAGTACAAGCAGCACACTAGAACACAGAATAAGAATCTACGTTGATGCAATCGGCCAGTAAGAAGAGCTACATTTCAACTTTTAGCTATCGATTAAAAAATTATTGCCGGTTTGGTGCCTTGGACATGACCGAGGACCTTAAGATTTTGCATGAATCGAGGCCTGGCAGCCACGTAACACGAGAAATTGTGTAAAGTGTTAATATGTAGTAAAAACCTAAGAAAATCTCCCGTTTCCGTCATTTACTATCGAATCGACATAACGCCAGATCGTCACATTGGTCGCTTTTCTCTCTGAAACGGTTACATTTATCGTCTGCAAGCCCTTGTCGCGAGCTGCGGTATGCAGACACAGTACAAGCAGCACACTAGAACACAGAATAAGAATCTACGTTGATGCAATCGGCCAAAAAGAAGAGCTACACTTCAAATTTTAGTTATCGAAAATTGAATAATTGGCCGGTTTAATGCCTTTGACATGACCGAGGACCTTAAGATTTTCCATGAACCGAGGACTGGCAGCCACGTAACACGAGAAAATGTGGAAAGTGTTAATATGTAGTAAAAATATAAGAAAATCTCCCGTCATTTACTATCGAATCGACATAACGCCAGATCGTCACAGTGGTCGCTTTTCTCTCTGAAACATTTACATTTATCGTCTGCAAGCCCTTGTCGCGTGATGCGGTATGCAGAGTCACTACAAGCGGCATAGTAGAACACTGAAGTAGCATCTAAGTTTATGCAATCGGCCAGTAAGAAGAGCTACATTTCAAGTTTTAGTTATCGATTAATGAATTATTGGGCGGTTTGGTGCCTTGGACCAGACCGAAGACCTTAAGATTTTGCATGAACCGAGGACTGGCAGCCAGGTAACAGGAGAAATTGTGTAAAGTGTTAATATGTAGTAAAAACCTAAGAAAATCTCCCGTTTCCGTCATTTACTATCGAATCGACATAACGCCAGATCGTCACAGTGGTCGCTTTTCTCTCTGAAACGGTTACATTTATCGTCTGCAAGCCCTTGTCGCGTGATGCGGTATGCAGACACAGTACAAGCAGCACACTAGAACACAGAATAAGAATCTACGTTGATGCAATCGGCCAGTAAGAAGAGCTACATTTCAAGTTTTAGTTATCGATTAATGAATTATTGGGCGGTTTGGTGCCTTGGACCAGACCGAGGACCTTAAGATTTTGCATGAACCGAGGACTGGCAGCCAGGTAACACGAGAAATTGTGTAAAGTGTTAATATGTAGTAAAAACCTAAGAAAATCTCCCGTTTCCGTCATTTACTATCGAATCGACATAACGCCAGATCGTCACAGTGGTCGCTTTTCTCTCTGAAACGGTTACATTTATCGTCTGCAAGCCCTTGTCGCGTGATGCGGTATGCAGACACAGTACAAGCAGCACACTAGAACACAGAATAAGAATCTACGTTGATGCAATCGGCCAGTAAGAAGAGCTACATTTCAAGTTTTAGTTATCGATTAATGAATTATTGGGCGGTTTGGTGCCTTGGACCAGACCGAGGACCTTAAGATTTTGCATGAACCGAGGACTGGCAGCCAGGTAACACGAGAAATTGTGTAAAGTGTTAATATGTAGTAAAAACCCAAGGAAATCTCCCGTTTCCGTCATTTACTATCGAATCGACATAACGCCAGATCGTCACAGTGGACGCTTTTCTCTCTGAAACGGTTACATTTATCGTCTGCAAGCCCTTGTCGCGTGATGCGGTATGCAGAGTCTTTACAAGCGGCATAGTAGAACACTGAAGAAGCATCTAAGTTTATGCAATCGCCCAGTAAGAAGAGCTACATTTCAAGATTTAGTTATCGATTAATGAATTATTGGGCGGTCTGGTGCCTTGGACCAGACCGAGGACCTTAAGATTTTGCATGAACCGAGGACTGGCAGCCAGGTAGCACGAGAAATTGTGTAAAGTGTTAATATGTAGTAAAAACCTAAGAAAATCTCCCGTTTCCGTCATTTACTATCGAATCGACATAACGCCAGATCGTCACAGTGGTCGCTTTTCTCTCTGAAAAGGTTACATTTATCGTCCGCAAGCCCTTGTCGCGTGATGCGGTATGCAGGGTCACTACAAGCGGCATAGTAGAACACTGAAGAAGCATCTAAGTTTATGCAATCGGCCAGTAAGAAGAGCTACATTTCAAGTTTTAGTTATCGATTAATGAATTATTGGGCGGTTTGGTGCCTTGGACCAGACCGAGGACCTTAAGATTTTGCATGAACCGAGGACTGGCAGCCAGGTAACACGAGAAATTGTGTAAAGTGTTAATATGTAGCAAAACCTAAGAAAATCTCCCGTTTCCGTCATTTACTATCGAATCGACATAACGCCAGATCGTCACAGTGGTCGCTTTTCTCTCTGAAACGGTTACATTTATCGTCTGCAAGCCCTTGTCGCGTGATGCGGTATGCAGACACAGTACAAGCAGCACACTAGAACACAGAATAAGAATCTACGTTGATGCAATCGGCCAGTAAGAAGAGGTACATTTCAAGTTTTAGTTATCGATTAATGAATTATTGGGCGGTTTGGTGCCTTGGACCAGACCGAGGACCTTAAGATTTTGCATGAACCGAGGACTGGCAGCCAGGTAACACGAGAAATTGTGTAAAGTGTTAATATGTAGTAAAAACCTAAGAAAATCTCCCGTTTCCGTCATTTACTATCGAATCGACATAACGCCACATCGTCACAGTGGTCGCTTTTCTCTCTGAAACGGTTACATTTATCGTCAGCAAGCCCTTGTCGCGTGATGCGGTATGCAGACACAGTACAAGCAGCACACTAGAACACAGAATAAGAAACTACGTTGATGCAATCGGCCAGTAAGAAGAGCTACATTTCAAGTTTTAGTTATCGATTAATGAATTATTGGGCGGTTTGGTGCCTTGGACCAGACCGAGGACCTTAAGATTTTGCATGAACCGAGGACTGGCAGCCAGGTAACACGAGAAATTGTGTAAAGTGTTAATATGTAGTAAAAACCTAAGAAAATCTCCCGTTTCCGTCATTTACTATCGAATCGTCATAACGCCAGATCGTCACAGTGGTCGCTTTCCTCTCTGAAACGGTTACATTTATCGTCTGCAAGCCCTTGTCGCGTGATGCGGTATGCAGACACAGTACAAGCAGCACACTAGAGCACAGAATAAGAATCTACGTTGATGCAATCGGCCAGTAAGAAGAGCTACATTTCAAGTTTTAGTTATCGATTAATGAATTATTGGGCGGTTTGGTGCCTTGGACCAGACCGAGGACCTTAAGATTTTGCATGAACCGAGGACTGGCAGCCAGGTAACACGAGAAATTGTGTAAAGTGTTAATATGTAGTAAAAACCTAAGAAAATCTCCCGTTTCCGTCATTCACTATCGAATCGACATAACGCCAGATCGTCACAGTGGTCGCTTTTCTCTCTGAAACGGTTACATTTATCGTCTGCAAGCCCTTGTCGCGTGCTGCGGTATGCAGACACAGTACAAGCAGCACACTAGAACACAGAATAAGAATCTACGTTGATGCAATCGGCCAGGAGGAAGAGCTACATTTCAAGTTTTAGTTATCGATTAATGAATTATTGGGCGGTTTGGTGCCTTGGACCAGACCGAGGACCTTAAGATTTTGCATGAACCGAGGACTGGCAGCCAGGTAACACGAGAAATTGTGTAAAGTGTTAATATGTAGTAAAAACCTAAGAAAATCTCCCGTTTCCGTCATTTACTATCGAATCGACATAACGCCAGATCGTCACAGTGGTCGCTTTTCTCTCTGAAACGGTTACATTTATCGTCTGCAAGCCCTTGGCGCGTGATGCGGTATGCAGACACAGTACAAGCAGCACACTAGAACACAGAATAAGAATCTACGTTGATGCAATCGGCCAGTAAGAAGAGCTACATTTCAAGTTTTAGTTATCGATTAATGAATTATTGGGCGGTATGGTGCCTTGGACCAGACCGAGGACCTTAAGATTTTGCATGAACCGAGGACTGGCAGCCAGATAACACGAGAAATTGTGTAAAGTGTTAATATGTAGTAAAAACCTAAGAAAATCTCCCGTTTCCGTCATTTACTATCGAATCGACATAACGCCAGATCGTCACAGTGGTCGCTTTTCTCTCTGAAACGGTTACATTTATCGTCTGCAAGCCCTTGTCGCGTGATGCGGTATGCAGAGTCACTACAAGCGGCATAGTAGAACACTGAAGAAGCATCTACGTTTATGCAATCGGCCAGTAAGAAGAGCTACATTTCAAGTTTTAGTTATCGATTAATGAATTATTGGGCGGTTTGGTGCCTTGGACCAGACCGAGGACCTTAAGATTTTGCATGAACCGAGGACTGGCAGCCAGGTAACACGAGAAATTGTGTAAAGTGTTAATATGTAGTAAAAACCTAAGAAAATCTCCCGTTTCCGTCATTTACTATCGAATCGACATAACGCCAGATCGTCACAGTGGTAGCTTTTCTCTCTGAAACGGTTACATTTATCGTCTGCAAGCCCTTGTCGCGTGATGCGGTATGCAGACACAGTACAAGCAGCACACTAGAACACAGAATAAGAATC